>NC_047119.1:35515446-36191696 GCF_902500255.1 Thalassophryne amazonica
ATAAGAAGCCTGCGGGTCACAGAGCTTTCTCTTATCGTGCCCCTGTTCTGTGGAATGATCTCCGTACGTCAATAAAACAATCAGATTCTGTGGAGAATTTCAAGTCCAGACTTAAGACGCACTTATTTTCCATTTCATATGGCTAGCATACTGGTGCAGTTTTGTTTTACGCTTTTTACTCTTTTAATTCATGTTATTAGTAATTGAAGTGGGCCGCCGCCTCAACTTCACCTAAATTCTGGGTCTTTTAGTGAAGCTTAGGGCTAGTGGCCGGGGATCACCTTAGTATTTCTTCTGTTTTTCTTGTTGATTAATGCTGGCAAATTATACAGTATTTTTTGTCTTTCTGATGCCTGATTCTGTTTTTTCTCTGTTTAAGGTGCAGCTCCATCCAGAGATGGGAGTTGTGTTTGTGTTGGCGAACCTCCTGTCCTGTGCACCAACAGCAATTCTTGTATATTCGTCCGTGAATTGTTCTGTGAATTATTTCTGTAATTTATGTCTGTAGCATGGCCCAAGCAGAGGGTCACCCCTTTGAGTCTGGTCTGCTTAAGGTTTCTTCCTCAGAGGAAGTTTTTCCTTACCACTGTTGCTCTGGGGGTTGGTAAGGTTAGACCTTACCTGTGTGAAGCGCTTTGAGGCAACTCTGTTGTTATTTGGCGCTATATAAAGGAAATAATTTGAAATTGAATTGAGGTCAAAGCTATTCCTGGTTTTGTGAGTTTAATGAATCCTTTGAGGAAAAGTTTGGTGAAAACAACTACAGAACCACTGAGTGCCAGCGTCTGCCAAGTAAGCAGGTGGCTCATATTTGTGGCATCATATTCAAGAAGACTTGAGGCTGTAATTGGTGCCAAAGGTGCATCAACAAAGTACTGAGCAAAGGGTGTGAATACTTATGGACATGGGATTTCTTAGTTTATTTTTAATAAATTTGCAATAATAATAATAACAACGTTTTTCATGTTGTCATTTCATGTCAACATGTGTGTTTGGCATGGTGACCGCAGTAAACCTATTGCTTTTAGGATCAAAAAGACAGGTAAAAATCACTGAAATGTCCTATGAAAAAGCTGTCTGCAGAAAAGTGCGACTTGTCAATAGTAAGCTTATCAGTGCTTGCTGTGGGTTACTTTAAACTATGCATTTATTATATTTGATGTGGCCAAAATGATTCAGGAGGAAAGTACAAATGAGGTTACTTTGTCACTGTATACAGGCCTCCTGGCCCATATTCTGAATTCTTAGATAAATTTGGTGCGTTAATTTCTAACTTGTCAATGAGAGCAGATAACATTCTGATCATTGGTGACTTTAACATTCATATAAATAAGCCTTCTGATCCCCTCTGCAAATCATTTATGGAAATTGTGGATGCATTAGGATTTCGGCAATGCATTCGGGATTCGATGCACATTAGTGGAAATACCCTGGATCTGGTTCTCGCACGTGGTATTGCTGTCACGAATATTGACATCATGCCTCTTACATCAGTGGTCTCTGATCACTCACTTATTAAGTTCACAGTTTCACTGCCATGTTTAGTGGAACAACAACCTTATTTATCATTACAGTGATGCATCAACTCCTCAACTAATACTGAACTAGAAGCTAGATTGCCTGATGTCTTAGCCTCACTTCTGACAAATACCCAGTCAGTAGACAGACTTGTGGATAGTTTAAACTCAGTTCTCAAAACGACACTCGACATGATTGCACCACCTGTGTTGAAACCACGCTCCCCCAAATCGCAGTCACCTTGGTTCAATGATTACCTGCGTGACCTCAAGCATAAAGCAAGAGGACTAGAACGGAAATGGCGTCATTCAAAATTAGAAGTATTCCACCTTGCATGGCGTGATGCTATCTTAGAGTATAAGCATGCACTATTGGCTATAAGGTGGACCTATTACTCTGATTTGATCAACAAAAACAAACATAACTCAAAGTTCTTGTTCAACACGGTGGCAACACTTATTCATGGACAACCACCTGTAGTTCGCTCTCCTTTTACAGCACAAGATTTCCTGGATTACTTTGAGAAAAAAATAGATAACATTAGGTTGAACATATCCCAGCATGCCTTAACCCAGCCACTACACCTTGCTATTGAGGTGGGCGCCACTACTGAGGTATACCAACAAAACTGTTTAAGGACCTGTGGTCCACTCTTGGGCCGACTGTGCTGGAAATGATTAATCTTTCTTTAACTTCTGGATCTGTTCCTAAACGTTTCAAATATGCAGTGATTAAACCATTACTTAAGAAACCTAATCTTGACCCTAGTGTATTGACAAACTATCGGCCGATATTAAATCTATCATTTTGCTCTAAAATTCTGGAAAAAGTGGTGTCACGGCAGCTTGTAGACTATCTTACTGAGAATAATCTCTTTGAGCCGCTGCAGTCTGCTTTTAGAAAATATCATTCCACAGAAACGGCTCTCACTAAAGTAGTGAATGATCTTCTGCTTACAATGGATTTGGACACCACTACGGTTCTGTTGCTGTTAGATCTCAGTGCTGCATTTGATACAGTGGATCATCATATTCTACTTGATAGGCTGGAAAATCATTTTGGGATTACTGGGAGTGTCCTTGCATGGCTGACGTCATACTTGACCAGTCGTTCTCACTGTGTTTTGTAAAGTAACACTACCTCTAACCTTAGTGACATGAAATTTGGGGTTCTTCAGGGGTCTGTCTTAGGCCACCTGCTTTTCTCCCTTTATATAGCACCCCTTGGGCACATATTGCGGCATTTTGGGATTACCTGTCACTGCTATGCAGATGATACTCAGTTATATATGCCGATAACTGCTGGTAATCTCGTTCACATAAAATCCTTAGAAGATTGCCTTGCATCAGTGAGAAGTTGGATGTCTAGAAACTTCCTACTTTTAAACTCTGAAAATACTGAAATGATGGTTCTTGGTCCAGTGAGACATCGGCATCAATTTGACCAGTTAACACTCAGCCTGGGCTCGTGTGTCATACCTCACACTGACAAAGTGAGGAACCTTGGGGTAATTTTTGACCCTTCGTTGTCCTTTGGTCTCCATATTAGAAATATTACTAGGACTGCTTTCTTCCACCTGCGAAATATAGCGAAGATTCATCCCATCCTGTCTATGGCTGATGCTGAGACCCTGATCCATGCGTTCATCTCTTCTAGATTGGACTATTGCAATGTTCTATTTTCTGGTTTACCGCAGTCTAGCATTAGGGGTCTCCAATTGGTTCAGAATGCTGCAGCCAGACTTTTGACTTGAAGCAGAAAGTTTGACCACATTACACCCATTTTGGTGTCTCTTCATTGGCTTCCTGTCCCAGTGAGATCAGATTTTAAGGTTCTGCTACTAACCTATAAAATTAGTCATGGACTGGCACCTCCCTACTTAGCTGACCTAATTAAACCTTACGTACCGGCCCGGGCTTTACGTTCTCAGGGTGCAGGACTACTTTGTGTCCCTAAGGTGAATAAGAAGTCTGCGGGTCACAGAGCTTTCTCTTATCGTGCCCCTGTTCTGTGGAATGATCTCCCTGCGTCACTAAAACAATCAGATTCTGTGGAAACTTTCAAGTCCAGACTTAAGACGCACTTATTTTCCATTTCATATGGCTAGCATACTGGTGCAGTTTTGTTTTACGCTTTTTACTCTTTTAATTCATGTTATTAGTAATTGAAGTGGGCCGCGGCCTCAACTTCACCTAAATTCCGGCGATCACCTTAGTATTTCTTCTGTTTTTCTTGTTGATTAATGCTGGCAAATTATACAGTATTTTTTGTCTTTCTGATGCCTAATTCTGTTTTTTCTCTGTTTAAGGTGCAGCTCCATCCAGAGATGGGAGTTGTGTTTGTGTTGGCGAACCTCCTGTCCTGTGCACCAACAGCAATTCTTGTATATTTGTCCGTGAATTGTTCTGTGAATTATTTCTGTAATTGATGTCTGTAGCATGGCCCAAGCAGAGGGTCACCCCTTTGAGTCTGGTCTGCTTGAGGTTTCTTCCTCAAAGGAAGTTTTTCCTTACCACTGTTGCTCTGGGGGTTGGTAAGGTTAGACCTTACCTGTGTGAAGTGCCTTGAGGCAACTCTGTTGTGATTTGGCGCTATATAAAGGAAATAAATTGAAACTGAATTGAGGTCAAAGCTATTCCTGGTTTTGTGAGTTTAATGAATCCTTTGAGGAAAAGTTTGGGGAAAACAACTACGGAACCGGTGAGTGCCAGCGTCTGCCAACTAAGCAGGTGGCTCACTTTGCTTTTTTGCCTCAGTCTGCATGTGTCTATGTGTCAGTAGTATCATTACGTGGTCCAGCAGGTAAACAAATAGAGCTGAAGAGCTGCTGACGCTGTGACTGTGAGAGGAAACGTTAGGCTTGAACAGCAAATGAAGGAAAGGGTTGTCACATACTCAAAACCTTTGGTTCCTAAAATCCACTTTCCAGTCAGCACAGCCGAACATCTACGGGACAAAACAACACCCCATCTAAAAATTCTGACTATTAATAAAAAAAATGCAAAATTCCGCTAAACAAAAAAGCCTTTTCATCACACAAAATACCCAAGATTATTTAAACTAATAAAGCAATGTGAAAGAGAAAATTGATCCTTGAATAAACTGCTCATAACTCACAGACATCCAATCATCATATTTTGGAAAATGCAGATTATGTGCCATTCATCAATGTCTGTCTGCAGACATTATGGGCCCTATGTTAAAAATGTATAGTGCACAGTCTAAAGCACAAAGCGTAGGTGAATCTGTAGCATGCCCAACTTAATTTTGCTGTTTAATTGGCCACATAATTTGAGCCAATGGGCTGTATTGAGTCACGCAATTAATCTCGGTTGTGTTTTGGGCATAATGTTAGATTGCTGTCTATCAATGCATTTAAGAGCTGTGTGTGCATGAATCTGGTACATTTAAATGGTGGACTTGGGTAAAACAAGTGAGAGATTTTCTGGCAAAAGAAATAGATCTACTGTTCATTCAAGGTGTCAGTGTGTACAAGCAGATCATTCAAGGGAGCAGCAGGCATCCAACACAGCTACCTGAGGTGAAGCAGTTCGGCATCTTGTTGCTGCACCTCCTCCTCCATCTGCAGCCACCTAATCTCCTGTACACATATATCATACAGACAGTCTGTGCTATTCATGGACCTTGTCGGTACTCTAAAAACCCAGGGAAGAAGAAAACCAACGTAAAAATAAGTTTTGTATTTTTCCATTAAGTGTTACTTTCATTTAACTTTTAATTTTGATTTTCAATTCAGTTTCATGTTGGTTAAAAGTGGAGAGTATGCCCATTAGTGGAATATGAGCACTAATGGGAACACCTGTCTACACAGCCAGAGTACATATGCATCTTAAATCTGCTGATGTACAGCATATCAGAATATAACTCTGCATAAATAGTAGAAAAACATGTGCTTGACTTTTGACCAGACGTTTGGTGATTTATGGTGTAAGCACTTTCTACTGCATCACAATAGCAATGCAATGAAGTCATTGTAATAGTCATCTTTTTCATTTTAGAAAACACCAACAGTGAAATATCAAAATTGCAGTGTAAATGCAGTTATACCAAAAAAAAAAAAAAAAAAAATCTGCTCATTGTGTATCTGCATTATCTGTTGCGGTGGGGGGGGCTATAAATACCTTCTTCATACAATCTGTTCATAATTTTATATTTTAGTCCCCTCTTCAACATTCATACATGTAAATCAAATGGATTTATTTATTTTATTTTTTTAATGAAAAGGCCATGCACCTCTCTTCTTTTGATGTTTGTCTGATTTAAATGGACACGTCACTAAAACAGGAAAGTATTGTTTTTTATTTGAAAGCAGACGAAATTTAATTATATTATTATAAAATAAATAAACAAACCTTAGTGCTTACAGCAATTTTTGCCGCTAGGGGGAGCAATAATCTGCAAACGCAACAGAAAATATGAAGCATGAATTGGGGGGGGCGTCCGACACCATAAATATAATTACAGTTTCAAAGCCTTTGTTACAGATGTTACACACACACACACACACACACACACATATATATATATATATATATATATATATATATAAACACACACACACACACACACACTGGGGTGCATTTATTTAAATGTGATTAAAATGTAATTAAAGTGATATATAAAAGTAATTGGACCAACCTAATAACAAAGTGTTTCAATTGCCTTAGTTGCTTTAAATTAACATAACACGTAATGTTTACACCAACTTGGACTAACTTAATTCGATTGTTACCAACTGAAGCAGTTTTAGATCCTGTTTTTCTATATCTGTCTATCCATCTACGAGTATAGTGAAAAAAGAGAAAACCTAATTACCGTAAGTTGCTTGAGTTAAACTGTTTTCCTATTGTTCTTGCTGCAAAATTGTTATCTATGAGAAGTTCCAGATTTCCCTACAGAATACAGACTATTACAGAAACACTAACATGTAGCCATACTGGGAATTCTCAACTTCAAAAACAATCTTTCACTCTAAGAAATAAAACATTGAATTTAATTGATAAAGTTAACTTTTTCCACATAACATTGTCAATTAAGTGCAAAACAATATTGTAGTTGAAATTAATTAAATCAAATGAAATATTATTACTTAGATCCACAAAATTAATAATTGCAAGTATGTTGAAAATAATAGTATTAATTACGTTTTAAACCCCTGAGTTTCATTTCTTAGAGTGTTGTTTCTCTGGTATGTGCACAGAAATTCTATTTTTCTAAAAAGAAAAAAGAAAAATAAAAAAAAAAGAACAAAAATATGACTCTGAAAGCACATCTGGCGTAAAATCAGGATTTGGGGGAAATTATCAGATGAAGGAATATATTAAGGGAAAGGTCGCTTGGTTTCTTGCAACTGTGTCTCAAATAATAAAGCGATCGCTCAGATATTCTGGGGTGATATGTGGCTTAAAATTATACAGATGGTGTTCATTTATCAGTTCGCGCGCGCGCGCGCACACACACACACACAAAATGAGAGAAGACACCCCCACCCACTCCCCGCTTCAAAAAGGTGGGAGGGTCTAGTTATCACCAGCCAATCAGCAGTAAGTGCGCATTGCGATGCTGAGCTAAATTGAATTAAACGGCCGGTAGTAATCAATGTGCGAGTGGAGCTCTCCGAGGTGCTGAAAGTTACAAACAGTTCCACTCAGGAATCAAACGCAGTATAGCAACACATTCTTTAAAAGGATGATCTTACGTATTGCATATACCACAGATTAATATGTAGTTTTATTTAAACAGTATAGTATATGAGACAACTTTATGTTTGAAATACAAATCCCACTGGAAAAACACGACTCTGACATGACATAATGACTCTGACACTGAATTTGTTGCTGCTGCTGTAACACAGGACGGGTGGATAATTGGCTTTCAGGCTTTGGTTTATGCCACCACCACCACTGCTCAATCTTGGGCAGTTGGTTGTATTTCCCCAGGGTGATATAACTCTTTTACCCTATTAATAACACAGCCACCAGCACTCACATCAGTCTGCGGCTGCACGACTATAGGTGCTACAGGCCGGTCGACCGCACGGATGGCCAGCGAGCACAGTGGAGCAGTGAATGGAAAAATCAGCGATAAAAGCCAAATACAAGTGTTTCTGATGAAGTTAATAAAGAGGAAATCAGATGGGAATTGTGCTTGGTGCAAAACCAAAAAAACAATCACCTCTGGGAGTACCAGGTGAATTGACAACTTCATTAGGGATGCAACCAGTGATCATTTTCATTCATGATTAAGCCCCCTTTTTCATAATTAATCAAATAAATGTTTTAATTTGTGTGTCAAAACAGCAAAAATGTTCACAACTCATAATGTTCACAAATTTGAAACGGCTGATTTTAGAAAAAAAATAGCATCCCAGTTTTTCTTGAAATCTACTTTGGGTACAAAATGAGTCAATATCTGATTTAAGACCAGTTTAAAGTTATGTAAAAAACACTTTACATTTGAGATAACTTTGTAGATCTTCTTTTTCTACCAGAAGGACTCCGAAGACAAGTTTAAGTTGATCATTTTAATACAACTGTTGGGAAAGTGAAGTACACGGACCTGCGACAGGGGGCGTAAATGAACGGCCAATAGGAAGTCCGAATAAATAATTTATTCTGCAAATGTGCACAACAACCCAATATGCTTTTAGTCTGTCAATCAATCTACACAAAAGGTGATGCGTGGGCAGGCCCGAGGGTAGGAGACCCCTATCCAGAGAAGAGCCGGGACCCACGAGATTCCACAGCCAACGGAGACCTGCAATACACCGGAGCCGCCAAGTCCTGAGTCCCCAGGTGGCCACTGCTCCCAGCTGTCAGATCCGGTACTGCTGGCAGGAACAGACACAGGTTATAGGTGGGTGTGTGTATACCCAGCAAACAGTCAGCAAAAAATACTGTTCCTTCCTGAGGGAAAAATCTCCACCTCCAAACACAGGAACACAGAGTACGTGCAGTGCCTTATGTATCACTTAAGTCTGAAGTGAGGAGTGGAGACGCCAACTCCTCCAACTGCCACAAACTCGGCTACAAGCTGCAAGTGTACAAAAGGTTAACGACTGCAAAAAGCTCTGCTGAAAAAACGTATGCGTACGGCACAGAACGGCTGCGTAAGGTTACCTGACGGGTAAGCTGATAACTCGGCAGAGTAGTGGTCTCTCTTCCAGGCTTTTATGGTGAATGATGATGATGGCTGATGTCTGACAGCTGTCAGCTCCAGGCTCCTGGGGCTCCTGTGAGGCGACTACGCCCTCTGGTGCCTGAAACCCGACGACAGGCAGGGCGTCCTCTGGTGGTGAGCCAGCAGTACCTCCTCTTCGGGCGGCCCACACAACAACAACAAGATGATGTATAGAATTAGATTAGTGATTATGGGTGATTCTTAGACTACGGGCACTTATTATGTCCTTTGATCATATTGTATGAAAAACAGAAGACAGGGGAAATGTCACACTTTTATAGTTATCTTTACAATGAAAGTGTGTTAAGAAATTTGTTCTAGTAGTCTATGATGACTTTTTCACCTTTTTTCAGCATCATTATATGCAAATATTGCCGTTTTGTGCTTCTCCCACACCCAGACTTTTGATCTTCAATGATAAAAATGAATGGTAAAGAAACGTTTTTTTCTAATGTTTTAAAATATCTCTGAATAAAATATCAGTAAAATAATCAAAACATAATTGGGGTATTCAATGTCATACAACTGTTGTGATTTTTTTTTAAACAAAATGTAGTTGTCCCACACTATTGCCATAATTTCCACCACAACACTGTAATGTCCCTTTAAACAGTTTGTATGAAAGATTGTTTGGGTAGTTTCTATGGAGATAAACAGTGACATCAGAGCACATGTATATAGCGCCAAATCACAACAAACAGTTGCCCCAAGGCGCTTTATGTTGTAAGGCAATGGTGTGGTGGAAATTACATTTACAAGGCCAATAGTGCCCGTAGTTAAAGAATCACCCTTATATGAGATTAGATTATCACTGATTAGTGATACAGATCACTGTGATCTGAATCACTAATCAGAAGCAGCTGCTCCTAATTTAGTGTTTAACCATAACCAATAGGAATCTATTACATCAGGGGTGGGCAACGTGTTCCAGAAAGGGCCAAGAGGGTACAGGTTTTCTTTGCAGCCACTGACTCCACCAGGTGATTTCACTGATTAATATCACTTTGAGCAGATGGAATCAGTTAATCAGTGAAATCATGGTGGAGTCACCTGCACTCGCTTGGCCCTTTCTGGAACAAGTTGCCCACCCCTGTATTACATCATTTAAAGATGTCAAATCTGACTCACCTGTCTTCACTCGAAGACGTGTCCAAGACTTAGCAACCTCCTCACTGCTTCCTCCTATTGGTCCCCGATGTGTCTCGCTCTGTTGCCTCCTCTTGGACCCCATCTTTCTGTGGCCTTGTGTCTGCATCCTACTCTTCACTCTGTGGTGTTCTGGTCACTGTCCTGTGTGTGTCTTCCTCCACCCCACCACCACCAGTTGCCCCTGCCTTTCTTCAATGGCGCCTTGGGGCAACTGTTTGTTGTGATTTGGCGCTATATAAGAAAAAAGTTGATTGATTGATTGAATGGCAGAATCTGTTCCAGCACCCCCGTTGTCCAGGAGAGGGGCCCAGCCCCAAACTAAAGACTGCCTTTTCTGTCAAACTTGCATGTATGAATAAATGTTCAGCCTTGCTTCACCTGAGTCTTGATGGTAGAACCAACTGATGGTGGTGGGGTGGAGGGGGGGATGTCTTGACAATGAGCTGTAAACAGCAGGAGGAGAGTGAGAAAATTGATATTTTAAGGAATGTGCACAGTTCCTATTGGTTGATAGCTAATGGAAACACCTGATTCATTTAGAGATTAAAGCTGATGTTAAATAACCGATTCTGAATGACTACTGAGTCTGAGACTAATGAGTCCCCTGGTAGAATTTACACTGTGCTGCTTTTCTTCTTGTGACTGCTCCTGTTAGAGGCAACACAGCAGACCGTCTCTGTCTCACTCTGTCCTCTGCATCTTCCTCTGTCACACCAACCATCTGCATGTCTGTCCCCAACACATCCATAAACCTCCTCTTTGGCCTCCCTCTTCTCCTCCTGCCTGCATGGTGGCTCCATCCTCAGCACCCTGCTCCCTATTCTCAGTACAGGTCACAATATCATTGACAAACATCACTCCTGTTTGATCTTCAACCTGTCACTAGGACTCTGACCTCATCATGGATGTAATCTCACCTCCACCTTGAATGCATCCATCATTCCTACTGCACATCTCACCACTGTGACGCTGTCCTTGTATATACGAGGTCTGTCCATAAAGTAACGGTCCTTTTTATTTTTTTCAAAAACTATATGGATTTGATTCATATGTTTTTACGTCAGCCACGCTTGAACCTTTGTGCGCATGCGTGAGTTTTTCCACGCCTGTCGGTTGCGTCATTCATCTGTGAGCACGCCTTGTGGGAGGAGTGGTCCAGTCCCTCGTCGGATTTCCATTGTCAGGAAATGGCGGAATGATGTGGGCTTTTTTTCCATCAGAATTTTTTCAGAAACTGTTAGAGACATGCAGCTGGAAACCATTTGAAAAATTTATCTGGCTTTCTGTGAAAATTTTACGGGCTTCACAGAGAATATGGACTGTTACTACAGCTTTAAGGACGGCTCACAATGGCGCTCGGCGCACCGCGCTCCGAGCTGCAACGACGAGGCAGAAACCACCAGATCATTTCTAAACAGATGGCTCTGTGGAGCCGGGACCGTCGTGTGCAATTTCTCTGGTTATCACAAGAGCTGGACATTGTATTGTATTGTATTGAGGATTTATTTCATTCATTTAAAAGAAAAACAGAAAAGCAAAATCAACAAAACATTACAAACCACTGAATGAAAAGGAGCAGTTTGGAAGAACAAGTCTTATATATTCTGCCCCTTTTTTACAATACAATCTTGCAAAGCATCATCAATCGACATCATTGCATTTCTATGACTTTGTCACATGCAACCGACTTCTTTCCTAATTTTAACCATTATTTAAAAGACTACATCCCTAATAGATTACATTTTAAACTTCAAACATTCTAAACATAAACAGATTGCATTTTTGGCTTTGTCACAGCCCACTGACTTATTTCATAGTTTCATACTTACGAAATACATCTAGTTTAATACGTTTTTTAAATAATTTAAGCGACCTTGATTCTTTGATTTCTTTGTTGAGGTTGTTCCATAATTTTACACCATTCACTGCAATACTCCGTTCCTTTATCTTGGTTCTGAATCTTGGTTTTTTAAAGACTTCTATGCCCTTCAAATTATAACTACTTACTCTTTTTTCAAACATATTTTGAATGTTTATTGGTAAGGTATTGTTATTCGCTTGGTACATTATTTGTAGTAATTTCAAATCAACTAAATCATGAAATTTAAGTACCCTATACTTAATGAACAATGGATTAGATGGATCTCTAAATCGACTGTTACCAATCACTTTTAAAGCTCTTTTCTGCAAAATAAATAAAGGTTGTGTATAAGTTGTACATGTTGATCCCCAGATTTCTACACAATAAGTCAAATATGGAACAATCAATGAATTGTACAATGTTGTTAATCCATAACTATTTAATGAATATTTAACTTTATGCAAAACAGCAATGGCTTTCGCTATCTTTCCTTTTATGCAATTTATGTGTGACTTCCATGTAAAATCTTCATCAATCATAACTCCTAAAAATTTAGTTTCTTTTACCCTTTGAATGTCCATTCCATCTATTTTTAATGACACATCATTTTTTTTAACTCTGTCATTAAACAATATGAAATTTGTTTTATTAAGATTAAGTGACAATCTGTTTATATCAAACCAATATTTCACTTTTTCCAACTCTGTATTTATCACTTGTGCTACTTCCTGTATATCTGATCCAGAGTAAAATAATGTTGTATCATCAGCAAATAAAATGGTACCAAGTACATTAGATATATTCACAAAATCATTGATATACAAAATAAACAGTTTGGGTCCAAGTACCGACCCTTGTGGTACTCCACACATAATATTACACAATTCTGATTTAGTATTATTTATCTGAACAAACTGTTTTCTATTTTCTAAGTAGCTTTTTACCCACTGATGTGCAATCCCTCTTATTCCATATTGTTGTAACTTGTGAAGCAATCTTGAATGATCGATAACATCAAAAGCTTTTTTCAAGTCAATAAAACCACTTACCATATAATCCTTAACATCTATTGCTGTTGATATTTTCTCTGTTAATTCCATAATTGCCATAGCTGTCGAATGTTTTGTTCTGAATCCATACTGAGCATTATTTAAAATATGATGTTTCTCAATGAATTTATCCAACCTTGTCACAAAAACCTTTTCCATAATTTTAGAAAACTGTGGAGGCAATGACACTGGCCTGTAATTTGAAACGTTATGTTTGTCTCCATTTTTATATAATGGGACTACCTTGGCAATTTTCATTTCATCTGGGAAAATTCCTGTTGACAGAGACAGATTACAAATGTAAGTGAATGGTTCAATAACAGTTTCTATTATACTTTTTACAGTCATCATGTCTAAATCTTCATAGTCAGTTGATCTTTTGCTTACACAGTTTTTTACAATATTCCTTATTTCATCTTTTTCCACATTGTCAAGGAAAATGCTATTGACCGTATTTACAATTGTATTTAATTTATCGTCTACTATTGGTTTATTTCCCACCAGATTTGATCCCACCTTTGAGAAATAATCATTAAACTCATTTACAACTTCTTTTATATCATTTATCTCTTTATTTTCCTTGACAAGGTAATTCGGAAAAGTTGATTTCACTCCGTCACTTTCCATCACACTTTTTATAATTCCCCATGTTGCCCTCATATTATCTTTACTCTTATTCAATTGTTCACTATAATAATCTCTTTTTTTTGTTTCCTAATTATTGTCAATAGTTTATTTTTATTTATTTTTTTGTATCTGTGTTCTGTTTCCTTTGTTTGCATTTTTAAAAAGCACTTATATAAATAGTTTTTCTTTACACAAGCATTTTTTATTCCCTTGGTCAGCCATTGTTTATTTACTCTTTTCTTACTAGTTTTTATTAATTTACAATTTTTATTATATGATTTCATCAGTATTTTCATGAATGAACTATATGCTACATTAACATCACCGACATAAACCTCTTCCCAATTTTGATTTTTAAGATCATAATTTAATGCCTCTAAGGCTTTTAATGACTTATCTCTTTTAAAGTTTATAACAGTTTTTTTTTTGTACCTATTTTTATATTTAAATATTGAAAAAACTGGTAAATGATCACTGAGATCTATCATCAATATCCCATTCTTAATAATTTCATCTGTTCTATTTGTGAATATATTGTCAATTACAGTTGCACTTTGTGATGTAATTTTGTTATCAAAGGGAATAAACCCAAGCTATTCATTGAATTCACAAAATCACTTAGTCTTTGGCAACTGGAGCTTTCCACATTAACATTAAAGTCTCCGCACATAAAGAGCGTTTTGTTTTTGATTTGATGGAATAATTCTATTTTTTTTTTTTATTATTATTTTATCTGTAAATTTCACAACACAAGAGTCTGGTGCTCTGTATACACAACTGATTAGAATATTTTTAGATGTTTCATGTACAATTTCCACTGTCACAATTTCTATGACATCATCTATAACTGTCATTTCTTCTACAATTTTACATGTCAGATCTGTTTTTATGTACAAAGCAATACCTCCACCTTTTTTTTCTCTTCTATTTACAAAATATAACTCATATCCCTCCATTTGAATATCAGCCATGAGGTCATTTTTAAGCCAAGATTCTGTGATTGCAACAATGCTGAATCTATTTTTAAACTGGTTTAAATAATCTTTTATTTTTGACATTTTATAGTACAAGCTTCGAATGTTTATATGTATGAGTGACAGGGTATCTTCAGTAATTTTTTCACTATTTAACTGTTTTTCCGTATAATACTCACAACCAATTGTAGTCAAGTCAAATATACTTTCATCAATATTGGTGTCTATGTCATATATTTTATCATCTGTTTCCATGTTTAATCTGATTTTTTGTTGGTCATACTACCAACTGACGTCATATTCATTTGTCTACTCAGGTCTGTACTTTGTAAGGTCCTCCATGTCTCTGATTTGTATACCCTGTTCCTTCTTTCACTCTAATCCAAACCCTACAGTTCCAGACCCATGTAGCAACAATATGTTTCTGTTTTTTAATAGTCTTGCTTCCCTGGCAATCAGCCATCAGCCATTTTCCAGCAGATTTCACTTTTAACAAGAGATTTTGTCATGGAAAGCCGCGCGAAGGCTTCGCGCGTCACGACGGAGCCGCTGATGGAGCGAGACAAAGGAACACCTCTGTTTCGGAGTGCCAGATGCCTATCTCGGCTTTCAGTGCTTACCAGTCGAGTGAGTATAAGAGAAATTGTGAAGAGCTGGACATGTCCCAACTTGTCCTCTAACACTCCGAAACAGAGGTGTTCCTTTGTCTCGCTTCATCAGCGAATTGGTCGTGACGCGCGAAGCCTCCGCGCGGCTTTCCATGACAAAATCTCTTGTTAAAAGTGAAATCTGCCGGAAAATGGCTGATGTCCAGCTCTTGTGATAACCAGAGAAATTGCACACGACGGTCCCGGCTCCACAGAGCCATCCGTTTAGAAATGATCTGGTGGTTTCTGCCTCGTTGTCGCAGCTCGGAGCACGGTGTGCCGAGCACCATTGTGGGCCATCCTTAAAGCTGTAGTAACAGTCCTTATTCTCTGTGAAGCCCGTAAAATTTTCACCGAAAGCCAGATAAATTTTTCAAATGGTTTCCAGCTGCTTGTCTCTAACAGTTTCTGAAAAAATTCTGATGGAAAAAAAGCCCAAATCATTCCGCCATTTCCTGACAATGGAAATCCGTCGAGGGGCTGGACCTCTCCTCCCACAAGGCCTGCTCACAAGCGAATGACGCAACCGACAGGCGTGGAAAAACTCACGCATGCGCACGAAGGTTCAAGCTTGGCTAACGTAAAAACATATGAATCAAATAGTTTTTGAAAAAAATTAAAAGGACCGTTACTTTCTGGACAGACCTCGTATCCTGCCTCACTCTCACATACTTCTCTGCCACTTGTTCTAAAAAATCAGAACCAGCACACTTTTTCTGCACTCTTCAAGCATCGTCTCACTTTCCAAAATTTTACTTAAAAATTGTTTAAAAATGAACAAATAACATGCTCCAACTGCCATCTCTCCTAAACATTTCTATATGCCTCTTCTGATATTTCATCTGGACCAACTGCCTTTCTCTTCATTCTCCTCTGCACTTCCTGATTAACTCACTCCAGCCTTCTCTCTCTTCCCCTCATTTTCTTCATTCATCAGCTCCTCAACATACTCCTTTCACCTTCCCAACACACTCTTCTCACTTGTGAGCACATTTCCATCTGTATCATTTATCAACCTAACCTGCTGTAAACCCTTTTCTACTCAGTCCAGCTGCCTGGGCAATTGATACGTTTGTTTTGAAGTTTTCCCAACAATGAACTGCTGTCTAAAGCAATTGTTTCATGTACTGTTTCACACAATTGGAATCTGTGAATCATTTTCTAAAATAAGCCTAATTTACTTTTTTGTGCATTTCAAAAAACTACAGGGTCATTTATTATTTTGAGCATTTGGAAAGGATGCCTTCCAGGCGTCTCCCTAGGGAGGTGTTCCAGAAACGTCCAGCTCGGAGGAGACCACATGGAAGACCTAGTAAAAGATGGAGAGATTATATCTCCACACTGGTCTGGGGACGCCTTGGTATTCCCCAGTCACAGTTGGTTAATGTGTCACGGGAAAGGGAAATTTGGGGTCCCCTACTGGAGCTGTTGCCCCCGCAACCCGATTTTGGATAAGCAGCCCATTCTCAGGTGTTTGTTTTGTTTTTTTTGTGCCCCTGTCACAAAAGGTGCCCCATTTTTATGACACGTTTTTTTTTTATTTTGCTATTTATAATCTTCCCCTTCTCCTAACTCTAACTCTAACCATAACCATAACCATAGTGTAAGTGTCTCCCCTCCCCTAACCCTAACCATAACCCCCCATCACCCCACATTGAGTGCTCCAGTCATGAAATAAATTCTTGCCCCATCACGAAAAGCACCCCATTTTCGTGCCCCCATCACAAACCCATAGATTAATGTGCTTCATAATGCTGCCACAAACTGCCCTGAGACTGGGTTGGGATAAGTGGTTGAAGATGAGTGAGTTACTGCAGTTACTGCAGTTACTGCAGTAACTGAATGAATGAGTGACTGTTTCATTCATTCATTCATCTTCTACCGCTTAGTCCAATTAAGGGTCACGGGGGGCTGGAGCCTATTCCAGCAGTCATAGAGCGTGAGGCAGGGTACACCCAGGACAGGACGCCAGTCTGTCGCAGGGCCACAAATAGACAAACAAACACAGACACACACACACCTACGGACAATTTAAAGATTCCAATCCACCTAACCCGTATGTCTTTGGATGTGGGAGGAAACCGGAGCACCCGGAGGATGCATGTTCTCCACGCAAACATGTGGAGAACATGCAAACTCCACACAGAAAGGCCACAGGAATTGAACCCACTACCTTCTCGCTGTGAGGCAACAGTGCTAACCACTAATCCACCGTGCTGCCCTCACTGTTTCAATCATTTAAAAAAAAGTAAATCATTTTGCAAAATGGCTGATTTTCTTAAAAGCTTTCAAAGTACTTATTTTTGGTCTCATAATATATTTGGTATATTTTTTGGGTTGTTATTGGTGGTGGTGGTTGGAGGGGGGGGGATTATACCCATCTCCCCCACCTCCTGGTTATGCCTATGTCTTTCCATTTGGTCCTGGAGAAATAAGACTGGGCTTCACATATTTTAATGGTTGCAACCTTTTCGTGACGTCGCAGCAGTTGTTTTGGTGCCCTGCTGCCCAATCGCCGGCTCGAATCACTTTACCGGAGCAGAAATGAGCCCGCCGACGCGCCGCGCCGCCGTACGGACCGCGTCGCCCTCCGTCGGCTGGCTGCTGCCTTAAACAGCAGTACTGATGGAAAGCCCGCTGCAGCTGCAGAACGACTTCTTCCCAGAGCAGCACTGTAAGTACCAGCAGCACTACTGCGGGCTCGGCAGGCAGCACGAACACTGCTGCACCTGTGACGCCAGAAAAAGCCTGATCTTCCGCGGGACGTCGCCTCCGACCGCTGTGGGAACTTTAAGGACACCTTCAGAAACGTCTTCGAGACAAGGCTGCCAGTACAGCGTGTGCGACTTCACCCCTTCTAGTCATGGTAGTTGTTCCAGACATCATCATCATCGTCCTCGGCGTCAGCAGCGGGGCAGCCTGGGCAGCAGCAGCCACAGAGACAGTAACTCCTACAACGAAATAGCCATGAGCAGCTGCAGATACAACGGCGGCGTGATGCGGCCGCTCAGCAACTTGAGCTCGTCCCGCAGAAACATACACGAGTTTGATTCCGAGTCCCAGCCTCTGCAGCCCGTCTCAGCCGCAGATGCGTCGGACGCTTTAGGATCCAAACCCGAGAACAATTCCAGCACCCTGATGCCTTACGCATCGGGAGACGGAGGCGGGGGAGGCTGCGGCCACGGCGGCGGCAAATCGGGCAAAAAGAAGAACCAGAACATTGGGGAGAAGCTCGGGCACAGGAGGGCCTTGTTTGAGAAAAGGAAGCGGCTCAGCGACTATGCTTTAATCTTTGGGATGTTTGGGATCGTTGTTATGGTTGTAGAGACTGAACTCTCGTGGGGAGCTTATGGAAAGGTGCGTATTTACGCAATTAATCAACTTTTCTCCCCCCCCCCCCCTCGAGAAGTGGGTTTTTGGCCAAGAGGCCCAATCATGAAGGGGGAACCCCCATCATGCCACAAATTTTTAACTGAATGCTCCATATGCAACCAGGTCCATAAGTATTTGCACAGTTAGATCTGTTTTGTCTCTGAGCGTCGCCACGTTGCGCTGAAATGAAACAATTAAGATGTGTAGACTTTGAGCTTTAAGAAAAATATCAAATTTAATTCATGAATTACAGCTATTTCCTATTTTCAGAAACCATAAGTAATTGGACCGACTATAAGCATGCAAATACTTTTACAGCCAGTTTTCTTTTGAAAGGGGACTGATACATAAACATTTTCAAGTAACTGAATATGACTTTTACTTCGTTTATGTCATTCATTAAGAAGTACAGACAGTATGTAAATCTCTGTGGAGTAGGCAGTTCCGTGCATGAAAGAGAGCAGTGGGGGAAGCCACCAAGACACCCATACCAACACTGAAGGAGTTACAAACATCTGTGGCTAGAGAATCTGTCCCTGATGCAACCTTTGTCTGTTGCATCACTGTGGTGAACAGGAACAGAGGATTTTCTTAAAATGAATATATGAAATTTCAGCTGCAGTTTGCTAGAAGGCACATGGGAGACACACGTCTATTGATCTGTCTTATTGTTTGAAAGTCCTAAAAGTGGAACTATCTGTTTCTCCAATCACAGCCACATAAGAGCATAACTCCTTCAGAGTTGTTATTGGAGTCTTTTGAGCTTCCCATAGTCACCTCATTCTTGGACATTCAATCAGTTGTTTTTTTTTTTGAGAGAGAGAGAGAGAGCTTCATAATCTTGACAGCTGTACCAAACAGCGTCACACTTTTTGTATTTCTTAATACAAAAATATTCAGTGATTTGGAAATGTTCATGTATCCATCCCCTGACTTAATTAAAGAAAACTCATGGTCGAAGTGGTGATTTGTTCTTATATATAATTTGTCCAGTCACTTATGCACTCAGAAAATGGAAGGACTTTGCAAAAAAAGAAAAAAAAAAAAAAAAGAAAAAAAAAAAGGCTGTATTTCCTAAATGGCTAATGAGATTTTTTTTTCAACTCCTTGAATCAAAGCTGAAAGTCTACTTGCAAATATTAATTGTTTTAATTCAATTCCATTGTGGTGGTGTATGGAGGCAAAATTACAACAAAAATTCTGTTACTGCCCAGATATTGATATACCTGATTGTATAACTACTATATCCTCCCTACATTTGTGTCATGATGTTTTGTCGTGTTTGGCTTTAGTGTTGTGCTTTTTTCCAGGAGTCCCTGTATTCATTAGCTCTAAAATGCCTGATAAGCCTTTCTACAATCATTCTTCTGGGGCTGATTATCATATACCATGCAAGAGAGATACAGGTAATGTGGACACATTTTTGTTTCTCTTTTACTGCTTAAAGTGTCTGAAAAATCACATATCTGAAATGCCAATTCTTGTGCTTGTGCATGCAATATTTTACAGCGCAGTCTATGATGTTTTGTGGAAATTTCTATGAATATTTCAAACATCAAATTTACTAAACTTCAGATCCAGCCACTGCAACTTTTTTTGGGTTCATGTTACGAGCTGAAATGGCCAGAGTTCCATATTTTTAAAGAAATTTAAACTGTCAGCTGGTATTTTTAATTCCTTTTAGAAGTGTCTGTGAATAATTTCTCCCGTGTGTTGTTGAATCCACTCATTCACATGCACATCACTTCCTCTTTTTCCTCCTGCAGCTGCTCTCTCTCCTCTCTCCCTTTCTGTTGTGAATCAGACATGATGGCTGCAAGAAATTGTAAACATGTCTAATTTTTCTTTTCTGTTTTCTTGTTTTTAAAAATTCTTCAGGGAAATTCATAAAGTGATACACACATGTCAATGACTGACCTTTTATGTGATTCATTTGTTGTTGTTGTTTTCAGCCTTCGTTATGATTGAATTTGAAATCTGTGCCCCATTAAATGAAGCCATATCATCAAAATTTTAGAGTATAGAAACTCATGATCACAGCTTATGGTGAACAACATAAGCTGCATCGGAAACTTTTTTTTCCAGCATTGTATTTTTGTGTTTTGTTATCATGTTATGTAGCACACAGCATATAACAATAGAGGCACTTGGATGGCTTCTGTGAAAACCCTTTTCTGATTGTCTTTTCAAGTCACATTATTTATTTATAAAACATTTTGATAAACTTTTAAAAAACACCTTAATGGATTTCCCCTCTGTTATCATGAGGCATTTAATGACCAGTTTAATGCGTTTTCCTCAGAGCTTTGTTGTATTACTTACAGTTCTTACTGCGCTTCAGCACTTTTTATTGTAGCCTAATTTAATGGCATCAATTGGTGCAGGGTGGTGTTATGTTGCCAGAAAGCTTTCATGAGTCTGAGATTGCTCTTTTAATTAATTCAACTAACTCAAGATGACCACTCAGTTTGAAAAAAGTATGATTTTATTTATTTATTTGTATTATAATGACTTTCTTTCTTTTAAACAAAACTACCGGTTAAATTTGGAATCCTACATAAGCTTATACAACGTTTATTCTTCTGTTCGTCACAGAAGAAAAGTCTTAGAACAACTATGTTTATGTAAAACAGAAAAAAATCTAACATTTGAATAAAGCAGGCTTTTGTTTTTTGTTTTATATATTGTATTACCTTAAAATATTATTCACCAGCCCTGTTATATTTAGTACTTAGTTCCCCAGTGAAGGATCAGCCACTGTCTTAACAACAAATATGTCTCATTGGAGGCCTTTTTTACGAGGCATGATACAAACACAAAAATGCAGTCGCCATATTTGAATGCATGACTGAAGCATTTCAATTTCCCTCGCAGACAGTTGGTGATAAATCAGGATGTGTTTGCATGAAAGTTTTTATTTTCCCCCAAGCCTTGACATATATATATGTATATATAAATGTTTTGTGACTGTATCACAAAATTGGGGTGACACTGGACGGGTAAAGCATTTTTGATGGTATCGTGAAAAAAGCATAACAAAAAGGGGAAAAAAGAAAAAAAAATTGTGAGACTGGGCTGAGCATAACCTCAATCTTGATCACAAATCTTAATTTTGTAGCAGCTGTGTACATATATGTTCTTATTGTTCACACTAAATCATTATTTTTCTTTGTGATATGCTACATAAATACAAAGCAAACATATTAAGCACCCAGGAATGTTAAAAAAATAAGTAGTTTTGTCTTCTATTTTGCTTCAAGGAGCAACAGCAAATCAAATCTCATTAAAAACAACAACAAAATACTTAATTTCTTTGTAGGTGTGCTGCCCCCAGCAGTAAAGATGGTTGTAGATAATGTCCCAGTAATAAAACTATTGTAAAATTGTAATTAAATACAGTCCAATTTTCCTATGAATTGCAGACGAACAAGACAAAAAAAATTGCTTTTTAAAGGTGAAAAGTCATCTTATATTTTACATAATTATATTTTATTTATCATTAGCAGCTTTTTACTGTTTGGGCACTTTAAATATGCGTTGGACATACATTTACACAGTGCTGCGTGTTCCACCAAAGAGGTTACATTCTTTTCTGAGTGCTCAAAATGAAATGACCCAATTTTAACTTAACTTTATGAGGAGGGTGAGTCTAACCTAGAAAAGCAATCATAAAACTTAGGAGAAGCTTTTTTGGGGAAAAGGAGTAGAGTCAGGAAATTCAAAAATAAATAAAAAAAATGTAATTGTAACTCAGGGCAGCTAATAAAAGAACAGTTTTATGAAACATGTAGTTATAAAATGGCTGAAACCATATAATATATTTAATTACATTTTGGGGCAGATCTCAGTAAAGAGGAATAAAATGTATCAAAAAGATTCATAACAGTTATAACATCGTGAGATAGGGTGTTTTAATGATGAATGAATTTGCACAAAATCTTTTCAAGATCTACCCTGGAATCCAATAAAAAGCTCAATGTTTTCAGGTTGGACCAGCAAAAAAGAAAAGAAAAAGATAGTGAGACAGACCAGGGAAATGTACCTTTTCAACAAGCTTATGTACAACCTTAATTCCAATGAAGTTGGGGCATTGTGTAAAATGTAAATAAAAACAGAATACAATTATTTGCAAATCCTCTTCAACCTATATTCAATTGAATACACCACAAAGATATTTAATGTTCAAACTGATCAACTTTATTGTTTTTGTGCAAATATTTGCTCATTTTGAAATGGATGCCTGCAACACGTTTCAAAAAAGCTGGGACAGTGGTATGTTTACCACTGTGTTGCATCACCTTTCCTTCTAACAACACTCAATAAGCGTTTGGGAACTGAGGACACTAATTGTTGAAGCTTTGTAGGTGGAATTCTTTCCCATTCTTGCTTGATGTACGACAGTTGTTGTTGAACAGCCCGGGGTCTCCGTTGTCGTATTTTGCGCTTCATAATGCGCCACATTTTCAATGGGCGACAGGTCTGGACTGCAGGCAGGCCAGTCTAGTACCTGCACTCTTTTACTATGAAGCCACGCTGTTGTAACAGGTGCAGAATGTGGCTTGGCATTGTCTTGCTGAAATAAGCAGGGACATCCCTGAAAAAGACGTTGCTTGGATGGCAGCATGTGTTGCTCCAAAACCTGGATGTACCTTTCAGCATTGATGGTGCCATCACAGATGTGTAAGTTGCCCATGCCATGGGCACTAACACACACCCCCATACCATCACAAATGCTGGCTTTTGAACTTTGTGCTGTTAACAATCTGGATAGTCTTTTTCCTCTTTTGTCTGGAGGACACGACGTGCATGATTTCCAAAACAATTTGAAATTTGGACTCAGACCACAACACACTTTTCCACTTTGTGTCTGTCCATTCCAAATGAGCTCGGGCCCAGCGAAGGCGGCGGCGTTTCTGGATGTTGTTGATGTATGGCTTTCACTTTGCATGGTAGAGTTTTAACTTGCACTTGTAGATGTAGTGACGAACTGTGTTAACTGACAATGGTTTTCTGAAGTGTTCCCAAGCCCACGTGGTAAGATCCTTTACGCAATGATGTCGGTTTTTAATGCAGTGCCACCTGAGGGATCGAAGGTCACAGGCATTCAATGTTGGTTTTCAGCCTTGCCACTTACGTGTAGAAAGTTCTCCAGATTCTCTGAATCTTCTCATTATATTATGGACTGTGGATGATGGAATCTCTAAATTCCTTGCAATGAAACGTTGAGAAATATTGTTCTTAACCTGTTGGACTTATTTTTCACACAGTTGTTCACAAAGTGGTGATCCTCGCTCCATCTTTGCTTGTGAACAGCTGAGCCTTTTGGAGATGCTCATTTTATACCCAATCATAACACTCACCTGTTTCCAATTAACCTGGTCACCTGTGAAATGTTCCAAACGGGTGTTCTTTGAGCATTCATCAATTTTCCCAGTCTTTTGTTGCCCCTGTTCCAGCTTTTTTGAAATGTGTTGCAGGCATCCATTTCAAAATTAGCAAATATTTGCACAAAACAATGAAGTTTATCAGTTTGAACATTAAATATCTTGTCTTTGTGGTGTATTCAATTGAAAATAGGTTGAAGAGGATTTGGAAATCATTGTATTCTGTTTTTATTTACATTTCACACAATATCCCAACTTCATTGGAACTGAGGTTGTAGCTCAGCAACTGTCTTTCAAAGAGATATTAAAGACTGTAGCTAAAATATCTCTGAGACACTGAGGTCGTGCATCCCCCCCCCCCACGCCTTTTCCTTCTCAGAGGCGTCTCTCTCTCTCTCTTTCCCACAGAGTGTGTGCATTTGTAACAGTATGGGGACAGGCTCATTGGGTGAGCCCCACCAAGCACATACAATTCCATATGTGGACATCCGTCACATATGTCACATCAGTCCACAATGAAATGCTTTAGACCTAAATTTAGCTTACAGCAGGGGAAATTGTACACATGTAGCCATAGATTTATGCTACTTTAATGATGTTTGAAATAAAACCCTGATCATATTTAAATGCAGCAATTAAATAAAACATTTTTTTACCCAGTATGACCCCTTTAAAAAACTAATTTGATATTGCATCATGCAGCGTATTGAGCTTCTTTGCACTCTAATTAAAGCCATTGTAGCGTTTGTGTTTCAACTCACATAGCAACTAGTTGTAAACACCGCAAAATGAGAGTGATTGATGTGGCGACTATTCACAATTTAAGTAGGAAAATGCTGAAAAGCTCATTTCAGGTGATTAAAAAAATAACTGTTTTTTTTTTTACTTGCATTAATTGTGAGTGGCTGTTTATTTAGTATTTTAATCCAGACTTTGACCCACCACATCCAAGTCCTTCTTAAGTGCAGGACCAACAGACTGTGAAAAACGTCTTTGTCCCTCAGGCCATCAGACTGTACAACTCCTCACTCTGGGAGAGGAGGAGTAACAGGAAGACAGATGACAGGAATGAGAGGAACAGTTGTAGCCAATAAACCAGTAGCGATCAGTATGTCTGGTATTTATATTTCTATTTGCAAATTGTGTTTTTTTTTTCTTTTACTTTTACTTTTTATACTGTGTGTGCTTCTTACCCTGTGTGCTGTTATACAATGCTGCTGGAACCTCAGTTTCCCTGAGGGAGCACGCCTTGTGGGAGGAGTGGTCCAGCCCCCTCGTCGGATTTTCATTGTCAGGAAATTGGCTGATCGACTGCCACTTTGCTTCATCAAAATTTTTTCAGAAACTGTGAGAGACAGCCAAGTGGAAACCATATGGAAAATTCAGATGGCTTTCGGTGAAGATCTTATGGGGATCACACAGATTAAGGACAATTACAACTGGATTAAAGACGGCCCACAGCGGCGGATGGCGTGCCGCGCACCGAGCGGCGATCGACAGGCTCAAACAACCAGATCATTTCGAAAGTGAACGCTTTGTTGATCCGGGACGTCGTCTGACTACCAGAGAAATGGCAAGACAGCTGGACATAGCACTTTTTCGGCACATTCCACTGTTACAGGAGTTTTTGTAATGGAAAGAGGAGCGGAGAAATTCGCCACGGAGCCGCTCATGGCGCGGGACAAAAGCACCTCCGTGTTTGTCTCACAGGACATGCCCTAACATGCCCAGCTCTTGCACCATTCGGAAAATTCAGACGGTTTTCGGTGGCTTTTCAGTCGTGTGACTATCCGAGAAATTGTGGATGAGCTGGACATGCCACAACATGTCCTGTGAGGCTTCATCATGGCGTCGCTTTTTGTTCTGTGCTCTGCGCCTCCGTCCCAACGCACGAAACCCTCCGCACGTCTCATGACAAAAAACTCCTGTAACAGTGGAATGTGCCCTTCATTTCCAAAGTAAACACTTTGTTGATCTGGGACGTCATCTGACTACCACAGAAATAGCATGAAGAGTTTGACATCAGCACTTTTTTTGGCATGAAAAGACGTGCGGAGGGATTCGCGCATCGGGATGGAGGCGCAGAGCACAGAACAAAAAGCAACACCGTGATGAAGCCTCACAGGACATGTTGTGGCATGTCCAGCTCATCCACAATTTCTCAGATAGTCACACGACTGAAAAGCCACCGAAAGCCGTCTGAATTTTCCGAATGGTGCAAGAGCTGGGCATGTTAGGGCTTGTCCTGTGAGAACAACACGGAGGTACTTTCGTCCCGTGCCATGAGTGGCTCCGTGGCGAATTTCTCCGCTCCTCTTTCCATTACAAAAACTCCTGTAACAGTTGAATGTGCCGAAAAAGTGCTATATCCAGCTGTCTTGCCATTGCTCTGGTAGTCAGACGACGTCCCAAATCAACAAAGCGTTCAATTTCGAAATGCTCTGGTTGTTTGAGCCTGTCGATCGCCACTTGGTGCGCGGCGCGCCATCCGCCGCTGTGGGCCGTCTTTAATCCAGTTGTAATTGTCCTTAATCTGTGTGATCCCCATAAGATCTTCACCGAAAGCCATCTGAATTTTCCAAATGGTTTCCACCTGGCTGTCTCTCACACTTTCTGAAAAAATTTTGATGAAGCAAAGCGGCAGTAGATCAGCCAATTTTCTGACAATGAAAATCCGACGAGGGGGCTGGACCACTCCTCCCACAAGGCGTGCTCACAGGCGAATGACGCAACCGACAGGCGTGAAAAAACTCACGCATGCGCACAAAGGTTCAAGCTTAGCTGATGCAATCACACATGATTCAAATCCATATAGTTTTTGCAAAAAATAAAAAGGTCCGTTACTTTTCTAACAGACCTCGTACCAGCTGTTTCTTTCTTTCTTCACTTGAGGGGCTTTTGTGTGCATTGTTGCTATAGTCCATCATTACTGTGCTCCTGCAGGTTGACAAATGTGTGCATGCACACACACACAAATTCATTCTAAAATCCACAGTATGTTGATAATTACATGTACACACAGAGAAGCTTTGTGTTGTTTGTGTTCACCCTCTTTGTTTTATGAGAGTTTGCCAGCTGCTCACTGCGACGCATTTCGTAAACATCTTTTGTCACAAACATTTGTTGGGAATGTAATTTGACTTCTGCAGGTGTTTAAATTTGTAAAACTGATTTATGGTGGACTAAGTGAAGCCAGCCTAGAGCTGTCTACTTTAAATGCAAAGATGACAAACTGAGCATAAATCAAGTGGAATGAGCGAAGGTCTAAATAGACAGGACATGAACATGGAAATACAGTTGTATGCAAAAGTTTGGGCACCCCTGATAATTTTCCTTTATAAATCATTGGTTTTCTGGATCAGAAATTTCAGTTAAATATATGATATAGCATATGGACACACTGATATTTGAGAAGTGAAATGAAGTTTCTAGTATTTACAGAAAGTGTGCAATAATTATTTAAGCAAAATTGGGCAGGTGTATAAATTTGGGCATCTTTGTCATTTTATTGATTTGAATACATTTAGCATTAATTATTGGAACACAAAATTGGTTTGGTAAGCTCAATGACCCTTGACCTCCTTACACAGGTGAATCCAATCATGAGAAAGGATATTTAAGGTGGAAATTTGTAAATGTTTCTCCTCTTTGCATCTCTTCTAGTGAGTGGCAACATGGGAGCCTCTAAACAACTCTCAAATTACCTGAAAACAAAGATTGTTCAACATCATGGTTTAGGGGAAGGATTAAAAAACATATCTCAGCGATTTCCACTGTGAGGAACTTTAGTGAGGAAATGGAAGACCACAGACACAGTACTAGTTAAGGCTCGAAGTGGCAGGCCAAGAAAAATCTCAGATAAGCTGAAGCGAAGGATGGTGAGAACAGTCATATGCAAGCCACAGACCTGCTCCAAAGACCTACAACATGATTTTGCTGCAGATAGTGTCTCTGTGCATCAGTCAACTATACAGCTCACTTTGCACAAAGAGATGCTGTATGATGCTGTAATGCAGAGAAAGCCTTTTCTGCGTACACGCCACAAACAGAGTCACTTGAGGCATAAAGCACATTTGGACATGTCAGCTTCATTTTGGAATAAGGTTCTGTGGATTGCTGAAACTAAAATTGAGTTATTTGGACATAACAAGGGCCGGTATGCATGGTGGAAAAAGAACACAACATTCTAAGAAAAATACTTGCTACCTACAGTAAAATTTGGAGGCGGTTCCATCATGCTGTGGGGCTGTGTGGCCAGTGCAGGTACTGAGAATGTTAAAGTTGAGGGTCACATGGATTCCAGTCAATATGAGCAGATTCTTGAGAACAATGTTCATGAATCAGTGACAAAGCTTAAGTTTCACCGGGGCTGGGTCTTTCAACAAGATAACGACCCTAAACACTGCTCAAAATCTACTAAGGTGTTCATGCAAAGTAACAAGTATAACGTTCTGGAATGGCCATCTCAGTCCGCAGACCTGAATATTAATGAAAATCTGTGGTGTGATTTTAAGCGGGCTGTCCATGCTCGGAAACCAACAAACCTGAGATGTTTAGTAAAGAAGAATGGTCCAAAAAACCTTCAACCAGAATCCTGACTCTAACTGGAAGCTATAGGAAGCGTTTAGAGGCTGTTATTTCTGCAAAAAGAGGATCTACTAAATATTTATGTATTTTTTTTCTGTTGGGGTGTCCAAATCTATGCACCTGCCTAATTTTGTTTAAAGAATTATTGCACACTTTCTGTAAATCCTATAAACATAATTTCACTTCTCAAATATCAGTGTGTTTGTCTACTATATGATATATTTAACTGAAATTGCTGATCCAAACAACCACTGATTTATAAAGGAAAATCATGGAAATCATCAGGGGTGCCCAAACCTTTACATACAACTGTATTTGTCATATTTGTTTGACATACACTATTTATATATATATATATTTCTTGAAAAAAGTTATTTTCCAGGTTGATTTAAAGTTTTAAGCTGACTGGATAAAAAGACAGTTCGATGTAACTTTTGTAATGCTGCAACCAATTGATTGATCTGTGGATTTGTGAGGAGAAACATATTTCATAAGAAAATTGCTCTTGAAATATAAAGCAGGTGCATGTGTCCCTCTGAACTGGGGAAATTCTTGTGAGACAAGTGCACTGTTGGTGTGTTGTTAAGGATAATAACGTTTTGTTAACTACATACAATGTTGTTTAGGTAACATATGCTTATTTGTAAACCCGCCATTATTATTATTATTATTATTATTATTATTATTATTATTATCATTATTATTATTAAACAGCAGAGTGGCACACTGGTGTTGCAGACCGAATGGCTCTCCCCTAAAAAAAGATTTTTGCATCTCTTCCACTGTCTATTTTTAATTCTATTCCTTAACCTTAGCTACACATGGGTTTAAATCATAGACTTTCTTGCTGCAAGGTCAGTGTAATACCGGTGTCGCAGACCGAACGGTCCCCCCTAAAAATTGGTCCGCCCTGCCTCCACTGCGCATGCCTCATTTCGGACCTCAGCAGCTCATCTGAGACGGACTCTCTTCACCCAAAGCGATCAAAGGGATTAATGGGATTATTAATCATAGATGACACGGTAAAACCTCTTAAATCATTCTAAAGTCAGTTTTAAGTAGAAACAAGGCTGCTTTAAGCAGAAACAAGGCGATAATCAGTGACGCTTTGAAATGACGGAGGCGCAGTAAACGCAGCAGGAGCAGCTCCTCATGGCTGCAGCGTGCTGATCGCTTCCTCCGTCTCTTATTATAAAATAATGTTGAATTTATGTGGAAATGTTTGCTGTGCAAAAGCTTCAGATATTTGTCGCTAAGATAGATGATGACTGGAGTGCAGTTTTAAGGAGAAACGAGGTGATAATCTGTGAAATATTGCTGACACTCCAAAATGAGGCATGCGCAGTGAAGGCAGGGGGACTGTTCAGTCTGCAACACCGGCATTGCACTGACCTTGCACCAAGAAAGTCTGTGGTTTAAACCCATGTGTAGCTAAGGTTAAGGAATAGAATTAAAACTAGACAGTGGAAGAGATGCAAAAATGATCTGGTTTGCCAAGTTTGTGATGGTGTCACAAAAATTGATTTAATGTATTATTTTGTGATACTATCATGAAAATGTAACACATTTCATGATGGTATCACAAAATTATTTCATGATGGTACCACAAAATTTGGGGTGACACTGTGACTGAAACTTCACTATCACCAAAATGTGACGCATTTCGTGACAGTATCACAAAAAAACAAAAAAAAACAAAGGGGCACTAGGCTGGGCGGAGCACTATTGTTCTGAAACACATTTCACTTAGCATAAATCGGTAGATCAACAATGCATCATTTGGATGCATTCTTGATTGCACTGGATTGATTGTTGACTGCAGTGCCTCATCGCCACCACATCAGAGGGCTGATACATTTGTTCACGCTAGCAAAGCAGAAAACCTCAGTTCAATAGTTCCTAAGTTCCTGAGATATGGCCATTAATGCATTTTGAACCATGACCTTTCATTTGACCTTGACACAGACCTATGACCCTGACATGACCTATGTTGACAGAGGATGGTTCACTGAGTTTATCCACAATGTTTGACTGAAATTTAACTTTGTGTTTTGAAGATATCGCTCCAGATAAACAGACATGGCCATTACAATAGCCTCTACAATGGGCTAATCATTCATAATGATGACACGAAAATTCCATGAATGATTGAAAAAATTTTGAGTAACCAACAAAAAGTATAATCTTTGTTTTCGAATAACTGGCTGAACATTCATCATCCATTCATTCATGCACTTGACCCGTTGATATGTTCCATTTATTGTCGTTAATCGCAGAGGGCTTTGACCATATTTATCCATTGGATTGTTAGTAAAATTATTCAAAAAGTCATTAACCAGTTTTTAGAACACTTAGGGGAAACCGGGGCACAGTGGATCAGAAATGTTGTTTTGTGGCAGCATAAACACATTATGCATAGGTTTAGGTAATTCTATTGTGGGTTTAATACAGCAAGTTATTGCTTTTAAGGCTGTGTTATTTATGTCTCCCCAAGTGTAATTTACAGGTGTTTAACCCCCTGCCACCCACCTCATTTTGTCAGAATCTCACAAATAAAAAGTGAAAATTCCCATCAATGGGATATACAGGCTTAGAAGGGGTTAAAATCAATTTTAAAATTTTTGATTCACTGTGCCCTGGACACTAATTCATGGGGCACAGTTGTGTATATAAACAGTTGTTTATATACACAAATTATAGAAATAATTCATGGAAAAATAAATGTATAACAAGTAATATTTGTCATCCACTTGATACTGGGGCTTAGTAAATCACTTTCTAGACTGATTCACTGTGTCCCGATTCACTGTGTCCTGGGTGCATGTGACACACATGAGTCATGTTATCAAATACAGTAGCTGATAGTCTGGAGAAGACATAACACATGCTCATCAGTTGGACGGGGTAGTCTTCGAACTAATAACAGTTTTTTGGGCCACCTTTCCTCTGTTGTGAGAAGTAAATACAAACAATCAATCAATCAATCAATTTTTTTATATAGCGCCAAATCACAACAAACAGTTGCCCCAAGGCGCTTTATATTGTAAGGCAAGGCCATACAATAATTATGTAAAACCCCAACGGTCAAAACGACCCCCTGTGAGCAAGCACTTGGCTACAGTGGGAAGGAAAAACTCCCTTTTAACAGGAAGAAACCTCCAGCAGAACCAGGCTCAGGGAGGGGCAGTCTTCTGCTGGGACTGGTTGGGGCTGAGGGAGAGAACCAGGAAAAAGACATGCTGTGGAGGGGAGCAGAGATCGATCACTAATGATTAAATGCAGAGTGGTGCATACAGAGCAAAAAGAGAAAGAAACAGTGCATCATGGGAACCCCCCAGCAGTCTACGTCTATAGCAGCATAACTAAGGGATGGTTCAGGGTCACCTGATCCAGCCCTAACTATAAGCTTTAGCAAAAAGGAAAGTTTTAAGCCTAATCTTAAAAGTAGAGAGGGTGTCTGTCTCCCTGATCTGAATTGGGAGCTGGTTCCACAGGAGAGGAGCCTGAAAGCTGAAGGCTCTGCCTCCCATTCTACTCTTACAAACCCTAGGAACTACAAGTAAGCCTGCAGTCTGAGAGCGAAGCGCTCTATTGGGGTGATATGGTACTACGAGGTCCCTAAGATAAGATGGGACCTGATTATTCAAAACCTTATAAGTAAGAAGAAGAATTTTAAATTCTATTCTAGAATTAACAGGAAGCCAATGAAGAGAGGCCAATATGGGTGAGATATGCTCTCTCCTTCTAGTCCCTGTCAGTACTCTACCTGCAGCATTTTGAATTAACTGAAGGCTTTTTAGGGAACTTTTAGGACAACCTGATAATAATGAATTACAATAGTCCAGCCTAGAGGAAATAAATGCATGAATTAGTTTTTCAGCATCACTCTGAGACAAGACCTTTCTGATTTTAGAGATATTGCGTAAATGCAAAAAAGCAGTCCTACATATTTGTTTAATATGCGCTTTGAATGACATATCCTGATCAAAAATGACTCCAAGATTTCTCACAGTATTACTAGAGGTCAGGGTAATGCCATCCAGAGTAAGGATCTGGTTAGACACCATGCTTCTAAGATTTGTGGGGCCAAGTACAATAACTTCAGTTTTATCTGAGTTTAAAAGCAGGAAATTAGAGGTCATCCATGTCTTTATGTCTGTAAGACAATCCTGCAGTTTAGCTAATTGGTGTGTGTCCTCTGGCTTCATGGATAGATAAAGCTGGGTATCATCTGCGTAACAATGAAAATTTAAGCAATACCGTCTAATAATACTGCCTAAGGGAAGCATGTATAAAGTGAATAAAATTGGTCCTAGCACAGAACCTTGTGGAACTCCATAATTAACTTTAGTCTGTGAAGAAGATTCCCCATTTACATGAACAAATTGTAATCTATTAGACAAATATGATTCAAACCACCACAGCGCAGTGCCTTTAATACCTATGGCATGCTCTAATCTCTATAATAAAATTTTATGGTCAACAGTATCAAAAGCAGCACTGAGGTCTAACAGAACAAGCACAGAGATGAGTCCACTGTCCGAGGCCATAAGAAGATCATTTGTAACCTTCACTAATGCTGTTTCTGTACTATGATGAATTCTAAAACCTGACTGAAACTCTTCAAATAGACCATTCCTCTGCAGATGATCAGTTAGCTGTTTTACAACTACCCTTTCAAGAATTTTTGAGAGAAAAGGAAGGTTGGAGATTGGCCTATAATTAGCTAAGATAGCTGGGTCAAGTGATGGCTTTTTAAGTAATGGTTTAATTACTGCCACCTTAAAAGCCTGTGGTACATAGCCAACTAACAAAGATAGATTGATCATATTTAAGATCGAAGCATTAAATAATGGTAGGGCTTCCTTGAGCAGCCTGGTAGGAATGGGGTCTAATAAACATGTTGATGGTTTGGATGAAGTAACTAATGAAAATAACTCAGACAGAACAATCGGAGAGAAAGAGTCTAACCAAATACCGGCATCACTGAAAGCAGCCAAAGATAACGATATCTCTTTGGGATGGTTATGAGTAATTTTTTCTCTAATAGTTAAAATTTTGTTAGCAAAGAAAGTCATGAAGTCATTACTAGTTAAAGTTAATGGAATACTCAGCTCAATAGAGCTCTGACTCTTTGTCAGCCTGGCTACAGTGCTGAAAAGAAACCTGGGGTTGTTCTTATTTTCTTCAATTAGTGATGAGTAGAAAGATGTCCTAGCTTTACGGAGGGCTTTTTTATAGAGCAACAGACTCTTTTTCCAGGCTAAGTGAAGATCTTCTAAATTAGTGAGACGCCATTTCCTCTCCAACTTACGGGTTATCTGCTTTAAGCTGCGAGTTTGTGAGTTATACCACGGAGTCAGACACTTCTGATTTAAAGCTCTCTTTTTCAGAGGAGCTACAGCATCCAAAGTTGTCTTCAATGAGGATGTAAAACTATTGACGAGATACTCTATCTCACTTACAGAGTTTAGGTAGCTACTCTGCACTGTGTTGGTATATGGCATTAGAGAACATAAAGAAGGAATCATATCCTTAAACCTAGTTACAGCGCTTTCTGAAAGACTTCTAGTGTAATGAAACTTATTCCCCACTGCTGGGTAGTCCATCAGAGTAAATGTAAATGTTATTAAGAAATGATCAGACAGAAGGGAGTTTTCAGGGAATACTGTTAAGTCTTCTATTTCCATACCATAAGTCCGAACAAGATCTAAGATATGATTAAAGTGGTGGGTGGACTCATTTACTTTTTGAGCAAAGCCAATAGAGTCTAATAATAGATTAAATGCAGTGTTGAGGCTGTCATTCTCAGCATCTGTGTGGATGTTAAAACCGCCCACTATAATTATCTTATCTGAGCTAAGCACTAAGTCAGACAAAAGGTCTGAAAATTCACAGAGAGACTCACAGTAACGACCAGGTGGACGATAGATAATAACAAATAAAACTGGTTTTTGGGACTTCCAATTTGGATGGACAAGACTAAGAGACAAGCTTTCAAATGAATTAAAGCTCTGTCTGGGTTTTTGATTAATTAATAAGCTGGAATGGAAGATTGCTGCTAATCCTCCGCCCCGGCCCGTGCTACGAGCATTCTGACAGTTAGTGTGACTCGGGGGTGTTGACTCATTTAAACTAACATATTCATCCTGCTGTAACCAGGTTTCTGTTAGGCAGAATAAATCAATATGTTGATCAATTATTATATCATTTACCAACAGGGACTTAGAAGAGAGAGACCTAATGTTTAATAGACCACATTTAACTGTTTTAGTCTGTGGTGCAGTTGAAGGTGCTATATTATTTTTTCTTTTTGAATTTTTATGCTTAAATAGATTTTTGCTGGTTATTGGTGGTCTGGGAGCAGGCACCGTCTCTACGGGGATGGGGTAATGAGGGGATGGCAGGGGGAGAGAAGCTGCAGAGAGGTGTGTAAGACTACAACTCTGCTTCCTGGTCCCAACCCTGGATAGTCACGGTTTGGAGGATTTAAGAAAATTGGCCAAATTTCTAGAAATGAGAGCTGCTCCATCCAAAGTGGGATGGATGCCGTCTCTCCTAACAAGACCAGGTTTTCCCCAGAAGCTTTGCCAATTATCTATGAAGCCCACCTCATTTTTTGAGACACAAAGACACTGACATCCACAAAATGTATTTTTGACAGGAAAAAACTGACTTCACTTGCCAGTTAGTTTTACCCTTAATGTATCCAAAAACAAAACACTAATTTATAAAGGGGATGTATTTATGCATAAAAATATGGCATAACTGCTGCAAATATATATGTAATTTTGCAGATAAAGCTACTGATTCACTGTGCCCTGTGATTCACCGTGCCCCGGTTTCCGCTACTGGGGTGGTTTGTTGCTACATAGAATAGAAACTATTAAGTCCTTTTTAGGGGAGACACAATTTACAATTTTTTAAAAATTATAATTATAATTTCACTTTGAAATAGGGTGTATTTGCCTTGTCAAAGGTATGCACTTTAAAGAATATCTGATAGTTCACTACAAAGCGTGTAATTTCCCATCACTGCTTTGAGGATTTTCATCTCCAGTGTTTTTGATGAAACATTTGTGCCGTTTCTCAAGTCTGCTTTTCCATATGGGGAGTTTTGCTTCTGCAGAGGAAGTGATTAAGCATGCACATCCACGTGCACAAACAGATGCCTGGCAGAGGAAGGCCCATAAGTCATGATGATGAAATATTTCTGCATCACTTCTGGGTTCTTATAAAGCTGAACACAGATTATGCTGCTGTCCTTTTATTTTGTCAGATTGTCTGAAAACAAGATGGTCAGAGGAGATAACAAAGATGATGGACGCTCACTGCCATCTGAATTGTTTAGGGTTACAACTGATATGTAAGAGCGACCGAGTTGTATTATCAAAGACGCACATTGTGACCATCAGCTGTCCTCAAAATTGTCCCATCTTTGAAAGCCAGAGGCCGTCTGAAGAAAGACTATTAACCACTCGTGATGCATCGGAATTGGAATGACTAACATTGGCCTACAACCCCTGTTTCAAAGCTCCTCCAAATGTAAATAATCAAGGGCCACTTGATTAGGTACACCTTACAAGTACCATTTTGCCCTCTGAACTATCTTCATTGTCAATCAGCAGAATTACACAAAAACTACTGAAATGATTTTCTTCAAATTTGGTGGATGGGTCATAGGTGGGGCATTGTCCAAGATAGAACCCAATGTTTGGAGCAGATCCAGACAAAGGAGTGAATACAGGATTCTTTTATTATTATTATTTTAATTCTTTAACATTGAAGAATTTTTATTTTCTGCTCTGAAATAAATGCATAAACCATCATAGGGGAAAAAAACTCAGGGCCCGTATCCGCGAAGCAACTCAAAGTCCTCTCAAAGAGCTCCTAACTTAGCCTAAAATGAGAGTGAGTCTGAGCAAGGAGGGGACAGAAACTCCTATCTTTGTGAGGAGGCCGGGTTGACCCCGTTGGTTGGTATGATGCAGCACTTCCCCTTCAGCTCATCTACATATGAGCAGTCTGCCTATAGGCAAGCACAGAAAATACTCTGTGATCCGTCCCACATCCTCCATCATGAGTATGAACTTTTACCATCTGGGAGATGATACAGAATCCCCAAGTGTTAACTGAACAGATTCTTGGGATAATTCAGGGGTCTCCGGTGACCTCGCCTCCCCTTGTCTGTCTTATCCCGCACGTCAGTTGAATTGAAAGAAGGTTTGGACCAGTTATTTAAATTTAAGCACAATTACCCTGAGGGGTAAATAGTGCAGCAGATAAGAGAATATTTAGAGGGGAATCCTGCAAATGGTGATAAAAGCATCAGATTTGGCAGAAATACTCCTTAGACACTCCTCTTTCGAAAAAACTGATTGGCCACTTGACTTTTCAATCTGTGGTCAGGTAGGGGTCAATTGAAGAATTACACAGAGGTCAAAATTAAAAGATGCTCCAATTATATTGAAAAATATTCCACATTATTTGCCTGATCATAAAGATTCCAAAAAGGTGTAGTTTGGTCTATCTGTGACTGAATTCTATGGAGTTATGGGATAAAAACAGCAAGAATGGTGACAAAGGTCAGTGTCATTTTGTACAGGAGTCAAAAGTTAAAGTTGCTCCAATTTTGTTAAAAAGTGATGCAAATTATTGGCTGAGCTAATAGGATTAATAAATGGAATAGTGTTGACAGTGTTGAATGCTTGGTCTCCAAAGTAAAGTTCAAACAAGGTCTATGTCTATTGGATTCTATGACATGTGACGTATGTTACCCCGTAACGTGTTAAGTGAAGATGATACATATTCCAAACCATTCCTTTTTAAAACTGTGTTAACTCAACTAGTAATTTGCATCACTTTTTACCAAAATTGGAGCAACGTTAACTTTTGACCCCTGTACAAAATGAAACTGACCTTTGTCACCATTCTTGCTGTTTTTATCCCATAACTCCATAGAATTCAGTCACAGATAGACCAAACGATACCTTTTTGGAATCTTTATGATCAGGCAAATAATGTGGAATATTTTTCAATATGATTGGAGCATCTTTTAATTTTGACCTCTGTGTAATTCTTCAATTGACCCCTACTTGACCACCGATTGAAAAGTCAAGTGGTCAGTTGTTTTTTTCAAAAGAGGAGTGCCTAAGGAGTATTTCTGCCTAATTTGATGCTTTTATAACCATTTGCATGATTGTTTCACTTACCTGCTGTACTAAAACCACCGCTGAGAGATTTATTAAACAGAATTTAAATGTCAGAGAATTTAACAGAATTCATGTTTTACAGAATGAGTGAGATAGATTAAATCATACTCAGAAGTTCTGAGGGTCCCAGGAGCTGAGAGCTTCCAACCAGGCGTCTGGTGTTCCAGCAAGCTCTCAGCAAAAAGAAACCCTGTACAGTGGGCTGGACTGTGTTTTTGTGCTACTCTGTCTTCCTATACTAATACAATGATTCATGCTAATCTTGGACGTTGTCCCTCATCTGAGTGGTCTTCATCCCTCTGCTTCATGGCATTGGTCCTGCCCGCATGCTGTGGAGTCTTCTTGCTTTCTCTTTCTCCTAAACTGACACGTGCCTAAACTGATAGGAAATTGTTTTGGGCAGAAAACTGCTAACTGAAGGACTGTTAGCAAGTCTCATCACCGCGGTTATACCACAAGAATATTAGCACATCTCAAAATTGCACAATATTCTGACAAACAAGTCTGATCATACCCACGTATCAAGTTTAGTCTCCTTATCTTGCTGACTGTGGTCAGTACTGGCATCCTGTTCCATATGCTGTTTGCAACATGTGGATGTTTCTCAGTGTATCTTTCTGGGCCTCACTGAAAAAGGGACACATCACATTTCCAACACTTTGAAAATGATTATATAAGTAAATCATCTTTATAACAGCATGCTAAGAAACTAAACTGATAATTAAAGCAAAAGCAAATTTTAAAGCAAAAGCAAATATAATCATAAACATAACATACATTTAATTTGTTACACACAATACACAGTTCAAAAGCATTCAAACATATATTTCAAAAGTATTTGAACATATAGATATCATGTAATTAACCTTAGCTATGATTACATGTTTAATAAGCATTGATAAATATTGATCTCTATGAGCATATGAGTAATATATTCTTCAACAGCAACAAGCTCTATTAATATATAAATGATCATTTCCATTAGAACACACTCATAAATGTAACAATATATTCTCGGCTCAATAAAAGATGAAGAATAATATGGTGATTCTGAATGGGGGAAAAAGCGCAAATGGTTAATGCATATTTAAGCACATTTAGGATATATTCCTTCAAGATACAAGAACTCTTTTGCTCCAACCTCAATTAGACTCCTGAATGCTCCAGGGGTTGTCCGGGAGCAGCGTTAAGGGCTTTGTGCACAGACATTTGTATGCATGTATGTATATGTGTGGGTGTATGTGTATGTATGTGTGTGTGTGTACAAACAGGTGTATGTGTGTGTACATACACCTGTATATTTGTATGTGTATTTTAACTTATCTGTTTTTATCTGTTTTATTATGCTGTTTTAATTGTAATTTATATAATGGGAAATGTGCAATAGGCATGCAAGCAGTGTACTGTTTTGTTGTTGTATGCATTGATTTTTGAGACAGAAATGTTTACAGAGCAGTTGAAGTCCAAGACAAATTTCCCTTTTGGAACAATAAAGTGTATCGCATCGTATCGTATCGTATCGTATCCTCTAAGAGCTATGATTGGTTGTCATGGAAAGGGGAGGGGACATAAAAAGAACAAATGTGCTCCGCCCTCCTAGTCATGAATGAATTGTGAAATCAACCAATCATATAACCTGAACTGCATTAAGACGTGTAATTCTGAGGATAACTTCATTATGATGATGAAACCTAGCAAAATTAATGTTACACAGCTTGAAAATGTTTGAACGAACCTCATTCACATGCCGAATATCTATATATTAAAAGTGTGTTAATGATAATATTAACAGTGTGTATATGATAACAAGAAACTAAACAATTTATAAATTCATTAAGACAGTAAATTAACATAAAATAATTATGTAGATCAAGCGGGTAGCGTGTTACTGACTCACTGTCATCCTGTAAATGGAGAATATCTCTCCTTCCTCTTTTCTGCCATCTTCTCTGTTTAAGACACTCTTCTTAAAAGTCCTCCTCCCTACTCTTACCAGTTTGACACATTAGGAGCTCTCTTAAGGCCTAAGGGCCCTGTCCCACTGGTGTTTAGGAGGATTTGCATATGGATTGCGCACAAAATTGGCCCATATTCGCCAAACATCTGCAATATCCGTGTAACATGCCTGTATGAGTCGGCCGTCATCTGAACACGCCCGTGATCATCCGCAGAGGCACGCATGTCCGCAAAATCTGAATGCGGATGACATCCACCTTACATACTCCATATATACTCAATTCATACACAATACATACTCTATGCGCTGTATATCGGCCGTTCACCGCTGATATCCACAACTGACGGGGATTTGCGGCTTGGCAGCGGACTGGGACAGTGTGTAAAACAGATATATTGCGTGCCCATCATGTCCACATCACAAACTAAAATATGTTGTAGTGAAGAGAGGGGCAGAGCTGTCGACTGATCACCACCTGGTGGTGAGTTGGATCCGCTGGGAGGGTAGGAAGCCGGTAAGACCTGGCAGGCCAAAACGTATCGTGAGGGTCTGCTGGGAAAGACTGGCAGAACCCTCTGTCAGCGAGGTCTTCAACTCCCACCTCCGGGAGAGCTACTGCCAGATCCCGGGGGAGGTTGGAGACATTGAGTCCGAGTGGACCATGTTCTCCACCTCCATTGTCGATGCGGCTGCTCGTAGCTGTGGTCGCAAGGTCTCTGGTGCCTGTCGCGGCGGCAATCCCCGAACCCGGTGGTGGACACCGGAAGTAAGGGATGCCATCAAGCTGCAGAAGGAGTCCTACTTATCTTTGTTGGTAGGTGGGACCCCAGAGGCAGCTGACAGGTACCGGCAGGCCAAGCGTGCCGCAGCCCGTGCGGTCGCAGAGGCAAAAACTCGGGTCTGGGAGAAGTTCGGGGAGGCTATGGAGGAGGACTATTGGTCGGCCTCGAAGAGATTCTGGCAAACCGTCCGACGCCTCAGGAGGCGGAAGCAGCTCTCCACCAGCACTGTTTATGGTGCGGGTGGGGAGCTGTTGACCCTGACTGGGGATGTTGTCGGGCAGTGGAAGGAGTACTTCGAGGATCTCCTCAATCCCATCGTCACGTCTTCCGAAGAGGAAGCAGAGACTGGGGACTCGGAGGCGGACTCATCCATTACCCAGGCCGAAGTCACCGAGGTGGTCAGAAAGTTCCTCGGTGGCAAGGCTCCTGGGGTGGATGAAATCCGTCCTGAGTACATTAAGTCTCTGGATGTTGTGGGGCTGTCTTGGCTGACACGCCTCTGCAGCATCGCATGGCGATCGGGGACAGTGCCTCTGGATTGGCAGACCGGGGTGGTGGTCCCTCTGTTTAAGAAGTGTGGTTTTCGTGCGGCACACTGGACCAGCTCTACACGCTCCATTGGGTGCTCGAGGGTTCATGGGAGTTTGCCCAACCAGTCCACATGTGTTTTGTGGATCTGGAGAAGGCATTCGACCGTGTCCCTCGGCGCACCCTGTGGGGAGTGCTCCGGGAGTACGGGGACCGGGGTCCTTTGCTAAGGGCTATCTGGTCCCTGTATGACCGCAGCAGGAGCTTGGTTCGCATTGCCGGTAGTAAGTCAAACCTGTTTCCAGTGCACGTTGGCCTCCGCCAGGGCTGCCCTTTGTCACCGGTTCTGTTCATTATTTTTATGGACAGAATTTCTAGGCGCAGCCAGGGTGTAGAGGGGGTCTGGTTTGGGAACCACAGAATCTCGTCTCTGCTGTTTGCGGACGATGTGGTTCTGTTGGCTTCGTCAAATCAGGACCTTCAGCGTGCACTGGGGCGGTTTGCAGCCGAGTGTGAAGCGTCCGGGATGAAAATCAGCACCTCCAAATCCGAGGCCATGGTTCTCGACCGGAAAAAGGTGCTTTGCCCTCTTCAGGTCGGTGGAGTGTCCTTGCCTCAAGTGGAGGAGTTTAAGTATCTTGGGGTCTTGTTCACGAGTGAGGGACGGATGGAGCGTGAGATCGATAGACGGATCAGTGCAGCATCTGCAGTGATGCGGTCGCTGTATCGGACCGTCGTGGTGAAGAGAGAGCTGAGTAGGGGGGCAAAGCTCTCAATTTACCGATCGATCTACGTTCCGATCCTCACCTATGGTCATGAGATTTGGCTCATGACCGAAAGAACGAGATCGCGAGTACAAGCGGCCGAGATGAGTTTCCTCCGCAGGGTGGCTGGGCACTCCCTTAGAGATAGGGTGAGGAGCTCGGTCACTCGGGAGGAGCTCGGAGTCGAGCCGCTGCTCCTCCACGTTGAAAGGAGTCAGTTGAGGTGGCTCAGGCATCTTTTCCGGATGCCCCCTGGACGCCTCGCTGGAGAGGTGTTCCGGGCACGTCCCACTGGGAGGAGACCCCGGTGAAGACCCAGGACACGCTGGAGGGACTACATCTCTCGGCTGGCTTGGGAACACCTTGGGGTTCCCCCTGGGGAGCTGGAGGAGGTGTGTGTAGATCGGGAGGTCTGGGCGGCTTTGCTTGAGCTGCTGCCCCCGCGACCCGACTCCGGATAAAGCGGAAGAAAATGGATGGATGGATGGATGGATGGATGTTCATCATATATTAGCTATATATTATTAATATATCCGTAATTCATACTGGGACATTTGTCATTTTTGGCCATTTTTGTTGCGGACGACAACGAACGCCCGCAATTTGTGTACTCAATTCATGCGCAATTAATCCTCTCCCCAGTGGGACAGGGCCCTAAGATGTTTTGCCGACAACTTTCATCTTACCAAGGGAAAATTCTAAGAAATGTCTAAGAATTTGAGGAATTCTAAGATTTTTCTTAGAATAACATCACTAGGAGCTGTTGGCCTCAGGCTGCTTTGTGGACCGGACTCTCAGACGCTGTGGGCGGTCTTTAAACCGGCTGGAGCACTCCTTAAATCTGTGTAATCCCCATAAAATCGTCCCTGAAAGCCATATTAATTTTCTGAATGGTGTCCACCTGGAGGTCTCTCACAGTTTCAGGAACAAATTGATGCAGCAAAGCTCCAAATCATTCCGCCATTTCCTTAACGACGAGAGGGGTGGACCAGTGCTCACTCAAAGCCTGCTCACAGGCGAATGACGCAACCGACAGGCGTGAAAAAACTCACGCATGCGCACGAAGGTTCAAGCTTGGCTGATGCAATCACACGTGATTCAAATCCATATGGTTTTTGAAAAAATAAAAAGGTCCGATACTTTTCTAACAGACCTTGTATAACTAAGGCAAAGCCTTGGACTGAACATCGGCGTAGGTTGATGCAAATATATCGTGTCGATTGTATGTGATACAGCATAGTTCAAAACTGATTGGGTGTATTAAGGTCTTGAGATGAAGGTACTTTAAATAGACTGACGCAATTTCTTAATGATAAACTATTGTATAATTGCTAAGTAGAATATCAATAACAGAAACCCTTTTGCTTCCCCTCTTGACCCCCCACCATTATAAGCATTTTTCTTTATCTGCCTCTTACATGCCTGGAAACTCCTCAGACTTTTTTTTCCAGTAAAATGGTTATGGGGAGCATTAGCATGATTAAAACCCTTCAGCTTCCCATCTTGACCCCCCATCATTTTAAGCATTTTTCTTTATTTGCGTCTCACATGCCTGGAAGCTCCTCACAATCTCACCATGACATTTAGGTTCTTCAAACTTTTTTCTCAGTAAAATGGTTCTGGGGAGCATTAGCATGGCTAAAACCCTTTAGCGCTGGCACCAATGGGCCGTAAGACCTAAGTTCCACTTAGGAGAGAGATATGTTGGATGCACTGAACATTTTATGATTCTGGTAGGATCGCATGGGTCCAGTTTATAAATGATCACTGTTTGGCTGAGATTAGTTCTGGAAACCTCAGTGACTTAGATTTAGACTCGTTTTTATTGTCATTCAGGAAAAAAAAACATTTCAGATGCTGTAACATAATGAAATATTGATGCACTGCATGAATAGATAAAAACACAGAATAAAGTAAAGTCCATACCAGTCCAAGGTGTGTGATAGTGATAAATAGGGGATTTTTCTTTAAACCCTATCAGTAACTGTATGTGTATCTGCATATACACAACACACAATAAATAAATAAAGGACGTGGGATATTGCACATATGAAGATACTGCAAGTATTACTAACATTTCAAAGAAACAAAAGTTCTACATTTATTAGTAGTTAGGAGGTTTAATACTCTCTTCAGGTGTAAAATGAATATAAAGCACTTTCTTCTTCATCCTTGTTCTTTTAGGATTATTGAGTCTTTCTGATGTGTTTTTACTGGCAGCTGGTGAACTGCCTGAGGAATTTTTCTTCTTTTTAGTTGTGTTTGGTCTGCTGGCGGCACCAACTTGTGGAAATAGATACGTGTTAGATTATGTGACACGTTCTGAACTTTGATTTGTCATTGTAAAAGTGGGATTTAAGCTGCCTGCTCTCCTTGCTATCATGTTTGACGAGTTCCAAAAAAAAACTGACTTATTTTCTTTTTTCTTGGAGGTTTCCACAAATCAAAGGCTCTTTACTGTCTACCGTTTGTAATTCACCTCGCTGACACCTTGCTGCACCTCGTGATGAGCGTTGTGCTTGGGTTTTTTCTTTTTTAATGCAAAACGCCCTAAGGATTCGGTGTTCCTCCTTTGACGTGAACCTGTTTGTGATAAAAGCCAGCACTGATGCTTCACAGTCACACAGACTTAAATTCTTCAAGATAAAATAACAACACAAACTTGGCTGGGGTTATCGGAGAGTCCGTGGGTGGTGTGTTTGTGTCAGACTTGGGGTGAAACGTCAGCAGACGCTCTACATTTCTCACAGTGAAATTTGTCCTCTACCTGAGGAGCCTTGCTAGAGTCGGATAACCACCTCAAGCCGATGACCTCACCGTTTTCTCCGAGGCTTTAAAGGACAATGAGTGGAAAGTCCTAAAGATTATTTATTGGCTGCTTTGAGATTTTTGATTATTAATGCAAGCAGTTTGGCTGCAGAACCCCCAGAAAAAGATTTATACGAGCTTTTAGTTTGGCTTGGACAGACGGAGCAGTATGATGCACACTGTATGCAAATGTAAGCCTTCACATACAAAAGCAAACTGAATTTGCAGCAGCTTCAGATTTATTCTGTAAAGTGGCCTCTTAGTGGCTCACTTTGAAATCATAAATAAAGCATTGCTTTAACGTCTAATTGGACTCAACCCCTCAACCTCATTCATTAAAGAGATTGAGCGATTTCTTTCTCAGTGACAAGATATATGTTCCCATCTCCACATTGCACAGATTAAATATTGAGCTGGATTCCATTAGTTATATTGAGCGTAATGAAACCAGTAACCAAACTAGCATGGGAGAGACTCTGGACAACACCGAGCACTATGGGTAACAGAATGATCTCAACTTATTTGGTCAGATGTGAATGAGCTTTGCCATGTTGAGTGTGCAAGCGTGCACATTTGAAGATTACACAGCCATTTGTATCCATTCATCAGACAGTCAAATATCTGAGGGAGAGCCCTGCAGGTGGATTAGATTCATGCTTTCATTTCTGTATTTTTGAGCACAAATTTGATTTACACAGAGTATATTTTTGGAAAGGAAGGCCATTTTGGCAGGTTGTTTTAAAGTAGGTTCTGTCATCATATTCCTTCAAGGGTGGAAAAGTTGTATATGATTGACAATTGACTAGAACACAGATCAAATCTGACTTAATTAAAGAGAAGAGGAGACTCCCTCCATCACTCTGTCACAATCTGCACGGAATAACTTGGATTATCTTATTTATGTGGATCTGGCATGTTGTCATATTAACTGAACAAGGAGAACTGATCAGCAGGGTGGGGATCCGGTACCTCTGATTTTTCTTGTGGTTCAACCCAGTCTCACAAACTGAGACTGGGTTACGAAAAGTACATTAATCTATGGGTTTGTGGCAGGGGCATGAAAATGGGGCACTTTTTGTTGCGGGGTCACAAATTAATTTTGTGATGGGGAAAAAAATGAGGTGGGCTTCATAGATAATTGGCAAAGTTTCTGGGGAAAACCTGGTCTTGTTAGGAGAGACGGCATCCATCCCACTTTGGATGGAGCAGCTCTCATTTCTAGAAATCTGGCCAATTTTCTTAAATCCTCCAAACCGTGACTATCCAGGGTTGGGACCAGGAAGCAGAGTTGTAGTCTTACACACCTCTCTGCAGCTTCTCTCCCCCTGCCATCTCCTCATTACCCCATCCCCGTAGAGACGGTGCCTGCTCCCAGACTACCAATAACCAGCAAAAATCTATTTAAGCATAAAAATTCAAAAAGAAATTGTGAATTGTGAATTTTCAGACCTTTTGTCTGACTTAGTGCTTAGCTCAGATAAGATAATTATAGTGGGCGATTTTAACATCCACACAGATGCTGAGAATGACAGCCTCAACACTGCATTTAATCTATTATTAGACTCTATTGGCTTTGCTCAAAAAGTAAATGAGTCCACCCACCACTTTAATCATATCTTAGATCTTGTTCTGACTTATGGTATGGAAATAGAAGACTTAACAGTATTCCCTGAAAACTCCCTTCTATCTGATCATTTCTTAATAACATTTACATTTACTCTGATGGACTACCCAGCAGTGGGGAATAAGTTTCATTACACTAGAAGTCTTTCAGAAAGCGCTGTAACTAGGTTTAAGGATATGATTCCTTCTTTATGTTCTCTAATGCCATATACCAACACAGTGCAGAGTAGCTACCTAAACTCTGTAAGTGAGATAGAGTATCTCGTCAATAGTTTTACATCCTCATTGAAGACAACTTTGGATGCTGTAGCTCCTCTAAAAAAGAGAGCTTTAAATCAGAAGTGCCTGACTCCGTGGTATAACTCACAAACTCGTAGCTTAAAGCAGATAACCCGTAAGTTGGAGAGGAAATGGCGTCTCACTAATTTAGAAGATCTTCACTTAGCCTGGAAAAAGAGTCTGTTGCTCTATAAAAAAGCCCTCCGTAAAGCTAGGACATCTTTCTACTCATCACTAATTGAAGAAAATAAGAACAACCCCAGGTTTCTTTTCAGCACTGTAGCCAGGCTGACAAAGAGTCAGAGCTCTATTGAGCTGAGTATTCCATTAACTTTAACTAGTAATGACTTCATGACTTTCTTTGCTAACAAAATTTTAACTATTAGAGAAAAAATTACTCATAACCATCCCAAAGACGTATCGTTATCTTTGGCTGCTTTCAGTGATGCCGGTATTTGGTTAGACTCTTTCTCTCCGATTGTTCTGTCTGAGTTATTTTCATTAGTTACTTCATCCAAACCATCAACATGTTTATTAGACCCCATTCCTACCAGGCTGCTCAAGGAAGCCCTACCATTATTTAATGCTTCGATCTTAAATATGATCAATCTATCTTTGTTAGTTGGCTATGTACCACAGGCTTTTAAGGTGGCAGTAATTAAACCATTACTTAAAAAGCCATCACTTGACCCAGCTATCTTAGCTAATTATAGGCCAATCTCCAACCTTCCTTTTCTCTCAAAAATTCTTGAAAGGGTAGTTGTAAAACAGCTAACTGATCATCTGCAGAGGAATGGTCTATTTGAAGAGTTTCAGTCAGGTTTTAGAATTCATCATAGTACAGAAACAGCATTAGTGAAGGTTACAAATGATCTTCTTATGGCCTCGGACAGTGGACTCATCTCTGTGCTTGTTCTGTTAGACCTCAGTGCTGCTTTTGATACTGTTGACCATAAAATTTTATTACAGAGATTAGAGCATGCCATAGGTATTAAAGGCACTGCGCTGCGGTGGTTTGAATCATATTTGTCTAATAGATTACAATTTGTTCATGTAAATGGGGAATCTTCTTCACAGACTAAAGTTAATTATGGAGTTCCACAAGGTTCTGTGCTAGGACCAATTTTATTCACTTTATACATGCTTCCCTTAGGCAGTATTATTAGACGGTATTGCTTAAATTTTCATTGTTACGCAGATGATACCCAGCTTTATCTATCCATGAAGCCAGAGGACACACACCAATTAGCTAAACTGCAGGATTGTCTTACAGACATAAAGACATGGATGACCTCTAATTTCCTGCTTTTACACTCAGATAAAACTGAAGTTATTGTACTTGGCCCCACAAATCTTAGAAACATGGTGTCTAACCAGATCCTTACTCTGGATGGCATTACCCTGACCTCTAGTAATACTGTGAGAAATCTTGGAGTCATTTTTGATCAGGATATGTCATTCAAAGCGCATATTAAACAAATATGTAGGACTGCTTTTTTGCATTTACGCAGTATCTCTAAAATCAGAAAGGCTGGACTATTGTAATTCATTATTATCAGGTTGTCCTAAAAGTTCCCTAAAAAGCCTTCAGTTAATTCAAAATGCTGCAGCTAGAGTACTGACGGGGACTAGAAGGAGAGAGAATATCTCACCCATATTGGCCTCTCTTCATTGGCTTCCTGTTAATTCTAGAATAGAATTTAAAATTCTTCTTCTTACTTATAAGGTTTTGAATAATCAGGTCCCATCTTATCTTAGGGACCTCGTAGTACCATATCACCCCAATAGAGCGCTTCGCTCTCAGACTGCAGGCTTACTTGTAGTTCCTAGGGTTTGTAAGAGTAGAATGGGAGGCAGAGCCTTCAGCTTTCAGGCTCCTCTCCTGTGGAACCAGCTCCCAATTCAGATCAGGGAGACAGACACCCTCTCTACTTTTAAGATTAGGCTTAAAACTTTCCTTTTTGCTAAAGCTTATAGTTAGGGCTGGATCAGGTGACCCTGAACCATCCCTTAGTTATGCTGCTATAGACGTAGACTGCTGGGGGGTTCCCATGATGCACTGTTTCTTTCTCTTTTTGCTCTGTATGCACCACTCTGCATTTAATCATTAGCGATCGATCTCTGCTCCCCCTCCACAGCATGTCTTTTTCTTGGTTCTCTCCCTCAGCCCCAACCAGTCCCAGCAGAAGACTGCCCCTCCCTGAGCCTGGTTCTGCTGGAGGTTTCTTCCTGTTAAAAGGGAGTTTTTCCTTCCCACTGTAGCCAAGTGCTTGCTCACAGGGGGTCGTTTTGACCGTTGGGGTTTTACATAATTATTGTATGGCCTTGCCTTACAATATAAAGCGCCTTGGGGCAACTGTTTGTTGTGATTTGGCGCTATATAAAAAAATTGATTGATTGATTGAAAGAAATGTGGGGTGAAGGAGGGGGTCTGGGGGGGTTATGGTTAGGGTTTGAGGAAGGTAGACACTTATGCTATGTTTATGGTTAGAGTTAGAAGTAGGGGAGGATTATAAATAGCAAAACTAAAAACCGTGTCATGAAAATGGGGCACTTTTCGTGAGGGGGCACAAAAAAAAATGTGAGACTGGGTTGGGTTTAACATTGGATTTTTAGATGAAGGGTGAATGTAGAAGGGCACTAATCAGAGTGCATACAAATGCCAAGGCCCAAAATGAATGCAACATTAAAAAAAATTTAATTTTATGAATAGGTGTGATTTTTCTGTGGAGAGACGGCAGGAGATGTGCAGCTGTGGCACCGGGCCAGCTGCCTATACACCATGAGAGAACTGAAATTAAGGCCCAGGTCAGGTGAAGATTTTCCAGGCACTGCAGTAGCTGGAAGACAATCTCTAGAACCTGATCTGAGCTGGTTACAAAGAAGAAGAAGAAGAAAAACCCTGTGATAGTCTGCTCAGCTGGTGCAGTTAAAAGCCCAAAAACAGACAGCAGAATCTCCTAGGAGGATATTTTATATATTTTTTTCATGACAAACATTTTCTCACATTAGGTGTCTGGGTTGCCTGTCCCATGTCAGTGAAGCAGATAATCATTTTAACATTAATTGTCTGGCCTTTTTTTTTTTTTTACACATTTTCCCAAAAACTAGTGTTCTATTCTGGGCTCATCCCAAACTGTTCAACAACTTCTATTAAAATCAGTTAACGCCACACAGTGCATTATTAACATACACACATTTGCATTGCATTTTGTTGCAAGCTGAGGTGGACGTATAATGAGAATGAAAAAAAAAATCCAAAATCCATTATATATATAAAAAACTGATAAAAAACCATTATATGTATGTAACGGATTAGTTACAGTCAGGAGGCACCAAACAATGTACGGGGAATCCCCACTCCAATGAGGCTTATGTATTTCCTTGATTAAAAGCTTGACCTTGAATCGGGACCTGCCTCATTTAATGACAGGGTCAAAACTTCGTCTGAAAAAATAAACACCTGCCTTAAATAAGAGCCGGGCATTATGTGTATTAAAAAGATTACATTTGGTTCAATCAATCAATCAATCAATCAATCAATCAATCAATCAATCAATCAATCAATCAATCAACATTTATTTATAAAGCACTTTACAGCACCAAATGGTGTCCAAATTGCTTAACAATAAAAACACAAATTCACAAAAATAAAACATACATACAATAAATTTAAAACTGCACATAAAAACAGAACATGTCACCCCCCACACACACACACAGATTCAAAAAATGACTCACTGGATTTACTCAGTTGAATTATGTGCAGGATTTCCATCTAATAAATATATGTAGCCACAACTCAAATAAAGCACATCCATTCAAGAAAATTTAATTACATTTTGTTGGGACTACTTATTTTTATTACATGGCAATCCAATCCATTGAGTCAGTTTTTTGAGTGGACTAGGTGTTAAAAGCCAGTTTAAATAAATAAGTCTTTAACTTAGATGTAAAAAGTGCTAGGTCGGGAGTAGTACGTAAATCGAGAGGGAGCTTGTTCCATGGTTGAATCACTCTTTTTTTCTACGGCCACTGAGGAGTGGTACCTCAAAAATCTAAAGCCTGATTTATTTTACCTCTGTAAGTTTGTGGCCATGCAATGATGTTGACGTGCGTGTGACCCTTTTAAAGTTCTCTGTCGCGTCTTTATGCAGTTTTCTGCTGGAGCAATGTTTTTTCTGGATTAATTTGTCCCTCATTGAGCGCCACTTCTTTATACACTCATCAACCTCCAAAATAAATGGTACGTGTAATTTCCCTCCATGAATTGGGGGTCATTTGAGTGTCTTTTTCCGACTCCATGTTGTAAAGTTGGTCACTGTATTTTATCCATGATCGAAATATAATCAGCATTTGGATTGCAAAAAATATTAAAATATGGCGAGAGAGGAAGGAGTGAAAATGTAAAAGTGACAAATCACAGCGCTTGCTATCTCCGTCGTTAAAGCAGGTGCGCGTCAGGCTCTGTGGAGCCACACAGAGTGCTTTTATCTAAAGCAGTGGTCTTTGCTTCGCCACACTCAGGGATATCTGTGTGAAACTTAACGCCATATTACAGTGCAAGTTTAGGCTTAGGCGAGTTTTACTGTATGCACCTTGCACTGTTCAGCATTGGTTGAGATATATACTGAATTCCAAAATCATGCTCTTCTCATTAAGTACAACCCCTGGCAAAAATTATGGAATCACCGGCCTCGGAGGATGTTCATTCAGTTGGTTAATTTTGTAGAAAAAAAGCAGATCACAGACATGACACAAAACTAAAGTCATTTCAAATGGCAACTTTCTGGCTTTAAGAAACACTATAAGAAATCAGGAAAAAAAAACTGTGGCAGTCAGTAACGGTTACTTTTTTAGACCAAGCAGAGGGAAAAAAATATGGAATCATTCAATTCTGAGGAAAAAGTTATGGAATCATGAAAAACAAAAGAACGCTCCAACACATCACTAGTATTTTGTTGCACCACCTCTGGCTTTTATAACAGCTTGCAGTCTCTGAGGCATGGACTTAATGAGTGACAAACAGTACTCTTCATCAATCTGGCTCCAACTTTCTCTGATTGCTGTTGCCAGATTAGCTTTGCAGGTTGGAGCCTTGTCATGGACCATTTTCTTCAACTTCCACCAAAGATTTTCAATTGGATTAAGATCCGGTCTATTTGCAGGCCATGACATTGACCCTATGTGTCTTTTTGCAAGGAATGTTTTCACAGTTTTTGCTCTATGGAAAGATGCATTATCATCTTGAAAAATGATTTCATCATCCCCAAACATCCTTTCAATTGATGGGATAAGAAAAGTGTCCAAAATATTAACGTAAACTTGTGCATTTATTGATGATGTAATGACAGCCATCTCCCCAGTGCCTTTACCTGACATGCAGCCCTATATCATCAATGACTGTGGAAATTTACATGTTCTCTTCAGGCAGTCATCTTTATATATCTCATTGGAACGGCACCAAACAAAAGTTCTAGCATCATCACCTTGCCCAATGCAGATTCGAGATTCATCACTGAATATGACTTTCATCCAATCATCCACAGTCCACGATTGCTTTTCCTTAGCCCATTGTAACCTTGTTTTTTTCTGTTTAGGTGTTAATGATGGCTTTCATTTAGCTTTTCTTTATGTAAATCCCATTTCCTTTAGGCGGCTTCTTACAGTTCGGTCACAGACGTTGACTCCAGTTTCCTCCCATTCGTTCCTCATTTGTTTTGTTGTGCATTTTCGATTTTTGAGACATATTGCTTTAAGTTTTCTGTCTTGACGCTTTGATATCTTCCTTGGTCTACCAGTATGTTTGCCTTTAACAACCTTCCCATGTTGTTTGTATTTGGTCCAGAGTTTAGACACCGCTGACTGTGAACAACCAACATCTTTTGCAACATTGCGTGATGATTTACCCTCTTTTAAGAGTTTGATAATCCTCTCCTTTGTTTCAAATGACATCTCTCATGTTGGAGCCATGATTCATGTCAGTCCACTTGGTGCAACAGCTCTCCAAGGTGTGATCACTCCTTTTTAGATGCAGACTAACGAGCAGATCTGATTTGATGCAGGTGTTAGTTTTGGGGATGAAAATTTACAGGGTGATTCCATAATTTATTCTTCAGAATTGAGTGAGTCCATATTTTTTCCCCTCTGCTTGGTCTAAAAAAGTAACCGTTACTGACTACAATGGCCACAATTATTTTTCCTGATTTCTTATAGTGTTTCTTAAAGCCAGAAAGTTGCCATTTGAAATGACTTTAGTTTAGTGTCATGTCTGTGATCTGCTTTTTTTCTACAAAATTAAACAACTGAATGAACATCCTCCGAGGCCGGTGATTCCATAATTTTTGCCAGGGGTTGTACTATACTGAGACTCATATCACATTATCTACCACACATGAGGTGCCTGTGCTCCATATATGAACTTTCCACTGCCAAATAACGGTGAGATATAGTCAGAAGTAAGGATTAAGGACCTCTCATAAGTATGCAAATATATACAAATGTCATAGCATCAATCTGGGTGTCATCTGCATAATTAAAGGAAACAGTTTCTGTTGTTTTGGAAAACCTCTGCAAGGGGGAGCGTGTAAAGGTGGAACAGGAGAAGCCAAAGAAATGGACCCTGAAGAATCCCACGTGTCATCTTTGTTTACTCTAATGTCATTGCCAACAGAGACAAAAATATTTACATTGTAACATGTTTTGAACATTAAGTTAAAAAATAAAAACAGAAATACACACATCTTGGCTGATTGACCATTACTGTGTTTTAGTTTGGTTCATGATAGATTGTGCATTTTTATTCCATGGTGGAGTCGGGGTTTAATATTAATTATTACTTGTACAATTGTCTGGGACAAGTAGAAAACCTGTTCAGTTTTCCACATCAGACAAGGGAAAATATGTAGTGGCTATCTGGGCACCACTGTTGCATGTGCACATGCATGTGTCCACTGGTGAAATAATGCATGGCACATTTACTATGATGTTACAAGCTGGAGGACGCACAGCACAATTTCTGTGGACATACAGCCAAAAGCAACACATTATTTATGACAGACAGGAAATTCTGTGGTGTGAAATTTACTCTGCCAGGGCTACATTTGCTCCAACTCCAGAGTTATACATACTTCGTCATAGAGTGAAATCATCTCTATTGCTCCAGGGGTTGCTAAGGTTAGACCTTACTTATGTGAAGGGCCTTGAAGCAGCTTTGTTGTGATTTGGTGCTATATAAATGAAATAAATTGAATTGAATTCTATTGTGGTGCTAAATCATATTGTTCTACTGCTATTTTTCCCACAGTAGAGTTGAGTTCACTCTACAGTAGAGTTTATATAACTCTATTTGGAGTCCTGCAGCAATTTATTCTGTCAAATTTACTCTTTCTACCTACTTATCTACAGTGCATCTGGAAAGTATTCACAGCACATCACTGTTTCTGTCATGACTGTACATAATATTGCGTGCTGTTATATGTCCACAGAAATTGTGCTGTGTGTCCTCCAGCTCGTAGTCATAGTAAGTGTGCCATACATTATGTGTCCAGTAGATGTCAGTAGTCTTGTCTAAAGGACAAGTGAGTAAAAAAGCTTAATGTCCAAGATTGGCGAGTGATGCTGAACTGATTAATATGGTTGATTGTGGTGTGCAAAAAGTTGATTTTTGAGACTGTCCTCATGGTATTATGATGGCATTTTAGGGCCAGATTGAATTTTTTTTTTTTTTTTGGACTTCGAGAATAAAGTCATAATATTACGAGAAAAAAAGTCGTAATATTACGCGAATAAAGTCATAATTTTACGAGAAAAAAGTCATAATATTACAAGAAAAAAGTCTAAATATTATATTATGACTTTATTTTCGTAATATTATGACTTTATTCTCGTAAAATTATGAATTTATTCTCGTAATATTACGACTTTATTCTTGTAAAATTATGACTTTTTTTCGCATAAAAATTACGACTTTATTCTCGTAATATTACGACTTTATTCTCTAAGTCTTAAAATTACGACTTTATTCTCGAAGTCTAAAAAAAAAGAAATTCAATGTGGCCCTAAAACGCCGCCGTATGATATTGATGAAGATGACAGTTGAATTGTTAAGTTGAAATATATATTAGTTTTCTAATAGGGTGTTCAAGAGCTGATGTCCAGATTTCTGGTGTTGATAGTCTGAAATGTAAGTGACATCTGATAAGTCAACATTATTGTTATTAATTTCAAAGTATATTTGACAGAATTTAAAGCCCACAGATAAAGATTTCCAATACAGATGTGTTTGTCCACCTGTCTGAAGTAACTGTTGGCTGTGCTGTTAGCATGGAATATTTGATGCTCTGTGGTGAAGAACCCTTGAGTGTTGTATTTCAGGTCACCCATTACCATAATTGCTCTTACTCACCACGTGCGTTTTCCTTGTGTAACCCTGGTGTAAATGTTTAATTACATAGTTTGGAGGTAACAGACTTTGTAAATGGCTTTGACGGCCTTGTTGTTTTAAATGTAAAGTAAAACTCTCGTGTTGTGTGTGAACAATAGATGTTCTCTTTTAGGTGTTTTCAGAGGTTAACTCTGTAAGTAAGAAGCCGACGCCGAGTGAAGTCACAGCTTGTGTTTCCATGTCTACATTACACTTGGAAAGCTGAACAAGCAGACCTGTGGTTAGAGTTACACACATCTCTAACTGATGTCAGTTTGTTCAAGCAGCTCAGTGTTGCTTATTTCATGTGAACAACAACCTCTGAAATTGCCATTTTTTTTCCCTGTATTTTAGAATTTGAAGAAATAAAAATCAAATGGATTTTTTCAAACACTTGTATAGTTTGACTGTTTTCCATTTGTTGCTGGTAGTTTGTGTAATATGTCAGGATGCGGACAAAATATTTGACATAAAATTGGCTCAGGAACAACATACAGCATTACAGCACTCACTGGAGACATGTTTACGTCTGCCAATGTTTTGGCTTCTTTTAATTTATCTGATTGTTAGCAGGATATTTTAATTAAATTTGGTGGAGAGAGGAACAGTTGCTAAGGTTTTCAGGCAGATGCAGCTCAAGGATCAATTTTATTAATATAGCTAATGGGTCATTGATTTTCAGGTTATTTGGAGAAACAGGGCCCCCACTGGCACTTCGGGACAGTTAAAGGGGTGATATCATCAAAAATTGGTTTTATTCACCTTTTACAGTTACATGTATTTTGGGGTTTTATGTTAGACACCTTCAAATCTATATCATTCTAGCACTGTGCATGTAGAAATTACCCTGCTATAAGCAAGATATATTACGGCTGGTTTTAGAATTTTGTGACGTGTCACAGACTCCATATGGGGATTCCTGCTTACTGTGCCAACCCTGGGCTCCATACAACACAATCACATGGTCTGTGGAATAGACACAGATACAATGTGTAGGGAAACGAAGTGTACAGCACCTCTTATCCATTTTATCCCTTAAAATGGGAACAGTGGAAGGCAGGCCCACACAGCAAAATCACCCGTGTTAAATTAACACTGACAGTGTACACATGGTCCCACATTGGGTCAGTGTAGGACCATATGTACAGTGGGGTAAAAAAGTATTTAGTCAGTCCCTGATTGTGCAAGTTCTCCTACTTAGAAAGATGAGAGAGGTCTGTAATTTTCATCATAGGTACACTTCAACTATGAGAGACAAAATGAGGGAAAAAAAAATCCAGAAAAGCACGTTGTAGGATTTTTAAAGAATTTATTTGTAAATTATGGTGGAAAATAAGTATTTGGTCACCCACAAACAAGCAAGATTTCTGGCTCTCACAGACCTGTAACTTCTTCTTTAAGAAGCTCTTCTGTCCTCCACCTGTTACCTGTATTATTGGTATCTGTTGGAACTCGTTATCTGTATAAAAGACACCTGTCCACAGCCTCAAACAGTCAGACTCCAAACTCAACCATGGCCAAAACCAAAGAGCTGTCGAAGGACACCAGGAAGAAAATTGTAGACCTGCACCAGGCTAGGAAGAGTGAATCTACAATAGTCAAGCAGGTTGGTGTGAATAAAATCAACTGTGGGAGCAATTGTAAGAAAATGGAAGACATACAAGACCACTGATAATCTCCCTCAATCTAGGGCAAGATGTCATCCCATGGAGTCAAACTGATCATGAGAACGGTGAACAAAAATCCCAGAACTACACGGAGGAACCTGATGAATGAACCGCAGAGAGCTGGGACCAAAGTAACAAATGCTACACACTACACAGAGAGGGACTCAAATCCTGCAGTGCCAGGCGTGTCCCCCTGCTTAAGCCAGTACATGTCCAGGCCCATCTGAAGTTTGCCAGAGAGCACGCGGATGATCCAGAAGAGGATTGGGAGAATATCATGAGGTCAGATGAAACCAAAATAGAACATTTTGGTAAAAACGTAGCTCATCGTGTTTGGAGGAAGAAGAATGCTGAGTTGCATCCCAAGAACACCATATGTACTGTGAAGCATGGGGGTGGAAACTTCATGCTTTGGGATTGTTTTTCTGCAAAGGGGACAGGACGATTGATCTGTGTTAAGGGAATAATGAACGGGGCCACGTATCATGAGATTTTAAGACAAAACCTCCTTCCATCAGTGAGAGCATTGAAGATGCAACGTGGCTGGGTCTTCCAGCATGACAATGATCCCAAACACACCACTCGGGCAACGAAGGAGTGGCTCCGTAAAAAGCATTTCAAGGTCCTGGAGTGGCCTAGCCAGTCTCCAGACGTCAACCCCGTAGAAAATTTGTGGAGGGAGTTGAAAGTCCATGTTGCCCAGCGACAGCCCCAAAACGTCACTGATCTAGAGGAGATCTGCATGGAGGAATGGGCCATAATACCAGTGTGTGCAAACCTGGTGAAGACTTACAGGAAACGTTTGACATCTGTCACTGCCATCAAAGATTATGTTACAAAGTATTGAGTTGAACTTTTGTTAATGACTAAGTACTTATTTTCCACCATAATTTACAAATGGATTCTTTAAAAATCATACAGCGTGATTTTCTGGATTTTTTTTTTCTCATTTTGTCTCTCATAACTGAAGTGTACCTAATGTTGAAAATTACAGACCTCTCTCATCTTTCTAAGTAGGAGAACTTGCACAATCAGGGACTGACTAAATACTTTTTACCCCACTGTACACTGTCACCAGTGTTAATTTAACATGGGTGATTTTTTAAAACGTTACTGTGCAGCAGCCTGTAAATTATGTTTGCCATGTTTTACAATCACTATTTCTCAACAAAATGTCAAGAAATGGCTATCAAGAGAAAGGTTACCTTCAGGAGAACAAATGGGCCCAAACATGACATTTTATGATGCCTCAATCAAAAATAAATCTAACAAACACACAAGACAGCTTGTTAGCTAAGCCTTAGATTTCACAATTTTTAAGCACTTCACTCCTGGGAGGGCTTTAAATTTTAAAGGCTTTCTCTATACATCAACCATTTATAAGTAAAGGATTTTTAAATTTATTTATATATTAGTGGCCCTATCAGCTTTTGTTTAGCCGTGGCAACAGTCATGGTTTCTTATGCATAAAATTGTCAAGGGACAAACAGCTGTGTATCACCAGACTAAAGTAACACCTATTACACAGAAGGCTTTTTTAAAATGTAAGCTAAACAGTGTAAATTTGAACATTTCATGTGTTTTGTTGAACCAAGAATGTTCAAAGTTGCATTGTAATTTTTTTTTTTCTGTCAGTTTGGAGAATGTAAATGACTCCTTTAATCATGGATTCAAGATAGATAAGTCATTATTTTTGGGGTATTTAATTTAGATGGAAATTGTTTACAGGCTGTAAAGTATTAAAGTGTCAGGCACAGAAACAGGGAGCTTCTTAGAGATCTGAAAAGGACTCCTTTATAGAATGCATCATCTGAGTGTCTGTGCGGTATTTTATGACTAAAAAAGTTTAATATCTGTTTGTAAAACAACTGGAGCCCTTTATTAGTTTGCTGAACAGGTGTATTGCAACTTCTTTAAAGAGAGAGGACTATTGGACCTTGGTGGAAGTGCGCCCTTGTCCAAGTGTGGTCTGTTACTTTCCTTTCATTTCATCATAAAATTTTCTCTCCTCTGTACAAAATAGAAATTCAGTCTGTTATAATGTATCAGTGTTACATTTACAGTGTGGGTTGCTGAACCCATTAGCCTTCCAAAATTGGGACAGTTATGAAAAATACCACATTAAAGTGGACGGCATGGTCCCAGGCTATGATGTGCACTTTGATTTAGTGGTATACGAGGTATCTTATAAAACTAACCGGCAGTTTTATAAAATGAAAAAAAACTATATGGATTTGAATGACATGCGATTACACCAATCATGCTTGAACCCTCGTGCGCATGCGTGAGTTTTTTCATGCGTGTCGGTGACGTCATTTCCCTGTGGGCAGGCTTTGAGTGAGCACTGGTCCAGCCCTCTCGGCTGAATTCCTTTGTTTGAGACGCTGCTCGAGACGGCGCGCGTTGCTTTATCAAACTTTTTTCAGGACCTGTGAGGGATATCCGAGTGGACACTATTCGAGAAATTCAGCTGGTTTTCGGTGAAAAGTTTAACGGCTGATGAGAGATTATGGGGTGTTTCTGTCGCTTTAAGGGCTTCCCATGGAGTGGGACGTCGCGCAGCGCTCCCAGGCGACGTCGTCTGGCTGTTTCGAGCTGAAATCATCCTAATTTAAGGCTCTGTTGACCCAGGATGTCGTTAGAGAACAGAGAAGATTCAGAAGAGGCCGGCATGAGGAGTTTATGCAGACATTCCACTGTTAAAGGTCATTTTGTAATGAAAGACGTGCGTGCAAATTCGCTGAGTCGTTTCCGTGATGACGCCGCAAATCTGTGTGCGCCGCGACAGGAAAAACACCTCCGTGTTGAAAACCATTTGTAAAATTCAGGCGGATTTGGATGGCTTTCAACAAGTGAGTAACTGAGAAATTGTTTAACAGTTGGGCATGTTCCAACTTGCCCATTAAGTTTTCCAACGGAGGTGTTTTTCCTGTCGCGACCCCCCGCGGTCGGGTCCGGCCCGACATGCGACTCTGCCCGCACGTTCTTTCATTACAAAATGACCTTTAACAGTGGAATGTCCGCATAAACTCCTCATGCCGACTTCTTCTGAAAGTTCTCTGTTCTCTGACGACTTACTGGGTGAACAGAGCCTGAAATGTGGAAGTTTTCAACTTGAAACAGCGAGATGACGCCGCCTCAGAGCGCAGATCGCTGTCAGGCACCGTGGGCCGTCCTTAAAGCGATACCACCAGACCAAAATCTCTCATCAGCCGTTAAAATTTTCAACAAAAACCAGCTGAATTTATCGAATGGTGTCCACTCAGTTGTGCCTTACAGTTTTGAAAAAATTTTATCAAACAAAGCAGCAGTCTGAGCCATTCCTAAACAATGAAAAAATCGACGAGAGGGTGGACCACTCCTCACTCAAAGACTGCCCACAGGCGAATGACGTAACCGACAGGCGTGAAAAAACTCTTGCATGCCCACGAGGGTTCAAGCATGTCTGATGTAATCGCACGTGATTCAAATCCATATGGTTTTTGAAAAAAATAATAAGGTCGGATACTTTTCTAATAGACCTCGTATTTTATTTCTTATAGTCTAGTAAATTAAGATAGCAAGCATTTTTACATAGACCTTTTAACCAGGAACAGCAAATGTGACCTCTGTAATAGGAAGCTGTGCTCCTGGGTTCTTTGTTGTTCTTTTTTGTTGTTGTATGTTGTTGTATTTCTGTAATATCTTCTCAATGGGCAAGATTAGTTTTAATATCATACTGTATAGGTTATTCTTCATTATGTCTTCCTTAAAACTGGACATTGAACCTTTCTGCTTAGAATCTGGTTTGCACGGGTTTTGTTCAGGTATGTTGGCTTCTGCAGTCCACAATGTAGCTTAGGTTTATCATCCACCGCTAGGAAAGAGACAGTAGAACCTGTCATGCTTATTTGTTTGTCCAGAAGTACATATCAAGAATCACTCAGTGAAATTACTTTATATTTGGTGCCAAACCATCACATGATGCTTTTCATATTAAAATTTGGAAACGACAATTTTCAAAATCTAAAACTGAAACTTTCATCTCTTTTGTGAAGCGCTCAGGAACCATTTGGTGGATTGCTTGGTTTGATGTTATTGCTTAACGTTACTATGATGTGTATCACAGTGTTAGCATTTAGAAAAATGACACTGTCATTAACTGCTATAATTTTCTGGCTGCTGCAAATGCTGACATGGACATCCTCTCGTGGTCATATGAACAGTATCTCATTCAGTGGCTCTGACTGTTGGTTTAAGGCACAGCGTGGATGATATGGACCAGATCTGATTCAACTTGGGTTTTCTTTTTTGTTTTTTAGCTGCATCTGTTTCTATCTATTTCCCTTTTGTCTGCTCTAAGGTTATCAAAATTAGAAGTGCTTGGGCTATGGGCTCAAAAGGAGGCTGTCCAAGGAAAAAAATTAACTACGGGTCTAATTGATTGCTAGCATGGATATCCCAAAAACGTTCAAACAGTTTTAAGTGACATTTGTTGGTGAAGTAGGTCATGGATCACCAAAGAGGTGATGATAGTTTGATCCATATGTGGATTCATAACACAACCATACTATACAGTAAAACTTGCATATAATGGATTCAGGTGGACCAGTGAATTTTGTCTGTTATAATCGAAATCTGCATTATGTATAAAACTGACAAAATCTGTTATATGTATGTAATGGATTACACAGTTACAGTCAGGAGGTGCTGAACAATCTACAGAGAATCTTACGTATTTCCTTGATTAAATGCCTGACCTTGAATTGGAACCTGCCTTATTTAATGGATGGGTCAAAACTTCAGCTGAAAAAAGTCACTATTTTTTCCAAGTCTGAGGCGGAGTGCACCTTAAAATCCTAAAGCCTGATTTATGCTTCTCCAGCTATGCTGGAGTGCGTGACCGTTTTAAAGTTCTCCATCACGTTGGTTGGTGTCTTAATGCAATTTACAGCAGGAACAGTGTTTTTTCTGGATTAATTTGTCCCTCAACAAGCTCCACTTCTTTATATAATCATTAACCGCCAAACCAATGTTACAGTACATACAATTTCCCTCCATGAGCGTCATTTTCTAACTCCATGTTGTAAAGTTGGTCATATTTGTGGACTTTTCTGCCATACGTTCCTGTATTTGAACCATGATTGAAATATAATCAGCGGGCGCAGTGCAAAAACTTTTAAAATATGACGGGAAAGGAAGGAGTGAAAATGGAAAAGTGACAAATCACAGCACTTGTGGTCTCCGTCATTTCATCTGGGCTCTGGAGAGGGTTTGCGGCCACGCAGAGGGCTCTGGTAGAAAGCAGTTGTCTCAGGGATATGTGTGAAAGTTAACACCATATTAACTAGAGGAGGTGATAGTCTCGTGGTTAAGGCGTTGGGCTTGAGACCAGATGATCCTCGACGCGCGGTGGAGCAGCTTCTCTTTCCATGACAAAAACTCCTGTAACAGTGAAATGTGCCATTCATTTTTAAACTGGACGCTGTCTTCATCCAGTATGTCATCTGACTAGTACAGGAATTGTGAAAAGACGCGGACATCAGCACTTTAAGACAGACGTACGGAGGAGTTCTGAGCGTCGCGGTGCAGCCGCTCGGCGCAAAGCAACGCCGTGATGAAGCCTCACGGGACATGTTCTGGCATGTCCAGCTCATGCACAATCACAATCGGATATTCACACAACTGGAAAGCAACCGGAATCCATCTGAAATCCACCTGAAAGCTGTCCTGAGAGACCAACACCGAGGTGGTTTTGTCCCGCGTAATGAACGGAGCCGTGGCACGTCCCTCCGCTTTTCTTTCCATGAAAAAAACTCCTGTAACGGTGGAATGTGCCTGAAAAAGTGCTGATGTCCACATATTCTGCCTTTTTGTGAAAGTCAGACGAGGTCCCGGATCAACAAAGCTTTCACGTTGGAAATGATCTGGTTGTTCCAGCGGGGTGTCAGCCTGTCGATGGGGGCTGGGAGCGCGCCGCTCCTTAAAGCGGCAGTAACACCCCATAATCTGTTTAATCCCCATAAAATCATCCCTGAAAGCCATATTAATTTTTTGAATGGTGTCCACCTGGAGGTCTCTCACAGTTTCTGGAAAAAAATTGATGCAGTAAAGCTCCAAATTGTTCAGACATTTTTTCGCAATAAAAAATAGTGTGTGAGTTTTACTGTATTGCTATAATTAGAGCTGAGCCAATCTATGGGTTGGCTGATAAAATCAGCTGATATGAGCCTTTTACAAACATATTGGGATCTGCAATAGTTTTGCCAATATGAAAACATGTACCTTGTAAAAACACTTTAAAACACTTAAAAACACGACTGTTGAAAATTATGTCATTACGCAGTTTGTCCAGCAGATGGCATTGTCTGCAGTGCTGTCAAGCATGGCTCAGACCCCATCACCCCTTGGACAATTTAGCTACAAAACACAGAGGCAAAGCAACCAGCTGCCATTTATTTTCAAATAGAGCAAGGCAACATGGCAACTGATAATCCAAGTGAAGGCAGTGTAACGAAAGCATGACATACATTGGTTGATGATTACATGTATAGTTATTTATAATAAAGTACATGTTTAAACTGTAAAGCAACAACGCTCAATTAAATTTCTTTGTCACAAGCGGTTGATAACAAAATGTTAGGAAGCACTGCCATTTTTTATGTATATATCAGCAGATATATCAATATCATAAATTTTTGGATCCCTAACATTGGGATTGGCCCCAAAAGGCTCCATATCAGGTCTCTAATTCTCATATCTCCATATTGGGCTCTAATTCTAACACCACACAATGATTTCCATTTATTTTTGCTTTAACAAAACCACACTTACTTTTGCACTGAAAGTTGAGAACCGGTAAATAAAGAACTTGCACCCCATTCAGAATGTGCCTTGCCTGGGATACCGCTGAATGAAATGTATGGATTTCTTTCATTTTAGAAGAGTGGTGTCTGTTTTTGTAAATGAACTGTTCTTTTTTTATGAATGTTTTTTCTGTTTGTCATCTTGAGACCAGTTAGTTTCACCTTGTGACCACTGATCAGGGGTCATCCTGTTGCAATATTTATTAAATTCTTTCTCACTTAAGTAAACACAGGCAGCATATGTGTATATTGTGTCTGAAAAAATGCTGAAAACCTGAAATGCACATTTTAAAAGATAACCTGAGCTGTGCACATCATTATTTCCAAAGGTGCTAAAATTTAAACAGGCATATTGCGTGTGCATATTTTCATTTTAAAGCCTCAGAAGGGACCGGACATAGAATAATTCATTACCGAGCGTAAAGGGGTGGTTTCTGACTAAATGTGATCGTGTGCAGTTTTTCTTTTCCTTCAAAAGGCTCCTGCACATGTGGTGAATGCAGCCCGCCAGGAAACCTCCCCGTGTTTGCTGACAGCAGCGTTTTGTGTAATATCTGCTGCCGGTTGTGCCGGTTTGTGCAGAGGCAGATTGAGGTGATGGAGTGGAGGGAGCAGGAGCTGCTGTGGAGGAACATCAGTGTAGCACATACTAGAAAGACAAATGCAGTGGAAATAAAATGCAATCTGCAGCACACTTTGACAAATCTAAAAGTTGACAAGGAGAATAAGATAGAGATGGTATATCTGTAGCCATCAGCGGCCTCTGTCAGTGACATCACAAAGGGTGATGGTGGTTAAGGGTGGGGCTGTTAGTTGAGGGCAAATGCACTAAAAATTAGACTGAATGTGACAAAGACGGGGGGGCACAGCACCAGAGGTGACCATGTGATGAAGCTGTTGCATGTGACGGAGGGCGAGTGGAAGAGTGATGAGGGGAGTTCAGATCCACTCACGGCAAAGTCCCCAACAACCCGCCGTCTGCTCAGTGTGGCTTGCCAATGAGAACCTGTGCTAATGTGGAGGTGGCAGATGTTCTCATCATTAAAACGCTTTGAAGGTGAAAATGTTGCTCATGCAGCACTTAAAATGTTGAAATTATTCAGAGAACTGGAAAGTAACAAGAGTAGAGCAGCCATTTTGACTGAATTCAAAGTTTATTAAGTGTTAATGTACAATAAAAGTAGTAGTATTATTAGTAGTAGTAGTATTTTCCAAACTGTTATAAATGTGTTAGAACATCAACACAATATAAATAAATATCACAGTTTACAGTTTGACTTATATTTACAGTTGGATGTTTGACTTGTTTTCTATTTTCGTTGCACCCACTGATTTTTATTTGCGATTCAACTTGACACTGAAACGCGTGCACAGTGACACCTTCAACTGTGTGAAAGTTCAAGGCAGCTGGAGCAAGACAGTAAATATGTTAATTCATTGCTGGGAACTCAGTAGAGTGCATACCTCTCCTTTTTATCTGATTACTGAACTTTGATACTGATAGCTGAATTTTGACTATGATTCTAATCTTTGATCATGTTCCTGGCTTTTGATCATCATCTCTGATCTCTGAGCCTGACCTTTGCCAGTTAATTTAATTGCTGACCTTTGCTTCCTAATCACAGATCTTTGTTCACAATCACTGAACTTTGATCCTTGTTTTGATGCTGATTTCTGAACTTTGATCCTGATTGATGACCTCTGATTATGATTGCTCTTCTTTCATACTAGTTGCCTAGATTTAATGTTGGTCATGTTCCTGATTTTTTTATCTTTATCTCTGATCTTTGATCCTGACCAAAGATCCTTAATCAATAATGTTGACGTTTGATTGTAATTGCTGAGATTTTGCTTTTGTCTTGTTCTTCAATAGTAAAAGCTGAATTTGAATTCCTAATGACAAGACTTTGATCCAGATCGATGATCTTTGTATTATGGTTATTTAATTTATTCTTATTTCTGGCCTTTGTTTGAAATCATTCAATTTGATCCTGATCATTGAACTTTGTCTGTGACTGCTAATGTTTGATCATATTCCTGGCTTTTGATCCTTATGTCTGATCTTTAATCCAGACCTTTGCCAATCATTAATTTAATTACTGACCCTAATCCTTGTCCGCAATCACTGAAGTTTGATCCATGTTTATGATACTGATTTCTGAACTTTGATCCTGAGCTCTGAACTTGATTTTGAATCTCTAAACGTTGATCCTGATTGATGACCTTTGATTCTGATTGCTCTTCTTTCATACTAGTTCCTGAACTTTAATTCACATAAATATTTTATTGCTATTATTTGATCATGTTCCTGATTTTTATCTTTTTCTCTGATCTTTGATCCTAACCATGGATCCTTAATCAATAATGTTGACCTTTGTTTCGGATTGCTGAGGTGTTACTGTAGTCTAACTCTTTGATTGTGGAAGCTGAATTTGAATTCCTAATGACAGGTCTTTGATCACAACTTTTATTCTTGTCACTGACCTTAAATTTAGATTTTGACCTTTGATCCTGATTAATGACCTTTAATTCAAATGATTCTATGTGATCCTGATCAGTGAACTGTGACACGCAGTGCTAATCTTTGATCACATTCTTGATGTTTGATCCTTGTCACTGATATTTCATCCTGATCACAAATCTTTGATAAATAATAATTACTTTAGATTATGATTGCTGAGCTGAGAAACAAATGATTTTTGATTGTGAATGCTAGTACCCCATCACACTAGAGGCCGAATGACCCCAAATGCCGTCTGAATGGAAATTTGATCTTTTCCTTACGACTGCATCACAAAGTTTGGCTTTTTCCTATTTCGGATGTTTTCTGCTCACTCTTGTTAAGTGTGATGGGGCCCCAACCTTCAGTCCCTCATTAAGGGTGTTGCTTAACTTTGATCCTGGTCATTGGTCTTTAATCATGGTCACTGGGTTTTGGTCCTTATTGCTTTCCTTTCATCTACCCTTTTCTCCAAAACCATGCTAAAATGTAATAGGTTCTTCCTTACAACATTCTCCACCACTCCACCAAGTTTTTAAAAGGTATATTCATAATAATATAACCTCCTAAAGTGGGAGTAAATTTATAAATCATAATGACGTTCTTTGGAAAGTGGTCATCAATAATGTTATTCTTACATATAGTAAGTGTTTCAATATGGAAACAAAAAACTGCAATGTGTTGCTTTATTTACTTAAACCTATGGAACAAAAAATGTGATTTTTTTTTTTAATGCTGTTTAAAGTTTTTTGAGGAGGAAGAAAGATGTGCAACCATGATCAACTCAATCAATCAACTTTTTTCTTATATAGCGCCAGATCACAACAAACAGTTGCCCCAAGGCGCTCCATATTGCAAGGCAAGGCCATACAATAACCATGAAAAACCCCAACGGTCAAAACGACCCCCTATGAGCAAGCACTTGGCCACAGTGGGAAGGAAAAACTCCCTTTTAACAGGAAGAAACCTCCAGCAGAACCAGGCTCAGGGAGGGGCAGTCTTCTGCTGAGACTGGTTGGGGCTGAGGGAAAGAACCAGGAAAAAGACATGCCGAGAAGGGGGGCAGAAATCGATCACTAATGATTAAATGCAGAGTGATGCATACGGAGCAAAAAAAGAAAGAAACAGTGCATCATGGGAACCCCCCCACAGTCTACGTCTAAAGCAACATAACCAAGGGATGGTCCAGGGTCACCCGATCCAGCCCTAACTATAAGCCTTAGCGAAAAGGAAAGTTTTAAGCCTAATCTTAAAAGTAGAGAGGGTATCTGTCTCCCTGATCTGAATTGGGAGCTGGTTCCACAGGAGAGGAGCCTGAAAGCTAAAGGCTCTGCCTCCCATTCTACTCTTACAAACCCTAGGAACTACAAGTAAGCCCGCAGTCTGAGAGCGAAGCGCTCTAATGGGGTAATATGGTACTACGAGGTCCCTAAGATAGGATGGGACCTGATTATTCAAAACCTTATAAGTAAGAAGAAGAATTTTAAATTCTATTCTAGAATTAACAGGAAGCCAATGAAGAGAGGCCAACACGGGTGAGATATGCTCTCTCCTGCTAGTCCCCGTCAGTACTCTAGCTGCAGCATTCTGAACCAACTGAAGACTTTTTAGGGAACTTTTAGGACAACCTGATAATAATGAATTACAATAGTCCAGCCTAGAGGAAATAAATGCATGAATTAGTTTTTCAGCATCACTCTGAGACAAGACCTTTCTGATTTTAGAGATATTGCGTAAATGCAAAAAGGCAGTCCTACATATTTGTTTAATATGCGCTTTGAATGACATATCCTGATCAAAAATAACTCCAAGATTTCTCACAGTATTACTAGAGATCAGGGAAATGCCATCCAGAGTAACGATCTGGTTAGACACCATGCTTCTAAGATTTGTGGGGCCAAGTACAATAACTTCAGTTTTATCTGAGTTTAAAAGCAGGAAATTAGAGGTCATCCATGTCTTTATGTCTGTAAGACAATCCTGCAGTTTAGCTAATTGGTGTGTATCCTCTGGCTTCATGGATAGATAAAGCTGGGTATCATCTGCGTAACAATGAAAATTTAAGCAATACCGTCTAATAATACTGCCCAAGGGAAGCATGTATAAAGTGAATAAAATTGGTCCTAGCACAGAACCCTGTGGAACTCCACAATTAACTTTAGTCTGTGAAGAAGATTCCCCATTTACATGAACAAACTGTAATCTATTAGACAAATATGATTCAAACCACCGCAGCACAGTGCCTTTAATACCTATGACATGCTCTAATCTCTGTAATAAAATTTTATGGTCAACAGTATCAAAAGCAGCACTGAGGTCCAACAGAACAAGCACAGAGATAAGTCCACTGTCCGAAGCCATAAGAAGATCATTTGTAACCTTCACTAATGCTGTTTCTGTACTATGATGAATTCTAAAACCTGACTGAAACTCTTCAAATAGACCATTCCTCTGCAGGTGATCAGTTAGCTGTTTTACAACTACCCTCTCAAGAATCTTTGAGAGAAAAGGAAGGTTGGAGATTGGCCTATAATTAGCTAAGATAGCGGGGTCAAGTGATGGCTTTTTAAGTAATGGTTTAATTACTGCCACCTTAAAGGCCTGTGGTACATAACCAACTAACAAAGATAGATTGATCATATTTAAGATTGAAGCATTAAATAATGGTAGGACTTCCTTGAGCAGCCTGGCAGGAATGGGGTCTAATAAGCATGTTGATGGTTTGGATGAAGTAACTAATGAAAATAACTCAGACAGAACAATCGGAGAGAAAGAGTCTAACCAAATACCGGCATCACTGAAAGCAGCCAAAGATAACGATACATCTTTGGGATGGTTATGAGTAATTTTTTCTCTAATAGTCAAAATTTTGTTAGCAAAGAAAGTCATGAAGTCATCACTAGTTAAAGTTAATGGAATACTCAGCTCAATAGAGCTCTGACTCTTTGTCAGCCTGGCTACAGTGCTGAAAAGAAACCTAGGGTTGTTCTTATTTTCTTCAATTAGTGATGAGTAGAAAGATGTCCTAGCTTCATGGAGGGCTTTCTTATAGAGCAACAAACTCTTTTTCCAGGCTAAGTGAAGATCTTCTAAATTAGTGAGACGCCATTTCCTCTCCAACTTACGGGTTATCTGCTTTAAGCTACGAGTTTGTGAGTTATACCACGGAGTCAGACACTTCTGATTTAAAGCTCTCTTTTTCAGAGGAGCTACAGCATCCAAAGTTGTCTTCAATGAGGATGTAAAACTATTGACGAGATACTCTAGCTCCCTTACAGAGTTTAGGTAGCTACTCTGCTCTGTGATGGTATATGACATTAGAGAACATAAAGAAGGAATCATATCCTTAAACCTAGTTACAGCGCTTTCTGAAAGACTTCTAGTGTAATGAAACTTATTCCCCACTGCAGGGTAGTCCATCAGGGTAAATGTAAATGTTATTAAAAAATGATCAGACAGAAGGGAGTTTTCAGGGAATACTGTTAAGTCCTCTATTTCCATACCATAAGTCAGAACAAGATCCAAAATATGATTAAAGTGGTGGGTGGACTCATTTACTTTTTGAGCAAAGCCAATAGAGTCTAATAATAGATTAAATGCAGTGTTGTGGCTGTCATTCTCAGCATCTGTGTGGATGTTAAAATCGCCCACTACAATTATCTTATCTGAGCTAAGCACTAAGTCAGACAAAAGGTCTGAAAATTCACAGAGAAACTCACAGTAACGACCAGGTGGACGATAGATAATAACAAATAAAACTGGTTTTTGGGACTTCCAATTTGGATGGACAAGACTAAGAGACAAGCTTTCAAATGAATTAAAGCTCTGTCTAGGTTTTTGATTAATTAATAAGCTGGAATGGAAGATTGCTGCTAATCCTCCGCCCCGGCCCGTGCTATGAGCATTCTGACAGTTAGTGTGACTCGGGGGTGTTGACTCATTTAAACTAACATATTCATCCTGCTGTAACCAAGTTTCTGTTAGGCAGAATAAATCAATACGTTGATCAATTATTATATCATTTACCAACAGGGACTTAGAAGAAAGAGACCTAATGTTTAATAGACCACATTTAACTGTTTTAGTCTGTGGTGCAATTGAAGGTGCTATATTATTTTTTCTTTTTGAATTTTTATGCTTAAATAGATTTTTGCTAGTTATTGGTGGTCTGGGAGCAGGCACCGTCTCTACGGGGATGGGGTAATAAGGGGATGGCAGGGGGAGAGAAGCTGCAGAGAGGTGTATAAGACCACAGCTCTGCCTCCTGGTCCCAACGCTAGACAGTCACAGTTTGGAGGATCCAAAAAAATTGGCCAGATTTCTAGAAATGAGAGCTGCTCCCTCTAAAGTGGGATGGATGCCGTCTCTCCTAACAAGACCAGGTTTTCCCCAGAAGCTTTGCCAATTATCAATGAAGCCCACCTCATTTTTTGGACACCACTCAGACAGCCAGCAATTCAAGGAGAACATGCGGCTAAACATGTCACTCCCGGTCTGATTGGGGAGGGGCCCAGAGAAAACAACAGAGTCCGACATTGTTTTTGCAAAGTTACACACCGATTTAATGTTAATTTTAGTGACCTCCAATTGGCGTAACCGAGTGTCATTACTGCCGACGTGAATTACAATCTTACCAAATTTACGCTTAGCCTTAGCCAGCAATTTCAAATGTCCTTCGATGTCGCCTGCTCTGGCCCCCGGAAGACAATTGACTATGGTTGCTGGTGTCGCTAACTTCACATTTCTCAAAACAGAGTCGCCAATAACCAGAGTTTGGTCCTCGGCGGGTGTGTCGTCGAGTGGGGAAAAACGGTTAGAGATGTGAACGGGTTGACGGTGTACACGGGGCTTCTGTTTAGGGCTACGCTTCCTCCTCACAGTCACCCAGTCAGCCTGCTTTCCCGACTGCACGGGATCTGCCAGGGGGGAACTAACGGCGGCATTTTCAACCATGATGAAAATGTTTGATGGTGTCTTGCTTCTCTGAGCTTCACTGTTCTTTACTTGCAGCTATTTATGGTGGACAACGCTGCAGATGACTGGAGGATAGCCATGACATATGAGCGCATCTTCTTCATCTGCCTGGAGATCCTGGTGTGCGCCATCCACCCCATCCCAGGGAACTACACCTTCACCTGGACGGCACGCCTGGCATACACCTACGTGCCGTCTGAGACGGATGCAGATGTGGACATCATCCTGTCCATCCCCATGTTCCTGAGGCTGTACCTCATTGCTCGTGTCATGCTGCTGCACAGCAAGCTCTTCACAGACGCTTCCTCTCGCAGCATTGGCGCTCTCAACAAGATTAACTTTAACACACGCTTTGTGATGAAGACCCTCATGACCATCTGTCCTGGCACTGTGCTGTTGGTCTTCACCATCTCGCTGTGGATCATCGCTGCATGGACCGTGAGGGCTTGCGAAAGGTGCCTGGATGTCTCACGTTTCGCCTAATTTAATTCATTTACCCAAAAACATTGGGTAACAATGAACTAGATGACACAGAATAATTTCCTGGCTACAATTTTTAAAATTAGTCATACAAAAATGATAAATTATACAGAGCAAAATGTCCAAAGCTAAACTCTGATGTGATCTTTTTGGACATGATATTCCTACATATTTAGTATAATGTGGTGCAGTTCATTGATAAATAAACAAATAAATAAATAAATAAATAAATAAATAACCTTTAGGACAAAAACTATACATACCTATATTTTCTATCTGTTTTTTACACCTTTTAAATATATCCTAATATATGGAAAATAAGCTTGTCTGCAAATACAGAATATGTAAACGTTATAGTTAAAAAAGTAATGTTTTCTTATTCTGTAAATTGTATTTATATATAATTTGTTTGTGATCCAAAAAACAATTTAAGTATATTTTTCAGTTATATACACAAACACACACACACACACATACATACATATACTCAACAAAAATATAAACGCAACACTTTTGGTTTTGCTCCCATTTTGTATGAGATGAACTCAAAGATCTAAAACTTTTTCCACATACATAATATCACCATTTCCCTCAAATATTGTTCACAAACCAGTCTAAATCTGTGATAGTGAGCACTTCTCCTTTGCTGAGATAATCCATCCCACCTCACAGGTGTGCCATACCAAGATGCTGATTAGACACCATGATTAGTGCACAGGTGTGCCTTAGACTGTCCACAATAAAAGGCCACTCTGAAAGGTGCAGTTTTTTTTTTATTGGGGAGGGATACCAGTCAGTATCTGGTGTGACCACCATTTGCCTCATGGAGTGCAACACATCTCCTTCGCATCATCCGTGAAGAGAACACCTCTCCAACGTGACAAACGCCAGTGAATGTGAGCATTTGCCCACTCAAGTCGGTTACGACGACGAACTGGACTCAGGTCGAGACCCCGATGAGGACGCCGAGCATGCAGATGAGCTTCCCTGAGACGGTTTCTGACAGTTTGTGCAAAAATTCTTTGGTTATGCAAACCGATTGGTTCAGCAGCTGTCCGAGTGGCTGGTCTCAGACGATCTTGGAGGTGAACATGCTGGATGTGGAGGTCCTGGGCTGGTGTGGTTACACGTGGTCTGCGGTTGTGAGGCTGGTTGGATGTACTGCCAAATTCTCTGAAACACCTTTGGAGATGGCTTATGGTAGAGAAATGAACATTCAATACACGAGCAACAACTCTGGTTGACATTCCTGCTGTCAGCATGCCAATTGCACGCTCCCTCAAATCTTGCGACATCTGTGGCAAAGTGCTGTGTGATAAAACTGCACCTTTCAGAGTGGCCTTTTATTGTGGACAGTCTAAGGCACACCTGTGCACTAATCATGGTGTCTAATCAGCATCTTGGTATGGCACACCTGTGAGGTGGGATGGATTATCTCAGCAAAGGAGAAGTGCTCACTATCACAGATTTAGACTGGTTTGTGAACAATATTTGAGGGAAATGGTGATATTGTGTATGTGGAAAAAGTTTTAGATCTTTGAGTTCATCTCATACAAAATGGGAGCAAAACCAAAAGTGTTGCGTTTATATTTTTGTTGAGTGTATATATATATATATATATATATATACGAGGTCTGTCCAAAAAGTATCGTACCTTTTATTTTTTTTTAAAACTATATGGATTTGAATCACGTGTGATTACATCAGCCAAGCTTGAACCTTCGTGCGCATGCGTGAGTTTTTCCACGCCTGTCGGTTGCGTCATTCGCCTGTGGGCAGGCTTTGAGTGAGCACTGGTCCACCCCTCCCGTCGGATTTCTTTTGTCTGAGAACTTGCTGAGCGACTGCCGCTTTGCTCCATGAAATTTTTTTCAGAAACTGTTAGAGACAGACAGTTGGAAACCATTCGATAGATTCAGTTGGATATCGGTGAAGATTCTGTCGGCGTCACGTGGATTATGGACTGTTAAAACCTTTTTAAAGACGGCCCACAGCGGTGGAGGGCGCGCAGCGCGCCGAGCGGCCATTCGACAGGCTGGATCGACCAGATCTTTTCTAAACTGAACGCTGTGTTGATCCGGGACATCATGTGACTACCACAGAAATGGCAACAGAGCTGGACATAGCACTTTTGCGGCACATTCCACTGTTACAGGAGATTTTGTAATGAAAGACATGCAGAGGATTTCGCGCGTCGGCACGAAGCAGCTCAGGACGCGCAGCAAAAAAACACCTCCGTCTTGGAAGTCTCACAGGACATGTTGTGGTATGTCCAGCTGTTACACAATTTCTTGGTTACTCACTCGACTGAAAGCCATCGAAAGCCGTCTGAATCTTCTGAATGGTTTCCAACACAGAGGTGTTTTTTTTTTTTTGCTGCGTGTCCTGAGCTTCTTCATGCCGACGCACGAAATCCACCGCACGTCTTTCATTACAAAATCTCCTGTAACAGTGGAATGTGCCGCAAAAGTGCTATGTCCAGCTCTGTTGCCATTTCTGTGGTAGTCACATGATGTCCCGGATCAACACAGCGTTCAGTTTAGAAATGATGTGGTTGATCCAGTCTGTTGCACGGTCGCTCGGCACGCTGCGCGCCCTCCGCCGCTGTGGGCCGTCTTTAAAAAGGTTTTAACAGTCCATAATCCACGTGACGCCGACAGAATCTTCACCGATATCCAACTGAATCTATCGAATGGTTTCCAACTGTCTGTCTCTAACAGTTTCTGAAAAAAATTTCATGGAGCAAAGCGGCAGTCGCTCAGCAAGTTCTCAGACAAAAGAAATCCGACGGGAGGGGTGGACCAGTGCTCACTCAAAGCCTGCCCACAGGCAAATGACGCAACCGACAGGCGTGGAAAAACTCACGCATGCGCACGAAGGTTCAAGCTTGGCTGATGCAATCACACGTGATTCAAATCCATATAGTTTTTGAAAAAATAAAAAGGTCCGTTACTTTTTGGACAGACCTCGTATATATATATATATATGTGTGTGTGTGTGTGTGTGTGTGTGTGTGTGTGTGTGTGTGTGTGTGTGTGTGTGTGTGTGTGTGTGTACTAAAAATATTTGCATCAACATAATATGAATCTAATATGAACTGTACCTTGGATATTTATTGAAAGTTTTTCAAAAGGGCTGGAACATAATCAAGAGGAAACCTGTGTTGCAAATCTACCAATTTATGTTTCTTGGTACAGAATGAAAACCTTATAAGAGTTCTTAACACATCCTGAAATCACGATCCAAAATCAATGCATAATACACAATATATTGACACATTTCTGCATAGTATATTTCCATTCCTGCAAAAGTGTGAGGTTTGGCATTTATTATTGATTACAGGTACCATGACAGCCAGGATATAACCAGCAACTTTCTAGGAGCCATGTGGTTGATCTCAATCACGTTTCTTACCATCGGCTACGGGGACATGGTCCCCAATACATACTGTGGGAAAGGAGTTTGCCTCCTGACTGGAATTATGGTGAGCAACCCTACATTTTGCTTATTTATTTATTTATAGAGGATAAAAGTCTCATTTACATTAAAATGATGGCTTTCGAATGTTGATTTTCTCATCTACAGGGTGCTGGGTGCACCGCCTTGGTGGTGGCCGTGGTGGCAAAGAAACTGGAATTAACCAAAGCTGAAAAACATGTCCATAATTTTATGATGGACACCCAGCTAACAAAAAGAGTAAGCACTACGTATACATAGTACATATAAAGCAGAATTTAAAGTTACCAGGGGCAGAGGCAGGAATTCATGTTCGGGGTCCACTGGATGTTGCCATCTAGTGGCCTGTTTAGGCATTTTGAAAGACTGAATTTGTTTCTGAATCATTTTTGTTCATTTATTCAAAGAGGATTCAAAACACTGAATCATTTTCTGAAGCATAGTTCATTCAGTATGTTTAGTGCTTCGTAATTGACTATCCTTTTGTGAAGCAATTGCTTTGTTTAATTGTTGATGCATTTTAAAATGGTGAATCATTTTATGAAGCAATTACTTCATTTAATTGTTCATGCATTTTAAAATTGTGAATCATTTTGTGACGCAATTGTTTTAACTGTTCATGCATTTTAACATGGTGAATCATTTTGTGAAGCAATTGTTTTGTTTAAGTGTTCATGCATTTTAAAATGGTGAAGCATTTCAATCAATCAGTCAATCAATCAGTTTTTTTATTTCAAACTTAGTTGTCAATTCCAGTATCATGGCAGTTCACAATATAAGCAAATCAAATGAACAAAGCTTCTTTGTACTCTCTGTACCTCTATACTCATATGAAAAATAAACAAAATCAGAAAAGAAGCAAAACAAAAAATGACAACAAGAAAGTTCGAAAGGGAGTGGGAAGAAGTAAATACTTTTTAAATCCCACCCCCGGTACACATATCTTCAGTGGTTGCTTAATTAACAGTGAATACAACTGCAGTTAATTTACAATACCTCAATATATTTATGATTCCAATAACTCATGAATAGACAACAATTTCAATAACTTATCAATATACTTACAATTTCAATAGCTCGTGAATGGACTTACAATTCTAGTACCCGTGAATATGCTTACTCTTCAATCACTCATCAATATACTACAAATACTAAATAATTTAGTAACGATTCAATATTCAATACAATACAGTACAATACAATACCTTAACTCTGAGATACTTATTGTTACTAAATGATTTAATGTTTTATAATCTTAATACTATAATGACTATAGTAAGAATTTTCACTGTGTACTGTACCGTAGTAAAATGTTTTCTTTGTATTTGGCTTTGAATTGGTAAATGTTTTGACATTGTTTTAAATTCCATTCTAAACTATTCCACAATTGCACTCCACACACTGAAATTTTGTGAAGTAACTGTCACGTTTAATTGTTCATGCACTTTAAAAGAGTGGATCATTTTGAAGTACTTGTTTTTGTGCTTTGTTGAGCATTTTAAAACATTCTCTTTTTTAACCAAGTTCCTACTGCCCACCAGATGTCCTCTTTGTAGCGTTTTAGGCATTTTGAAACAATGGCGCATTTTAGGAAGCAAATGTTTTATTTATTCTTTTGAACATTTCAAAATACTGAATTATTTTCTAAAACAATCATTTGAGTGTTTTAAGTATTTTGAAAGAATGATTTATTTTCTGAAGCAATTTATTTTAACCATTTTATATGATTCAAAAATCTTCTGAAGCAGTTTTTTTATTTGTGTTTTGAACATTTCAACAGTGACTTGTTTTCTTAAACAAATGTTCTATTTAATATTTTGAGCAATTCAAAACATTAGATCATATTATGAAGCAACTTTTATTCATAGTTTTGAGCATTGTGGAAAAAATAACTAATTTTCTGAAGCAGTTGGTTTATCAAATTTGAACTTTTCAAAGCAGTGATTAGTCTCCAGAAGCAACAGTTTCATTTAAACATTTGAGCATTGTGAAACACTATGTACAAGAATTACTGTATTTTATTTAGTGTTGTGTTTCAAAACAGTGAAGTTTGTGAATTGTTTCTTTAAGTGTTAGAGCACTTTACATAGTCACTCATTTTCTGAAAGGGTTTGTTAGATTTATTATTTTGAGCATTTAAAAACACTAAATCATATTTTCAAACAACTGTTTTAATTATTTATTTAATTTTCTGAAGTATTTGGTTTATTATCATTTTGTGACATGTCTTCAAAAGCAGCTTTCATTTAGAGGTTTGAACACTATGAAACCATGTGAAACACTGAAAGTTTTAAGATAATTTATTTCATGTTTCAAGTCTTTCAATACAGTGACTAGTTTGTGACTATTTCACAAACTAGTTACATTTACTATTTACTATTACATTTTTCGAGTCTTTCTGAGCAGGATTTCAAAGTAGAGCTTCAAAATAGTGAATCATTTTCTGAAGCAGCTGTTTTGTGGCACATTATCACTTCAAAACAATGCATAATCTGCAAAATAAATTATTTTGTGAACGTTTTCAAACCTTTCAAAGCTGTGTTTCAAAAGTAGAGCTTCAAAACAGTGAATCATTTTCTGAAGCAGTTGATTCTTGTTTGTCCAAGCACTTCAAAACAATCCATAATTTACTGAAGCAATTGTTTCATTAAGCATTTCAAAGCAGTGTTCTAAAGTAGAGCTTCAAAACAGCAAATTATTTTCTGAAGCTATTGATTCATTTTGATCAAAGAATCAAAAGGCCTTTTTAATGTCATGATTGCCAATTCCACCTGCGCACATCATCAGTCCATTTCAAATCTTTTTCATCAGATCTTCTTTTGTGTTGCAACGTAGGTGAAAAATACAGCGGCGAATGTTCTCAGGGAGACATGGCTCATCTACAAAAACACCAAACTGGTGAGGAAGATGGACCACGCCAGAGTCAGGAAGCACCAGAGAAAATTTCTCCAAGCCATCCACCAGTAGGTTCTCCTCTTAACCCCGAGGTGACAGGTGGTCGAACACTTTCATGGGGACGTCTGCTCACTTGAATTATTGATGCAAAACAAACCTGAAATCTGAATTGTTTGACACCTGTAGCAAAATACGGAAGTATCCTATACTTCCTGCGTGTTTTCCCTGAACTGGAGATGTGATGTGAAATAATGAGCTGGTACATGTTTGAATTGTGTGGTGAGATTTGCAGAGGAAATTAAAAAACAAAATCCACTCCCTCTGGGTGTGAACTGAAGAACCTCAGCTGCTTTTCTGGAGCAGCTTCAGCTTTACTGAAGTATTCATGAGGAAAAAACTCTTGAAATATTGTCACGTTGCAGAATTTGCAGCAAGGCGATATTGATCTCTGTCTCTGTTGCTCAGCTTTTGCTGTCAGGTTGACTCCTGTGCATCTTGGTGCACGCTGACCTCAGGGCTGACATAAGTGTGTTTCAATATTTTCTACCGTCTGCTCCAGCACTTACCTGTCAGCTAGTCTTTTAGTGCGTCCCCAAGGAGCTCCCAAATGTTATCCAACTCCAAAACAGTATTGATTTTAGCTTTACTTCACTGCTATTTTATGTCAGGACTTACACACACATCTACTCTGCAGTTTCTTTTAGTAACTGAGAATCAATCAATCAATGTTGAAATGAATAACTGGAGGTAAAAATATTCACGGCAGTCTTTTTTTGACCGAAACATCCAATTTGTGTTTGCATTCTCCCGTGTTCTCTATGTAGTGGAGCAGATAAGTATGACTTTTGGCCAAAATTGTTCTCTTGGTGATACAAGCAACAGATTTGGCATGAGTGTTCTTGATAAATCAGTGTTTGAGAAAAAGTGGCAGCCAGGTAGGGGTCAATGAAGAGTTACACAGGGGTCAAAATTGAGAAATGTTCCAATCTCATTGAAAAGTATACCACTGTATTTGTCTGATCATAAATATTCCCAAAAGGTTTAGTTTGGACTATCTATGACAAGAACAGTCGCAAAGGTCAGTTTCAGTTTGTACATGGGGTCAAAAGTTAAAGTTGCTCCAATTTTTGTAAAATGTGATGCAAATTATTGGTTGAGTTAATCGTTGTCAGTTGTCATGTTACAGGGTAACATATGTCACGTCATAGAATGCAATGGACGTCCACATTGTTTGACATTTACTTTGCAAACCAAGCATTCAACACAGTCAAAACCATTCCATTTATTAATCCTATTAGTTCAACCAAGAATCTGCACTTTTTACCAAAAATGGAGCAACCCAAAATTAACCTTTGTCACCATTCTTGCTGTTTTTACCCCATATCTTCATAACATTCAGTAATAGATAGTCCAAACTATACGTTTTTGCAAGGGCGCAATTTAGAACTAGAAATTGGGGGGGACAAAGTGTGAGACCCGCAGGGCCGAAGCCCATAGGTCGGGGGTCTGGGGGCCAGCGGTTTCTAGATAAGCTCAGATGCATTCGGAGCATCCAGAACAGTAATTTTAATGTTTTGAGAAGACCATAAAATGGACACCATTTTACTTATGCAATTTGAAACTGTGGATATAAGTACTTTATTCTGTGAATACCCAGCATTGATTTTATTAACATCCTGGTGTAAATAAGGTATCACCACATGTGTAGAACTCAAAAAGAATGATAAGTTGAGTTTTCAATAAAAAAAAACAAAAAAACAACTGCAATGTGGTAAAATGTATTCATAAATATGAAAGAACAGGCTCTTAATAATTATTAACTATCGCATATTGTATTTTTTTTTCCTCAAGATTTGTTTTTGCATTAGTTTGAAAAAACAACAGATCATAAGTTTAGGATAAATTACTTACCATGAATTTAATTTTTGAAGTGGCACTAATGACAACACTCATACTGAACATAATTTCGCTTGCACAGACTGATTTTGGAGATCAAGCAATAATTGCAGATGGGCTTTCTGAGGTCCCAGATAGCTTTTCTGATTTCCTTTTCTAACTTTCAGAATTTAGTAAATTAGCATATGGTCCACTGATACTTATGTGTAAACACTAGTCCCTAGAGGCAGCTATTTTTGGTTTCAAATCTGGGCAAATGCAGTCCCAGAAACTTCCGAATGTGACAAACAAGAAACAGGTGTTGTAAACAAGTCAATGCTGCTAAAAATACAAACTTGCAGAAACAAAGATACTATTCTGACATGGTTTTGCACATAAGACTGACATGGTTTGCACATAAGACTGGCATAGCATGTTTCAAGTACACACATATATGTCAGAAGGTGGGGGAGACATACCATATTCTGTCCCCCCGGTTGAAAAGGTGGGGGGGACATGTCCCCCCTATCCCCCACCAAATTTCACCCATGCCTTTTTGTAATATTTATGATCACACAAATAATGTGGTATAGTTTTCAATATGATTGGAGCATTTCTAAACTTTGACCCCTGTGTAATTCTTCATTGACCCCTACCTGGCCACCATATTGGATTCTCAAGTGGCCAGCACTTTTTTCTCAAACACTGAATTATGAAGAACATTCATGCCGAATCTGATGCTTATATCACCAAGTGAAGGATTGCGTCAGTTTCTGCTGCACTAATGGTTCTTTGAAGCCTCTCATTTGTCCATGAATCTTTGTTTAGACTTTATTCATTATAATGTAGACGAATACAGAATTCACTGCTGCAACCCACATCCAGAATTGTGCTGCAGCGTAGTCAAGTTTATCTTGTCGAGTCCATATGTCCTTGCTGCCACATTTGAGCGACTTCACAGCGAAGCCTCCTGTTCACCGCATGTTCTCTCAGAGAGCCTAATGACAGAAATCCCTTGGAGCTAAAGTTGTGTCTATAAGAACTATGTTCGGTGGGGAAAAGTCACGTCCAGTTCTGTGCACAAGGGCAAGCGCTCAGTGTGATTTCACAGCTCCATAATCTAAAGGCTTTGCTTTGTTCCTGAGGGAGTGACTACACAGGAGCCTCTGGTGTCAATGTCAGGGTATCATACGCCGGATTGAAATTAATACAGGAAAGGGAATAGCCTGACAGCAAGCAAATCGCTGAGGTGGAATGCTGGAAAAGGTTTATGCCTGTCCTTGACCTGTCACAGTTGCTGTTATCTCTGCTCAAAGCTGAAAAACAAACATCCTCATCAGTTTGTAAAGGATGTGAAGCAGAACCTACTGTGAAATGGGGCTAAATCCTTAGCTTTTAGGGCAGATTGTGCTGTGACGGAGATACAAGGGCTCAAAGCCTAGTAGTGAATTTTTAGTTATTCATTTTCCAGTACAATCACATTAAAGATTAAGAATTTAAAGCTTCAGTATGGATGATTTGGGGGTGTTTATTAGCAGAAATGGAATATAGCATTCACCACCATATGTTCATTAGTGTATAATTAGTTGAAACACTGAATCTATGTGTTTTCATGAACTTAGAATGAGACCTTCATATGTACATGGGAGCAGACCCCCCTCATGTTGGCCGCCATGTTGCAGCAAGGCTGGAAGAGTGAAGACATTGTCTACTTTTTGCTAGTGCAGGCCAACAAGTTTGAGGACCCTGATTTTTGTGAAATGAAGGATCATACAGAGCAGCATGGTGGCTTAGTGGTTAGCACTCTTGCCTCAAAGCAAGAAGGTCATGGGATCTATTTTCAGCTGTGGCCTTTCTGTGTGGAGTTTGTATGTTCTCCCTGTGTTAGTGTGGGTTCCTTCTGGGTGCTCCAGCTTCCTCCCACTTCTTAAGGCATGCAGGTTAGGTGGTTTGGAAACTTTAAATTGATCGTAGGTGTTTGTGTGAGTGCGAATGTATTTGTTTGTCTACATGTGGCCCAGCGGCAGACTGGCGTCCTGTCCAGGGTGTACCCCATGTCATGCTTTATGACTGCTGGGATAGGCTCCAGCCCCCCGCGACCCGATCTTGGATAAGCAGTTGAAGAATGGGGGTGGGGGAATCATACATATTGCTTATCACAAGAGAAGGCAAAGGATAATGTAATGAATCCCCATCACCAAAGAAGGGAAAACATGAAGGGAAACAAAATCATGAACTGCAATGGCATAATGCTGTCTGCAACCTCATCACTCGGTAACACTAAATCCTAGAGATGTAACTGATCATAGTTGTTCCGTGATCCATAAGGACCACCCCTCATGGTTCGGCACACACATGAACCATGGACTTTTTTTTTTTTTTGCAAAGTTTACATCACAGTGTGATTTGATGTTATGGTAACTTGTTTTTAAAGTGATAACTGTGTTAATTTCAAAGCAGTTGTTCAGAAATCACAGTATAAATCAAGGCTGTGAAATAAAAATTGTGAAATCTGAGTAAAATTCACAGGGGGTCTGCCCCCACCCCCAGTTAAACTACATCACATTCATTTAGACTGAAAAGACTGTTAAAGTATTTCAAAAACCACAGCTAAAGCTTGTAGAATATTTTAAAAATCAGGGTAAAATATCAATAACATACCTTATAGTAAAAAGCCACACATTCTTGTGTAAATTCCTGTAAATCCACTCAAAGCCACAATGTTTTTTTTCCCATGAAAAAAGTCTACATTAATAAAAACTAATTTACATTCTTGTGTAAATTCATGTAGCCTAAATTCATTCAAAGCCACAATGTCTTTTTTTCAATGAAAGTCTAGATTAATGAACGAAAAAAGGCACATAATCTTTTCTGAAATCCTGTTTGAACAGCACAATGTTTATTTTCCAGAGACAAAAAAATTACCAGTTCGCTTTTCCCGTTTATCTTTCAAGGTGTGTTCATGAAGCCAGCAACAATTCCACAGATTCTTGTCCTTATCACACGTTTTCAAACCGTCTTTCTCGCCATCTTCGCTCTGTCTGATGTCGCTCCGTGACACAGACATGCTGCAAAATTCTTCTTTTAAAAACTTGAAAGTTCTAAAAGTTTGCGATGTACATGCTACGTTTAGCGAAGCTTCGCACAGGAGCCACACAGCGTCACCGCAGCAACCAACCAGTCCCGCTTTATGACAACTGTCGTAACAGCCAGGCTTTGAGTGACATTTATTCTCCTCGAAACTCCGCGGATCCGAGGAAACTGATTTGTATCTGTAACACACAGATCAGTGTCCGCGGGCTTATAAAACTTGCATGATGTCGTAAAAAAAGAACGCTTTGCAATAAGCATTTTAAAAACTCAGTAACGATCACGATTAAAGAGTACAACACTAACACCCCCACACCCATCCCCATGATGAAATCCACGGAATCCCGCAGATCCGCAGTTTTCACAGCCCTGAAAAATTGAGGGAATGTAGCTGTGTGCTCACATAGCTTGTTAAAAACAGCCTTGTGCTCCTCTAGAGACAGCTTGATGCACTTTGCAATTCTGGATTCAAATATGGAAAAAAAAAATCTCTCAAAAACTTAAGGAGTTGAGGACAAAGTATCTGTCGTCTTTTCCCTGTAAAGTCTTGGGCCCAGTGAAGCGAGCACTGTGCTCAAAGTGCACATGCAGCTGAACTGGCTGAAAATCCTCCAGACTTTTTCCAAGTATCTGCTCTGTGGGACCACTGATCAGAATGAATTTGGATCAGTAGGTAGGACTAATGTATCTATCACAAACAGATTATCTATCCTTTTTTAAAAAGAATTTGATGTTATAAGTTTATATCAGCTTTGCTCCATTTCTTTCTTATTTTTTTACTTTTTATTACATTGACAAAGACTATTTATTCGCTGATACTGTTAATATTACAATTTAATATAACAAGTATTGTGTAAAACAGCTTCATTCAGGACCACAAGCAAAAGTTCCTTTTTTTTCATTGATCGTTAAGGTCTTTGTAAAAATGGAAAGCAAAGTAGTATTTGTTTTTTGTTTTTCTGGTCTGAACATGATCCAATCATGGACTTGCAAACATGAACCAATCCGAACTGTGTTTTATGATCAGTGGCAACCTACCACATCCTACACACTGTAGCTTTACAATGGCAAATTTGGATATGTCTAAATGTTTAACCAAAAGCAACTGGACATTTTATTTTTACAATGTTAAATGCAAGTGGTTTCTTCAGTCTTAAGACTGATTATCTGCACTGTTGTGTGGGCACAATCAAAGTGAGTGTGAGCATAGCAACATGGTTGCCATCCAGTAGGACATCAAACACTTACTGGGAAAGTTCATTCACTAGGGCTACATGCATCAACATACTGAATTCCAGGCCACTGTTTAGGGATCTTTCCCAGCTGTCGGCAGATATGCAACCTCACCCCTCAGTCAAGGTGGCACCAATGTGTCACAGAGTAATAGTAAAAAAACAGACTCAAATGTGGGAGCCCTTTAAACTGTCTCTCTTGATTAACCACAGTCCTTCAGGTCAGCAACAGGAGCTGGTATTAATGTTATCATGGAGAATCGTGAAGGTCAACTTGCTCCAAGAGGGCCACTGGCTGTGTTCCTCTTCATAAACAGGTGAAGCGTCCTCTGGCTTCCTGTTTGACAGCACTGTAAAGTTTCATTTACACTTTCACCTCGAGCTGTCTCACCTATAGCTCACACACTTCAAGATAAAAGACTTTTAAGTTGGCGCATTCTCTGTTGCAATATTCTTACAAACAGTAATGTGGCAGTAGTGAGGAACACAGAAGACCTTCAAGCAATAGGAATTAAATTAAGTCTTTAAATCTGAAGCTGATGATACCAGATTAATTTGTAACTCCACAAGAATTTTTTTGCCACATCCACATTTAAATATACTTCTTTTAAACAAAATCTGCTCTGTTTGCATGTATTTTGAAAGATTTGGGGCTGTTTGAGTTTGAAGTCATGTACCTGAGTTCATTAAACTTGTGACGGACGTGGTGCTATATTCTGTATTTTTTTAGACGAAAAGATTCATTAAGATCAGAATGGTTTATTGATATTGAATGGAGTTGAAGCTGTAACCAGGATGAGTGTGAGAATGTGGGATTCGAGAAAGCAACCAAGGTTTCAGTTGTAGCAAATACAATATCATCATCCCATTGAAGAGTTCCTTCTTCTAGAATGTTGTTGTTTGATTACTTTGGCAGTTACTGAACTCTTACTTCCACTCATCAGCTCAAGAACTGATCTGGATTATTTTATGCAGATTTAGGTGTTCGTGAGAGAATGTACCTTGTCTTTCTTTGGTGAAATGGAATTACAATGACAGGCTATATTTGAGCTGACCATAATAAAGTTACAATAGAATTGCACTCTAAAGTTAAAAAACACACACACACTATAAGTTTGAGCTATAACTGAATCTTTGTTTGCTCCTTGGCTGATTTCCCTAAAAACTTGATATGTGGATAACAGTCAACCACAGAATTGCCCTTAATGGGCTTGATTGGGTACAGGTCAAGTTGACTTGGGTCAAAGGTCAAAACTGTGATATCCCGACCCCACAGTTTAATGTCCACCACAGTTGGCACACATTTGCAGGAGGGTTCTGGAAGTGCCTAGGCGAGCTCAAATGTGCCAAAGGTCAATCTTTGGTGTCAAGGTCATTGGGTTCAAAGGTCAATCTTTAAATTTTTCACTCCAATTTGCACCAAAGTTGGCATACATAATAGGTGGGTTCTGGAAATGCCCAGACAGGTCAGTTTCACCAAAAGTCAATCCTTGGGGCCAAGGTCATGTCTGCCTGCATGTCTCCCAGGTCCTTTTTCAGGTTTCCATCAAATTTGGTATATCAGTGAAGGATTACACTGAAATTGGCCTTTTAAAAAATTTATTTGATTTTCAACTCGATTTGGATCACATTTGCCACATACTTAGGTGGTTTCCAGAATTACCTGGGCAAGGTCACCCAGAGGGCAATCACTTGGGTGAAGGTCAGCATCACTGGTGTTGATTGCCATAGCCCTTTTTTATGCGCACCTTGTTTTAAAGTACCAAATCAATAAGAGCACAAGCTTTTAAGTTAGTTGTGAAGACACACAGATAGACAGACACATGGGACTGATCTCAGTACCCTTTTACCAGTTGCAGCAGTGCACAGTGAATGTTATGAAGCAAATTGAAGTCTGGCGTGAGACAGCGGTGTAGAAATGAGGGTTACAGCAGCCAGACAGGCCAACAGGCTATTTTCTTGCCATCTGAACATGTTTACCTGATGTTGAAATAATTCATTTGTCTACTTCATGTTTCCTTTTTTGTTTCCTGTTTGTGTCAACACAATGCAATAGAGCTCGAAAGTAAGTGTTCGCCCTCCATGTAGATACAGAACTGTTGTGTGCATGCTGATGAGAGCTTGTCCTCGAAACCCAATAATGTGACTAAAAATGACACTCCCTCATTTGATAAGTGAAATTCATGGCATAAAACACTTTGCAATGACTGAATTCTTTAAAATGACACAACTGCAACATCTCCAGCTAATTATGTTCATACTGTCCATATTTTCCCCCCATCTATATTCCATGACAATTTGGTAAAAAAAAACAAAACAAAACAAAATACTCACACATTTATTCCATTTAGACACTTAATAATGCAAACAAGCAACACATTTTCCACGACGAGGCCAAACACTTCTTATGCATCGTAATTATTGAACACACCCACAGATGCTTGATAAGTGAATTTCAATTATCGTGATGGAGGGTGCTTTTCTTTCCATTTTCTGCATGGATGTAATGAGAATTTAACCTTTTAATCAGAAAGCCACTGATTAAACTCCAATCAAATGTGCTTTCATGTACTGAAGGATGACAACTGGAACTCTGCAGCAGACAGAACTCCAATACACAGTCTAACGCCATTTAAACTTCAGAGATGTTACGTCAGGGCTCAGGGTCATCTTTCAGCACGTGGAACCATTGTTACGCCTGTTACTACGTATGCAGCCACATTTCTTCCTTTTCTCTCTTGGCTGACAGCAATACTACTCTGGCTGGTATGCAGCATACGAACAGAAGGGTACATTTTTGCACCAGTTAGTGGCAATAAATGATAAATGGACTGCATTTATATAGCGTTTTTCCATCTGCATCAGACGCTCAATGCGCTACAAATAATGCCTCTCATTCAACTCGATGTGAGGGTGTTGCCATACAAGGTACTCACTACACACCGGGAGCAACTAGGGGATTCCTTGCCCAAGGGCCCTTAGTGATTTTTCAGTCAGGCTGGGATTTGAACCGAGGATCCTCTGGTCTCAAGCCCAACACTTTAACAACTAGACCATTACCTACCCGGAAATACAGTCAGGACCATACGTATTTGGACAGTGACACAGGTTTTTTTTTTTTTTTTATTGTGCCTCTGTACCCCACCACAATGAGGTTGAAATAGCACAACCAAGACTGGTGAGGGAAGCCAACAACATACCCATGACAACTCAGAATAGGTTGTAAGCTTTTGTGGCAATGATTGGAGAAAGTGCATACTGCAACATTTTTCTCTTGCATCACCAGTTATAAAGGTCCAAGAAGACCTGAAATTTCAGCTACAGTTTGCTAGAACCCACATGGAAGACTTAAGCCTAGATCTGATTTGTTTTCTTGTGTGAAAATCTTCTGTTTGTCTCCACTGTGACATTGTGAATGGTGATGCAACAGACAAAAGTTGCACTGTGCATAGTTTCTCCAGAGCTGTCATGGGTTTCTTGGTGGCTTCCCTCACTAGTCTCTTTCTTGCACAGTCACTGAGTTTTTGAAAACTGCCTACTCTAGACAGATTTACCATACAGTACCATACCGTTTGTGTTTCTTCATGATTGATGTAAATTAAGACTAAGACACATTCAGTGACTTGGAAACATTCGCAAATCCATTGCCTGGCTTGTCGAAAGAATACTGGCTGTAAAAGTGATGATTTGTATTGACATTCAAGGAAAACTTCAAACAAAATTATTCGGCACATTATCGATGCTGAACAGGAGAAAATGTTATTAGAAGTGGCCAGTAGCATGGAGAGGGTCCACACAGAGGTGAACACACAGGTTTACTTGACTAAATGTAGTCCGTTAGCCTGTGACAGTGTTTGTATTCAGAATCTATAATGCACAGATTAATTTAGTTTTTCTCCCAAATGAAATGATGACCCCCCCCCCCCAAAAAAAAAAAAAAAAAAATTCTAAAAAACAAGAACCCACATTGAAAAATGTTGACCCTGTTCTTTAATCCTTATATTTAGTTAGCCTAGGTATTTACTGGCTCTGAAAATGGAGGAACAGGGCTCCCATCCTGGACACCAGCATAGATTTCCAAAATTTGTATTGTCAAATGTGTTGGTAGCATAGCCCAAGCAGAGTGTCACCACTTTGAGTCTGGTCTGCTTGAGGTTTCTTCATCAAAGGGAGTTTTTCCTTACCACTGTCACATGTGTGCTTGCTCTAGGGGTTGGTAAGGTTAGACCTTAATTGTGTGAAGCGCCATGAGGCAGCTTTGTTGTGATTTGGCGCTATATAAAAAATAAATGAAATGAAAAGCATAGAATCGAAGGGGATATCCTTATTGTTATTGCAATACACATGATTGCACAGTGCAACAGGATGAGGTTTGCAGCTCAATTTAAGTGCCTGAGTAGTAATAATAAAGGGATGTTGAAATGTATAAAAACCTATGTATAATATGATAAAAGAACAGTACAACAAATAAATTAGTGCAGCAGAATGAGGTGTATAAAGTGAAAATAATGCAGCAGCATGACTGTGCAACTGCCATTCAGTAAAAAAAGACTCTATTTGCAGAACAGCATAATAAACAGTAAGCCAGTATTACAATGCATGATATGAGCATAACGAGCCGTGTTCAATTCAGATACGGGTGTCGCTGACCGAACGGTCCCCCCTAAAAATTAGTCCACCCTGCCTTCACTGCATCATTTCTGTGCGTCAGCAGTGATTCACGGATTATCACCTCATTTCTGCTTCAAACTGCACTCCGGTCATCATCTATCTCAGCAACAGATATCTGAAGCTTTTGTACAACAATCATTTACACATAAATTCAGCATTATTTCATAATAAAAGACGGGGGAGTGATCAGAGAAATGTGCTGCAGAACCTACGTGATTTCGGAGCGTCGGTAGCGTCGTTTCTGCTTAAAACTGACTTTAGAATGATTTAAGAGGTTTTAATTTGTCATCTGATGGTTAATAATCATATTATTCCCTTTGATCGCTTTGGGTGTAGAGAGTCAGACTCAGAGTCACTCTCAGGCGCATGTGTAGTGAAGGCACAGTGAACGCAGGGTGGACTCATTTTTAGAGGGGACCCTTTGGTAGGTGACACCTGCACAGCTGGACTGTATACAAATGGCCATAATTCCGTAATGGTTAATGCAATATTTGACTTACACTCCTTGAATTAAAGCTGAAAGTCTAGAGTGCGAGTACATCTCAGTTGTTTTTATTTCAGCTTCATTGTGGTGGTGCACTGATGTAAAAATACAAAAAGAAAAAAAAATGTCATCATCCAAATATTTTTGAACCTGACTGTACATGCTAAGGAATGATTCCCTAACACGGCGCTATAACAGGTGTTTTTGGCAAAACCAGCAAACTTTGGCTGCCACTTTCCAATGCTGCACCTTTACATTTTGCAAAGTGGAAATGGGAGCGAGGGAGAGGACTGCCGGTGTGTGTGCCTGTTAGCTCAGGGATCAGTGGATCAGAATGTCACCTGAGGGGAATGTCAGGACAAGCTTTGTCGCTTATAAATGTGACAGACAGTGCAAGGCTGTTAGGGGGGAGAGGAATCAACGGGTTAAAGAATAATTAGCATTTTCTTTCCACAATGGATAAAAAACAGAAGTCAGGACAAAGAAACCTGGGAGGAGAAAAAATATGGTGCAGCGCTGCTAAGATCGCCTTCACAGATTTAGTGAGCTATTGAAAAGCGGAAAGTCGCCGTTTTCTCCTGATGAATAGCAAGTGGATTTAGAGTGCAGATTAAAATGCCGCCTAAGAGTGATTGAATGATGGAACAGGACACATAGAATGAAAAGACTTTCCCATCCTGACCTCAGGATGACCTGAGCTTCATCCACATCGAACAGCTGTGACTCATCCAAGTGTGAAATGCCTAAATCAAACAGTTCTGACTTACATCACTTCCAAAGGAATGTAACAGTGATTATTAGTCACGATTTTACAAAGTTTTATATTGTTACAATCATGAAATGTAAGATTTTTGATTGAACATTTCAGTTGTCATGTTACTTTGACTTCCCTTTGGTGACTCTAGTGGCGCCCTCTGTTGGTCTGATCAGCAGTTAGTCTTAGCTCCACATCTGCCTGTCTTCAGCACCCCCCCCCCCCCCCCCCAAAAAAAATCCCTGCATTGCACAGGAATGGGTGTGACTCACTTTTCTCCGTGTGAGTCCTGTCGACCAGTCTCAGTCTCATTTGCTTTCAATTCCTAAAACAGAGCAGGTTTGGTTCAAAGGAGTACCATTAAGAACCAACAGGGTTCACATCTCTGATCCAAACAATCATCTCAGCAGAGGATTTTGTCGATTATTTGCTCTCATGGGCGTTCCCAGGAATTCATTTGGAGGGGGTGGGGGAAGCACACTGTCCACTCTATGTTAGTGCCATAGGGTCCGTCCACACAGAGACGGGTCTGGGCATATCTGCAAAAGCAGAGGTCCCAGAGTGGATAAATCTCAAAACCCTGTGATTCTTTAACTACGGGCACTATTGGCCTTGTAAATGTAATTTCCACCACACCATTGCCTTACAGTATAAAGCGCCTTGGGGCAACTGTTTGTTGTTGTGAAATCACAACAGTTGTATGACATTGAATACCCCAATTATGTTTTGATTATTTTACTGATATTTTATTCAGAGATATTTTAAAACATTAGAAAAAACGTTTTTTTTACCATTCATTTTTATCGTTGAAGATCAAAAGTCTGGGTGTGGACAAGCACAAAACAGCAATATTTGCATATAATGATGCTGAAAAAAGGTGAAAAAGTCATCATAGACTACTAGAACAAATTTCTTGAAACACTTTCATTGTAAAGATAACTATAAAAGTGTGAAATTTCCCCTTTTTTCTGTTTTTCATACAATATGATCAAAGGACATAATAAGTGCCCGTAGTCTAAGAATCACCCCTATACGTTTTCATGTGTACAACCGACATGCAAACTTTTGTGAAATGATGATGTCATAGCCCCACCTCTCTAACCTCAGCCTTAACCTCGGCCCCAAGACGTCATGCAACAACAACAACAATGGCGGACTACAGACTAGTGTTTATGCTACCAAAGATACTGAGCTTATTGTCAACATTCTCTTGTAGTTTAGTCGAAGCAGAAGTGAAGTAACTAGAAACAATGTCTCAGCTTTTGCTTTATGCCCATGCTCCACGTCTTCTTCTCTGCATGTTTTTTTTTTTTTTTTTTTTTGTGGCAGCATTATAGTGCCACATACAAGCCTGGCATATATACTACAGCATTTTCAAAACCCTTTTTTGAGAACGACAAAGAAAAAGATCATATAGCGAAGGTCCATTTCCATTTGGACAAACCAATGGTGTTTTGAGCATACAAGCATGAATGTGACTACAGCTATGAAAGTCATATGCCAAGTGACCGTGGCTATAGCTATGAAACTTTTCCACACGTGCCCAATGGTAGCACATGTAGCAGTGCATGGTGGCTATGACAGATTCCAGCCATATTTTTTCCCCCATTACTTTGAGTGTTTTACATGTACAGCAAGAGCTGAGTCAAAACTGATACCCCAGAGTATAGGATGTGCTCGGTAAGTACGACTACCACACGGGGGAGGGAGTGAATTCACAGAAGACAGGATTTATTTATTCACAAAATTTGTTGTTTGGAGTATGATTTTACAGGACTATTCCAAAGCGCACCCTCAGCCAGACATGATTGAGCTGTTCAACTTTGAACAAAAACCTCAGCAAACGCTGCTTCAGCTTCAAATTTTTACCCCGATGAGGCACCATCAAAGAAGTTTCAATCCATAGTCACTATGAATACCCTGTTTAAAGAAATTTGAGCATGATTGAAGCTGTTAAGACTATGAATACCCCGATGTTACTATGCACTATTAATGATTTCAAGAATCAGGATGAAATTTTTGAACAGTTCAAAAATTTGATCCTGATTTCAAATCTGAAATCTGATGCCGATGATGCCTGAAATAGTAGTTTTCTACTACATATACTGTTTGTTCAAGATTGACAAGGATGGATAAAGGAGTTAGATGCAGTATGATGCTAAAAAATGTGCCCCGATTTGCTATTCAGGATTAAACACAAAGGAACAGAACTCTGTGGAATAGCCCCATTGGTTATCTGAGATGAAATGCGCATGTTATGGTAAATCAAACATAGTCACCAAAATTAATTCCTGCCCTCATTCATGGCTCAGCTGCATATCTGGTATTTAATTAAGTATTATATAGCACTCAAATAAATCCTTGTCATTTGACTGGTGGATTGTATATTAAAAGGCATTGATTATTTGTCCCATTGTATAGAAAAATAGCCCATTATATGATTTCTGCCATTTTTCATGGAATTTGGTTCCATTTACTGTTTATGTTCCAACATTGGATCTATTTAACTGTCATATAAAACAAATAATGAATGTTTGTTCATTTGTACAATAGAAAGAGTATTTTCATTGATTGACTGATGGAATGTTCCATTCAGCAAGGCTTCCTCATTGAATGGAACATTCCATCCATACTACAATATATTGTTAATACTACTGGGTTCTGTTGAGCTTCTCAGAGTGTCGGAGCACCATGAACACAGTACTACTGCCGGGCATGCACAGAAATGTCTCGTATCTATAGCCACTCCCTCTTATGATACAACTTTTGTACCCGTAGTCACGTCCTTCAAGCATTTCAAAACACTGAATCTTTTTTCAACCAATTGATTCATTCTGTATTTTGAGTATTTTGAAAGTATAACTTTTTTCATTTAGAATTTAATACTTTTTGAGGACTGTAGCAGAGAAGGGTTTGAGGGCTGCGTAGTGGCCAAGTAGTCAGTGCACTTGCTTCCAAAAACAGAAGGTTCCCAGTCCATTCCACCTGTATCCATCCTCAATATAGTGTGGAAAGGCATCCAGTATAAAATGTGCCACAAATCGATATTAAGATCTATTATTTCGATCTCAAGCAAAAAAGGAAGAAGCTGAAAGAACTTACTAGCTAGCACAGAAGGGTTGCCTTGTTCCTAATATGGTACAATAAATACGGATTCATCTTTCAGAGGTTCCACTGACTGAAAGGAGTCTACAGTTTTGGGTTTGTTTTTTTTTTGTTTGTTTGTTTGTTTGTACTGGTTGAGGAGGGTGTGGAGCTGATCTCTACCTGCTCTGTGGTCTCCGTTCCACTTGCATGCAGCTCAGCCAAACAGACTGACCCTTGCAATCCCTGCATTCTGTCCACACACCCTGTGCATGTCTGAGGAGTGCTCTCGGTGCGAATGCCCTGTGTGTGCACAAATTGACTCATACCTTCTGGTAGCGTTATTTATTGGCGTTGTGAATGGTTTTGTGTTCAGATTGAGAAGTGTTAAAATGGAGCAACGCAAGCTGAATGACCAAGCAAACTCACTAGTGGACCTTGCTAAGGTAAGATAGTCTGATGCACTATACATCACAATAGACAACCCTGATACGTTTGTGTCAAATGAGTGATTGTGTTGCATGCATGTTTAAAAAAAAAATCAAAGTCTACAGGTGTCAAATAAACAGACAGGCTTTTCACGTGGTGATTCCGAAATAAGATTCTGTGGTAACACTGGTCATCTATGTTCCTGTTTCTGTACCTTGAAGAAAAAGGAGAGTAACGATTATTTTTCAAATAAAAAAAATTTAAAAAAAAACAAAGGTTGCCATTTTGCTTTAAATGTATGTCTTTTTCAATTTCTTTTTTCCTAAATGAAAGTGTTGTATCACTTTTATGTAGCTTGCCTGAGATTGTGGTTTTATATTTTTTATTTATATTTTTTTTTCGAGTTCAGTATTATTAACACTCTGTGCTGATCATTCCATAAATGCAATATTTGTGATATTTGCATAACTGCAGAACATGCGGAATCATGAAGCCGCTCGCTGCTGGCATACTTTAATTACAAGCAGGCATCACTGATAGATATACAGTGTTCAGAATAATAGTAGTGCTATGTGACTAAAAAGATTAATCCAGGTTTTGAGTATATTTCTTATTGTTACATGGGAAACAAGGTACCAGTAGATTACGTAGATTCTCACAAATCCAACAAGACCAAGCATTCATGATATGCACACTCTTAAGGCTATGAAATTGGGCTATTAGTAAAAAAAAAAAAAGTAGAAAAGGGGGTGTTCACAATAATAGCATCTGCTGTTGATGCTACAAACTCAAAACTATTATGTTCAAACTGCTTTTTTAGCACTCCTGTGAATCACTAAACTAGTATTTAGTTGTATAACCACAGTTTTTCATGATTTCTTCACATCTGCGAGGCATTAACTTTGTTGATTTGCTCGGTTACTAGTGTGCTTGGGGTCATTGTCTTGTTGAAACACCCATTTCAAGGGCATGTCCTCTTCAGCATAAGGCAACATGACCTCTTCAAGTATTTTGACATATCCAAACTGATCCATGATACCTGGTATGCGATATATAGGCCCAGCACCATAGCAGAAGAAACATGCCCATATCATGATGCTTGCACCACCATGCTTCACTGTCTTCACTGTGAACTGTGGCTTGAATTCAGAGTTTGGGGGTCGTCTCACAAACTGTCTGTGGCCCTTGGACCCAAAAAGAACAGTTTTACTCTCATCAGTCCACAAAATATTCCTCCATTTCTCTTTAGGCCAGTTGATGTGTTCTTTGGCAAATTGTAACCTCTTCTACACATGTATTTTATTTAACAGAGGGACTTTGCGGGGGATTCTTGCAAATAAATTAGCTTCAAACAGGCGTCTTCTAACTGTCACAGCACTTACAGGTAACGCCAGACTGTCTTTGATCATCGTTTTCTTCCACGCGTCTCTGTTTTTTTGTCCATTTTAAAGCATTGGAGATCATTGTAGATGAACAGCCTATAATTTTTTTGCACCTGCGTATAAGTTTTCCCCTCTCCAATCAACTTTTTAATCAAACTACGCTGTTCTTCTGAACAATGTCTTGAACGTCCCATTTTCCTCAGGCTTTCAAAGAGAAACGCATGTTCAACAGGTGCTGGCTTCATCCTTAAATAGGGGACACCTGATTCACACCTGTTTGGTCCACAAAATTGCCGAACTCACTGACTGAATGCCACACTACTATTACTGTGAACACCCCTTTTCTACTTTTTTTTACTAATAGCCCAATTTCATAGCCTTAAGAGTGTGCATATCATGAATGCTTGGTCTTGTTGGATTTGTGAGAATCTACTGAATCTACTGGTACCTTGTTTCCCATGTAACAATAAGAAGTATACTCAAAACCTGGATTAATCTTTTTAGTCACATAGTACTACTATTATTCTGAACACTACTGTACGTCTTATTTAACTTTTTTGCTCAAAAATCTGGAATCTGAGCAAAAATTTGTCTGTTGGTTAGTCAGTCATCAAAAAGGAATTTCTATCCATCAGCACTGTATAGATTTTGACAATTTTGTCGAGGGATGATCCTTGACTTAAGGAAGAGTTGATTAAATTTTGGTAGTGATCCAGATCACTACTTTGCGTCTTGTCTCATTTCCTTATCATTGCAACATTGCTTTTATCTTGAAAATTACTCTCACACCTGGCATACCACTCAGCACATCATTTTTTCTGGAACTGGGTCAAACTCCCATTTGCCTCAACCAGCACTCAGCTTGGGACAGCATGGCGCAACTCTGCGTAACTCCGGGTGAACTCCTGCGTACATTGCATACTCAGTAGAGCTCAGGGTAACTCTGTGCTCAGTATGGAAAGTGGACATCAAGTTGCATCAAGCCTAAACTGAGTCAAGCTGAAGCAATCAGAAGCCACCCTGTTAGCGTTTACCCAGCCTTCCCTAATAGGACCCCCCCCCCCCCCCCCCAGAGCCATTGACGGGCCTAGCAGGGTCACCCAACAGTAAAACCCTGCTCTAAATATCAAAGCCTGTTGCATTTACTGATTATACATCACAACACCATCATCCTGTTCCATCCATCCATCCATCTTCTACCGCTTAGTCCAATTAAGGGTCGCGGGGGGCTGGAGCCTATCCCAGCAGTCATAGAGCGCGAGGCGGGGTACACCCAGGACAGGACGTTAGTCTGTCGTAGGGCCACAAATAGACAAACAAACACAGACACACCCATACACACACCTACGGACAATTTTAAAGATTCCAATCCACCTAACCCGCATGTCTTTGGATGTGGGAGGGAAACTGGAGCACCCGGAGGAAACCCACGCAAACACGGGGAGAACATGCAAACTCCACACAGAAAACCCACGGGAATCGAACCCACAACCTTCTCGCTGTGAGGCAACAGTGCTAACCACTAAGCCACTGTGCTGCCCCATCCTGTTCCAGTAACTTCTAAATGAATTAATGTGTTGACTTATAATTGCGCCATCTTGACAGGTTTTTTTCTTTGTCTGTTTGGTACAAATGAATACATTAGAGAGCGGCAATGACATGAAACGCAACAACAGGCTAAAACTGCATTAATGTGAACCGTAGGCTGCCACATGCATCTATTTATATATCTGACCTGATTTCAGAGGATGCATCTGAAATGTGGCACCAGACTAAGGGCAGGCTCCTATTGTCGATTTTTGGCCCGATACATATATATATATATACGAGGGCTGTCAATAAAGTAACGGTCCTTTTTATTTTTTTCAAAAACTATATGGATTTCATTCATATGTTTTTACGTCAGACATGCTTGAACCCTCGTGCGCATGCGTGAGTTTTTCCAAGCCTGTCGGTGACGTCATTCGCCTGTGAGCACTCCTTGTGGGAGGAGTCGTCCAGCCCCTCGTCGGAATTCCTTTGTCTGAGAAGTTGCTGAGAGACTGGCGCGTTGTTTGATCAAAATTTTTTCTAAACCTGTGAGACACATCGAAGTGGACACGGTTCGAAAAATTAAGCTGGTTTTCAGTGAAAATTTTAACGGCTGATGAGAGATTTTGAGGTGATTCTGTCGCTTTAAGGACTTTTCACGGTGCGAGACGTTGCGCAGCGCTCTCAGGCAGCGTCATCAGCCTGTTTCAAGCTTAAAACCTCCACATTTCAGGCTCTGTTGATCCAGGACGTCGTGAGAGAACAGAGAAGTTTCAGAAGAAGTCGGTTTCAGCATTTTATCCGGATATTCCACTGTTAAAGGAGATTTTTTTAATGAAAAACGTGCGGACGGGTCCGTGCGGACGGGTCCGCGCGTCGGGACACAGCCGACGCGGTGCGGCGGCACAGGAAAACACCTCCGTGTTGATAACCATTTGTAAAATCCAGGCGGCTTTTGATGGCTTTCAGTGGAGTGAGTATATGAGAAATTGTATAACAGGCAGGACATGTCCTTAAGGCTTTCAACAGAGGTCTTTTTCCTGTGGCGGAGCGTCGCGGCGGCTGCGTCGCGGCGGCTGCGTCCCGACGCGCGGACCCGTCCGCACGTCTTTCATTAAAAAAATCTCCTTTAACAGTGGAATATCCGGATAAAATGCTGAAACTGACTTCTTCTGAAACTTCTCTGTTCTCTCACGACGTCCTGGATCAATAGAGCCTGAAATGTGGAGGTTTTCAGCTTGAACAGGCTGACGACGCTGCCTGAGAGCGCTGAGCAACGTCTCGCACCGTGGGAAGTCCTTAAAGCGACAGAATCACTTCAAAATCTCTCATCAGCCGTTAAAATTTTCACTGAAAACCAGCTTAATTTTTCGAACCGTGTCCACTTCGATGTGTCTCACAGGTTTAGAAAAAATTTTGATCAAACAACGCGCCAGTTTCTCAGCAACTTCTCAGACAAAGGAATTCCGACGAGGGGCTGGACGACTCCTCCCACAAGGAGTGCTCACAGGCGAATGACGTCACCGACAGGCGTGGAAAAACTCACGCATGCGCATGAGGGTTCAAGCATGTCTGACGTAAAAACATATGAATGAAATCCATATAGTTTTTGAAAAAAATAAAAAGGACCGTTACTTTATTGACAGCCCTCGTATATATATATATATATATATACGAGGGCTACAGAGTCCGACATTGTTTTTGCAAAGTTACACACCGATTCAATGTTAATTTTAGTGACCTCCGATTGGCGTAACCGAGTGTCATTACTGCCGACGTGAATTACAATCTTACCAAATTTACGCTTAGCCTTAGCCAGCAATTTCAAATGTCCTTCGATGTCGCCTGCTCTGGCCCCCGGAAGACAATTGACAATGGTTGCTGGTGTCGCTAACTTCACATTTCTCAAAACAGAGTCGCCAATAACCAGAGTTTGATCCTCGGCGAGTGTATCGTCGAGTGGGGAAAAACGGTTAGAGATGTGAACGGGTTGACGGTGTACACGGGGCTTCTGTTTAGGGCTACGCTTCCTCCTCACAGTCACCCAGTCAGCCTGCCTTCCCGACTGCACGGGGTCTGCCAGGGGGGAACTAACGGCAGCTAAGCTACCTTGGTCCGCACCGACTACAGGGGCCTGGCTAGCTGTAGAATTTTCCACGGTGCGGAGCCGAGCCTCCAATTCGCCCAGCCTGGCCTCCAAAGCTACGAATAAGCTGCACTTATTACATGTACCGTTACTGCTAAAAGAGGCCGAGGAATAACTAAACATTTCACACCCAGAGCAGAAAAGTACGGGAGATGTTCCAACTTGTCCTCAAGGCTTCCAACAGAGGTGTTTTTCCTGTGGCGGAGCGTCGCGGCGGCTGCGAGCCGACTATGCAATCCGCCCGCACGTCTTTCATTAAAAAAATCTCCTTTAACAGTGGAATATCCGGATAAAATGCTGAAACCGACTTCTTCTGAAACTTCTCTGTTCTCTCACGACGTCCTGGATCAACAGAGCCTGAAATGTGGAGGTTTTAAGCTTGAAACAGGCTGATGACGCTGCCTGAGAGCGCTGCGCAACGTCTCGCACCGTGAAAAGTCCTTAAAGCGACAGAATCACCTCAAAATCTCTCATCAGCTGTTAAAATTTTCACTGAAGACCAGCTTAATTTTTCGAACCATGTCCACTTCGATGTGTCTCACAGGTTTATAAAAAATTTTGATCAAACAAAGCGCCAGTCTCTCAGCAACTTCTCAGACAAAGGAATTCCGACGAGGGGCTGGACGACTCCTCCCACAAGGAGTGCTCACAGGCGAATGACGTCACCGACAGGCGTGGAAAACTCACGCATGCGCACGAGGGTTCAAGCATGTCTGACGTAAAAACATATGAATGAAATCCATATAGTTTTTGAAAAAAATAAAAAGGACCTATACTTTACGGACAGACCTCGTATATATATATATATATATACGAGGTCTATTAGAAAAGTATCCGACCTTATTATTTTTTTCAAAATCCATATGGATTTGAATCACGTGTGATTGCGTCAGCCAAGCTTGAACCTTCGTGCGCATGCGTGAGTTTTTTCACGCCTGTCGATTGTGCTGCATGGCGCAAAGCAACGCCGTGATGAAGCCTCACAGGACATGTTCTGGCATGTCCAGGCACATCCACAATTTCTCGGATAATCACTCGATGGAAAAACCACCGACAGCTGTCTGAATGCCATCTCAAAGCCGTCCTGTGAGACCAAAACGGAGGTGGTTTTGTCTCGTTCCAGTAGCGAATCCATCGTGACATGCGAAGCCTCCGCTCGACTTTCCATGACAAAATCTCTTGTTAAAAGTGAAATCTGCCGGAAAATGGTTGATGTCCAGCTCTTGTGATAACCAGAGAAATTGCACACGATGGTCACGGATCCATACAGCCATCCGTTTAGAAATGAAATGGTCGCTCAGCCTGTCGATGGTGGCTTCGGAGCGCGGCGCACCACCAGTCGCTCTGGGCCATCCTTAAAGTGACAGTAACACTCCGTAATCTCTTTGAAGCCCATAAAATTTTCACCAAAAACCATCTGAATTTCTCGAATGGTGTCCACTTTGATGTCCCTCACAGTTTCTGAAAAAATTTTGATCAAGCAAAGCGGCAGTCTCTGAGCCATTCCTAAACAATGAAAAAACGACGGGAGGGGCTGGACCACTCCTCACTCAAAGCCTGCTCACAGGCGAATGATGCAACCGACAGGTGTGAAAAAACTCACACATGCGCACGAAGGTTCAAGCTTGGCTGACGCAATCACACGTGATTCAAATCCATATGGTTTTTGAAAAAAATAATAAGGTCGGATACTTTTCTAATAGACCTCGTATATATATATATATATATATATATATATATATATATATATATAGTGTTCTACAATGCTACTTTTACCACTGATTACAGTGGTCCCTCGTTTATAGCGGGAGTTGCATTCTAAAAATAACCCGCAATAGGCAATATCCGCGAAGTAGTCAGCGTTATTTTTTACAATTATTATAGACGTTTTAAGGCTGTAAAACCCCTCACTACACACTTTATACACTTTTCTCAAACAGGCATTAACATTTTCTCACTTTTCTCTCGTGTGTAAACACTCACAAAGTTCAAACCTTAGTAGAAAAATAAGACCAGCATTATAGAATGAAACCAAAGATCAAAACCTGTTTTCAGGCCCAAACATTTGTTTGAGAAATAAAAATAGAACATTTTCCTATAAATAATTATGATGGCTTTTAGAACTAACAAATTTAATTTTAACGATCAACCTACGGGGTTGGACACATAAGAAATTATTAATAATGACTGACCAGTATTTCGCAGTTCCTCTGATCGCGCCTCTTCGTCCTGGCGCCGCTCTGCTGTAGTGTCTTTTTCCACTGAGTGACACCTCGGTGCGGGTGTCTTTTTCCGAGTGAAGAACACAGTTATGGGTAGTTGTTGGTGCTCTTTTTTCTTCTGGGGAGAAGATTCTTATAAACAGACACGCAGAACACAATGCACATGCTCTCCCTTCGCCGTGCTGCAACCGGCCTGCTTGATGAGGACGCAGAACACAATGCGCTGTAAAAAAAAAAAAATAAAAGCATGCAAAATTGGACTAAAAAAAATCAGCGAAACTGCGAGGCCGCGAAAGGTGAACCACGTTATAGTGAGGTACCACTGTACACCCAATTTCAGGCCATGATTGGGTATCCAGTATTGTTTCTCCAAAATTGTTGCTAATCGGGTATCAAAAATTGGTAATGGCAGACAGGATTAATACAGAATTCCCCCTTGATTAAATCTCATATGGAAACTGTTGTTGTTGGAGAGCCCACCCAGTGGCCATTCTGTTTTTTTACCTGAGGCCATCAAATTTGGCCATCGGGTATTGTGAAGGTTTTGCGTCCGTCTGTTCGTCTGTCTGTGTTCAGCATAAATTCAGTCCTATTTCTGCCACAGTCTTCAAATTGACAGGGAACATTCTTGGGACACAGACCTTGGACAAGTTCAAAGATGGCTAACCTTGACATAACTTAAGAGGTATTTTAAGAGATTAAAATGTCGCATTCTGTATCAGTCTGTTCCATTTTGTTTTTGAATGGCGGGGGTGACAGCCAATCAGAGTAGAGCTTCACTGTGACGTCCAAAACTGCTTTGTTTTGTGTGTTTATATACAGTGAGGAAAATAAGTATTTGAACACCCTGCGATTTTGCAAGTTCTCCCACTTAGAAATCATGGAGGGGTCTGAAATTTTCATCTTAGGTGCATGTCCACTGTGAGAGACATAATCTTCTTCTTTGTCTTTCAGCTGTTCCCGTTAGGGGTCGCCAGACATAATCTAAAAAAAAAAAAAAAAAAATCCAGAAATCACAATGTATGATTTTTTTTAAATAATTTATTTGTATGTTACTGCTGCAAATAAGTATGTGAACACCTGTGAAAATCAATGTTAATATTTGGTACAGTAGCCTTTGATTGCAATTACAGAGGTCAAACGTTTCCTGGAGTTTTTCACCAGGTTTGCACACACTGCAGCAGGGATTTTGGTCCACTCCTCCATACAGATCTTCTCTAGATCTTTCAGGTTTGGAGTTTCAGCTCCCTCCAAAGATTTTCTATTGAGTTCAGGTCTGGAGACTGGCCAGGCCACTCCAGGACCTTGAAATGCTTCTTACAGAGCCCCTCCTTAGTTGCCCTGGCTGTGTGTTTGGGGTCATTGTCATGCTGGAAGACCCAGCCATGACCCATCTTCAATGCTCTTACTGAGGGAAGGTTGTTTGCCAAAATCTCCCAATATATGACCCCATCTATCCTCCCTTCAATACGGTGCAGTCATCCTGTCCCCTTTGCAGAAGAGCACCCCCAGAGTATGATTTTCCACCCCCATGCTTCATGGTTTGGGATGGTTTTCTTGGGGTTGTTCTCATTCTCTAAACATGGTATGTGGAGTTGATTCCAAAAAGCTCTATTCTGGTCTCATCTGACCACATGACCTTCTCCCATGCCTCCTCTGGATCATCCAGATGGTCACTGGTGAACTTCAAATGGGCCTGGACATGTGCTGGCTTGAGCAGGGGGACCTTGCTGCCCTGCAGGATTTTAAACCATGACAGCATCATGTGTTACTTATGTAATCTTTGTGACTGTGGTCCCAGCTCTCTTCAGGTCATTGACCAGGTCCTCCTGTGTAGTTCTGAGCTTTCTCAGAATCATCCTTACCCCACAAAGTGAGATCTTGCATGGAATCCCAGACCGAGGGAGATTGACAGTCATCTTGTGTTTCTTTCACTTCCTAATAAATAATCATAACAGTTGTTGTCTTCTACCAAGTTGCTTGCCTGTTGTCCTGTAGTCCATCCCAGCCTTGTGCAGGTCTACAGTTTTGTCCCTGGTGTCCTTAGACAGCTCTTTGGTCTTGGCTATGGTGGACAGGTTGGAGTGTGATTGATTGAGTGTGTGAACAGGTGTCTTTTATACAGGTAACAAGTTCAAACAGGTGCAATTAATACAGGTAAAGAGTGCAGAATAAGAGGGCTTCTTAAAGAAAAATTAACAGGTCTGTGTGAGATTCTTGGTGGTTGGTAGGTGTTCAAATAGTTATTTGCAGCAGTAACATACAAATAAATTATTAAAAAAAATCATACATTGTGATTTCCAGATTTTTGTTTTTTTTTTTAGATTATGTTTCTCACAGTGGACATGCACCTAAGATGAAAATTTCAGACCCCTCCATGATTTCTAAGTGGGAGAACTTGCAAAATCGCAGGGTGTTCAAATACTTACTTTCCTCACTGTATGTCTCTCATATATTATGTAAAAGCTAGCAGGAAATAAAACTGAAAATGACATTTTTGGAACCCAGTAACACCTCTGAACTTATTTACTAGACATATTGCGGATGTTAGCATGGTGACGTCACAGGCTGGTGGCTAGCTGCAAAACTTTATTTTGTTTGTGTGTAAATACAGTGAGGAAAATAAGTACTTGAACACCCTGTGATTTTGCAAGACCTGAACTCAATAGAAAATCTTTGGAGGGAGCTGAAACTCCAAACCTGAAAGATCTAGAGAAGATCTGTATGGAGGAGTGGACCAAAACCCCTGCTGCAGTGTGTGCAAACCTGGTGAAAAACTCCAGGAAACGTTTGACCTCTGTAATTGCAAACAAAGGCTACTGTACCAAATATTAACATTGATTTTTCACAGGTGTTCAAATACTTATTTGCAGCAGTAACATACAAATAAATTATTAAAAAATCATACATTGTGATTTCCGGATTTTTTTTTTTTTTTTAGATTATGTCTCTCACAGTGGACGTGCACCTAAGATGAAAATTTCAGACCCCTCCATTTCTAAGTGGAAGAACTTGCAAAATCGCAGGGTGTTCAAATACTTATTTTCCTCACTGTATATCCTCTTTGACATATTTTATGTAAATGCTAGCGAGAAATAACCACTTCTAAAACTGAAAATGCTGTTTTTGTAACCTGATAACACCTCTGCAGTCATTTACAAGACATTTTGCAGTATTAGCATGCACGCTAACTTCCACGAACTCAAAGCTAACGTCCTATGGAGTTAAATTTGTCTCATTAATAACAGCAAATGCACAGAGGGTGCTCTACAAATATTCCTTGATTTGCATTACTTTCACTCTCGTCAAACGCACATGTACACACACATGCAAGGCCTCCTGCAGACATATAAAAACGTAATTGTTGTTTGTGATTGATTGATAAAAGGGCTTTATTGAACATATACAAATTGTGCATAAGAAAATATGATCTTAATAATTAACTAAACAACTGTAAATTATAAAGAACACAATGTTCATAAGACCAAAAGTATTTTCGCATTGCCTTATATTTTGAGTGTTTCATCCTCCTTTAATTCTGTCAGTGTGCTGTCCTTCATGGGTTGGGCCCAAGCAATCCATGACATATTTTTTGTGACCATTACAGGATGATAACAAAAAAAAAAAGCAAAAATCCAACACTATTTTTCTCCCTTATTTATTCCATGATGTTTGCCTCCAAATGCACTAAAGAGAAGTTGACAAACCTCAGGGAAAGATCAGGCTGCTCGCCAACCTGACACAGCAGAATCTGTAACCCGGGAAGGGAGACACACTGTGATCTGATGACTCAGCTAGAAGTAAAGGCAGAGAAAGAAATAAAGGAGAAAAAGGCGGACTGTTTTGACATTCAAACACAGACTACAGTCAAACTGAACTAAACCAGCAAAAGGTATTAATATTACTGTCCAATGGCTTTGTGCTGTAAAACAGCAGCCAGAAGTAAGCAGTGGGCATTGGATAAGATGGCTTTAGCTGGTTGGATTGTTATATTACACTTCTACCATACGAGGGCAGTATGGTTTTATGCTCCCATTGGGTAGAATGAACTAAATGGAGCTGAACATATCACTGGCAGCTGCATCACCACTGCAGCACCATGTGAACATCACAATGCAGCTACACGTTTAAGAGCCTCATAAAGTAGGATGCAGACATTCATGTAATGTGACCTGAATCACATAGAGTTTAGCTTGTCTTCTCTCTCCTCTCTCTCTTTCTCTCTCTCTGAGCAATTTATTGTTGCTTAGGTGGAATTTTATGCCCTCCAATAATAACACTGCTCACTCGTTGTTTTCTTGTCCTGTAACTCTGAAATTATATAGTGGATTAATGCAGCAAATTATTTTTCTGTTATTTTCATCTTAAAGCTGTACAGCCTTTTAAATTTCTAAGATTTAAGTCATAAAAAGAATTTTCTTTGTCACCACTGTAATTTTATTTATTAGCTTTTATATGGGGGATAGAAAAAATTAATGAACAGTTCAAAAAAACAGAGCATTACGCGACGGATGCTGGGAAGCATATGGTGACAGCCAATCAGAGGAGAAATGCACGCTGACATCTGTTGGCTGCTCTCTGGAATAAAATAATCCAATAAGGCAAAAAAAAAAAAGAAAAAAAAAAAGAAAATACTCCAAACCATCCTATTTCTGCAAGAAATCCGATATGTTTCTGATACATTTTGTAAATGTTAGCGAGAAATAAATTCTTCTAAAACTAAAAACGCTGTGTTTGAAACCAGATAACACCTCTGACATCTGACATCTGTTAGTGTGCACGCCCGGGGAATGCGCATCAGGCGAGATCAAAGGTAACTCCTGGTAATTTCAAAATTTCATGAATGTGCACTCATGCGTCCTCCTGCAGACAGTGTTAAAAGGAAAATAAAATATTTGCTATGGAACTCCCCCCAGGGTAAAAATGTTCTCTTCATATGTTTGATTGGTTGTCCTTTTCACTTGTGTGGGAGTACTTGTACAATAATACACATCCCCTTGTGTAATAGACATTTGTGGCACTTGTTCCCAAAGCGCTTTTTGGGAATCCCTTAAGGCCATTTCACACATAGCACGAATGAGGTGGAATGGCGCACAAAGGAGGACTCAGACGACAGTCGTGCAAAGTCGAACTGCACTCGAACACCTCGTACAGCAGTCGGCACGTCCATGCGGCCACAGCACATGCACACCACATTCGCATCGTGCTCACATTGGAAACCAAATCAAACGGCGGCCAAGATGCAGTCATACTGCCATTTCACAGATGTCGCAACATTCGTGCCGCAAGTCGGACCATTTGGGCTGCGATCGAGGGGCCATACGAAATGTTCAGCCACGTCGAATCTTGGCCGAATATCCCAACTGAGCCAGCCTTCACACTACAAGCTGGATGAGGGCAAATGTCAACCGAATGCCCATTCGACCCACACTCGGCCAAAGTCTACGTGCAATCCAAAGAACTCCAACAGCAGTCACAGTGCACTTACTACAGCTGGTCCCAGCTCAAACGGCGGTAGAAGTGTGATCGCTGTCCAGCACAGCGCACACATCTAGATGGGCTGTTATGTCCATGATGGACCTAATTTAACAGATACATTGTCATCCCCTCCCATGGGTGACATAATGTATGTGAGACATTATGATCATCACAACTGTAACACATTGTGCAGGTGCGCACAACGCACAGCTGGTGCACGGCAAGTTGATGCGTATCACAGGACCAGCGCGCTGCCACACAACACACCTGACCGAGATGTGACAGCTGGAATACACCTATTATGACATATACAGCATGGCCAGGCGGCAACAACAGAAGTAAAAATAAATAAATAAACAGCTTTGGGACGCCTCCAGGTGCATGTCACAGCGCTCTGCAAACACCAACCATGCAGCAGCCTACTGACCACCCTCCAATCCCACTGTCAGCTCCCAAAGTCAGCTCACAAAAGCGTTGCCCACCACAACATATAAATCTCATATGATGCGGCGTTCAGCGGCCAGCAGGCCATCCCACCGGACAGCGCAATAGCACGCTGGGTGTCACGGCACATAACATGCAATTGCAATGTCCACACAGTCCATTCATCATGTGGTTCATTAACTGACAGCCAGGACACAGACGTGTACTACAGTGTGGCCAGCTGATTGCTCCCACAGCCTCGAGAGGGGAATGCCTCTACTGGTCTGGACAGAGCAGCATGTCGCTGAGATCCTGGAGGCTGAGGGAGAGCGAGTGAAGAAAAGGTGTAAAAAATATGAAACAAAGAGAATAGACAGAGAGGGGGTGAAAAAACAGAGTAAAATGAAAAACAAAGAGGAGAGAGAGAGAGAGCGAAGGAGTGACACAGGGAGGGGCGAGAGCACTCGTGCATCAGGTTGGGATGCGGCCGCTATTTTGATAACAGAATCTGCTGTACCTGTCCTCTGGATTATGTCTCTGATCCACTATATGGACTGATGTATGTGAACCACAGTCCCATGATCATGGGTTGACTGTCTGCGATGCACTGCAGACTGGTTTACAGGTAATAATCGCTGTGGGTGTGCACGTCAGTGATGTGATGTCCGTATTGACATGATCACACGCGATTACATCCACTACAGTTATGTCTTTGCCAGGGGACCCTGGTTGACTTGTAATCATGTCATGGGTTGGATGTCACTCGAAATCTAGCAGGGAGAGAACAGACCGCGCTGTGCCACGCTGATTTTTAAGAGAGAGAGAGAGAGAGCGTGCAATGGGGGGAGGGGGGGAGACATCCCACCCATCTACTGACGTAATGTGGGACATGGCAGGTCTTCCGACGACCGGCCACAGGGCTCGCCCTGGCACACCCCCCCACTGTCCACCCAGACTTTGGGTGGCACATACAAGATTGAGGGTGCATTCTGCATATTCCTGCTGCATTCTGCCGGCATTGTGGTGTTTTGTACTGTGTTCTCTTTTTTCTTTTTTTACTTTGTTTGTATTTCCTCCTGTTTCCTACTGTGTTCCAGACGCATTCTACCGGGATTCTGGAGCTGCTGCACACCGAATGTGCGTGAATCATTTTGTGGCAGCTTCGACACACATTCTGTGTATTCGGATGGCATTTGTATGGCATTCGTACACAGCTGGCCGGAAGTCTGTCCAGCCAGTCTGTCTGTCTCGAGCTTTGCAACTTTTGCCCATTCGGCCTGATTTGGCCTATTTCGGCCTCATTCGTATTATGTGTGAAGGGGCCTTTATAATCACATGTGCACACACAGCAGGGTGAATGTTCTGACATTTTTATTTGCACGCACACACACGCACGCACACACACACACACACACACACACACTCACACATACCACCAACAACAACAACGCCAAGTGTATGCCTGGTTTTGGAGGAATTTGGGGTTCACTGATTTGCTCAAGGACACATCATTATGCTAACAGAATATCCAGAGATGGAACAACCAAACACTCTTCCAGTGCAGTCTATCAGAAAGGGAACATTTCACATCTTAAACCCCCAGGACATGATACCATCACAGTTCATACTTTACATACTGTTATTTTCTACTTACAAACAGAAACCAACTGTTGTTTTTCTCAAAATAATTCATGTTGTTTAAGATATAATTCTGGATCCAGAAAGTTAATCTGTTCCAGGTCTGTGTGATTGTCAGATATTTAATGTGATTTTAATGCTTGGCAGATAATGTGTTAATATAGCCACGCATGCAGGCCTGTAAGTGGGTGTAACAGAAAATTACGTGTGTCAAATTGTTATGTATGTAAAGGAGTTGTGTTACACACCTTTTCCATTACCGCTTGTTACCAATAAAAAAACAAAAATACCCCAAACACACTGGGGTGATGCATCCTAAGTGTATATCTCTAATAGTGGTCCATGGGCCACTTGTGGGCCATGAGCGACCCCTAGTGGTCTGTGAGTATACTAGTAAAAATATCACATTTTAAATAACTAAGAAGTGTTTCTCAGACTGTTTAAAATGACTCTACAGTCTTATAGATAGCCGCATATATGTATTGTTGTCATGATTAACTAAACTTATTTGTAAATTATTATTGGTTTTGTATATCTGGGGAGTTAAACAGCCTTAATTTTTTTTTTTTTTTTTTTGGTATGAAAAAGTTAGAGAAACAGGCTGTTTTTTTTTTTGTTTTTTTTTTGTTTTTTTGCCTATAACCTCTTCTGAGTTGTTATTGGTGTCTTGGTGGCTTCCCTGACTGGTCTCCTTGCACACTCAGTTTTATTTATTTATTTATTTATTTATTTTAGCAGCATATTCCATGTTTACCTCACAGTATCACACAATTTATATTTCTTAATAATTTATGTCAATCAATTCCAAGACATATTGAGTGACTGGGAAATGTTCATGTATCCATCCCCTGACTTGTCTAAAGAAAACTGGCTGTATGTACTATTCAAGTCAAGTCTGTGAGCTTGCGTTGATTCTGTTCTCCGCATCCATGACACCACAGTTGGGTCGTGGATGGCAACCACCCAGACAGATAACCAGTCCAACCTGGCATCTATACAATAACCATCTATCTGCCACAGCCATTTGAAACGCTGGTGTGCCCTTGGCCTTCTCCAGCCCCTGGGGTCCTCAACACTGTAATTATGACCCTTGAAAATTTCAGGTCCTACGTATAAAAATGGCTGTAATTCCAAAATAGTTTTGTTAAACCCCCTAAATTAAAGCTGAAAGTCTACACTAGAAGCAAATCTTGATAGCTTAAGTTCAACTCTACTGCGGTGGTGTATAGAGGAAAATTTTCAAAAAGTGTGTCACTGAACAAATACTTATTAACCTGACTGTAGCAAGTGAGTTTCCTTATGCACAAATTCTGTCAAAGTTGACAGTAAAAGGCAAAGATTAAGGAGATTTTACACTGTATGAGCCCTTTAAATATTTGTGTCCTTAATCTTATGATTACCCAAACTGTTAAAATGTAGTCTAATAAAATTGTAAAAAAAAAAAAAAAAAAAAACCAAGACTGAATTTTATGCCAGTCTTGCACAGCCTGGTCTGCACTAACTGCTGGGTTGGGTCATGTCAGTACTACTTTAGTCCTTGTTGATTCACACAAATAACCTGTCCCATTATTCCCACTTTAAAACAGAACCAGACAAGGTAAGTGATAAATGGTGTTGCCTCGAGGCTGCCAAGGATTATTAGTCCTCTATTGAATAATACCTCATAAACTGTCCTCCAGCAAAATCAATCCCACTCAGCATCTGAATGTATTTCTGTCATGGCATGAATTTTTTAAGATAAGGTCAGCTGAGGTCTGATAACTGTTGGTTGTTTCCATCAAAAAGCAAAAAGCACCACATAAAGTGAGCAGGACCGATGGACAACAGTGGAAACCTCTTGTACAGTGTTCCTATAAAATATACCCTTCAAGGTCAGTCTTTATCAGAAATGTGCTGGTCTCAAGGTTGGGACTATGTAGCATAAAACTACTCTGATAACGCTACAGTCGTGACTTATTCTTTCTTTTTTTTACTTTACTGCTTTCAGGCTCTGCACTTCTGAAGTCACAAATGGTCATTTTGAAATTTCAACAAACGGAATTACATTACTGTTACTCTGCGACAACATCATAATAAAAGTATTTACTGGGACATGTAAAATTTAGAGCTACACTCTTTCATAAATTTTCTGCAGCAAACATGGCCTAGCTTTGACATTAATTTTGTTTTAAAGCTGCTGTTATTACAATTGAAGAATGTGTCCCATAAATCATTCTAACATTCCAATTACGGTTTATATTGATTTTGACTCTGTCCCTGTTGCCATCCAACAGAGGAGGGTGCAGGTTACTGTACATAAACACCTCTTTATGGTTGCAATATACAGTGGCTTGCAAAACTATTCACTCCATTGGGCTTTTACACATTTTAATTACAAACATTAAAAGTAATTCAGGCTTCTGTGTAATAAAATTTCTAAAAGTATCTTCCTTAAACTCTAACTGAAAACAAATCTCTACAATTTATAAAAATGCCAAAGCCAAGATCATGGGTTGCATAAGTAATGGCACCCTTTGGTATGACGCATGTAAATCATCAGTTATATTGCCAGTTTTTGTTTTGTTTTGGGTTTTTTTGGAAAAGTCAAGGGATGGATACGGGTTACATTTCCAAGTGAGTGAATATGCCTTTAAGAAATATACAGTGTGGCAGTCTATGGTAAATCTGTGTGGAGTAGACCATTCTCAAAGCAGAGAACGATTGTCTGGAAAAATCAGACTTAAACGTTCAGCTACAGTTTACCAGAATGACTCAAGCCTAGATCTGAGCTGTTCCCTTTTATGAACATTCTTCTCTATTCCACTCCACCATGAACCTATGAGTGGTGATGCAACAAGCCAAATTTGTCCTATGCACAGTCTCTCCAAACACTTACACAGAAACAAATCTATAATTGCTTCAGAGCTGCCATATGTGTGTCTTGGTGGCTTCCCTCAGTAGTCTCCTGTTGCACAATCATTCTGTTTATGAGAAATGTCTGCTCCATGTCATACTGTTTGTATTTATTAATAATTGATGTAAATAAAGTCCAAGACATATTTAGTGACTTGGAAATGTCCATGTATCCATCCCCTGATTTATCTTAAGAAAATTGGCAATCAAACTGATAATTTACATGTGTTACACCAAAAGTTGATATTATTTATGCAGCCCATTATCTCTGCTTTGATATTTTATTTAATTTATATCAAATTGTAGAGATTTACTTTCAGTTTAAGTTTAATGAGGAATATTTGACAAAATGTTATATAGTAGATTACCCTGAATTACTTTTTGTGTTCGAAATGGTATAAAAAATAATGAAATGTGTAAAAGCCCAAGGGGGTAAATACTTTTGCAAGGCACTGTATGTTTTAGCAGAGGGTTAATCTGGCATGTTACATCTGGATCTGTTTCATAAATGTTTGTTTTACCTCTTAATTTAACATTTAAAGAAAGATCTTGATTTATTTATTTTGATCCCACCTTATGATGTCACAGAATTCTGACTGGTGGTAACAATTGTGTTGGCCATTATTGCAGACTGTTGCACAGCGGAACCCATGACACAATTATTCTTTTGAGCCAATAAATAAATTTTCTATCATCTGTGTTTGTTTGGATTTTTGTAAAACAATCTGCTCTGATGTCCTTTTCCTTTTCAGAATGTCTACATCTATTGAAGTAGTTTTAATTCAGTTTGTGTTCACATTTGACAACCCCGAGAGTAAAGCCACTTCCCTCTGCCCTGTTCCAGACACAGAACATCATGTATGACATGATATCGGACTTGAACGAGAGAGGAGAGGACATGGAGAAGAGGATTGGCTTGTTGGAGACAAAGCTGGAGACTCTACTGAGTAACTTGCAGGCTCTGCCAGGACTCATCAGCCAGGTCATCAGTCAGCAGCACAGGGACTTCCTGGAGGTGCAGCTCCAGCCTTATGACAAACACAACACTGAACGCTCGCAGTCAGTGTCCCGACGGCGGTCCTCCTCCACGGCGCCACCAACCTCCTCCGAGAGCAGCTAGAGCCCGCGGGAACTGCCTCCACTTGAGACTTTTGCCATCATATGGCTGAGTTGCATTTATCGTAAAGCCTTATGGTTTCAATAAGTATTATCCAAATTCTGATGACAGAATCCAAGGTACTGAGGACAATGCATTTTAATGGATAACTTCATGCTGTTATTTGTTTTTTTTATTACCTCAGATGATGATGTTATCCTTGCTCTTGTGACATGACCACAAATTCTCTCAGTTAAAACAAAGGCCTATTGATGGGGCTGTGATAAGAACTCTACTCCATCTCTATGCAGAGGCAACCACTTTTATGTGACAAGGTTACCAAGTGTGAAACTATTGCACTAAAATAGTGCTTCTCACAGACCTTTGATTCCCCTGGATTGATTCAGATGCCATGTTCCTCAAAGCACACTGAGACATCAGTCAGGGAGCATGACAGTGGTTTTGGAGGAAAGGCACTGTGTTTGATGGACTGAACTGACAGCAGAAGGCAGATCAAACCCTTCATGCTGTCCCTTGGAGATAAAGTAAAAGCTTAAAATAGGGGGGAGCATATATCGTTTAGGTTAGCAACAGCATTACCTATAGCAGTTTTATTTTGCAGAGCGTCCCTGTAGAATGAGTACTCTTGGGGGGAGGGCGACATTGCAAATAACGTAACCTCTAGTCAAAATGAATGCATCTGTACTTGCACTTACTTTTTAACCAATGCACTTCAATGCTGACTGAATTATGATATAAAGATGTGTTGCTCATTAAAACAAGAACATTTGAGATGTTTGGATAAGGGTTTATTGTCAATATTCAAGTTGCGGGTAATGCTGGTGACTAATCCCAAAGAAGGTCTGTTCTTTGGGACGACACAAATCTATTCGGTGAACAAAAAATTCCCATTCTCTTGATGTGTCTTAACTCCTGTCCTCTCTCCCTGTGCTGTTTATGCTGACCATCACACCAAGCTTGACAACAAATGCTGAACACTGATCCACAACTCATAGAAACCGTATCTACCTTTTAAAAATAAAATCCTTATTTTTATACGCTGATGAGGACAAGCACATAACACAATGGAGAGCCGTTAAGGAGTGGATTCAGCATAACGAGCACATGGTTGAAAATTTCCAGGACCTGAGTTAAGATACGTATGTTCTATTAATGACTGTGTACTTCACATTTTATTTATTTCCTCTAGTCACAGGCCCAAGACAAATCTAAAGAAAAGTGAATAAAACCAACTGTCTTTTATTGAGATTAGGAATTTAACCTGAATTTTAAAAATATAAATAAAATTTGAATCTTCATTGTTGGCCTATCACTTGGAATATCATCTATGAACCCTGGAGTGTTTACTAGATTTACTACATGGATCATCACATGTAGGTTCAGACAACCTTGGCTCCCAGAGCGCAGAATGCATGAGTGATATCTGGTCAATCAAACCCTGTTCTAGCAGGCCACCCACTAACCAATGGTTCACTCAAAACATTGTTGTCACCAAATGACAAATGTCTAGTCTGGACGGTGTTGAGAGATGATAATGTATGCGACAAAAACTAAATATACAATTAAAAAAATATATGCTATTTAACAAACCTGCTTCATTTTTTACATGATTATTGTGTGAAAATACGTCATATTGGATTGTGATGATGGAAAATATGTGTTTGGTATATATATACCGTATATATATATTGTGTGTGTGTGTGTGTGTGTGTGTGTGTGTGTGTGTGTGTGTGTGTGTGTGTGTGTGTGTGTGTGTGTGTGTGTGTGTGTGTGTGTGTGTGTGTGTGTGTGTGTGCGTGTGTGTAAAAGCAGTTAGTGCAGCAGATAACTGAAACAATCATGCAAATGGTGATAAAAGCATCAAATTCGGCAGAAATACTCCTTAGATACTCCTCTTTTGAAAAAACAATTGGCCACTTGACTTTTCAATCTGTGGTCAGGTAGGGGTCAATTGAAGAATTACACACATGTCAAAATTAAAAGATGCTCCAATCATATTGAAAAATATTCCACATTATTTGCCTGATCATAAGTTTTCCAAAAAGGTATAGTTTGGTCTATCTCTGACTGAATTCTATGGAGTTACGGTGTTGTGTGGGCCACTGAAGAGGAAGTACTGCTGGCCCACTACCACCAGATGGCACCCTGCTTGGAGTGCGGGCTTCAAGCACGAGAGGGCCTCAGAGCTGCTGGGAGTGACAGCTGTCACTTATTAGCACCAGCTGTCACTCGTCCAACTCATCACCATATAAGCCGGACTGCAACTCCACCTCCTCGCCGAGAAATCAGCTACCGTTCCAGGTAATCTTCTCTGCTGTGATTATTGTTGTCTAAAATATTGTTCTGTGTGCAGCCGTGTTCCTGCGGGCTCTGTCGGAAGCTGGATTGGCGGACAGTGGGAGGGCGACGTTCTTCGCCTCTCACTCCATCCAGGAAAGAGACCAACAGGAGCTGCACGGGTGAAATTGTTTCTGGAGGTGGAGGTTCTCCCTCCCGGAGGAACTAAGCTTTATTCACACACCCACCATTAACTGTTTCTTTTTTCTGCCAGCAGTACCGGGTCAGACTGCTGAAGACAGTGGCCACCTGGGGCGCAGGGCTTGGCGGCTCTGGTGTTCTTCAGATCTGTTGGTGGTGGAAGCTGTGTGGGATCCGGCTCTTCTCTTGCCAGACGTCTTCTATCTTCGAGCCTGCCCACACGTCACTTTGTGTATAATTGACAATCCATATTATTGTTATTGTCTGTATTTCGTTGTGCGATTCACAACATTAAATTGTTACTTTTGGCTTATCCATTGTCCGTTCATTAACGCCCCCTGTTGTGGGTCCATGTCACGACACCTTCCCAACATACGGGATAAAAACAGCAAGAATGGTGACAAAGCTCAGTTTCATTTTGTACAGGGGTCAAAAGTTAACGTTGCTCCTATTTTGGTAAAAAATGATGCAAATTATTGGTTGAGCTAATAGGATTAATAAATGGAATAGTTTTGACAGTGTTGAATGCTTGGTCTCCAAAGTAAAGGTCAAACAAGGTCTACGTCTATTGGATTCTATGACATGTGACATATGTTACCCCAAAACGTGATAAATAAGGACGATACATCATCCAAACTATTCCTTTTTTAAACCGTGTTAACTCAACTAGTAATTTGCATCACTTTTTACCAAAATTGGAGCAACATTATCTTTTGACCCCTGTTCAAACCAACACTGACCTTTGTCACCATTCTTGCTGTTTTTATCCCATAACTCCATAGAATTCAGTCACAGATAGACCAAACTATACCTTTTTGGAATCTTTATGATCAGGCAAATAATGTGGCATAGGTTTCAATATGATTGGAGCATCTTTAATTTTGACTCCTGTGTAATTCTTCAATTGACCTCTACCTGAACGCCAACTGAAAATTCAGGTGGCCAATAGTTTTTTTCAAAAGAGGATTGCCTGAGGACTATTTCTGCCGAATTTGATCCTTTGTCACCATTTGCAAATCTGCTGCACTAAGTTCCCAATTAGTGAAAACACATTTACATGGGTAAAATTTGCCATTATTTTGGTTTTGTAGTATACACATACATAGTTATAAACCAGAAAAACACTATAGCTATCAGGTCTGTGCAAAATTCACAATTTCAGAATTTGTCTCCATTCAGTTTATGAGTTGAATTTATTAACTGCACAGACCTGATGGCTACAGCCAAATATGCATACTAGCAATATAGTAGGTAAAAAGCAATACATAGAATCTCATCTGATTACTCACTATGAATTTATAGGAGTAGTCGAAAGGTGCCCAGATGATCTCATGCACCAATAGTCTGCATTCGGATTACACTTCGCTATCCTGTAATTCAGCTGGAGCCTGGAAACCGAAGAAATTTCTGGTAAAATTCAAAGATAGCAAACATACATGAAAATAGTAGCAGTGTACCAGGGGTTGTGGTACAACAATTACATATCAGGAACCATTTTAAAAAAATCTGTTGTTGAAAAACAGAATTTTTTGCAACAACAAATCTGGGAATGTGCACGTGTCATCTGCGAACAACCAGGTTAAAGGACAAGTAAAATGATGGCAAATGGTAAATGGACTGCATTTATATAGCGCTTTTCCATCTGCATCAGACGCTCAAAACACTTTACACACTAATGCCTCACATTCACCCCGATGTGAGGGTGCTGCCATATAAGGTACTCACTGCACACCAGGAGCGTAATCTCTCCAAATTATCAAATCAAATCAAATCAATTTTATTTATATAGCACCAAATCACAACAAACAGTTGCCTCAAGGTGCCTTATATTGTAAGGCAAGGCCATACAATAATTACGGAAAAACCCCAACGGTCAAAACAACCCCCTGTGAGCAAGCACTTGGCAACAGTGGGAAGGAAAAACTCCCTTTTAACAGGAAGAAACCTCCAGCAGAACCAGGCTCAGGGAGGGGCAGTCTTCTGCTGGGACTGGTTGGGGCTGAGGGAGAGAACCAGGAAAAAGACATGCTGTGGAAGAGAGCAGAGATCAATCACTAATGATTAAATGCAGAGTGGTGCATACAGAGCAAAAAGAGAAAGAAACACTCAGTGCATCATGGGAACCCCCCAGCAGTCTAAGTCTATAGCAGCATAACTAAGGGATGGTTCAGGGTCACCTGATCCAGCTCTAACTATAAGCTTTAGCAAAAAGGAAAGTTTTAAGCCTAATCTTCAAGTAGAGAGGGTGTCTGTCTCCCTGATCTGAATTGGGAGCTGGTTCCACAGGAGAGGAGCCTGAAAGCTGAAGGCTCTGCCTCCCATTCTACTCTTACAAACCCTAGGAACTACAAGTAAGCCTGCAGTCTGAGAGCGAAGCGCTCTATTGGGGTGATATGGTACTATGAGGTCCCTAAGATAAGATGGGACCTGATTATTCAAACCTTATAAGTAAGAAGAAGAATTTTAAATTCTATTCTAGAATTAACAGGAAGCCAATGAAGAGAGGCCAATAAGGGTGAGATATGCTCTCTCCTTCTAGTCCCCGTCAGTACTCTAGCTGCAGCATTTTGAATTAACTGAAGGCTTTTCAGGGAACTTTTAGGACAACCTGATAATAATGAATTACAATAGTCCAGCCTAGAGGAAATAAATGCATGAATTAGTTTTTCAGCATCACTATGAGACAAGACCTTTCTAATTTTAGAGATATTGCGCAAATGCAAAAAAGCAGTCCTACATATTTGTTTAATATGCGCATTGAATGACATATCCTGATCAAAAATGACTCCAAGATTTCTGACAGTATTACTAGAGGTCAGGGTAATGCCATCCAGAGTAAGGATCTGGTTAGACACCATGTTTCTAAGCTTTGTGGGGCCAAGTACAATAACTTCAGTTTTATCTGAGTTTAAAAGCAGGAAATTAGAGGTCATCCATGTCTTTATGTCTGTAAGACAATCCTGCAGTTTAGCTAATTGGTGTGTGTCCTCTGGCTTCATGGATAGATAAAGCTGGGTATCATCTGCGTAACAATGAAAATTTAAGCAATGCTGTCTAATAATACTGCCTAAGGGAAACATGTATAAAGTGAATAAAATTGGTCCTAGCACAGAACCTTGTGGAACTCCATAATTAACCTTAGTCTGTGAAGAAGATTTCCCATTTACATGAACAAATTGTAATCTATTAGATAAATATGATTCAAACCACCGCAACACAGTGCCTTTAATACCTATGGCATGCTCTAATCTCTGTAATAAAATTTTATGGTCAACAGTATCAAAAGCAGCACTGAGGTCTAACAGAACAAGCACAGAGATGAGTCCACTGTCTGAGGCCATAAGAAGATCATTTGTAACCTTCACTAATGCTGTTTCTGTACTATGATGAATTCTAAAACCTGACTGAACCTCTTCAAATAGACCATTCCTCTGCAGATGATCAGTTAGCTGTTTTACAACTACCCTTTCAAGAATTTTGAGAGAAAAGGAAGGTTGGAGATTGGCCTATAATTAGCTAAGATAGCTGGGTCAAGTGATGGCTTTTTAAGTAATGGTTTAATTACTGCCACCTTAAAAGCCTGTGGTACATAGCCAACTAATAAAGATAGATTGATCATATTTAAGATCGAAGCATTAATTAATGGTAGGGCTTCCTTGAGCAGCCTGGTAGGAATGGGGTCTAATAGACATGTTGATGGTTTGGAGGAAGTAGCTAATGAAAATAACTCAGACAGAACAATCGGAGAGAGAGTCTAACCAAATACCGGCATCACTGAAAGCAGCCAAAGATAACGATACATCTTTGGGATGGTTATGAGTAATTTTTTCTCTAATAGTTAAAATTTTATTAGCAAAGAAAGTCATGAAGTCATTACTAGTTAAAGTTAAAGGAATACTCGGCTCAATAGAGCTCTGACTCTTTGTCAGCCTGGCTACAGTGCTGAAAAGAAACCTGGGGTTGTTCTTATTTTCTTCAATTAGTGATGAGTAGTAAGATGTCCTAGCTTTACGGAGGGCTTTTTTATAGAGCAACAGACTCTTTTTCCAGGCTAAGTGAAGATCTTCTAAATTAGTGAGACGCCATTTCCTCTCCAACTTACGGGTTATCTGCTTTAAGCTGCGAGTTTGTGAGTTATACCACGGAGTCAGGCACTTCTGATTTAAAGCTCTCTTTTTCAGAGGAGCTACAGCATCCAAAGTTGTCTTCAATGAGGATGTAAAACTATTGACGAGATACTCTATCTCACTTACAGAGTTTAGGTAGCTACTCTGCACTGTGTTGGTATATGGCATTAGAGAACATAAAGAAGGAATCATATCCTTAAACCTAGTTACAGCGCTTTCTGAAAGACTTCTAATTATGAATTATGTCCCTACTACTCACTTGCTTACTTCTAATATACTAATACTTCTAATACAGTAGTATGGGTAGTATGTACAAACTGATATTAAGTGCATACAAAGTATTTGGACGCAGGGTATGATTTTTTTGGGTTGGCACTGCTTCAGAGTAAAGGTCTGCAGTCTGTCAAGGTTTCATGGCACAAACCATCACTGATGTCTGAAACACTAAGTCTCTAAACTTTTACGGAGGCTAGGGCTGCAACTGCTACCACTGGTTGACAGCCATTTTTTAGAATTATTCGATTAATCACATCATCTGAAAAATGCTTGAAAATGGTAAAAGCAATGCTTCTGATCTTGTCCAAGGGCCCAAACACATGGTTTCATATTCCTTACACAATATCCAGATGTTTTTGATTGTCTTTAGACAAAGCCATTTTTAATCAGATAAAATCATCTTTAAACCAGTTTCCACTATTTCTGCAGTGGCTAAAAGTTGACAACCAAATAATAATAATAATAACAACATTGTTTTATGTCATTGTTTTATGTCTTTTGTGAAAACGTTTTAAAACTTTTTTCATTAAATCTCTCTTAAACCATTTTAAGGTATGTTTACATACAATATTTGGTTTAAAGAAGCTTAAAATGTGATTTATTATGCAAAATACATGTCCCTTGTCTGAAAACAGTCTTTTTTACCCTAAAAATACATGACTACATTCATTCATTCATTCATTCATTCATTCAATCATTTATTTATTTATTTTACAGTTTATGATGTAATCCTGTTTATTGTCAACTTCCTTACAGCAAATTAGCAGCTGCAAGTCAAAACTGCGGGCACACTACTGCTATTAAGAAGGAACTCGCGAGACTCGCCCAAAAGTAAGGTATGACGATGAAGCCTGAACCTGACGCTAAACTCGGTTCTTCATCGAAGCTTCAAAGTGTTCTCTGCGGACATCTGCTGGTCAAACGAAGAAACGTCACAGTGCCTGTTTATATATGTTGTATTTATGTATGGTCATATATTATATGTTTATATATTTGTTTAATTGAATTTTTTAATGTGGTTAAAATGTGTCACAGTCATGCCATGATAAAGTCCAAATGTATCTAGCTAATCGAACTTGCTTAACTGACCAGTGATACTGTTGTGGAATTAATATTGTCGGAATTTTTTTAAAGTCCAAATAAACTTGTGATTCTGTGCTTCTCTTTTTATTTGATCAATCAAATAAAGCGCATGCGAAGCTTTTGCCTCATGCACCGGCAACGTCACATTCGAACCGAAGCTTCGTTTGGGTGCATCAGCTCCACGCCTGTGTATATAGCCCTTCAAACTTTCTTTGTAGCATTAATTACGGGGAGTATTGTTTTGCAACATGAGTATACTCGCCAAAATAGCAGAAATTGAAAATGAGGTAAGGTAAATACATATATGGCTAATAAATCGCTCACGTTTTAGCAAGCTAGCTACTATTAGCATAGCGCCACTGTTGGGCCTCGTATTAAATTTTTAATTTAGACTTTCAGGACAGTTTGCGGCATGTGACTGTAAATAAAATACATCCCATTGCTATTCTCAGATGAATTAAAACGTCTTAGAAATTAATACTACGTAGAGAATATTGCTAACCTTATCTGCTGCGTGCCAGTGTAGCATAGCTTCACAAAACTGAATCATCAACATCTTTGGTAACTTAATTTCTGTATCAGATTCGTATTTCTGTGGATAGAAACCATGTTGTTGTTTATTGACAGTCCGTGTTTTCTTTTTCTTAGGGGTTCTTCTGTCGCAGCCTTAGCTAATGTCAACTATTTGGGCGTATTTTGTTTAAAAAAAACATCCTTATATTACTGTGACTGCTGAGAAAGATATATGGTCAATATTACAATATTACATCTGTTGGATGAAAGTGGCTTTTTTTTTTTTTTAAGATTACGTGGTGTTTACCGAAAAATTCGATTTAAAATGCACTGAAAATCAATGTAGGGTGGTTATTAAGGCATTTTCCACAAGAAATGTTAAATATCATCAAAGGAATGCTGCTTTATTACGCAGTTATTCCACAGTTACTTTTACTTTGGATGATGAATTTGACTTTAAAGAGAAAAAATATATACAAACAAAGTCCTAAGAAATGTTCTCACTTCAAGGACATTTCCCCTTCCATGGTAAAAAAAAAAAAAAAAAAAAAAATTAAAACATTATTATCCTAACTACACACATCACTCACTCACTCACTCATCTTCAACCGCTTTTCCGGGTTCGGGTCACGGGGGCAACAGCCCCAGCAGGGGACCCCAGACTTCCCTTTCCCGTGCCACATTGACCACCTCTGACTGGGGCATCCTGTGGCATTCCCAGGCCAGTGTGGATATATAATCTCTCCACCTAGTCCTGGTCTTCCCCAGGGTCTCCTCCCAGATGGAACTTTAAAATTAGATCCAGGTACCTTACTCTTCACATTTTACCAAAAGCTAAAGAAATCCACTTCAAAAGTATGAATGATATTTACCCATATCATGAATTTCTGAGGAAGAGATTTAACATTGATATAAGTAAATGTAAGTTTTGTGATTCTGATATCGAACATAAGAGCATCTTTTTTCCAAATGTATGCACCCAAAATCCTTTTGGGAACTTCTCCAAATCTAGGTAAATGAAAAAGATAAGCTCTTACTCAAACTGGAATTTTTGATGTTAAATTTGGTTTTGTTATGTCTGACAAAAAAAAGAGAAATAATATAAAATTGTATATTTTTGATGGCCAAACAATTTATTAATCAATGCAGATTCTTCTCGTCCAAACCTTTATTTAAAGTCTTTATGAATGATCTTTTTAATTTCGAAGTAATCATTGAAATGTATAAAAACCAAATAAGCCTTAACTGTCTTCCTTCCTTTTTTTTTTCTTTTTCTTTTTTTTACATAATTTATTATAGGAATAGATCTTTTGTGGTTTGTTTGTTTTTGCTTTTTTTCTTCTTCTTCCATGATTCATAGTTATTTGTATGGATGGCATGTTTCTTTTTTCCTGACTTGTTAGCTCAGTTTTTATTGTATATGTATTGTAAATTGAGATTTTGTGACCCAATTTCTGTTGTGGTCTAAATAAAGTTCTTTAAAAAGCTATTTGAATGATTTTTGTAATTTAAAGTGACCTTGATTGATGACATGCCCTTTTCACAATCAATTAATACAACAATTATTTTCTTGAATAATTAGTTGTTGGGTCCACAAAATGGTGAAAAATGTCCATCAGTGTTTTACAAAGCCCAAGACGATGAATCAGTTAATCATTGCAGGTCCACAGCTTAATCAGTAGTTGTGCCATTTGCTGAGATCCAATTACAAAACAATCATGAATGATTTCACTTTGGAATATGATGATTTTGCTCCAGAATGGATCAACAGAGCAGGCAGATTGCACGGTGGAAGAAAAGAAAAAATACCAATAACACAACATCGTTGTCATTCTTACTCTTGGCTTTCAAGGGTAAATCTAGTTTAATGTCCCTTCTTCTTGCATGCTAAAATGCATAAATCCCAGAGTAGATGGTTAGATTAGAGGTTTGTATGCTGACCTTGTGTTCAAGTGTTGTCATAAAATGCTTTTGTCCATATATAGGTGATCTTTATAATTGTATGATGGCATTAATTATAACATATCATTGATTAACAAAATTCTTTGTGTCTCATTTTAATTTAGCCTGATTACAAAATACAGTCTAGGTGTCATGTTGGTGTTATTGTTAATTGTAGATGGCCCGGACGCAGAAGAACAAGGCCACAGCTCACCACTTGGGTCTGCTCAAAGCACGTCTTGCCAAACTGAGGAGAGAACTCATTACACCAAAAGGAGGCAGTGGCGGTGGAACCGGAGAAGGTAAGACTATGATTCTTAAGGGCTGTGTTCATAGCCATCCTACTGTATGTGCTTTATTCAGAAGAATAGTTTTGATGCTTTCCTGCTGTATGAAGCTTCACAGTAAAACTTGAATTTGATATGAATTTTTGATGTGATTTCGCTTCCATTCAGGCTTTGATGTAGCAAAAACAGGGGATGCGCGAATTGGGTTTGTTGGATTTCCTTCAGTGGGAAAGTCTACCCTTCTAAGTAACCTTGCAGGTGTGTACTCTGAAGTTGCCGCCTATGAGTTCACCACTCTTACAACAGTACCTGGAGTGATTCGGTACAAAGGTGCCAAGATTCAGGTATAGCTTCCTTTTCCTTTTTTGTTCTTGCATTATCTGTAATGAAGTTATCACACTACAGTGGGTTGATTATTTGCTTATTTGTCTTTCTTCTAAGCTCTTGGATCTTCCAGGAATTATTGAGGGGGCCAAAGATGGCAAGGGCAGAGGCAGACAAGTCATTGCTGGTAAAGATGATCAGTGTGTAATATGGTTACATTGCCAAGTTTCTCCAGTGAACCCCAAATTATGCCAAATAGTTATTCAGAAGGTTTTATAACTAATTCATCAGTTTCTGGAGTCTTTTGTGCTGTTTAAAGAGGCACTCATTTTGGTGTATGTAAACTGTTGACCCACTGAAAGTCTGGCAGTGAATTAAAAGTTCAAAGAAAAAACATTGAATATGTGGAACAGGAAAATTGAGTTTGAATGGTTATAGTGGAGACGTGTGTCTGCAGTTGCACCACTGAACTGTTTTGACGTGGCTGGGATTTGGAACAGTATTTAATAATACTGATTCAAAGCTGGATTTCACCACTCTGCTTTAAATTGTAGTAATGTTTCAAGCTACAATGATATCGATTATTTAATTCACTGTTAAATTAATCCAGATTCTTTGATTTCAGGTTCTTAAATGTTCTGGTTTATTTTACGAGCTGCTTTACTTCTTTGTGACAGTAAAATGAATATCTTTGACATTTTAGACATTTTAGGGTGTCATTTTGGCCTCTGGATAACATTGATCAACATATTTCCTTTTTTTGACATTTCATGGACCTAACAAGTAGTCGACTAATTAAGAAAATAATCTATTGATTAACCTATTATGAAAATAATTGTTAGTTGCAGCCCCAGCAGTATTATTTTTAAATAATTTGATTCAACAGTTGCCATCTCATACATCTTGGAAAAAATAAAAAAAGGAACCTTTATATGTTTATTAACATAACATTTCTGTTCATCTGTCTGAGGAGGTTTAAAATAGGTAGACTGCCTCAGCATTTTCTTATTAAAAATACAAGATCCTATGACATGGTAGATGATAAACATGTAATTTATGAAGGTTGTCTGTAACAACTGTAAATGACACATTTACACAGCATTTTGTGGGATTAAATGGTTAAAAAGGAAAACTTCTCTAGTGTAGAACTTAAAACATTGGAATTGTATGTCAGTGATAATAATTCTGAATTCACCACTTTGCTTCTTGCACTTTTTTTGTATTGTTTTAGTGGCTCGAACCTGCAACTTGATCCTGATTGTGCTTGATGTCTTAAAACCTCTTCTTCATAAGAGGCTAATAGAACATGAACTTGAGGGCTTCGGTATCCGTCTTAACAAGCAACCACCCAACATTGGCTTCAAAAAAAAAGACAAAGGAGGCATTAACTTCACAGCTACAGTAAGTTTCACACAGCACAACAGATTTTGTATTTCAGCTACAGTAAAACTCATCTAAACCGTTATTGTATAAACCGGATATTTGCACTCATTGGACAAAAGCAAAAGTCCCAATGCTTTTGTATGGCTTTCCATGTAATAAACACAGTATATTAAGGATTTTGTATAACAGATTTTTGCTCACATTGGACAAATCGTCCTGTCCAATTCTAATGCATTTCCATTGACACACCTTGCATGTAGTGGACAGAGCAGTCTGGACATGCCTAGTAACAGACATATGAAATGAAGTCGAGAAAAGTAGGCACCGTATTTCCTTGTTTAAAAAGGCTGTTTATTTTTTTTTCAAACCGTGATCAGACACGGTACCTAAACGAGGCTGGGCGGAATTCAAGGCCGGGGATTATTAACAAAATGCTGCTTGTTGCATGCACTGTAATAAGGTCTTAAGTTTCACACATATCCCCAAACTAAACCGTTTTAAATCAGAGCCAACTGCGTGGTTGTGAACCCTCCCTGTGACATGCACCTGCTAAATGACTGAGACCGCAAGGGTTGTGATTTGTCACTTTCACGTTTTCACTCCTTCCTCTCCCGTCATATTCTAAAAATTTTTTGCAGTGCGCCCACCGATTACATTTCAGTCATGGATCAAATACGTTCAGCAGAAAAGTCTGCAAATATAACCAACTTTACAACATAGATTCAGAAGAAGATGCTCAAATGACCTGCAATTCATGGAGGGAAATTGTATGAACCATATTGGTTTGGAGGTTGATGATTGAATAAAGAAGTGGAGCTCATTGAGAGACAAGTTAATCCGCAAAAGGCCGCTGTTCCTGTGGCAAATTGCATAAAAATGCGACGGAGAATTTTAAAGGGTCATGCACACGTCAAGGTCATTGCTTGGCCACAGAGTTGCAGAAGCATAAATCAGTTTAGGATTTTAAGGTACCATTCCGCAGCGGACTTAAAAAAAAAATGGATATTGTCCATTTTATACATATAGCAGATTTTGTTAGTTTTATACATATAACGAATTTAGATTATAACGGACAAAATTTGCTGGTCCACCCGAATCCATTATATACAAATTTTACTGTAATATAAAGTCCACACCCCAGAATCAATAAGCAGAATAATGTTTTCATATCCCCACTCCCAACCCCTTATGTAGTATTTGTGTGAAGAAATGTTTTCTCCATCTTTTTAAAATAGTGATTTTAAAAAAAAAGCATGGTGACCTTGTTAGGACTAACACAAAGTATTTGCTGTATTATGGACTCTGAAATTTCTTGGGAAAAAATGTTAGCTGCTCTCTTTTGCTCAGGATTGCCGCTATAGATCATGTTTGGTGTAGAACCCCGACTTCTTTTTTTTAATGGTTCAAATATTGGTTTGGCACAATTTTTTGTAAATGCTAGATGCCCTTTCTGATGTCTAAGTCTAGTTCTATAAGAACCCAGTATATATGTTTTGATGGTGGGAGAAAAAACCCCACACAAGGATGTCCAAATTTCACACCAACACGAACTGAGCATTGGTGGACTTGAACCCAGGACCTTCATGCTGTGAGCAAGAAAAATACCCATCATGATTTCCCAGCACATCTACAAAATATGTTTTATGGTTTTCAGTCAGTTTTATGACACAAACCAAATAAATTCATAAAAATGTATTACTGATTAAAAAAAATACTAGGTGCTGTTTGATCATTTAAATGGGTAATTGTTATAGTTGTCAATTGAATCACTTCTGTTCATCGTTTATTTGTTGAATACTTTGCATGTGAAAGCCTTGGCTCACAGGTACAACCCCTGGCAAAAATTATGTAATCACCGGCCTCGGAGGATGTTCATTCAGTTGTTTAATTTTGTAGAAAAAAAGCAGATCACAGACATGACACAAAACTAAAGTCATTTCAAATGGCAACTTTCTGGCTTTAAGAAACACTATAAGAAATCAAGAAAAAAAATTGTGGCAGTCAGTAATGGTTACTTTTTTAGACCATGCAGAGGGAAAAAAATATGGACTCACTCAATTCTGAGGAATAAATTATGGAATCACCCTGTAAATTTTCATCCCCAAAACTAACACCTGCATCAAATCAGATCTGTTCGTTAGTCTGCATCTAAAAAGGAGTGATCACACCTTGGAGAGCTGTTGCACCAAGTGGACTGACATGAATCATGGCTCCAACACAAGAGATGTCAATTGAAACAAAGAAGAGGATTATCAAACTCTTAAAAGAGGGTAAATCGTCACGCAATGCTGCAAAAGATGTTGGTTGTTCAGTCAGCTGTGTCTAAACTCTGGACCAAATACAAACAACATGGGATGGTTGTTAAAGGCAAACATACTGGTAGACCAAGGAAGACGTCAAAGCGTCAAGACAGAAAACTTAAAGCAATATGTCTCAAAAATCGAAAATGCACAACAAAACAAATGAGGAATGAATGGGAGGAAACTGGAGTCAATGTCTGTGACCGAACTGTAAGAAACCGCCTAAAGGAAATGGGATTTACATACAGAAAAGCTAAACGAAAGCCGTCATTAACACCTAAACAGAAAAAAACAAGGTTACAGTGGGCTAAGGAAAAGCAATCGTGGACTGTGGATGACAGGATGAAAGTAATATTCAGTGATGAATCTCGAATCTGCATTGGGAAAGGTGATGATGCTGGAACTTTTGTTTGGTGCCGTTCCAGTGTGATTTATAAAGATGACTGCCTGAAGAGAACATGTAAATTTCCACAGTCGATGATATGGGGCTGCATGTCAGGTAAAGGCACTGGGGAGATGGCTGTCATTACATCATCAATAAATGCACAAGTTTACGTTGATATTTTGGACACTTTTCTTATCCCATCAATTGAAAGGATGTTTGGGGATGATGAAATCATTTTTCAAGATGATAATGCATCTTGCCATAGAGCAAAAACTGTGAAAACATTCCTTGCAAAAAGACATATAGGGTCAGTGTCATGGCCTGCAAATAGTCCGGATCTTAATCCAATTGAAAATCTTTGGTGGAAGTTGAAGAAAATGGTCCATGACAAGGCTCAAACCTGCAAAGCTGATCTGGCAACAGCAATCAGAGAAAGTTGGAGCCAGATTGATGAAGAGTTCTGATTGCCACTCATTAAGTCCATGCCTCAGAGACTGCAAGCTGTTACAAAAGCCAGAGGTGGTGCAACAAAATACTGTGATGTGTTGGAGCGTTCTTTTGTTTTTCATGATTCCATAATTTATTCCTCAGAATTGAGTGATTCCATATTTTTTTCCCCTCTGCTTGGTCTAAAAAAGTAACCGTTACTGACTGCCACAATTTTTTTTCCTGATTACTTATAGTGTTTCTTAAAGCCAGAAAGTTGCCATTTGAAATGACTTTAGTTTTGTGTCATGTCTGTGCTCTGCTTTTTTTCTACAAAATTAAACAACTGAATGAGTGTCCTCCGAGGCCGGTGATTCCATAATTTTTGCCAGGGGTTGTACAAATAAAGACAAGTTATAAAGGTCGTCTTCAATAACCAGAATCAGATGTTGAAAAGATTTTTAAACAAGTTGTCTCATCAGTCATGTGACCTGGTAACAAAGACTGAACTGCTGCCCTCTTATGGACAATCACGTGATTCCCCCCATGAAAATGTAATATTTACCAGTGGGGGTCTGTATTATTCTGTGGGTTCTGAGGGATAGAATGTGAAATGTAACAGCAACACTTACATTCAACGTATATAAAAGGCTACTGCTTTCAACCTAAAGCTGTCTGTCACGTCGTTCTTGTCCCTTCTGTTAGTGTGCTCAAACTGAGCTGGATGCTGAAACGGTTAAGACCATCCTGGCAGAGTATAAGATCCATAACGCCGACATCACTCTGCGTAGTGACGCCACGGCCGATGATCTCATTGACGTAGTGGAGGGAAATCGGTAAGTAGCTAGAGAATCGAAATGACTCTGGCGTAGGCATTCCTACTGGGTGTGGCCTTTTGGAAAACAAGCTCAACACCATCACTCGACTGCAGATTAATTTGATGATGCTAAGTTATTTATTAGATGTTGCTTCAAACAGCATTATTTATTTCAAAGCTGTGACACACCTCTCTGTGTAATATTATCATGTAAAAACATCAACACTTTTTTAATCTGTATGTTTTTAAATAGACAGTGATGATTCATACATTATAAGAATTCACCATCAAAGGAAATAAATACTAATTTTAATTGGGTTTTTTGTTTGTTTTTTTTACCCATCCATGTATTTTCTGGTTATTAATCAAGAAAAACAAATGCTGTGAATGTTTATGTACTACAGTAGAGCTTGTTTATTTTCTCCCACTGCTATATGCAAGAATATTCTTATTGGAAAGTCTGATAGAAGACATACTAACAGCATTTAAAGAGCAAAAATCCTTTAAAAAAACATAAAACTGAAATCACCTGAATGTTGCTGCATTACAGTTGATTATTGAGCACACTGATGTGATCCATTTATTCCTTCTCCTGTGGCTGCAGTGTGTACATCCCCTGCATTTATGTGCTCAACAAAATTGATCAGATCTCCACTGAGGAGCTTGACATCATCTACAAGGTCCCCCACTGCGTACCCATCTCAGCCCACCACCGCTGGAACTTTGACGACCTGTTGGAGAAGATGTGGGACTACTTGAAGCTTGTGCGCATGTAAGAACAGTTTATACAGTAACCATTCAGGTTTGAATTGGGTTTGAGCAGTGAAATAATGTTTATGTTGTTGTGTTTTTCATAGCTACACAAAACCCAAAGGCCAGCTTCCCGATTATACGTCACCTGTTGTGCTCCCTGACGGTAAAACTTCTGTGGAGGATTTCTGTTTAAAGATTCATAAAAACCTCATCAAAGAATTCAAATAGTGAGTCTTGGCTTCACTTAAGCGTGTGTGCGTTCAAATTGCTGCTCCAGAAAAGGAATTGTTTTGTTGTTTGTTTTTTTTTTATCATCATCATCATCATTATTATTATTATTCCAAATTATAGTCGGGTTTATAACTCATGGAACAGTGAAAGTGTTTGTGTTGTGTTTGTACACCACAGCAGTGCAGATGAAACTAAACAATCGAGATGTAGCGGTACTTGTAATGTAGACTTTCAGCTTTAATTCAAGAAGTTTAAGAAAACTACTGCATTAACCTTTTAGGAATTACAGCCATTTGTATGCATAGTCCCTCCAGTTTGACAGGCTGTAAGTAATTGGATAAACTAAATGTTTGGGGGGGGCATACAAATGATCATCCTTGAGAGAAGTCATGAGGTGGACTCATGAACATTTACACTCAACAAAAATATAAACGCAACACTTTTGGTTTTGCTCCCATTTTGTATGAGATGAACTCAAAGATCTAAAACTTTTTCCACATACACAATATCACCATTTCCCTCAAATATTGTTCACAAACCAGTCTAAATCTGTGATAGTGAGCACTTCTCCTTTGCTGAGATAATCCATCCCACTTCACAGGTGTGCCATATCAAGATGTTGATTAGACACCATGATTAGTGCACAAGTGTGCCTTAGACTGCCCACAATAAAAGGCCACTCTGAAAGGTGCAGTTTTGTTTTATTGGGGGGGATACCAGTCAGTATCTGGTGTGACCACCATTTGCCTCATGCAGTGCAACACATCTCCTTCGCATAGAGTTGATCAGGTTGTCAATTGTGGCCTGTGGAATGTTGGTCCACTCCTCTTCAATGGCTGTGCGAAGTTGCTGGATATTGGCAGGAAATGGTACACGCTGTCGTATACGCCGGTCCAGAGCATCCCAAACATGCTCAATGGGTGACATGTCCGGTGAGTATGCCGGCCATGCAAGAACTGGGACATTTTCAGCTTCCAAGAATTGTGTACAGATCCTTGCAACATGGGGCCATGCATTATCCTGCTGCAACATGAGGTGATGTTCTTGGATGTATGGCACAACAATGGGCCTCAGGATCTCGTCACGGTATCTCTGTGCATTCAAAATGCCATCAATAAAATGCCTGTGTTCTTCGTCCATAACAGATGCCTGCCCATACCATAACACCACCGCCACCATGGGCCACTCGATCCACAACATTGACATCAGAAAGCCGCTCACCCACACGACGCCACACACGTTATCTGCCATCTGCCCTGGACAGTGTGAACCGGGATTCATCCGTGAAGAGAACACCTCTCCAACGTGCCAAACGCCAGCGAATATGAGCATTTGCCCACTCAAGTCGGTTACGACGATGAACTGGAGTCAGGTCGAGACCCCGATGAGGACAAGAGCATGCAGATGAGCTTCCCTGAGACGGTTTCTGACAGTTTGTGCAGAAATTCTTTGGTTATGCAAACCGATTGTTTCAGCAGCTGTCCGAGTGGCTGGTCTCAGACGATCTTGGAGGTGAACATGCTGGATGTGGAGGTCCTGGGCTGGTGTGGTTACACGTGGTCTGCGGTTGTGAGGCTGGTTGATGTACTGCCAAATTCTCTGAAACGCCTTTGGAGACGGCTTATGGTAGAGAAATGAACATTCAATACACGAGCAACAGCTCTGGTTGACATTCCTGCTGTCAGCATGCCAATTGCACGCTCCCTCAAATCTTGCGACATCTGTGGCATTGTGCTGTGTGATAAAAGTGCACCTTTCAGCGTGGCCTTTTATTGTGAGCAGTCTAAGGCACACCTGTGCACTAATCATGGTGTCTAATCAGCATCTTGATATGGCACACCTGTGAGGTGGGATGGATTATCTCAGCAAAGGAGAATTGCTCACTATCACAGATTTAGACTGGTTTGTGAACAATATTTGAGGGAAATGGTGATATTGTGTATGTGGAAAAAGTTTTAGATCGTTGAGTTCATCTCATACAAAATGGGAGCAAAACCAAAAGTGTTGCGTTTATATTTTTGTTGAGTATACAAGTCAGTGAATATTTATTGGACTTTATTTATGTCAATTGTTAAGAAATATAAACGGTATGTACTCTGTGGTAAATCTGTCTTGAGAAGGCATTTTTTAAAAAGAGACTAGTGAGGGAAGCCACCAAGGCACCCATAACGGCTCTGAAGGAGTTGTACAGTGGGGGAAATAAGTATTTGATCCACAGTCAATTTCGCAGGTTTTCCCACCTACAAAGAATGTTGAGGTCTGTAATTTTTATCGTAGGTACACTTCAACTGTGAGAGAGAGAACCTAAAAAAAAATCCAGAAAATCACATCTTCTGATTTTTAAATAATTGAAATGCATTTTATTATATGAAATAAGTATTTGACCCACTACCAACCAGCAAGAATTCTGGCTCTCACAGACCTGTTATTTTTTCTTTAAAGGCCCTCATATTCTGCACTCTTTACCTGTATTAATTGCACCTGTTTCAACTTGTGACCTGTATAAAAGACACCTGTCCACACAATCAATCACACTCCAACCTATCCACCATGGCTAAGACCAAAGAGCTGTCTAAGGACATCAAGGACAAAACTGTAGACCTGCACAAGGCTGGGATGGGCTACAGGACAACAGGCAAGCAGCTTGGTAGAAGACAGCAACTGTTGTGTTTCTTCCACTTTCTAATAAATAATCATAAGATGACTGTCAATCTCCCTCGGTCTGGGATTTCATGCAAGATCTCACTTTGTGGGGTAAGTATGATTCTGAGAAAGCTCAGAACTACACAGGAGGACCTAGTCAATGAGCTGAAGAGAGCTGCGACCACAGTCACATAGATTACATTAGTAACACATGATGCCGTCATGGTTTAAAATCCTGCAGGGCAGCAAGGTCCCCCTGCTCAAGCCAGCACATCCAGGCTGGTTTGAAGTTCACCAGTGACCATCTGGATGATCCAGAGGAGGCGTGGGAGAAGATCATGTGGCCAGATGAGACCAAAATAGAGCTTTTTTTGAATCACCTCCACTTGCCGTGTTTAGAGGATGAGAACAACCCCAAGAACACCGTCCCAACTGTAAAGCATGGGGGTGGAAGCATCAGACTGTGAGGGTGCTCTTCTGCAAAGGGGACAGGACGACTGCACCATATTGACGGGACGATGGATGGGGTCATGTATCGCGAGATTTTGGAAAACAACCTCGTCCCTCGCTAAGAGCACTGAAGATGGGTCATGGCTGGGTCTTCCAGCATGTCAATGACCCTAAACACACAGCCAGGGCAACTAAGGAGGGGCTCCGTAAGAAGCATTTCAAGGTCCTGAAGTAGCCTAGCCAGTCTCCGGACCTGAACGTAATAGAAAATCTTTGTAGGGAGCTGAAATTCCAAAGCTGAAAGATCTGGAGAAGATCTGTATGGAGGAGTGGACCAAAATCCCTGTTGTAGTGTGCAAATTTGGTCAAGAACTACAGGAAACGTTTGACCTCTGTAATGGCAGACAAATGTTTCTGTACCAATTGTTAAGGTCTGTTTTTCTAGGGGGTCAAATACTTATTTCTTGCAATAAAATGCAAACTAATTATTTAAAAATCATACGTGATTTTCTTGATTTTTGATTCTGTGTCTCACAGTTGAAGTGTACCTATGATTAAAAAATACAGACCTCCATTCTTTGTAGGTGGAAAAACCTGCAAAATTGGCAGTGGATCAAATACTTATTTCCCCCACTGTATGCTACTGTGGCTGTGATTGGATATACAGTTATTACAGTTAGAGAAAATCAGAAGTGAAATTTCAGATAGTTTGCCAGAAGCCACAGACATGAACATAGATTTCATTTTTTTTGTAGGATGACACCCCCCCCCCCCCCAAAAAAAAAAAACAAAAAAAAAAAAAACATTATTTTGTGGGAGATTTAAAGATGACTTTATACATCAACATTACTATCACTCTTCGCTTAGTATTTCTCACATTTTAATTTGTTTATGCCATTTAAAATACAAAAATAAAAATGTGTAAAATTATCATCCTTGAACTGAAAGCAAATCTCTACAACTTGATATAAACTAATAAAAAAATATAAAAGCCAAGATGATGGGCTGCATAAGTAATGGAACGTGTTGGTATAATACCTGGAAATAATCTGTTTCATTGCCAGTTTTCTTTAGACAAGTCAGGGGATGGATACATGAACATTTCCAAGTCACTGAATATGTTTTGCACTTCATTTACATCAGTTATGAAGAAATACAAACAGTATCACACTCTATGGTTAATCTGTATGGAGTAGACAGTTCTCAAAAACCGAGTGACTGTGCAAGATGGAGGAGTGAGGAAAGCCACCAAGACACCCAGACAACCCAGAAGAAGTTATAGGCTTTTGTGGCTGTGATTGGAAAAATTGTGCATAGTGCATGTTTTGCATTTTGTATCATTTATACAGCTTCATGATGAAGTGGTATTGAGGAGGATATTCTTAAAAAGAAGACCTAAAAATTCAGCTACAATTTGTCAGAAAGTACATCTGAGATGCAAGCCTGGATTTGATGTTTTGGTGAAAGAAAATCCTCCTCTGTACTACTTCATCATGTAGTAGTACAGAGTATCACCAATAACTGGTGATACAAAATGCAAAACATGCATTGTGCACAATCTCTCCAACTGATGTAAATAAAGTCTAAGACATATTCAGTGACTTGGAAATGTTCATGTATCCATCCCCTGACTTGTCTAAAGAAAACTGGCAATTAAACTGGTTATTTCCAGGTATTCTGCCCAAGCGTTCCATTACTTATACAACCCATCATCTTGGCTTTTATATTTTTTATTAATTTACAGTAGTGTTCAGAATAATAGTAGTGCTATGTGACTAAAAAGATTAATCCAGGTTTTGAGTATATTTCTTATTATTACATGGGAAACAAGGTACCAGTAGATTCTCACAAATCCAACAAGACCAAGCATTCATGATATGCACACTCTTAAGGCTATGAAATTGGGCTATTAGTAAAAAAAAAAAAAAAAAAAGTAGAAAAGGGGGTGTTCACAATAATAGTAGTGTGGCATTCAATCAGTGAGTTGTCAATTTTGTGGAACAAACAGGTGTTAATCAGGTGTCCCCTATTTAAGGATGAAGCCAGCACATGTTGAACATGCTTTTCTCTTTGAAAGCCTGAGGAAAATGAGACGTTCAAGACATTGTTCAGAAAAACAGCGTAGTTTGATTAAAAAGTTGACCGGAGAGGGGGAAACTTTACACAGGTGCAAAAAATTATAGGCTGTTCATCTACAATGACCTCCAATGCTTTAAAATGGACAAAAAAAAAACAGACGCGTGGAAGAAAATGGAAAACAACCATCAAAATGGATAGAAGAATAACCATAATGGCAAAGGCTCACCCATTGATGAGCTCCAGGATGATCAAAGACAATCAGGCGTTATCTGTAAGTGCTGTGACAATTAGAAGACACCTGTGTGAAGCTAATTTATTTGCAAGAATCCCCCGCAAAGTCCCTCTGTTAAATAAAAGATGTGCAGAAGAGGTTGCAGTTTGCCAAAGAACACATCAACTGGCCTAAAGAGAAATGGAGGAATATTTTGTGGACTGATGAGAGTAAAATTGTTCTTTTTGGGTCCAAGGGCCGCAGACAGTTTGTGAGACGACCCCCAAACTCTGAATTCAAGCCACAGTTCACAGTGAAAACAGTGAAGCATGGTGGTGCAAGCATCATGATATGGGCATGTTTCTCCTACTATGGTGTTGGGCCTATATATCGCATACCAGGTATCATGGATCAGTTTGGATATGTCAAAATACTTGAAGAGGTCATGTTGCCTTATGCTGAAGAGGACATGCCCTTGAAATGGGTGTTTCAACAAGACTCATTGTTTTGTTGAAACACCCAAGCACACTAGTAAATGAGCAAAATCTTGGTTCCAAACCAACAAAATTAATGCCTCACAGATGTGAAGAAATCATGAAAAACTGTGGTTAGACAACTAAATACTAGTTTAGTGATTCACAGGATTTCTAAAAAAGCAGTTTGATCATAATAGTTTTGAGTTTGTAGCCTCAACAGCAGATGCTACTATTACTGTGAACACCCCCTTTTTTACTATTTCTTACTAATAGCCCAATTTCATAGCCTTACGAGTGTGCATATCATGAATGCTTGGTCTTGTTGGATTTGTGAGAATCTACTGAATCTACTGGTACCTTGTTTCCCATGTAACAATAAGAAATACTAGTATACTCAAAACCTGGATTAATCTTTTTACTCACATAGCACTACTATTATTCTGAACACTACTGTATATGAAGTTGTAAATTTGCTTTCAGTTTGAGTTTAAGGATGATAATTTATTTAATAAAATTTGTGTGTGCGTTTGAAATGACATAAACACATTAAAGTGTGTGAAATACCAAGTGTCCCAATACGTTTGGAGGGCACTGTACCTTCTGTACTCTCACACTTCTGTATTGTGGCCTGAAGTGGAACTGCTACCATTAGAACTCTACGAAATCTTCAGAAAGTAAACATTTACTGGACTCTGTATTGAGATCCCTCCTGTGTCTCACAATGCAGGAATTCTGCACCCTATTGTTTCCCTGGTTCTTCCATTATTGCTTACTAAAGGGAATACTCCGTGTGCCTTTCAAACATTTTGAAAGAACTCAAGACACTTTAATCAGAGTTATTGTCCCCTTATGATTAGGCATGGCAGATGAGCAATAATTAGAGGGTCTGGATTTGGACCGCCATCTCCAAATGGCAAATCATCAGTCAGTCAATGCATTATTGCTGCTAGACATTAATCTTCCTCCAGGGAACAGAAAAAGTCAGTGACACATAAGAAGTCCTCTAAATGCAAACTGTCTTTGCAACCTGCTGCAAAGCATAGAAAGCGGTGTGTGTAGATTTTACTGGATTGCTGCTTCATTAACTCTTGCCTTTTTTTTTTTTTTTTTAATGCATCAAACTCTTCTTCTTTCAGTGCGCTTGTGTGGGGCTCATCAGTGAAACATAATCCACAAAAGGTGGGCAAGGACCACGTCCTGGAGGACGAAGATGTTATCCAGCTGGTGAAGAAGTAAAAGGAGTTGTAATTCATCGTATGGCCCGTTTATCACAGCGTGTATTCTGCAGACAGTTGACAAATTGCCACACATTCATCCTTTAGGGCACCTGTTTAGGTGTCCTTCAGGGGTTTTTTTTTTCCCCAAAGCAAAATTACGTCACATTAAACACACTTTTAACACCATGAATGGTTCATATTGAATATTGGTGTCGCCTTGCATTTGCTCAAATTTTGCCCAATAAAAATGTGGTTTCTTGTGCAAAATTTTTTGTTTTGTGTTTGTTCCCCTCCCCACTCCTTAATAGATGTATTTAATCATTTACATTATTGTAAGCAGCCAGTTTTACAAGCTGAGTTAATGCATTAAAAAAAAAAAAAGAAAAGAAAAGAAACCTCCAAAGAAATGATAAATCACTGAACCTTGACCTGTGTTACCATTCAAATGCTGTAGATTCCGGCAAACGCATGATGCAACAGCAACGCCACAAACATGTTGGTGCAGCTCTCAGGAAAGAGTCTCATTAGAAAGCCTTGTGCAGCTAAGTGATTTACGAGACATTGATGATGAAGGCAGTTATTCAGCCCCCTTCCCAGTAGGGACAGCCACTCAGGTTAATCAGTTCATTCACTCAAACAGTCTAGGGACATCATACCCCAGCTGTTCACAACCTCCAAGACTCCACAGAACAAAATCACAAGCATTTCATCAGATCCTCAAGCACTTTACAGGGCTCGCATCATCTAATATCGATATGTTGTAACCTGCACGAAGTGCATCGGCCATTTTGTGTTTGAGCATTTGTTCGGTGCTGATTACAGCAGCGAGCACTGACATTGACATGAACGCAGTCAATAGTGCGATCGGAGTGCGATTGTAAAAATGTTACAAATACGTAAAGGCGCCATTTAGCCAAACAAGCTTTACGCCAACATTGCGTTAGCTGAGATTTTATGTGTTGAGAAAATGTGGCGTTTGACTTTCACAGATTTAGTTAAACTGCTGCTCATCTTAATTACTGCATCATCATTTATTTCTACATGAGAGATCAGTATGCACTAATAAGACAATTGTAAAGATAGGAGCTAGTGCAAAATGGGCTCACAGTGGGATTTTACACATCAAAGTACTTACACATTGAGGAAGGAAATCATCTTCAATGAATGTTAAAATTAATTAGTGGAAAAAAGCTGGTAAGTGTCAAAGCAAGTAATTGCTTTATGCAATATCCTATGTCTTGTCAGTAGTGATTGTTGCATTCACAGTAAGGGTCTACATTTAGAATAAGATGTAAAGGTCATAGTTCTGCAAGAGACAACATTCACTCAAATCATCGACATAACAGTCCAGTAAGAGTGTATTTGGTGTTGTAGACTAGTCTCTACTTGGTATGCCTGCAGTGGTTTAGGATAACGCCTGGCTGTCGGGCAGCAGCAAGATCAACACTCCTCAGACACTGCCTCTTCCCCACCCCGTTTTCCCCTGTAAATTATAGCAGCACTTTAGCTAATGAAAGAGTTGAAGACCGAGCACTAATAAAAGCCATTAAGTGAATAAAGCACATCCCCCTCTAACAAAATTAAAGAATCTACCCATTTGAAGAGGGAGGACTCTGTATTAATATTTATGAAATGCGGAACCGGACCCCCCTAAACTCCCCATCCCACATCCAATCCCAGACTGACCAAGTCTTCGTTGCCAGTGCACCTATCCCAAGAGAACATCACCAACCCCTCCTAGTTGGAAGGAGGGGCAGGAGATGGGGACTTGTAGGGTGCTGAGGACACAGAACAGTTCTCCAGTAGAGCAAGCTGAAAGACCCCAAGATGCAGCTCGGCGCGCCCGCTGTCCACCATCACCCCTTAATCAGCTGTACTGTGTTGGGCATCTACTATCAGTTTTGGGGGACAGTGGATGGAAAGGTGGGTTTTTTTGGAATGTAAGATGTTGAGTTGTTATATAATTTGTTGTGATGGTCCTTAGACCTGAAGAGTATTGGACGTTTATTTTTTTTATTCTTTTAATAGAGTGCTTATTAGAACATGTAATTCAAGCAATATGATGAAGAAAAATTACTTCAACATCAAATTTTAAGATTTAAATAAAAGCTAGAATTGCGACTCCACTGTCCTGATCCATGTTGGCTCAAATTCTGAAGATGGCCAAAACTGGGGAAAGAAGGTAAGAGCATAATCATGTTTCACAGTCATCAATGCATAAACCATCATACCATCCCATTAACCATTCCACATCCAACTGGAACATCCTCATTGTTTGGAAATATTCATCACCAACACCCAACATTTTTACCCAAAGTCCTCCCATCTGTGCCATTTGTTCAGAACACATTTAGAGCTTCTACCTGCTGCATTAAAAGACATTATGGTTTAACATCATTACACAAAGTGGTTCAGTTGCTCCAGCTCTAAGTTGATTATGGCACCCTGCCTTCTCATTTTAGAAAAATGTCCCCGGGGACATAAAGGAGATGGTGAACAAGGTAACAAGATTGTAAAAGCTTAGAGAAAATGCCTCTTACAGTTCTCGTAGCTTGAAGGTATCGCAGCTCGATAACATGTTGGAACAGTTTTTCTCTGAGCAGATGGTATATACCCGTAGATGACCAACATTAATATAACTCGTTGGGACCATTTTTTTTTTTAATCTTTGTTAACCACCATTTTTAAACTTGAAAAGTTTAAAAATGCAGAGTTTGACAAAAATTCAAGTTTTACCCAAATTCTGTTTCCATTCATCAAATCGAGCCCCCAACAGACTGATGGGTGTACGAATTCAATTAATCCACCATCCTTCAGGCCTGCAGCAAACCTTTTCTTGAAAATGTTAACCTTTTTAATATTTCTGTTACAAAATGTGACATTTTTTTAATTATACAAATGTTAATGTTAGTGTGTGGTAGGCGAGTGTGCAAAGCACGGGAGGGTGGGGTTTGTCGCAGTTTGTGCGCAGCAAGGGTGTAGCCCTTTTCTACCGCAGTGAGTATGACCTATGACTAATCTTTTTTCTTTTTACCTTGCAGATATTCCAAACCACATTGATTACAGTTCTCTTTTGAAATTGTTATAAACTATTACGATAATCCACAAACCGGGATCCCCTGCATCACACCTCTGGAAATCAGTAATAGTTGGACTGTAGACACAACTGAACCATGGTGCTGGTCACTTGCTTTCTGTTTTTATTTTCAAAATCAGAGGACCCTAAGAAAATTTTAACAATTGCACATTTCTTTCAATGACTTTACTGTGCTTTTTTTTTTTTTTTCTAAATATAGGTGACTTAGTTGTGTTTAGTCAATTTAAGCTTGTGTATGTTTCCACGCGGAGAAACTGCATTGCTGTTGGACCCACTGTGATATAGGCTTGGTTTTTCTTTGCCCAGGACCCCATTGTGCTTGATCTAACCATGCAGTGCTGTTTCTGTCCATGGTTGTGCCAAGCACCTTGGAGGCTTGTGAGCACTATCGACTATTGTTTCCAGTCCAGTGTGTCTGAACTCCTCAGTGGCTTAGAAAATCATGATTACCATTTTAAAAGTTTTTTCTGCATTTTATTTATTTTTTATATATATAATCTAGATTTAAAAACATGAATTAAAAACATGCAGAAAAAAACTATTTTAGTGCATGAAAATGACAAAAAAAAATAGCAATTACATGGTTATTCTAATTTAGTCGCATAGTTTTGAGATGTCCAGGCTCCATGTTTTGGTCTTAGTTGATTTTGTTTCTTGACCTCTGTGACATTACAATAAATGACATCCAAACCTTCTATGTGTTTTACTGAGAATAATTGAATGAAGGTCAATTATGGAGGAAAAAAGAGTGGGGTTCGATGGGTTTATGGCATTCACGCAGCATGTTAGCAATTTTCTACAAGCTGGTTGGTTCCAATGTGGCAGATTTGTGGAAGTCGTCAATTACAGTAAGTGCTCAACAGCTTTTAGCTATGTCTCATAATCCCAGTGAGTAGAGGTCATGTATAAAAGCAGTGTGCCCGTCACAAATCTGTAAATCAAAGCCCAAGACACACAAGCCATAATAAAATCATGACTCCAATTTAGTTTCTGCCATCTCACAATTCAAGTCATAATGACCAAAATTAAAATGCTGTACACTTAAAACTGCACGTTCCTATCATGCAGTGGTTAAAAGCACCACACCCCCTTCCAAGGACACACAATCAATAAGGTCAACACAAACCTCCACTGAACAATGCCTCAGTGGTTACACATAACGGTGAGCATCGTTTCAATGGTACATCGAAAACGCTTCATGCTCACAACATAGCTGCGGTGACTGAGACAGTCACTCCAAGCTGATCAGCGGAGAAGGCGGAGCTTTCAGTAAGTCTTGCTGACCTCATGCTCACTCAGGAAATATATAGCTTTACAGATGATCCCATTAGAGTGGACTACAGCAGCTGCCTTGCACAAACACAATGCTAATAAATAGGTCATCAAGAGCAATTTGGGTTTCAGTGTCTTCCACAAGGACACTATAGAGGAGGAGCAAGAAATTGAATGGACAGCCATTCAGTTAATGAAAAATACACTTCCACAAAGTTTCACCTGTTACACTTTGTAGAAGGCCTATAACCTTGGTTCTCAGAGTGTCTTGTGGGAGATTTTGAGGGAACATGGGTTGACAGGTACTTTGTCAAAGACGTGTTCTTATAGGGCCATCACACAGTCTGTGTTTGCATTTTCAGCAGAAGGTCAAACAAGATCTTGGTGGATGTTGGATTCCGTCAAGGCTGTAACGCCTCACTGTTTGTGGGATTTTTATGGACGGAGTATCAAAGGACAGATCGTGTCCATATCAATGGACCAATGAACCTCGCCTCAAAACCCAGCCAAACTGGAAAATCGCTATGGGGCCTTGGGCAAGGTCTTTCATCCCCTAGATGCTCCCGGTGTGTATTGAGTGCCTTACATAGCAGCACCAACGCCCAACATTGGTGTGTGAGTGTGTCTGTGTGAATCTGAGGCATAACTGTAAAGCGCGTTGAGCATCTGTGTGGCCAATTTTCATACAAGCCACTGTGTGAAAGTGCAATAAGATGGTTCTTTTATGGCTCTTTTATGTATGATTCTGCCCCTTACCATAAACAAAACCACTATATTTCTCATTTTGAATTTATTGAAGTTCAGCTGGAAGTTAGGCCTGGGCATCTCACAGACAGCGTCCATCTTGTGAAAAAGCCCCTAAAATGAGTCATACTGTTGGGAAAGTGTAAGTACAAGGACCCACAACAGGGGGCGCAAATGAATGGACAATGGAATAGATCAAATAACAACACTTTACTGTTGTGAATGTGCACAACAAATACAACCGATTACAACAATGGACAAAATCAATTCACAAAGGTGTCGTGTGGGCAGGCTCGAAGATAGGAGACGCCTCTCCAAAGTAGAACCGGAACCACACGGTTTCCTCCGCCACCAGACCCCGGGAATACTGGAGCCGCCAAGTCCAGAACTCCCAGGTGGCCACTGCCTCCGCGTGTCGGACCTGGTACTGCTGGTGAGGAACAAAGAACAATTAAATGAGGGCACGTTTGCACCCAGGAATCCAAACGGTAGGAAAGCTACCTCCACCTCTCGTTGGAAAAAGGAAACAGAATATCTGCTGTCCAACACACACAAGCAACAGATATTCACAGTCAGCTGAGAACGTTACCTTCTAGGTAGAAACGATATCTCGGCAAAGAGGTGGAGATGACGTTCTGCTGTTATACCGATGCTGATCCGATGAGTGGTGACAGCTGTCATAGGTGATGAGTGTCAGCTGTCACCCTGGCTGCTCCTGTGAGGCGGCAGCGCCCTCTGGTGCCTGGAGCCCGCACTCCAGGCAGGGTGCCCTCTGGTGGTGGTGGGCCAGCAGTACCTCCTCTTCAGCAGCCCACACAACAGGACCCCCCCCCTCAACGGGCGCCTCCTGGCGCCCGACCAGGCTTGTCCGGGTGGCGGCGGTAGAAGTCGGCCAGGAGGGCCGGGTCCAGGATGAAGCTCCTCTTCACCCAGGAGCGTTCTTCAGGTCCGTACCCCTCCCAGTCCACCAAATACTGGAAGCCCCGGCCCATCCTGCGGATATCTAAGAGCCGGCGCACAGTCCAAGCCGGCTCGCCGTCGATGATCCGGGCAGGAGGTGGTGCCGGACCCGGAGTACAGAGGGGTGAGGTGTGATGGGGCTCGATCCGGGACACGTGGAAAACAGGATGGATCCGCAGTGAGGCCGGAAGCTGAAGCCTCACTGCGGCTGGACTGAGTACCTTGATGATTTTAAACGGACCGATATACCGGTCCTGCAGTTTAGGGGAGTCCACTTGAAGGGGAATGTCCTTAGTAGACAACCACACTGCCTGCCCAGGCCGGTACGTAGGGGCCGGGGTTCGCCGACGGTCTGCATGGGCCTTCATCCTCATCCGGGCCCTCAGCAAGGCAGAACGGGCGGCACGCCACACCCGTCGGCACTTCCGTAGGTGGGCCTGGACCGAGGGCACACCGACCTCTCCCTCAACCACCGGAAACAAAGGAGGTTGGTATCCCAGACATACCTCGAAAGGGGAGAGGCCGGTGGCTGACGACACCTGGCTGTTATGGGCATACTCGATCCAGGCCAGATGGGTACTCCAAGCCGCCGGGTGCGCGGCTGTCACGCAACGCAGGGCCTGCTCCACCTCCTGATTGGCCCGTTCTGCTTGCCCGTTGGTCTGGGGATGATACCCGGATGAGAGACTCACCGTGGCCCCCAGTTCCCGGCAGAAGCTCCTCCAGACTTGCGAGGAGAACTGGGGACCGCGATCGGAGACGATGTCTGTTGGGATCCTATGCAGCCGGACGACGTGGTGAACCAGGAGGTCCGCTGTCTCCTGGGCCGTCGGGAGCTTCGGGAGGGCCACGAAGTGGGCCGCCTTGGAGAATCGGTCCACTATCGTGAGGATGGTGGTGTTGCCCTGGGACGGCGGGAGGCCCGTGACAAAATCCAGGCCGATGTGGGACCAGGGGCGATGGGGCACGGGCAGCGGCTGGAGTAGTCCTGATGCCCTGCGATGGTCAGCCTTGCCCCTGGCACAGGTGGTGCAGGCCTGGATATAATCCCGGACGTCGGCCTCTAGGGACGCCCACCAGAAGCGCTGCCGGACAACTGCCACGGTTCTTCGCACCCCTGGATGACAGGAGAGCTTAGAGCCGTGACAGAAGTCCAGGACTGCAGCCCTAGCTTCTGGTGGGACGTATAGTCTGTTCTTCGGCCCAGTTCCAGGGTCCGGGCTTCGTGCCAGGGCCTCCCGGACGGTTCTCTCTACGTCCCAGGTAAGGGTGGCCACGATAGTGGACTCCGGGATGATGGGTTCCGGTGGATCCGACAACTCCGCTTTGACTTCTTCTTCATGTACCCGGGACAAGGCATCCGATCTCTGGTTTTTGGTCCCGGGACGGTAGGTGATCCGGAAGTCAAAACGGCCGAAGAACAGTGACCAGCGGGCTTGCCTGGGGTTCAGCCGCTTGGCGGTCCTGATATACTCCAGGTTCCGGTGGTCAGTGAAAACCGTGAATGGCACGGACGTTCCCTCCAACAGATGTCTCCACTCTTCAAGAGCCTCTTTCACCGCAAGGAGTTCTCGATTGCCGACGTCATAATTCCGTTCGGCCGGGGTCAACCTGCGGGAAAAATAGGCACACGGGTGAAGGACCTTATCGGTCTTCCCGCTCTGGGAAAGCACAGCTCCTATCCCTGAGTCCGAGGCGTCCACTTCAACCACTAACTGGCGACTAGGATCGGGCTGCACCAGAACGGGTGCAGACGAGAAGCGCCGTTTCAACTCCTTGAATGCGGCATCGCAATGATCCGACCAGGTGAAGGGGACTTTTGGTGAGGTCAGGGCTGTCAGGGGGCTAACTACCTGACTGTAGCCCTTAATGAACCTCCTGTAGAAATTAGCAAAGCCGAGGAACTGTTGCAGCTTCCTACGGCTAGTGGGTTGGGGCCAGTCTCTCACCGCCGCGACCTTGGCCGGATCAGGAGCGACGGAGTTAGGGGAGATGATAAACCCCAGGAAGGACAAAGAAGTGCGGTGAAACTCGCACTTCTCGCCCTTCACAAACAGCCGGTTCTCTAATAACCGCTGCAGGACCTGACGTACATGCCGGACATGGGTCTCAGGATCCGGAGAAAAGATGAGTATATCGTCCAGATATACGAAGACGAATCGGTGCAGGAAATCCCGCAAGACATCATTAACCAATGCTTGGAACGTCGCGGGGGCGTTTGTAAGACCGAACGGCATGACCAGGTACTCAAAGTGACCTAACGGGGTGTTAAATGCCGTCTTCCACTCGTCTCCCTTCCGGATCCGAACCAGGTGATACGCATTCCTGAGATCGAGCTTGGTGAACATTTGGGCTCCATGCAGGGGCGTGAACACAGAATCCAGCAAGGGCAATGGGTATCGGTTACGAACCGTGATTTCGTTCAGCCCCCTGTAATCAATGCATGGACGTAGTCTGCCATCTTTTTTTCCCACGAAAAAGAAACCTGCACCCATCGGGGAAGTGGAATTCCGGATCAACCCGGCAGCTAAAGAGTCCCGGATGTAGGTCTCCATTGATTCGCGCTCAGGTCGTGAGAGGTTGTACAGCCTGCTGGACGGGAACTCAACGCCTGGAACCAAATCAATGGCGCAATCGTACGGACGGTGGGGGGGAAGGGTGAGCGCCAGATCCTTACTGAACACATCCCCAAGGTCATGGTACTCCACCGGCACCGTCCCTAGATTGGGCAGGACTCTGACCTCCTCCTTAGCCTGGGAACCGGGAGGAACCGAGGAACCTAAGCATACCCGATGGCAGGTCTCGCTCCACTGAACCACTACCCCGGACGGCCAATCGATCCGGGGATTGTGTTTTAACATCCAGGGGAACCCTAAAACCACACGGGAGGTAGCAGGAGTCACAAAAAACTCGATCTCCTCCCGGTGATTTCCTGACACCACCAGAGTTACTGGAGGTGTCTTATGTGTGATTGGAGGGAGTAGGGAGCCATCTAGTGCCCGCACCTGCACCGGCGAGGTAAGCGCCACCAGAGGGAGCCCTATCTCCCTGGCCCATCTGCTGTCTAACAGATTCCCTTCAGAGCCCGTGTCCACCAGTGCTGGGGCCTTCAGGGTTAAATCCTCATAAAGGATTGTAACTGGGAGTCGTGTGGCAATGTGGGTGTGTCCCACGTGAATGTCTTGGCCCACCCCTAGCCCAGTTTCTAGGGGCGGGCGTTGGTGTTTTAACCGCTCGGGGCAGTCTCTTACCTGATGCTCTATCGAGCCACAAACAAAGCACGCTCCGCGGGCCAGCCTCCTCTGTCTCCAAGACATCAAAGGAGTGGCTTCAGAACAACTCTGTGAATGCTCTTATGTGCCCAGCCAGAGTCCAGACCTGAATCCCATTGAACATCTCTGGAGAGATCTGAAAATGTCTATGCACAACGCTCCCCATCCAACCTGATGGAGTTTTAGAGGTTCTGCAAAGAATGGGCAAAACTGTCCAAAGATAGGTGCACCAAGCTTGTGGCATCATATTCAAGACTTGAGGTGCATCAACAAAGTATTGGGCAAAGGGTGTGAATACCTTTGTACATGAGAATTTACAAAAAAACAAACAAAAAAAGTTTTTTTATGTTGTAATTATGGGGTGTTGTGAGTTGAATTTTATGGACAAAAAAATAATTTACTCCATTTTGGAATAAGACTGTAACATAGTAAGTCCCTTCGGCTGCTCCCTTGTTTGCACTCGGGGTCGCCACAGCAAATCCAAGGTGGATCTGCACGTTGAACTGGCACAAGTTTTATGCCGGATGCCCTTCCTGACGCAACTCCACATTCCATGGAGAAATGTGGCAGGGGTGGGATTTGAACCCAGAATCTTCCGAACTGAAACCAAGCGCATTAACCACTTGGTCACCACCCCCGCAGGAATAAGACTAACATAAAATGTGGAAAAAAGTGAAGTGCTGTGAATACTTTCCGGATGCACTGTATAAAAATGATAATTCACATTAAAGGCATTCTTTTCATAGCTTATTTATATATATATATATATGTATATATATATATATATATATATATATATATATGTATATATATATATATATATATATATAAAGGTTTGTGTATATACAAACGCAGTAAATATGAAACTGCTTATAGGGTTTTAGAATACAGCTGTTGGAATATTTATGCAAATTAGCACCCAAATTTTTAGCGCCTTTTTGTGTCATATAATTTGTGTCACTTTAACAGTAAACACATTCTGAATATAAAGTTTATTATGAAGCAATATTTAGCAATGACTGTTGAAAGAAAAATCACTTCATCCTCATAAACTCACAAATGGATGTATCAAATCACCCTAAAATGTTATCAGCTCTTCTACACCACAGGAGATACATTATGGTATATAGGTTTGCCCTGCTTTAAGTACTATGTATTATTATAATACTGGCAATTTATCAAGAATCTGTTCACATGCAGATGCAAATAAAAAAGTCACACTATGTACTAATTACATGGTGGCGACATAAAAAATGATCACAAAGCAACAATGTCAGATTGATGGTGTTTGTGTTTGGTTTCTCTGACCATGTTGAGACACTCAAACGTAAAAGCCCAAACAACTAAAATAAATCTAAAACGGAGTAAGACACACAACAAATGTTTATTTGATCTGATTTACTCTTTTTTCTCCCAGACAGTTCTGTAATTTGCAGGGTTACAAGAGCACCAGGCCACACTGGTTAATCACAAATTGCATACTGCCTGCAGGTACAAAAAATAAAACCTTTACTACCGCAGGTAGTAAAGGTTTTATGCACCTACATCTCGCAGTGACAGTAGATTAAAAAATTAAATTCACAAGATGACCATAAGCAAACTCTGCATAACGTCTCATTATGTCAGTCCAAGTGTCTACACAAGACATTCAAAGTCTTTTCCTTTTCTCAACACTTCAAGAATATTTTGTCAACCCTCGCCTTAAAAGCAGCCAATGCTGTTCAGAGAAGATATTCTATTTACTTTTGATATTAATAGTGATACACACCTGTGGAATCTCTTTGTATAATTGTATTCTTTTAGAAGGTTTGTAATGCTTTGCAGTCAAGGCCTTGGGTTTATATACACCTTTGAAACTACTGCTCCCAACTCCATACATTTCACACATTAAGTCAATTAGCAGAGCAATTCTGGACGGATGCTCTGTGCCACGTCTCTACAGAACCACTTTAGGTTCCAGATGGCAACCACTCACCTGCTCCATCCCCACATTGTCAAAGGAATTAGACCAAATCAGAAAAGGCTCTCTATAAGTACCATTTTGTGGGGATGATTTTCAGAAATTAGGGGGGGGGGGGGGGGGGGGGGAGTCCAAACATGGAGACCTAAAAACTACAATTTAAAGCAGTTCTGTCTGCACATTCAAGAAGTGGGGATGGACTAAATGTCTGAGTGATACAGCAGTTATACAGGAGTGGTGAAAGCAGCCAAGACACGTGCTCCCAGACCTGAACACCACAGTGTATGTAAATATTTGGCTTGGTGAAAATTTCATACATCAAATAAAAGTTTAAATATCCCTTAACCAACCATCCATCCATCCATCCATTTTCTTCCGCTTTATCCGGAGTCGGGTCGCGGGGGCAGCGGCTCAAGCAATGCCGCCCAGACCTCCCGATCCACACACACCTCCCCCTTAACCATTATTTGGAAAAAAAAGTAGACATGCCCACACACTGGTTAGTAGTGTTTAAACATTACTAACAAACGATGCATGTAAACCTATGACCTTGAATACTCCTTTAAAGTTACAGGACCCAAACAACTGATGTACCACCTAGTACAAATATAACAAAACCTCAGTACAAGATGAGACATTTTACAGAGTTTTCAAGACATATATACCAGAGTGTTAGGCTGTAAACAGTGTACTTCATTAGGCCAATATATTCCACAGCATGGAGTATTTGTACATTCATAATGCACCCTGCAAATAATTACATAAGCTACAAGAATAACAGGTATAATGCCATTTTTGAATGATCGCAATTCATACCAAAAAAAAAAAAAAAACCTTTACAATATTGCTGAGAATAGAAATGGGACAGAGCTTCTGTTAAAGCACAAATCACATGAGCTTCAGGCCATCGCTTTATGAATGTACTCCAATTCCACAAACTCACAAGGAAAAACAAGTTACTCCTACAGTGCAAAACAGAGTCTTGCCTGCAACAAATGTTGAAAAGAACAAGGTTTTTGAACTGAATGTGACCAATTGTTTTAAATTCAAAATGCAGATGTCACAATTTCTTAAAAAACAAACAAACAAAAAAAAACGATAACCTCACAATGCATTCTTAACATTATAAGCCACTGTTTGTAATGCTGGAGGTGTGGTTGTCTTGACAGCACTGGCAGTCTCTATCTGACATAGCCTGATGAACAATGTGAAAAAATACTGCCATTATTTTCATTCTACCAATGTAACATCACAGTCATATGAAGCTCTGTTGCTTCCTGCATGTTGCAAGCAAATCAGGAAGCCAGTTTTTAGGTCCATGAAATAAAAAGACACACCAGAATGTTCCCCAAGAATGCCTCAGTTCTTCAAATAGAGCAGATATCATGGCCGCAGCTTCATTTTTCAAAATCACACCGCTGCTGCTGATGATACTCCATGTGCTGACGTGGTCTAACGTTTGTCAAAACTTCCAGTTAAACCTGTACCACGGGCAGCCCATATCAAACAGTCAGAACTAGTCCGTAAAAAAAAAAAAAAAAAATCAACAGTGCTTTAGTATATCAATAATAAAAGGCTTTTAATTGAGTCTTACTGATGTACAGTTAGTAAGCAAGTGCATAACAAAAAGGACAAAAAAATAAATATATACACAGTTTAACTCATGTGGCACTGGCTTAACTAAACAAAACCATGCCACAACAGTCATTCAGGATGAGCTGCGTCCCTGGCAACACTTCTGTTCATTAGTCGTATATCTCAGCTACAATCCATGTCTGTGGATGAGAATACAGCCATCTATGCAAATGTCCATTTGCAGTTTGCTGCAATGTGTCCATGAAAAATGAAGCTGGAGAGTTCGAGTCAGGAATCCAGTGTAAGTGAAAACATCCATGTAACTTCTTGTATGTATGATATCCATCTCAAGCGTACAGTGGCCCAGGACTGCCTGTGGGCACGTTTTCCTTAGTGAGCCTTTCCTTGCTTGGCTGGCTGTTGGTGTCACTGGCTCGAATGACACCTGCATAGTCATAGATCCCAACTTCCAGGTTCTTGGCCCTTAATGCAGCAGCATGCAGCTTCCCCAGAAACTCGGGCATGCCTGCAGGGTGCAAAGTAAGAGATTAAATGCTTTACTTTAATGATTAAATGCGCTGCTCCTCATAACTTATCTATGTCCAAGATGCATAGTGATGAAAGTGGGCCACGGGGAAAAAAAACCTTAATGTTTTTGGCAAGGGCTGAAGGCCCAAAGCCCCTGGCAGAGGGTCTGGGGGGGGTTCTCCCCCAGAAAATTTTGAAATCTCAGATAAGGATGAGATCGATCCGGTCCAGTATCGGTATTGGCTTCCGAAACCAACGTAATTCTATTATCGGAATATACTGATACAACCTGCAGTGTTTTCTGATACCGGAGAGGAATCACGTCTGTGAAACCTCTCAACTGCTGCTGGCTCTCTGCTCTGTTTGCTGCTGAGCGTGAGGAAATGAGTGGGGAGGGGGAGATTTCTGAACTGAAGCCAAGCTGTTTGAGAGAAGTGTTTTCCGCAGTTGAAGAGCAGTGTTCTAGCCAAATTTCTGCCTGGCTCTCTAAGTCTATTAAAAAAAAGTACTTAATTCTTTCACCAAAACATCAAATCTAGGCTTGCATCTTAGATGTGCCTTCTGGCAAATTGTAGCTGAGCTTTCAGGTCTCCTTTTTAAGAAAATCCTCCTCTAAACAGTTCATCATGAAGCTATATAAATGGGAATACAAAATATCCTCATATAAAACCAACATTAACAATAATAATATTAAAGCAAACAGAGCTCTAGTTTCGGAATATGATTTCTACAAGCATGTTAACTGTTATCATATTTTCCTCAACATGAAGAAGAAACCATAAAATGCAGATTTAGCAGGCTAACACATCACGTTTGCATGGAGACAGTTTGAAGTAAATAATCCCAAAGGCAGTTTGCATTGTGTGAAATAACTTGATTAACGTCAACTGACAATAAATTGCGTTAAGAACATGATATAATAAAATCAAAGACTTACCGGGAGTGTTAGCTTTTCTGTATAAATGATTTTTAAAGAGTCGGTGGGCATTTTGGTCCTTTTGGTCAAACCAGCCCCATTTGAATTTATTCCTGATGAACTTTCAACGTGGAGTTCATTTTAGAATCTGTAATGGTGTCTCTCATTCGTTGTTGTGTAGACAAGCGGTGCCATGTTACATTCAGTCTCGGATCAGGACGTAAACATGTGAGACTTAATATCCACTGTGACGTCTTATCAGAAATGTCTCCAAAAATTTTTACAAATATAAACTTCATGAAGAGAGACCACGGACTAAATCTGACACAGGCCAAGAAAACAAAAATAACCCTTCTTCTTCTTTTGAGTTTACTGGCAGTCTTCAAACCAACACAGTGCATTACTGCCACCAACTGTTTGGGTGTGGAATATTAATGGATTCTGATGTATGTTATCAAAAAACGCGTAAACATTCACCACGTAAGTAAAAACTTGGACAGGGTTTTCCCCAGAAATTGTCTGTGCACCGGTCTCGGCCTCCATGACGCGTGTCACCTCCCCAGACGGGCCAACAATCACAGCATCCTGCACGACTGTGGTCAGCGCAAAGACGAAACAAAAAAATGCAGAGACTGTGCTCTGATAATTGGGTTTCATGCAACGCTTGCGTTTTGTCAGGGTTTGTGTCGTCCGGATGTAAACAGATAAAATAAAGAGCTAAAGCGTTTATGTGAAATTTCTCCACAAAAATGGGTTTGCGCGTTGTCAGATTCCCACCAAGTCTCACACTAAAACATCACGAGGTGACGCCACAGTATAGTGGTGCTGAATGGCAGTATAACAGCGCTGCACCATTATTCCATTGTCTGGGGAGAACCCTATTGGATTTCTGTGAAATCCCAGAAAACTTCCATCACTGGATGCACCATCCAAAAAACAATGAACAAAGTAAAAGAACTCACCGCTTGACACCATCCAGTTCACACAGTAACGCGGGAAAACAGTCTGAGGGTCGTCACTGTAAGTAAGCAGGTAATCAAATCCATTCTGTGAAGAAAAACACTGTTCAGATCTGGAGCTACAGAACCACTGAGAGCCAGTTAAATAATCTTGAAAGCATTTACCACAAACCTCATCAAAGGACTTGTGAGGTCGAATGACCATTTTTGACTGGTAGGTGTGAACTCGCACATATTCCTTAGTCTCTGGGACTCGAGGATGCTGCACAGCTCTACAAAACAGAATCAAAAATACACAAATTAACAATGCTGAAACAAACATTTTAGTTATTAAGTAAAGAGGGGGCTTCCACTTTCATGATATAATATGACACACACCGAACAGTAGTCTGATCTAAGACCTGGCAAGTCCTGTTGATGTCTTGTTGCTGTCAAGCACCACTGTGGTACATGAGAAGGTGCCAGGACAATCTGAGATTGTGGGAGGACTAATGGCTTTGCAACAGTGTTGTGATTACATGGGGGGCGGATCACTTTGAGCCAAAGAGCCAAGGCAAGAACCATTCCAAATGAAAGTGGAAACCCTGTAACTCAACTGCATTTGACATGAAATACTGCAAAGTATGTAAGTCTCACCTGGACACCAGGACCATGAGGTTGTTTTCAACATCCACACTGTAGCGCCGCACATACACATAATCCCTCGAACACATGGGATACTGAAAATGGGAATGCAAAAAATAAAACAAGCTGCAGCTATAATCTGGCAAGCAAATGCTTTTAGTCAAACAGTAAGATAAAGTTATCTTATGTGTGCTTGTGCAATCATAAGAAAGTCCTCTACAAATGCACATAATGTTGAATAAATAAATCCTCCGCCTTTCTGGCATGGCAATAATCAAGAGAAACTCACCGGGAAGTGTGTTGCCCAGTGTACAACCTCAGATCCTGTATTGGCATCTCTGTCCACCACGTCCAGTTTGATAACCAGAGAATCCCACTTCTTCCTGTACTCCGTGTCCAACTGGGGGAAAAAGGGGGGAAGTACAAGTCAAGGTCAGAGTGCCTAAAATAGCCACCGTGCACATGGAGAGTTGTTACATGATGCAGTTGCTGTTGTGTTGTACTGTTAAAAACACAGGCATGACTTCAAGTCTGTGGTGTTTACATGAATTAAAAAAATTTCCCATGGTTCATTTGTACCTGAACATTGAAGAACTGCCTTGGTGTAATGTCGTCATATGTTCCCAACACTGAAAATAGAGCACAGAAGATCAAATAACATCTTCCAATATCAAGAATCAGAACACAAAAGTAAGTTATCGCATAATGTTGACGTGTGATATCAAAAGCTTGTTATACATGTAAGATTACGAGGGAAGTGACCTTTGTATTCATGCATTGAACTGTCGGGTAGAGGCCGCTTCCACACTGTTAAATCCTTTCTCTCTGTCACAACCTCCCAGTCAGGTTCTAAGGGTCCAGCTACAGTCCCTGAGGACTGGTGGACACGTTTTACAGTCTCCAGTTCCTGTAGCTCCTCTCCACACCTTCACAGGGAGGAAAATATCAGCAGAAGTTCCATTGTATATTGTACAGTTTTGTGTTCATCTTCAACAGCCACATTAATACATTTACACACCAAGTCTACAACCATGATGAAGGTAATCCAAGATTAAGGGATGAATGAAGGAAAACATTTTTAAATCTTCTTCTCTGTGTTATTACCATATAGACCTCACCGTCGAGCACTGGGTTGTTTACTGGTCCATGACATAGAATTAATCATGAGGAAATCAACATTCATCTGCAACAGTTATAGATGTGGATTAATGTGCATTCAGTAGGCACCTGTGCACAGGGTAAGTGATGTGAGACATTTAAATACTGTAAAAGGAACCTTAATCAGATCATTGCGTGAAGGAAGTGTGTCGTTTTGTTAACACTGAAACTGCCTGGGCAGCATGCTGTGTATCTGGGTACCTCAAGTTGACGCATGTGAACAATGTGCAACAACTCAAAGAGTGAATGGCTATTGTGACTAATTATGTTTACCTGCAAAAGGTACAATTTTTTTTTTTAAAGTTGCACAATATGATCCCTTTAATACGTTGTACCATGTGGCTATTGATATGCCCCGTATTCCACCTCTTCGCAGGCATCCAATAAACTGTTGTGATTATCACGAGATAAGTGTAGGAGGCATCTGATGAATTTCAAGCTAAAAAAATTGTTAGAATCGGGGTTAGGGTTGTGCATGAAGCATGACTTTGGGTAGTTTAAAATAACACTGGGTGCCAAACTAATAGCAATTGGCAGATTGCATACGGTAAGTATTGTAGTATTTCGTGTACTTAGCTTTGCATGCAAGTCTCCTGGCTTATCCCATTTGGATTTCAGATTGTGTGTGTACTAAAGCAATCTTTCATTTAAGATTACAAAAGTACTTTATAAAATGCTGTCCTGCTCAAATGTCAGAAAGTAAAAGGTACTTTAAAAGCTTACCTGCGAATATCCTCATCTTGAATCTTCTCTTTCTCCCACATGAAGACACCAGCCAGGGCAGCCATGGCTTTCCACCGGGGGGCGTGCCTGTTCTGAAACCTGCGCCATATGCTCCCAACCAGGGTCGCCTTGGTCCGTTCAGAGTACAGGTTGGAGTAATACTCGCCGATCTGGAAAGCACGCCGGATCCTTTGGCCAGTCAAGAAGCTGCAGTGATCAGCAAATAAAGATAGTAATCCGTTCCTGGTTTGACCAGCTCGCGCTGGGCTGGGACCAGCATTTGCCCTTTGCAGCCAAGACAACAGCAGGCCTTTAGTCCTGTTCAGCCACAGTGGTAACCTTTCGGTATTTGCACTGAAGGACCTCCTGCTCAGGGACCCCCCTGTATTTCCAGCCACAACAGGGGCTGGACGGCGGCACACGCACTGAAGCATGGCGCACCCGTTCCCAAAAACACACACCGAAGAAACGACTTAGCAGCTAACTTGGTAGATAATGCTCTGCAGAGCTGCACAAAACTTCATGCATTAGCTCAGAAACACACAACAGCACCAACTTTAGCTAGCAAGCGTCGAGTGCATTCTGCGTACTAGCTAACCTGTTAAGTACAAACGCGACGGATACAGGTTAAACCCCCGTTTATTTGTGAACAACAAAGCGAATATTCACTCCTAAACTGTGCGTCGGACTTAACTCAAATACACGCTTCCGAAACTGTTTGACCCCTTCGTACCGTAAAACTCCGGATATGCTTTGTTACCCTGTTTGTAACGTCTGAACCACTTCCTCCCGCACGCGACCACGCCTCCTTTTTTCCTTTAAACTTTATTTAAAAAAAAATGTTAACACTTCAATGATTTCATTACATATTGTACACACAACAAACATAAAATAAATTAACTGATAATCCATGTGAAAAAAACAACACAAAACACAGAAAAGCTGAAGTCATGAATATAATTTTAAGTCAGTAAATGTCTGTGTGTGGCGGGGGGGGGGGGGGGGGGAGCTTTTTAAAAGACAAATTGTTTTTATGGATGCAATAAAAAAAAAAGTAAAATTCCAAATTCCAGACAGGTTTCTGTGTAAATGAAAACAAATAGCAGTGTCAGAGAGGAGAATGCTGAGGAAGCTGCTCAGCATCCTGGACAACACTAGAGTGCCTTGATTAGAGAGTGGAGTCAACTCCGAACATGGCGCCATTTTGGGTTCAACTGCTGAACCACTGAATGGACCTTTAATGTTTTCAACATTTTTAAAATAATTTAACCACATCCAGGTACAAATACTATCAAAATAAATATAAAAATACTTAAGCTATCAAATTTACAATTTATGATGATTTATTTAATTAATTTAAAGCCTAATTTATGCAGCTGCTGCTCTGTAGCTCCTCGTCATGCAATGATGTGCGTGACAGTTTTAAAATTCTCCGTCTCTGGATTATCCTTTATTACCTCCGCCAAGGAGGTTATGTTTTCGGTTGCGTTTGTTTGTTTGTTTGTCTGTCTGTTTATCAGCAGGATAACTCAAAAAGTTTTGAACGGATTTTGATGAAATTTTGTGGAGTGGTTGGAAATGACAAGAGGAACAAGTGATTACATTTTAGTGGTGATCTGGATCACGATCCGGATCCAGGAATTTTTTAAAGGATTCTTCACCATTGCAGGATAGGGGGAATTTTGACATTCTAGATTCTAACTCCACAAAAACAAGGCAGAAAGGCTTTAAAAAAAATTAGGGTGTAACATAGTCAAATGTTCTATCAAACAACAAAGTTTGGCGATGATCGGATTCGGATCTGGTGATCTAGAATATGCAAAAATATAGGGAAAATAGAAAATATGTCAGTGTGAGGTGACAAATGAAGCTACAGATGCACAACTAACACCAAACTGTAGCTGAATCTGTACTGATTCAGTAAGGTGTCATCAGATTTGATGTAGATTCAAATGTTATGGAGCTAGATCCAGAAGAAAACCGCCATTACCGAAAAATCGTTTTTATACAATAACTTTTGATCTACTAAAGACATAAAAGTGATTCCAAGTTCTAGTGGTATGTTTTCATGGTCAAGGATGTCAAATATAAAGGAAAGAAAAGTGTATGTATCATAGTTTTGGTTGTAACACTGAATTGTTGAATAGATCACTGTGCCAAGGAGGGAATCTCTTTAGGGTCAATCAATCAATCAATCAACTTTTTTTCTTATATAGCGCCAAATCACAACAAACAGTTGCCCCAAGGCGCTCCATATTGTAAGGCAAGGCCATACAATAATTATGAAAAACCCCAACGGTCAAAACGACCCCCTATGAGCAAGCACTTGGCAACAGTGGGAAGGAAAAACTCCCTTTTAACAGGAAGAAACCTCCAGCAGAACCAGGCTCAGGGAGGGGCAGTCTTCTGCTGAGACTGGTTGGGGCTGAGGGAAAAAACCAGGAAAAAGACATGCCGTGAAGGGGGGCAGAGATCGATCACTAATGATTAAATGCAGAGTGATGCATACGGAGCAAAAAGAGAAAGAAACAGTGCATCATGGGAACCCCCCACAATCTACGTCTAAAGCAGCATAACCAAGGGATGGTCCAGGGTCACCCGATCCAGCCCTAACTATAAGCCTTAGCGAAAAGGAAAGTTTTAAGCCTAATCTTAAAAGTAGAGAGGGTATCTGTCTCCCTGATCTGAATTGGGAGCTGGTTCCACAGGAGAGGAGCCTGAAAGCTGAAGGCTCTGCCTCCCATTCTACTCTTACAAACCCTAGGAACTACAAGTAAGCCCGCAGTCTGAGAGCGAAGCGCTCTAATGGGGTAATATGGTACTACAAGGTCCCTAAGATAAGATGGGACCTGATTATTCAAAACCTTATAAGTAAGAAGAAGAATTTTAAATTCTATTCTAGAATTAACAGGAAGCCAATGAAGAGAGGCCAACACGGGTGAGATATGCTCTCTCCTGCTAGTCCCCGTCAGTACTCTAGCTGCAGCATTCTGAACCAACTGAAGGCTTTTTAGGGAACTTTTAGGACAACCTGATAATAATGAATTACAATAGTCCAGCCTAGAGGAAATAAATGCATGAATTAGTTTTTCAGCATCACTCTGAGACAAGACCTTTCTGATTTTAGAGATATTGCGTAAATGCAAAAAGGCAGTCCTACATATTTGTTTAATATGCGCTTTGAATGACATATCCTGATCAAAAATGACTCCAAGATTTCTCACAGTATTACTAGAGATCAGGGAAATGCCATCCAGAGTAACGATCTGGTTAGACACCATACTTCTAAGATTTGTGGGGCCAAGTACAATAACTTCAGTTTTATCTGAGTTTAAAACCAGGAAATTAGAGGTCATCCATGTCTTTATGTCTGTAAGACAATCCTGCAGTTTAGCTAATTGGTGTGTATCCTCTGGCTTCATGGATAGATAAAGCTGGGTATCATCTGCGTAACAATGAAAATTTAAGCAATACCGTCTAATAATACTGCCTAAGGGAAGCATGTATAAAGTGAATAAAATTGGTCCTAGCACAGAACCTTGTGGAACTCCATAATTAACTTTAGTCTGTGAAGAAGATTCCCCATTTACATGAACAAACTGTAATCTATTAGACAAATATGATTCAAACCACCGCAGCGCAATGCCTTTAATACCTATGACATGCTCTAATCTCTGTAATAAAATTTTATGGTCAACAGTATCAAAAGCAGCACTGAGGTCCAACAGAACAAGCACAGAGATAAGTCCACTGTCCGAAGCCATAAGAAGATCATTTGTAACCTTCACTAATGCTGTTTCTGTACTATGATGAATTCTAAAACCTGACTGAAACTCTTCAAATAGACCATTCCTCTGCAGGTGATCAGTTAACTGTTTTACAACTACCCTCTCAAGAATCTTTGAGAGAAAAGGAAGGTTGGAAATTGGCCTATAATTAGCTAAGATAGCTGGATCAAGTGATGGCTTTTTAAGTAATGGTTTAATTACTGCCACCTTAAAGGCCTGTGGTACATAACCAACTAACAAAGATAGATTGATCATATTTAAGATTGAAGCATTAAATAATGGTAGGACTTCCTTGAGCAGCCTGGCAGGAATGGGGTCCAATAAACATGCCGATGGTTTGGACGAAGCAACCAATGAAAATAACTCAGACAGAACAACCGGAGAGAAAGAGTCTAACCAAATACCGGCATCACTGAAAGCAGCCAAAGATAACGATACATCTTTGGGATGGTTATGAGTAATTTTTTCTCTAATAGTCAAAATTTTGTTAGCAAAGAAAGTCATGAAGTCATTACTAGTTAAAGTTAATGGAATACTCAGCTCAATAGAGCTCTGACTCTTTGTCAGCCTAGCTACAGTGCTGAAAAGAAACCTGAGGTTATTCTTATTTTCTTCAATTAGTGATGAGTAGAAAGATGTCCTAGCTTTACGGAGGGCTTTTTTATAGAGCAACAAACTCTTTTTCCAGGCTAAGTGAAGATCTTCTAAGTTAGTGAGACGCCATTTCCTCTCCAACTTACGGGTTATCTGCTTTAAGCTACGAGTTTGTGAGTTATACCACGGAGTCAGACACTTCTGATTTAAAGCTCTCTTTTTCAGAGGAGCTACAGCATCCAAAGTTGTCTTCAAAGAGGATGTAAAACTATTGACGAGATACTCTAACTCCCTTACAGAGTTTAGGTAGCTACTCTGCTCTGTGTTGGTATATGACATTAGAGAACATAACGAAGGAATCATATCCTTAAACCTAGTTACAGCGCTTTCTGAAAGACTTCTAGTGTAATGAAACTTATTCCCCACTGCAGGGTAGTCCATCAGGGTAAATGTAAATGTTATTAAAAAATGATCAGACAGAAGGGAGTTTTCAGGGAATACTGTTAAATGTTCTATTTCCATACCATAAGTCAGAACAAGATCTAAGATATGATTAAAGTGGTGGGTGGACTCATTTACTTTTTGAGCAAAGCCGATAGAGTCCAATAATAGACCAAATGCAGTGCTGAGGCTGTCATTCTCAGCATCTGTGTGGATATTAAAATCGCCCACTATAATTATCTTATCTGAGCTAAGCACTAAGTCAGACAAAAGGTCTGAAAATTCACAGAGAAACTCACATTAACGACCAGGTGGACGATAGATAATAACAAATAAAACTGGTTTTTGGGACTGGTTTTTGGGCCATAGGGTCAGTGACCCTATGGCCTTGTTTAGAGAAGTGTTTCATAAATGTTAATAAAAATTCATATATTTGCAGTTTAGTTGAATAATAAATTGAATTTTGTCTCTTATTTCTTTTTGTCTATAAGCACATGCAATATCAATATCAGTGCTCAGATGACAGTAGCTTCTGGGAAAGGTGCAAGTTGCAATAAAGTGTGATTCCAAGCGCTAAGGATACATGCTATCCAGTCACAGCAGATGAAACTTTTTTTACTACTGAGCAAACACCATTGTTGGACTTTTTTAGGTTCAATGATTCCACAGCGTGTAGATGTTATGGTGTCAGTGACCCCATGGCCTTGGCAGAGGTTTGCACTCTCTCAGTGCTTCTAGTTATGGACTAATATGACCCACAACAAGCTTTTCTTTCTGCAGTCATCACCTCAAAATCAAAGGTAAGCTGTACATTTTCCTCTTTTAACAACTTTGTAAATGTGCAGACTTTTCTGATCCATTTATCAGCGTTTTTCCATTTTTTCCGCAAATCTGATTGGTTAATTGTGTGAGATTTTACACCGTATAATATTGGGGTAACGGTGGTAAAATATTCAACTGTTTCACATTTGGATGTATTACTCTGAGCCCTGGCCAGTGTTCTGACGAGATGTCATTCCTATCCGCCCTTTTCAGGTTTCAAATCCTGCAAAACCTTGGAGAGGTCGCGGCTCTGCGAGATCTCAGTAACACTGAGAACTGCATTGAGATGCTGTGATGACGCTGCACTTTAACCGCGGCACATGGACAACAGCATTAACATTGCAACATAAAACTATTTTTATATTGTGTCTAAAACTCTCATGAATATATTCTCTGGGTTTATAGATGTTATTGCATTTGTTTTATGTAAACATGCGAGAATCACAGGCTGTCTCTCTGTTATTTTCAATGGCTTTGTTTCCATCATTTGAAGTTTGTTCTTCCACCAAAACATCAAATCGAGGCTTGCATCTCAGATGTCCCTTCTGGCAAATTGTAGCTGAACTTTCAGGTGCCTCAGGTACAAACATGACTGAAACATGGCATACGCCAAAACCCAGAAACTGGCGAAAGCACAAAAATACTCAAATGCATCAAAGTGTGCTTAGGCATGGATCCACGCTTGTTCTATTTCTACATCCCACTGAATGTGGAATTGAGCGCACGTGTACACACGCCAAACTCCTCCCTGGCCCCGCATTCACCTGAATATGCAAATTTATTCAAATAGTTTGGTTGTGTTGTGCTGATGGTACCATAAGTGTGAAGTGTAGTATGCTTGATGACGTCTGCCGTTGTTTCTGTATTGTTGTATGTAAAAACTAAAGCATTTATATCGGTTGAGTTCAGAAAAAGCAGAAACTGTGGTTTGTTCTTTACTGTTCCATGTCACAGCTCAGTGCAACGTGAAAGAATAAAGGAAATGAGTGTGTGTCTGTATGGTGCTACTGTATATAAATACTGAGGCTCAGACCAGCGCGCACAGTGAAATAAGAAAGAAATGATCAGTTGGAGTCAGGGGTGCAAAAAAGGAGAGAAAAAGGTGCCTTGACACTTGCATGCGTTTTGGCTCTGCACTGTCGCGCACTTTGTCGTGCCAATGCCATCCACTGTGTTCCAAGCTGGATGCCGCGCTTTGTGTGCTGCGTATATAAAATAATTATTTCATAGTGGATTAATCATTTTCTCTCAGAGTTTGGCTGATGAAAACACCTCTCATCGCTTCAGGAATCACAGAGGATCATTTCAGCTGCCACTTTTTCCTCTCTCTCTCTATCGCTCTCTCTCTCTCTCTCTCTCGCTCTCTCCCCTGCACTTCATGATGTGGAGAAACGCATTTGGAATTGTCTAAAAGGTAATTATTTGTAATGTTTGTATTGTAATGGCTTGGTAAAACAGTTGCATTTTCAATCCTTCTTATGAGCAGCTGTAAAAGTATGTTTATGATTAACATCTCGTTCAGATGAGCTGCGCTGTGATGCGGTGTGCTGACAATCAGTCACACTCAGTTTTTTAAAATTGTTTGCGCAATGTTCACATGAAGTTCACATAATTAAGGCATGACAGAGATTGTGAACATTTCAAAATTTTCTTTGTGCACTTGAACGAAGCCGCACACAGTTTATAACGGTTTGGAACAAGTTTACTCTCGTGCATGGCAGAGTGCATGGCAGAGTGCATGCAAGTGTGCGAATCAAAGTCGTGGAAGTGTGCATTGACAGAGAGGCCCCTAATACATTTTAAAACTGACAAAATAATATGACACAGTAATAATAAACTTGTAATTACACATGTATTTTATTTACAATGTATTGTAGCACTAAGTTTATTTGTTTTGGAAAAATTTCACAATGCTAGACTCCCTTTATTATAAATGGAATACTTTTGACTGTGCTGAATGGTTGTTCTTCAAAGTAAAGGTCAAACAAGGTCAATGTCCATTGGATTCTTTGACATGTGACATATGTTACACCATAGCATGATAACTAAACGTGATAAATGGTCCAAACTATTCCTTTTTAAATCCCTGTTAACTCAACTAATAATTTGCATCACTTTTTTACCAAAATTGGAGCAACTTTAACTTTTGACCCCTGTACAAACTGAAACTGACCTTTGTCACCATTCTTGCTGTTTTTATCCCATAACTCTATAGAATTCAGTCACAGATTATCCAAACTATACCTTTTTGGAATCTTTGTATTCAGAAAAATAATGTGCTGTAGTTTTCAATATGATTGGAGCATCTTTTAATTTTAACCTGTGTGTAATTCTTCAATTGACCCCTACCTGACCACCGATTGAAAATTGAACAATCGTTTTTTCAAAAGAGGAATGTCTAAGGAGTATTTTTGCCAGATTTGATGCTTGTATCACTATTTGCAGAATTATGTTCTAAATATTCTCATATCTGCTGCACTATTTGGGAGAGAACATACAAACTCCAGAGAGAAAACAACTGGACATGGGTGGAATCAAAGCCCATACCTTCTTGCTCTGAGATAATGGATGCAAACTGCTGATCCACTGTGCTGCTCAGTAAACTCTGTGATCATAGGTTGTATCCATGTCTGCAGTTTGTTTCACACTCAGCAGGCACTGCTTTCATCTTCTGACTTTCTATCTTCTGTCATAGTGAGAAGTGGATCTTCTGGGATCAAAATTTTAATGTTGAATCCTGTGTTACCATTCTTTCAGTTTGGGGGTCAAAACCCCCAAAAGGTCCTGTGGACTTTACCTTCTGTAGTATATAAGTGGATCTATTTACTCCAGCGGAACCACTCACCTAGCTACCATGTTTACATATAGGTTATCTGCCAGCGCAGTGATATGTAATAGAGACTTGAAGCCAAGTAAAAGTCATTGTTCATGCTACCTCCGAGTTGGATAATTTATTATGTTGGAGTAAAGACACAACAAATTGGCGACAACTGCATGAAATGAAAAGTTAAACCGGAGGGAAGGAGAAAAGACGAAACAAAGCAGGAGGCGAAACGAAAGCAAGAGGCGAAATGAAAACTAGCAAAGGATCCGTGACTAACAGTGCAGCACACAGTGAAATAACTCAGATAAACGGATAAGATTCTGGATTTCAAGTCTGAAATGGCTTACGTTGGGAAAGTAGAGGAGTTTGATAACTCAAGTGAAGACTGGGATTCATACATAGAGCGAGTGGAGTTATACTGCGACGCTAATGATATCGAGGATGAGAAAAAAGTGCCGTCCTCCTCAGTCTAATGGGAGCAAAAACTTAGTCTCCTGCGTAATCTCCTGAACCCTGCCAAACCGTCGAGCAAGTCATACAAACACATTGTTGAGACGTTGTAGAAGCACTTAAACCCCGCACCACTAGTGACAGCGGAAAGATTCAGATTTCATAAAAGGAATCAAACAAAGGAAGAAAGCATATCTGAGTATATGGATGAACTGCGCAAACTCTCGCAGCATTGTGATTTCAAAGAGGGACTTTCTGATGCCTTAAGAGATCGATTGGTATGTGGCATTCACTGTACAAGCACAGAAAAGGCTACTGTAAGAAAAAGACCTGGATTTGAAAAAAAAAAAGCACTCGAACTCGCTATCTCAATGGAAACAGCAGCTAAGGGTGCATCGGAGCTACAGAAGAAAACCCTAGAAAACGAAGTGCATCAAATGTCCTTAAATGGGAAAAAGCAAAAATGCTACAGGTGTGGTAAATCCTCTCACAATGCAAACGACTGCTGGTTCAAAGAAAAGATATGTAGGAAATGCCACAAACAACATAGAAAGAGCATGCAAAACAGACCAAACCAACACCCAAAAAGAAAAATTTGGAAAGAACAAAGGTTTTAAACCCAAAACAAAGGCCAAAGCAAAAGAAATGCACAAAGTACGCGTAACAGAACATTCAGACAACACAAACAGCAGTGAGGAGGATGACTTGTCATGCTTAGAGCTGCATAGCATAACTGAAGAAGACTGGAAAATAATATGGATAATGACAACAGTGTCTGGTGTGAAACTAAAAATAGAATTGGACACAGGTTCAGCTTTGTCAGTAATCTCTGAGACCGACTACGACAGGCTGTTCTCTCACTTACCACTGAAAAAGACATCTGTGATGTTAAAAACGTACACAGGTGAAAACATGTCACCAAAAGGGAAACTTAAAGTGGATGTGGCCTATAGTAACCAAACACACAAGTTAGAGCTCTATGTCCTGAAAACCACAGGCCCAGCTCTACTGGGGCGTGAATGGCTGAGGAGAATTCAGCTTGACTGGCATGCGATTAAAGCCCTGAATATCTCAACAAGCCTCCACCCGCAGCCCTGACCAGAGACTGCCGCAGTTGTTGGAGGCTAATGCACATGTGTTTGAGAAAGGCACTGGTAAACACCTAAAGGCAAAAATTGAACTTGACAAAAATGCCACCCCAAGATTCCACAAAGCGCGTCCAGTGCCGTATGCACTACGTCCCAAGAAAGACGGCGAACTGCACATCCGGCATTCTCTCAAAAGTCGACTGGAGTGACTGGGCTACGCCCATTGTTCCTGTGATGAAGAAAGGAAAAAGTGGAGAACTGCGTATATGTGGTGACTTCAAAGTGAGCATTAACCCGGTGCTGCGCACAGTGCAGTACCCCTTCCACGAATTGAAGACATCTTCTCATCCTTGGCTGGTGGGGAGAAGTTTTCAAAGATTGATTTGTCACAGGCCTATCTCCAGATGGAAGTGGAGTAGTCAAGCAAAAAGGTCCTAACCATCAACACACATAAGGGACTTTACCAATACAATCGTCTTGTGTTTGGTGTTGCTTCAGCTCCAGCCATCTGGCAAAGAGCAATGGATCAGGTGCTCTAGGACATACCTGGAACACAATGCTATCTCGATGATATCATCATAACAGGAAAAGATGATGATGATCACTTCCAGAACGTGAGCAAGGTACTCACCAGACTGAATGAGTATGGCCTACGGGCAAAGAGAGAGAAATGTGAGTTTTTCAAAACCGAAATCTCATACTGCGGATATGTCATCGACAAGCACGGCTTACATAAGTCACAAGAGAAAACTGAGGCGGTGCTGAAAGCACCTAAACCTGAAAATGTGTCACAACTGAGATCGTACCTGGGTCTCGTAAACTATTACCACAAGTTTCAACCAAACCTTGCTTCAGTGCTGTATCCACTGAATGCGCTACTACAGACAGGAGTGACATGGCATTGGTCAGAAAAATGTGAAAAGGCATTTGCAGAAACAAAAAGATTAATAACATCTAACGAGCTACTTATCCACTATGATCCATCCAGACCCATTCGACTAGCATGTGACGCGTTCCCGTACAGCATTGGTGCAGTCTTATCGCACATGATGGACAATGGACTGGAACGCCCAATTGCATTTGCTTCAAGGTCCCTTTCAAGTGTCGAACGCAATTATGTGCAGATAGACAGGGAGGCCCTTAGCCTAGTACGGGGTATCAAAAAGTTCCACCATTACCTCTATGGCCGAAGGTTTACCTTAGTGACTGATCATCAGCCCCTTGTGTCAATATTCAATCCACGGAAAGGAGTTCCAGTGATGTCAGCCGTGCGACTACAACGATGGGCCCTGTTCTTAGGAGCACACTCGTATGACATCGAGTTCAAGGGGACTAAACAACACTGCAATGCTGACGATTTGTCACGCCTCCCACTGTCAACATCTGTGGAAGAAATGCCATCAAAAGGTGACCCGGCTGAAATGTTCCACACAACACTGGTGGACCAGCTGCCAGTTACAAATGCCATGATACAAAAGGAAACGCGGAATGACCCAATACTTTCCAAGGTATATGCATCACAGTACAAAGTTGGCCTGCCCATGGGAATCCCTGTTTTCCTGAGTTTTCGGCAAGACATGATCAGCTGTCAGTTTGCCAGGAAACCTTGATGTGTGGTAGTGCCATCTAAGCTTCGCACCAGAGTGTTGGACAGTCTACATGAGGGTCACATAGGTACAGTCAAGATGAAAAGCCTGGCCTGTAGCTACGTATGGTGGCCGGGGTAGATAAACAAATCGAGGACATAAACAAAACCTGCCCAGGATGCCAGAGCATTCAAAACGCACCGCCACAGGCTCCCCTACATCCATGGGAATGGCCGTCTGCACCCTGGCAGAGAGTGCACATTGATTTTGCTGGTCCATTCATGAACTCTGTGTTTCTCATAGCTGTGGACGCTCACTCAAAATGGCCGGAAGTAGTCCCAATAAAATCCACAACATCAGAAAAGACTATTTCTGTTCTGAGAACCATCTTCGCCAGGAATGGTCTGCCTGAGCAATTTGTGAGTAACAACGGCCCACAGTATACTTCCAAAGAATTTCAAGATTTCGTGAACAAGAATGGTATCAAACATTTCAAGTCAGCACCTCGCCATCCAGCAACAAATGGATTAGCAGAACGGTTCGTACAAACATTCAAAAAGTCCATCAAAGCAATGACAAAAGAAGACATCTCTCTTCAACACAAAATTGACAATTTCCTTCTGGTGTACCGCAATTCTGTCCATGCAACAACCAATCAGACACCTGCAATGCTGTTTATGAACAGACAGCTGAGATCTCGCATTGACCTTCTGAAGCCAAACCTGAGGAGAGAAGTGCAAAACAAACAGTTCAGCAGCTTTTTAAATGAAACAGCAAGAAGTTTTGATGTGGGATGGCACGCAACTACCGAGGGGACAAGTGGACACCTGGAAAGATTGTCACCAGGAGCGGCCATCTGATGTACAAAGTGGACACTGGCGAGCACACCTGGAGACGTCATGTGGATCAGCTGTTGAATGCTCAACCAAAGACCCCAGAGCAACCAGCACGTCCACCTGATCCTGGAACCAATTCTGACCATAGTACAGTGACACCCACAGTTACAGAAGAACTGCCCCTTAAAGAGAGCACTCCACAAGTTCCCAGGTGTAACCCTGAATGACTCAGGGCACCACCAAAAAGATTGGATTTATGAGTTCCTTTATGGACTTAAAAAAAAAAGTTTCAATATACTGTATGTCAACTGAATACCACATTGGGTTAAATGCATTGACAATGTTCTGGATATGTTACCTTAGTTATGTAGCATTAATCTAAAAGGGGAGGAGTGTAGTATATAAGTGGATCTATTTATTTCAGCGGAACCACTCACCAAGCTACCATACATATAGGTTATCTGCCAGCGCAGTGATATGTAATAGAGACTTGAAGCCAAGTAAAAGTCATTGTTCATGCTACCTCCGACTTGGATAATTTATTATGTTGGAGTAAAGACACAACACCTTCCACATTTTTTTAGATTTTTTTTTTCTACAACTCGTTTTTTTGAAAATTATTAAGGCCCCATAAATAAAAACACTAATTTATCAACAGAAAAAAAGGTGATGTGGGCGGGCGGATTTTTATTTCTTAAAAACAGGTACAATACAGTAAAATTTTGAAGTTGGGAAATTCAACTTACCCTTGTAATATGCTGGAAGTATCCTACGAAAAATACGTTTGTAAACTTCAGCCCTCTTCACCCAAAACAAACTCGCCACCTAGCGGACGTGTCGGTTCTTGCACCAGCTACACCGCTGTCAATGAAATTTGGCCAAAATAAAAATAAAATATTGATGCGGACTGATTTCAGCATGCGGCCAGGTATGATAAACATGTTTTTTTTTTTTTGTTTTTTTATGGGGCCTAACCTCTCTGACTTAAATAGTTATTTGTGGCCCTATAATGACACACTTCTCACTGATTTATCAAACAGCACAGACACTCAAAATTGATGATGATTTCTTTAATAAATTTATGTACCAACTTTTTTGTAGCCTCCCCAGTTACTTCCTGTTGGAACAAACCTCCCACCTCCTTCACCCTGTATGGAGCTAAATCCAGGCCAAAACCGATTTGGGTCACATCGTTTTTTTTTTTTTTTCCTGAAAGCAACGTCATGTGAGGACTGACTGCTCTCCTGTCACTCACAATTCCACGCCCCTCTCAATCGAAGCCACGCCCTCCCACGCCAGAACGGGCCAGAAGTTTGAAACTGAAAAAATAAGATCTGAAAGTGAAAAAAGATCTGAAGGTGAAAAAAGAAACATGAATGAAAATAAATCAAAATAATTACAGAGCTAAATCAAAAATTTATTTAAACTGAAAAATATATATCTTACACTTATTTTTATTTTGGTAATACTTTTTTAAATGATTATAAAATTCAAGAACAAACATTGACTTTTCAGTTTCAAAATTTATTTTTTCAATCTTTTTTATTTTCAGATTACAAAACTTTTGGCCTGGATTTAGCTCCGTACACCCTGCGCGCCCCCCCCCACCCCCACCCCCCAACTGGCCGAGGAGTCCCTCCTGTCATCGTTGTCCTTCAGGGGAGATCCTGCTGTACAAGATGACCTTCTTGGGGTCATCAGGTTGTGGATAGACGATGTCACAGATGTCTTTCAGTAGATCCAAGTTCTCCTGGACATATTCAGGCAGTTTGGTCTGAAAAAGATACAAATATATTAGAGTTAAAAGTCTATCAGGTAACTTTTCAGAAGAGTTCTCACAGACACTCATTAAGTCTGTTTTTAATGACGTGGTGTTTTGTAAAGTCATTTATTGATCACAGCTGCTCTGACTGATGAAGAAGGTAAAAGCAGATAGAGTGTTTCAGAATGTCACTTACTTTGTATTTGCCCTGGAAAACTTTTGGCAGCGCCTTGGCCCACAGTCCATGAGGGAAGGTCTTCAGCAGCTCCTTCAGCTTCAGCTTCAGTTCTGGGCTGAGAGCTGCAGGGGACGAAGGAGGGCTGGAGGAGGAAGACAGGAAAGAATTCATCAGATGATTCTCTCTGTGATACTTTACCATCACTTCACTGTGTGTGACCTGAGTTTCATCTCAGCTTTAATTCAACATTTCAACTATTTCACTCCCTCACTGTTCCCTCTTGTTGTTCCCCACAGACACTGGTTTACCCTCAAACATCAGACCATCATCTGAACATTTGTCCAAACTACACTGTAAATTGTGATTTTGTCTGTTTGTTATCTTAACATATTATTCTATGTCATTAAGACCCATGATTACTGAGGTTGTTATAATAACATGAAATTATTAGTTAAAAACGTGTCAACTACAAAATAAATGCTAATTTGAAAACCCAGGCCCAACTGAATTAGAAATGTAAGTCAACTTGACTTTGGGGATAAAAACGTCTGCATCATCATGCTTTTCTTGAAATGCATTGTGGGAATGCAGCTGCGGGGGGGGGGGGGGGGGGGCGGGGGTGAACATGTGCTCCTTTTCTCCCTTCCTCCATTTTGGACGCAAGTTGGAGGGCATCGTCGACCGCATGTTTCTTCGGAGGTAAAACTTTCACTCTGTGAAATTAATCGATTTCACTTAAGTGTGTGTGTGTGTGTGTGTGTGTGCGTGTGCAAATTCAAATCACAACCAAGCAGGTCAATCAATTAATAAATCCAAGTCAAGTTAACTAACACAAAAGGTTTACACAACTTACAGTTTTAATTCAAATGAAACAGATTTGCTAGTTCAGACAACTACCCTAAATAGTTAAATCAACTGACAAATCCAAGTCAACTTATATGAAACAAAAGGTTTATAAAACTGACCATTTCAGATTCAAACAACTACCTGAATGAGTTAAATCAATTATGAAAGATAAATCAACCCAAACTAACGCAGGTGTTTACCCAACAAGGATAACAACTTATTTTCTTTCACTTAACTTGAAATTTTAAGGCAGCCCTTTCACTCGTATTTTTAAGTTGAAATGACACGTTAGATTTTACAGTGTAGATATGTGGATGACAGTCAGCTCCAGGAGTTGCTCCTTAAGCGTTTGTTTTGGCAAAAGTCAAGGTGAAAGGTCAAACACAGCACACATTTGGAGGTGGATTCTGGAATTGCCCAGGTCAGATTAAATCGATGAAGGTGAAGGTCATTGTTGTCAAAAGTAAAAAAAAAATTAAGTTCCTCAGTCTGATTTACATGAAACTTGGGACACATTTGGAGGTGGTTTTTGGAACTGACCAGCAAGTTCACATTTTCCTGACCTCCGTCACTGAGGCTGAGCTCATGTCTTCCCGTAATTGCTGGCTGACTCCTCCCAGGTCCTTTTGTTGATTTCTACCAAACCTAGCATGTCAGTGAAAGTTGACCCTGAAACTGCCCTTAAATACTAAATTTTGACAAAGGTCAAGGTAAAAGAATTTGATTTTCAAATCACAATCGGGTCTTCATGCAACCTAGTGCAGCAGCTAAAAGCATATTTAGATGATGCAAATTATTAGTTGGGTTAACATGGTTTTAAAAAGGAATAGTTTGGACCATGTATCATGCTTAGTTATGTTATGGGGTAACATACGAGGTGTATTAGATAAGAAACCGACTTTTTTTTTAACTATATGGATTTGAATGACGTGCGATTACACCAATCATGCTTGAACCCTCGTGCACATGTTTTTTCATGCATGTCGGTGACGTCATTTCCCTGTGGGCAGGCCTTGAGTGAGATGTGGTCCAGCCCTCTCGGCTGAATTCCTTTGTTTCACACGCTGCTCGAGACGGCGCGCATTGCTTTATCAAAATTTTTTCTGGACCTGTGAAGAATATCCAAGTGGACACTATTCGAAAAATTTAGCTGGTTTTCGTTGAAAAGTTTAACGGCTGATGAGAGATTATGGGGTGTTTCTGTCACTTGTAAGGACTACCCACGGAGCGGGACGTCGCGAAGCGCTTCTAGGCGCCGTCGTCGGCCTGTTTCGACCTGAAAACATCCTAATTTAAGGCTTAATTCACCCAGGACGTTGTGAGAGAACAGAGAAGATTCAGAAGAGGCCAGCATGAGGACTTTATGCGGACATTCCACTGTTTAAGGACATTTTGTAATGAAAGACGTGCGCGCAAATTCGCCGAGTCGTTTCCGTGACGACTCGGCGAATCTGTGTGCGCCGCGACAGGAAAAACACCTCCGTGTTGAAAACCATTTGTAAAATTCAGGCAGCTTTTGATGGCTTTCAACAAGTGAGTAACTGAGAAATTGTTTAACAGCTTGGGCATGTTCCAACTTGTCCGTTAACTTTTCCAACGGAGGTCCGGCCCGACACGCGACTCTGCCCGTACGTTCTTGCATTACAAAATATCCATTAACAATGGAATGTCCGAATAAACTCCTCATGCCGACTTCTTCTGAAAGTTCTGACGACTTCCTGGGTCAACAGAGCCTGAAATGTGGAAGTTTTCAACTTGAAACGGCGAGACGCTGCCGCCTCGAAGCGCAGATCGCCGTCAGGCACCGTGGGCCGTCCTTAAAGCGACACTACCAGACCAAAATCTCTCATCAGCCGTTAAAATTTTTACCGAAAACCAGCTGAATTTATCGAATGGTGTCCACTCAGTTGTGCCTTACAGCTTTTGAAAATTTTTTTATCAAATAAAGCAGCAGTCTGAGCCATTCCTAAACAATAAAAAAAAAAAAAAAAAAAAAAAAAAAAAATCAACGAGAGGGTGGGCGACTCCTCACTCAAAGACTGCCCACAGGCGAATGATGTAACCGACTGGCGTGAAAAAACTCTTGCATGCCCACGAGGGTTCAAGCATGTCTGATGTAATCACACATGATTCAAATCCATATGGTTTTTGAAAAAAATAATAAGGTCGGATACTTTTCTAATAGATCTCGTATGTCACGTCAGAATCCAGTGGACGTTGACATTGTTTGACCTTTATTTTGGAGACCAAACATTCAACACAATCAAAACTATTCCATTTATTAATCCTATTAGCTCAACCAATAATTTGCATGACTGTTTACCAAAATTGGAGGAACTTTAACTTTTGACCCCTGTACAAACTGAAACTGACCTTTGTCACCATTTTTGCTGTTTTTACCCCATAACTCCTGATCATTCAGTCATAGATAGTCCAAACTACACCTTTTTGGAATCTATATGACCAGACAAATAAAGTGGTGTAGTTTTCAAAATGATTTGAGCATTTTTAATTTTGACCCCTGTGTAATTCTTCAATTGACCCCTACCTGGCCGCCAAGTGAAAATTCAAGTGGCCATTCAGTTTGTTCAAAAGAGTAATATCTAAGGAGTATTTGTGCCAACTTTGGTGCTTGTATCACCATTTGCACGATTGTTTCAGTTATCTGTTGCACTAACCAAAGTTGGGACTGTGTCCAAATTTTTGCCACTTCATTGGACCAGTTTCTTGTGGCTGTTGGACTGTCCCAGGGCTGTCCCTTGTCAACAATGCTGTTTGTGAGTTTTGTTTTTTCTTATGAACAGGATTTCACAGCTCAGTCAGAAATTGCTGGGTGTCCAGTTTGGTGACCACAGAATCACATCTCTGCTTTTGCAGATGATGTGTTTCTGTTGGTGTCAGACTGAGACCTCTGATGTGCACTGGGCATGTTTGAGGCCCAACGTGACGCTACTAGGATGACAATTAGCACTTCCAAATGGTCATGAGCTTTGGGTAGGGACTGAAACAACATGATCATGAATAAAAGGGAAATGAGATCCCTTTGTACAGTATTCCAGTCTTACATTCAGGGACAGGGTGAGACGTTTTAACAGTGAGAGAGACTTGGAGTAGAGCCATGGATCAGACTGAAAGCAGCTCACAAAGCTGGTTCAGGCATCTACTGAGGATGCCCCCTGGTTATCTCCCCCACAAAGTCTTCCAGGCACATGGGAGGAGGCCACAGGGAAGACCCAGGACACACTGGAGGGATTTTATCTCCAGATGTCTTGGGAACACAGAGGGATTCTCCCAAAGGGGATTAAAGGTCAAAACAGGGAAGCTTGGGTTAAGCTGCTTCGTCTGCTGACACATGACCCAGATAACTGGCAAAACTGAATGAATGAATGAATTTGTAGCAAATGTGAGTTAGACTCTGGAATTGCCTTGCCTAGGTCAGCAAGAGGTCAACGATTTGGGTGAAGTCATGGTCAATGCGGTCAAACGTCAGACTGCCGTAGCTGTTATTGTCTTCATGCCCACAATAAGTCCTCTTACTGAGTCATAAAAAAAGACACAAGGAACCAATGCAAGTGTGTAAGTCCAACTCTACATCACATCGTTCACTCACTGTGCTGAAGGCGGGCGTGAGGACCGGTGTTCTGTCGGGACCGTCCTGATGTCCCTCATCATGATGATGCCGACATTCTCTCTGCTGGAGGTGGACGTCCTGTGAGGGGTCTGAGGTTTGTCTGCAGAGAGAAAGAGAGAAAAAGTCTTCAGCTATAAAGTCCAGATCAGTTGAGACAGACGTGTGTCTGTCTCACTGCTACTGACTGTACAGATCTGCAGAAATCTGATCCATCAAACACAATAATAATTCAATTAAAGGTGGCAACATAACGAGACACTGACAAAATAAATGTCCACGTCTCTCCTGGACTCAGCAGCTGCACACAAACATTTCCTCAGGTTTAAAGTTGTATCAGGTAAATATGGCTCAGGGTTGTTTTATACAAAGCACCAAATCAAAAGATTTACAGACTTTTCCAAACTATCTGAAAACCTTTGTCATGACTTTAATGTCATTTTGCATTTATTCTAAGACAACACTGCACATACAACATTCATACTGTCTAAAAATTAAGAACATGGATACGAAGAATTTTTTTTTTTTTCTGAAAAGGGGTTCGAGCCTCAGAGTGACTGACTCAGGAACATCTTGATTGTCTGTTCAGTTCTAATCCATAAACGTCACTTATGGTTCAAATGGAAAGAAAAATGTACAATAAACAACAAGCAGCAGAAAGAGCTGGTTTGTGAGATTACGCACAACTTTTCAAGAAGTTTCCAGAATATTTCAGAAGAACGAGCCCCTCAGCGACAATCGACAGCAAAGTAAAAGGAGGGTGAATGAATGCACAATCATTTTATAAGTTCTTCACATTTCTCCCTTTGTCCTCGGGTTGTCACAGCAGATCCACAATGGAGCCGCATGACATGGAGAACCAGCTGGGGTGGCCTTGAACCAACAACCCTACGCACCGGAAACAAGTGCACAAACCGCTTGGCCACCTTCATTTTAAAGAGCATTTTTTGACGTTTACTGAGAAAAACATCCACACGTGTACATCCACAGAAAGTCTCTTCAGCCAACCAGACGTGTCTGATAAGATTTTTGCTGCTTCAGTTCCAACATCAATGGGTTAACTCTGAGCTTGTCCCGTACCGTTATGTTTAGCTGTTTAGCCTGTGATGGTGTTCATATTCTAACTCAACAATGGAACAATTAAAATCATTTTTGTCCCAAGTGAAAAGTTGAATCTAAAAATGTATAAAAATAATGCCCAGGTTGAAAAATCTCTCAGTTCCAACATTATTATTATTATTGCTTATCTCTGTACACGCTGTTTGATGCACATTTTCCTCTACTCGCACTCATCTTGTGTTTTTTAAGAGCTGACGTAACATGTGAATTTCTCCACTGTGAGATCAATAAAGTCTTATCTTCCCCTTTAAAAGATTATATTTCAAACCAAAATTTACCATTTAATACTCGCGGTGCAGCTGGTCTGACCCTCACATTGGCGTTGACCTGGTGTGGTCGATTCATCTCCTTTGAGACCTGCTGAGGGCTGAGGGTCACCTTGGCAGTCGGGGGCTCAGTGGATGAAAAGCACATCATCTGCAAAAGAGTCAAAAACAGACATTGATGTGTATAATCCATGACCACGACCAGCAGTAAAATATCAGTATTTGGTGTAATATGGATATTGGATGGTGTGATAATGGCAGATATTGTTTTATCAGGGTAAGTTAAAAATCACAAACATTTATTTTTACATGTTGGCTGTAATCTTGATGTGAGACACCAACTGCTGCGTTCAGCATATCAAGTTCATTTGACAAAATATTTCTGCTATTCTCCATAATTTATGTTTATTTTATGCACCTTGTGTTACAGATATGTTGTGAAACAGAAGCTACAGTCCCAATTTCATCACTTTCCTCTGTGTGAGGTTGGAACCTTCAGCATCTGATGGTTGGTAAACAAACTGTAAATTTAATCCTGATGTGAAAAAATATTTGACAGTAAGCATATAATAAATACACAGTAAATTCACCAGTGTAAAATTAACACTGCCAGTGTACAAATGGTCCTACTCTGCTCAGAGTGGGACCATATGTTCAATGGCAGTGTTACTTTAACACTGGTGATTTTACTGTGTACAGAAATACGTCCGCAACATTGGACACATGACGGTTCTTCAGTCAGTCTGTTTTGTCCTTTCTTTGGTTTTCCTTTAGGATCTCACAGGATCACTTGCTTAATATGACTGAAGTCTGATTTCTTCCGTTTAGCATCGCAATATAAGTAGCCCAAATTACATAACTATACATCTTTCCCTTCATAATGTTGTTTCACAGAATTAACAATTAAATTGCCATCCTACAAATAATTAATAAAGTGTGTGTGTGTGTGTGTGTTTTGGCAGAAATTTGCCTATTTATAAAAGTTCTTTCTTGTTGAAATGTGGCAGACAGACACTGATCAAGTCAACCATTTGATCCAAACAAATCACAAACCTCTCCAAATCGATTCTGCTCCATGTGGACAATGGAGGGCATGCTGAGGAGCAGTGACATCATTGTTCTGTGTCCCATTTGTCTAAAGGCGATGTGTTCTCCAGTTAGCAGCTTGTATTCTGATTTGAGTCGGGTGAGTGACAGTCGCCCCTTGTTCATGTGGAGGATGGCTCGGAGAGTCTTCTGAAACAGTTCAAGATCATCCATCTGTGGAAAAACAAATTCAGAGATAAATAAACAAGCTGAAACAGAAACTCACAAATTTAAAGTTGGAGATGGAGAAAGTGAAAATTATCATCCGTGTCATATCACATATTGAACATGGACTTTATGCTCCACTGATGGATAAAGTCAAGCTTGAGTAAATCTGCAGTTACTTGGTGGAATATCACTTTAATTTCTCCAGATTATTTTAACATGGCTGAATATTTTGACATATCCTTTCAATTCTGTTATTTTAAAAATCTTATTAAAATGTGACTCAATTCAATGCATTGTAATCAGCAAACAGTTATATGAATCAATGTCCCCTGTCTGTCTCTGTCTTTATTTACTTGAAGTAAAAAATTGAACTTGGTCACAGACCCACAGATAGCGTCAATTTAATTTAATTTTACCTTTATTTAACCAGGTAGGTCCCAATGGGAGTCCTAAAGGGAGAGCGTTACCCAAAACTCAGCGAAAGATACTTTGAATGTTCACAATAATTGGAAATAATTAACACATCTGCTGCCCTTGATTTCTTGTTTGTTTGTTGTTGTTTTTTTGTTTGTTTGTTTGTTTTTTTGAAAGGTTTGATCAGAGGTGGCCAATGACAACTATACATCTGGAACAGCAAATAAACAGAAAACAAGTCGAATGGTGCGAATATTTTAAGAATTCTTACTTTGCTGTGAACAGGTCAAGATGTCCAGTTGTTAGTGTTGTTCAAAACACATCCAACTACTAACTAGTTTTGTGAACTCCTAACTAGTTGCATTAACCACTGCTGAGTGACAAATGACGTTGGCGCGAGCTGACATCATGTACCCATGGCAACCCCCAAAAAAACCCCAAGCTACACTCAACAAAAATATAAACGCAACACTTTTGGTTTTGCTCCCATTTTGTATGAGATGAACTCAAAGATCTAAAACTTTTTCCACATACACAATATCACCATTTCCCTCAAATAGTGTTCACAAACCAGTCTAAATCTGTGATAGTGAGCACTTCGTCTTTGCTGAGATAATCCATCCCACCTCACAGGTGTGCCATATCAAGATGCTGATTAGACACCATGATTAGTGCACAGGTGTGCCTTAGACTGTCCACAATAAAAGGCCACTCTGAAAGGTGCAGTTTTATCACACAGCACAATGCCACAGATGTCGCAAGATTTGAGGGAGCGTGCAATTGGCATGCTGACAGCAGGAATGTCAACCAGAGCTGTTGCTCGTGTCTTGAATGTTCATTTCTCTACCATAAGCTGTCTCCAAAGGTGTTTCAGAGAATTTGGCAGTACATCCAACCAGCCTCACAACCGCAGACCACGTGTAACCACACCAGCCCAGGACCTCCACATCCAGCATGTTCACCTCCAAGATCGTCTGAGACCAGCCACTCAGACAGCTGCTGAAACAATCGGTTTGCATAACCAAAGAATTTCTGCACAAACTGTCAGAAACCGTCTCAGGGAAGCTCATCTGCATGCTCGTCGTCCTCATCGGGGTCTCGACCTGAGTCCAGTTCGTTGTCGTAACCGACTTGAGTGGGCAAATGCTCACATTCGCTGGCGTTTGGCACGTTGAGAGGTGTTCTCTTCACAGATGAATCCCGGTTCACACTGTTCAGGGCAGATGGCAGACACCGTGTGTGGCATCGTGTGGGTGAGCGGTTTTCTGATGTCAGTGCTGTGGATCGAGTGGCCCATGGTGGTGGTGGGGTTATGGTATGGGCAGGCGTCTGTTATGGACGAAGAACACAGGTGCATTTTATTGATGGCATTTTGAATGCACAGAGATACCGTGACGAGATCCTGAGGCCCATTGTTGTGCCATACATCCAAGAACATCACCTCATGTTGCAGCAGGATAATGCACGGCCCCATGTTGCAAGGATCTGTACACAATTCTTGGAAGCTGAAAATGTCCCAGTTCTTGCATGGCCGGCATACTCACCCGACATGTCACCCATTGAGCATGTTTGGGATGCTCTGGACCGGCGTATACAACAGCGTGTACCAGTTCCTGCCAATATCCAGCAACTTCGCACAGCCATTGAAGAGGAGTGGACCAACATTCCACAGGCCACAATTGACAACCTGATCAACTCTATGCAAAGGAGATGTGTTGCACTGCATGAGGCAAATGGTGGTCACACCAGATACTGACTGGTATCCCCCCCCAATAAAACAAAACTGCACCTTTCAGAGTGGTCTTTTATTGTGGACAGTCTAAGGCACACCTGTGCACTAATCATGGTGTCTAATCAGCATCTTGATATGGCACACCTGTGAGGTGGGATGGATTATCTCAGCAAAGGAGAAGTGCTCACTATCACAGATTTAGACTGGTTTGTGAACAATATTTGAGGGAAATGGTGATATTGTGTATGTGGAAAAAGTTTTAGATCTTTGAGTTCATCTCATACAAAATGGGAGCAAAACCAAAAGTGTTGCATTTATATTTTTGTTGAGTGTATGTTAAAATAGATTTCTTTTGAAACAGTTACTTGGTTTAGAGTTGTGAGTTTAACTGTAAACAAATGTTGACAAAGTGATTTAAGTATCAGAATGCTTGATTTATTTTCACTTGATAATTTCTGTGATCAGACCTGTTCAAGTGAAACACAAACATAACTACTTACTGACAACTAAAACCGTTAAAACATTAGCTGCACCTGATTTTGTCATTTTTATTTAGTTTTAAAGGTATCACTGGAGATCGAGCAATAAAAGTCATTACATACCTGAAAACAAGTTAGCTGCTCTGAAGATTGTAAAAGTCCAGCTGTTGAAAGTCTTATTTGCTGTGAACAGGTCAGATGTTCAGTTGTTAGCGTTGTTCGAAGCAAATCCAACTGCCAACTAGTTTGTGAACTCCTAGCTATTTGCCTTAACTACTGCTGAGTGACAAGTGACGTTGGAACAAGATGACGTCTGGTACCCATGGCAACCAAAAAAAACAACCTAGCTATATTCAAATTAGCACTGGTACCACAGTCTCTTGAGCAAAGAGACTTTTAGCACGTTTTTGAAAACATGGCTGTGATTGGTCCATCTGATACGTCGGCCGCTATTGGCTATCACGCCACGCTCTGTGACTGGCTGTGGCGTAACCGCCGAAAATGTGAAAAACAAACCGAATAGCACTGGTACCACAGTCTCTTTGGAGGAGTGGAACCAACTTACATTGTAAACAAAGGCTGCAGCCAATCGGAGAGCGGCGTGTCTCAGCCAATCAGCAAAATGTCAGAATCCTGACTAAAAGTCACGTGACCAAATAACCCGATATCGACTCCTTTGCATTGGCTGGTAGAGTGGAACCAACTTTTTTTTTTTTTTTTTTTTTCCTTCGCTGCCTACTATCTCCGCTTGTTTACTGAAACGTCTGCAATACGGGCGCACTTGAAATGTTGGAGTCAGAGTCGCTCTGTTGCCGGAGCAAAGAAGAGGGAAAACCAGAGCGAATATCTGTTCGCTCTGTTCTATCTGAATACATTGAGAACTGCACTGAGAGACGATCTGATGAGGCTGCACTTACATCGTTACACACGGACAACAGCATTAACATCGCAACATAAAACTCTTTGTATATTGTGCATAAAATTCTCCTGGATATATTAACTGGGTTTTTAGACGTTGTTACTGCATTTGTTTTATGTAAAAATGTCAGACGCTCAGGTTGTTTCTCCGTTATTTTCAATGGGAGTTGCTGCTTATTAACAAACAGACATGTATATTTTACCTGTGCATAATAAAATATGTAAAGTAAAAGAAAAAGGTATTATTAAGTGTTCTGACCATAGAACCAGACGAATGCGGTTAACGAAGGTGGAGGCGGAAAAGGGAGGAACGGAGGTTTGCGCACAATGTAAACACAAACTAAACTTAAACTGTAAATCCTTAAAAGGATCAAACAGACGTAACTTTAATTGTAAACCTGGAGGTCTTTGGACCCGGAAACAGATTTATCACGTGATGCGTTACGTCAGCGCTTAACCGGATATTGCTGGAACACAGAACTGTTAAGTATGCTACGGGTCAGTGTGTTAACTGCGGGGACATGGAGAGTGTTTATCATGTTCTGTTAGCCTGCCGAGCATACAGCATAGAAAGACGTATTCTGCTAGAGGAGGTTAGAGAACTGGGGGAGACCATGCTCTCTCTTGAGTGACTACTTTCCTTCTCTGTGCCGTCAGCTTGGAGATTTGTGTTTAAGTTCCTTAAGAACACAGGGGTTTTTGATAGGATTTAGTTAACCTTTTTTATTTATTTATTTTTTGTCACTCCGTCGATGCTCCACATCTGTAGTTTCACAATTGTACAGTTGGTGGCGGTAATGCAACATTCTGGATGCCAACCGCCAATAAATTGCAAGAAGAAGAAGAACACATAACTTGATTTATGCGATGATTGCGCGCGTGCTGCCACGTAGATGTCATAATGGCGCTGTTAGCTCAGTCACTGACTGGTTATCCTCTATTTCATTAAACCCAGTACCTGTCTTAGTGTACATAATTACATATTGTCACTAAACTCCATTGGTCTGAGTCACGTTTCCAGTGCCGTGCGAGAGACGATTTAAGATGGTCACAATTTTGGTGGGCAGGGCATTCCATGGATCCACTACTCTCTGGCTAAAACTGTTGCCTCTAAGTTTAGTCTGGCAATGTTGCTTGAAAATCTTGAACCCATTAGAGCGTGTTCTGCCTGATGTCTGTAGTGAGAAGAGAGCAAGAGAAAGTTGTGTACTGCAGCCATCGCTGAAGTGGGTTTATTTGAGCTACCATACGAAAGTACTGAGGTGGATTCTGATACAAAACTACCGTTTCACATTTGATGGATTACTCCACGCCCTGACCGCTGTTGGAGTGACGCTGCCTCGACGGTAATCCTCGCCGATCGAATTACCTACAGGAAAATAAACAGTGCAAACAATGGAATTGGTTTAGAATGGGAATAACCCCCTTGTGTCTGATGATTTGCAGATGTTCGCAAATATCCGTTTTCAATTTGCAACCATATAACCAGCATGAATGTCCGCAAATTATCAGACACAACGGGGTTATTCCCTAATTGTCAAACATCTTGTGCAATATATCTTCTAGTCATTTTGCATAAATTTATTGTATTGTAAAAAAAAAAAAATTTGATTGGTTGATTGATTTCTGTTTAATACTAACACTTTCTGCAATTGTGTATTTATCCATCGGGATAAATAAAGTTGATCTTTATCTGAAACAAGGATGTGTCTTAGTGCCATCTCTGTTCTCCCTTTACTTCGCTACTGTGCTTGAGTTGCCCCCCCCCCCCCCCCCCCCAAAGATGGTGTCTACCTCAGAACCCGGACAGATGGCAAAGTCTTTAACCTCACTTGGCTCAGGGCCAAAGCCCACACAAGAACCGTCTCTGCCAAGGAACTGCTGTACGCTGATGACTCAGCCGTGGTGGCGCACTCATCCGGTGAACTGCAGCTCCTTCTCAATTTCAATTTTAATTTCAATTGATTTTCATTTATATAGTGCCAAATCACAACAAGCTTGCCTCAAGGCGCTTCACATAAGTAAGGTCTAACCTTACCACCCCCCAAAGCAACAGTGGTAAGGAAAAACTCCCTCTGAGGAAGAAACCTCAAGCAGACCAGACCCAAAGGGGTGACCCTCTGCTTGGGCCATGCTACAGACTCAAATTACAAAACAATTCACAAAATGAAAATACAGGAAATGTTGCCGGTGCACAGGATGGTTTCTGGAACAGATACCACACCCATCTGGATGGAGCCGCACCTCAAACAGAGAGAAAAGAAAAAAAAGCAGACTCAAGTGTCAGAAACACAAATACAGTGTAATTTATCAACATTAAGCAACAAGAAAAACTGAAGAAATACTAAGGTGATCGCCGGCCACTAGCCCATAAGCTCCCCTAAAAGACCAACAGTTTAGATAAAGTTGAGGCCGTGGCCTGCTCCGTTTCCTAATAAAATGAATTAAAAGAGTAAAAAGCTTAGAAACATACTATGCCAGTATAAATAGCCATGCAAAAGGGGAAATAAGTGCGTCTTAAGTCTGGACTTGAAAGTCTCTACAGAATCTGACTCTTTTATTGACACAGGGAGATCATTCCACAGAACAGGGGCACAATAAGAGAAAGTTCTGTGACCCACAGACTTTATATTCACCCTAGGGACACTAAGTAGTCCTGCACCTTGAGAACGCAAAGCTCGGGCTGGTACGTAGGGTTTAATTAGGTCAGCTAGGTAGGGAAGTGCCAGTCCGTGAACAATTTTATAGGCTAGTAGCAGAACCTTAAAATCTGATCTCACTGGGACAGGAAGCCAGTGAAGCGACGCCAAAATGGGTGTAACGTGGTCAAACTTTCTGCTTTGTGTTTAAATTCGCAGCAGCAGCATTTTGAACCAATTGGAAATCCCTAATGCTGGACTGCAGTAAACCAGAAAATAGAATATTGCAGTAGTCCAATCTAGAAGAGACAAATGTATGAATCAATGTCTCAGCATCAGCCATAGATGGGACGAATCTTCGCTATATTTCACAGGTGGAAGAAAGCAGTCCTCATAATATCTCTAATGTGGAGGTCAAAGGACAACGTAGGATCAAAAATTACCCCAAGGTTCCTCACTTTGTCAGTGTGATGTATGACACACGAGCCTAGGCTAAGCGTTAACTGATAAAATTGATGCCGATGTCTCAATGGACCAAGAACCATCATTTCAGTCTTATCAAAGTTTAAAAGTAGGAAGTTGCTAGACATCCAGCTTCTCACTGATGCAAGGCAATCATCTAAGGATTTTATGTGGATGAGATTACCAGCAGTTATTGGCATGTATAACTGAGTATCATCAGTATAGCAGTGAAAGGTAACCCCAAAAACGCCTCAATATGTGCCCAAGGGGTGCTATATAAAGGGAGAAAAGTAGGGGGCCTAAGACGGACCCCTGTGGAACCCCAAATTTCATGTCACTAAGGTTAGAGGTAGTGTTAATGCCTTAAGTGCTGCAGCAACTGATCTAGGTCTCACCATCAATGTGAGGAAAACAGGTGATGTTCAAGCCCTTTCCAAAGTCGACCGCGCCAGACCGTGACATTCTCTTGAATGGCAGCACACTTGGTACAGTCCACCACTTCACATACCTAGGAAGCACCTTGTCAAGCAACAACAGCATTGACTCCTGGAAAGTTCTCGCCAAGGAGATAATCCATCTCACCTCACAGATGTGGCATATCAAGATGCTGATTAGACAGCATGAGTATTGCACAGGTGTGCCTTAGGCTGGTCACAATAAACTAACATAGATTTGTGAACAATATTTGACAGAAATAGGTCTTTTGTGTATGTAGAAAATGTTTTAGCTCTTTCAGTTCAGCTCATGAAAATGGGAGCTAAAACAAAAGTGTTTTTATTTATTGTTCAGTATATATACACACACACAGTGGCCTCCAAAAGTATTGGAACATTTAGTATTTCACACATTTTAATTTGTTTATGCCATTTCACATACAAAAAACAGAAAAAAATACAAAAAAATAAAAAATTTTAAAATTATTTTCCTTAAACTTGAAAGCAAATCTCTACAACTTGATATGAATTCATTAAAAATATAAACGCCAAGATGATGGGTTGCATAAATAATGGAACACTTTGGTGTAATACCTGTAAATAATTAATTTTATTGTAAGTTTTCTTCAGACAAGTCAGGAGATGGCTACATAAACATTTCAAAGTCACTGAATATGTGTTGGATTTTAATTACATAAAATATGAAGAAATACAAACAGTATGGCCCTCAATGGTAAATCTGTATGGAGAAGATAGCACTGGTCAACTGCAACAACAACAAAGTCTTGCATGGACTTTGAGAACTGATTTATGATAATTTTGGAGTGCCAAATCCGAATCTGAGTTCAGATTTCCTCTATCACATCATGTTTTTTTTTGCAGTCTGCATGTTCTGAATTGATGGATTATGCAAAGGTTCCTGGTTCACTCACGAGTTTGATCCCACTCATCCTGCACAAAGGCAGCTTCAAAAGCATACTTTTTAAAAGAGGTTTGCAAAATGTGAACAAGAGCCGTAATATCACTTATGGCACTGAAGAGATGTGCGAGACTGCAGCTTTTGCTTCAATGCTTGATCCGAGAAATATGCTTTCATATCTCAAAAAAGTGATATGATTGGCAAAAACTAACACCAGATTCGGATTTGGTGGCCCAAACTGCCCAAAATCCGTTGAAAAAAATCCATGCAAGAAAAATTGCGTTGGCCAGTGTAGTTCTCAAAAACTGACTGCGCAAGAAGAAGAGTGAGGAAAGCCACCAAGACACACAGACAACCCAGAGTAGCCTATAACCCAAGAAGTTATAGGCTAATGTGGCTGTGATTGGAGAAATTGTGCACAATGCATGTTTTGCATTTTGTATCACTAGTTATACAGCTTCATGATTAAGTGGTATAGAGAAAGATTTTCTGTCACCAAAACATCAGATCTAGGCTTGCATCTCAGATGTGCCTTCTGGCAAATTGTAGATGAACTTTCAGGTCTTTTTTTTTTAAGAAAATATATTACTTATATCTAAACATTTGCCAATGGCTTTTGGGCCCAAACTTACCAAACTTGGCACATGGTTCCGCCAAGTAGGAGGAACAGTCATCACATCAGTAGTGACCTTATTTGCATATTAACTGGGTCATTGGGTCAGTGGATGGAAGCTGGTCCCACATCCAACAGGGGTGGATGTGAAGTGGGGTGGGTGTTGAGGGTGTTTCCTTCCACCGGAGCCACTGACCAAAGGTTTGATTAAATGGAAAATATCTTGCATTAATAAAGGTTGATTGATGACCACTACTGCATTAAGAATTAGAAGATTTCCAGGATTTAAAATAAAAATTGTGAATTAAAAACGATGACTAGACAGTCAAGCTTTGGCTGCCCAGATTATCTAGAGCACAAGAAAAAGGCTATGGCTTTTGTTATGGACCACACAGGAAAACCCCTTTGCACTAAACCAGCTCAGATTTAGAGACAAAAAAAAAGGGGTTTAATTTTACAAGCCAAAATGGGTTTCAGTAGAGACAAAGAGTTGATTTTGTTGATATTTATTCATTTAAAGTGTTTTATAAATACAGTACATTTATTATTATTATAAGAAGGCACTGCAAGCTCTTGACAAAAAACAGATTTCAAATTGGGCAGTAGAGGGCACTGCAGATTATAACAACACGTGGGAGCCCAGTTGAACACACACTGCTTACTTTTTATAAGCAGTGTGTGTTTTCTGCTCCACACACAATTATATATATATATATATATATATATATATATATATATATATATAGTGAGAAAAATACATATTTGAACACCCTGCGATTTTGCAAGTTCTCCCACTTAGAAATCATGGAGGGGTCTGAAATTTTCATCTTAGGTGCATGTCCACTGTGAGAGACATAATCTAAAAAAAAACAAAAAAAAATCCGGAAATCACAATGTATGATTTTTTTATAATTTATTTGTATGTTACTGCTGCAAATAAGTATTTGAACACCCACCAACCAGCAAGAATTCTGGCTCACACAGACCTGCTAATTTTTCTTTAAGAAGCCCTCTTATTCTGCACTCTTTACCTGTATTAATTGCACCTGTTTGAACTTGTTACCTGTATAAAAGACACCTGTTCACACAATCATCCATCCATCCATCCACCCATTTTCTTCCGCTTTATCCGGAGTCGGGTCGCGGGGGCAGCAGCTCAAGCAAAGCCGCCCAGACCTCCCGATCCACACACCTCCTCCAGCTCCTCCGGGGGAACCCCAAGGCGTTCCCAAGCCACCCAAGAGATGTAGTCCCTCCAGCGTGTCCTGGGTCTTCCCCGGGGCCTCCTCCCAGTGGGACGTGCTCGGAACACCTCTCCAGCGAGGCGTCCAGGGGGCATCCGGAAAAGATGCCCGAGCCACCTCAACTGACTCCTTTCGACGTGGAGGAGCAGCGGCTCGACTCTGAGCTCCTCCCGAGTGACCGAGCTCCTCACCCTATCTCTAAGGGAGCGCCCAGCAACTCTGTGGAGGAAACTCATCTCGGCCGCTTGTACTCGCGATCTCGTTCTTTCGATCATGAGCCAAATCTCATGACCATAGGTGAGGATCGGAACGTAGATTGATCGGTAAATCGAGAGCTTTGCCCCCCTACTCAGCTCTCTCTTCACCACGACGGTCCGATACAGTGACCGCATCACTGCAGATGCTGCGCCGATCCGTCTATCGATCTCACGCTCCATCCGTCCCTCACTCGTGAACAAGACCCCGAGATACTTAAACTCCTCCACTTGAGGCAAGGACACTCCACCGACCTGAAGAGGGCAAAGCACCTTTTTCCGGTCGAGAACCATGGCCTCGGATTTGGAGGTGCTGATTTTCATCCCGGACGCTTCACACTCGGCTGAAAACCGCCCCAGTGCACGCTGAAGGTCCTGATTTGACGAAGCCAACAGAACCACATCGTCCGCAAACAGCAGAGACGAGATTCTGTGGTTCCCAAACCAGACCCCCTCTACACCCTGGCTGCGCCTAGAAATTCTGTCCATAAAAATAATGAACAGAACCGGTGACAAAGGGCAGCCCTGGCGGAGGCCAGCGTGCGCTGGAAACAGGTTTGACTTACTACCGGCAATGCGAACCAAGCTCCTGCTGCGGTCGTACAAGGACCGGATAGCCCTTAGCAAAGGACCCCGGACCCCGTACTTCCAGAGCACTCCCCAGAGGGTGCGCGGAGGGACACGGTCGAATGCCTTCTCCAGATCCACAAAACACATGTGGACTGGTTGGGCAAACTCCCATGAACCCTCGAGCACCCGATGAAGCGTGTAGAGCTGGTCCAGTGTGCCGCGACCAGGACGAAAACCACACTGCTCCTCCTGAATCCGAGGTTCGACCATCGGTCGAATTCTCCTCTCCAGGTCTCTGGAATAGACCTTACCGGGGAGGCTGAGGAGTGTGATCCCCCTATAGTTGGAACACACCCTCCGGTCCCCCTTCTTAAACAGAGGGACCACCACCCCGGTCTGCCAGTCCAGAGGCACTGTCCCCGATCGCCACGCGATGTTGCAGAGGCGTGTCAGCCAAGACAGCCCCACAACATCCAGAGACTTAAGGTACTCAGGACGGATTTCATCCACCCCAGGAGCCTTGCCATCGAGGAGCTTTCTAACCACCTCGGTGACTTCGGCCTGGGTAATGGATGAGTCCGCCTCTGAGTCCCCAGTCTCTGCTTCCTCTTCGGAAGACATGACGATGGGATCACACAATCAATCACACTCCAATCTGTCCACCATAGCAAAGACCAAAGAGCTGTCTAAGGACACCAGGGACAAAACTGTAGACCTGCACAAGGCTGGAATGGACTACAGGACAACAGGCAAGCAGCTTGGTAGAAGACGACAACTGTTATGATCATTAGAAAGTGGAAGAAACACAAGATGACTGTCAATCTCCCTCGGTCTGGGATTCCATGCAAGATCTCACTTTGTGGGGAAAGGATGATTCTGAGAAAGCTCAGAACTACACAGGAGGACCTGGTCAATGACCTGAAGAGAGCTGGGACCACAGTCACAAAGATTACATTAGTAACACATGATGCTGTCATGGTTTAAAATCCTGCAGGGCAGCAAGGTCCCCCTGCTCAAGCCAGCACATGTCCAGGCCCATTTCAAGTTCACCAGTGACCATCTGGATGATCCAGAGGAGGCATGGGAGAAGGTCATGTGGTCAAATGAGACCACAATAGAGCTTTTTGGAATCAACTCCACTTACCATGTTTAGAGGATGAGAACAACCCCAAGAAAACCATCCCAACCGTGAAGCATGGGGGTGGAAACATGATACTCTGGGGGTGCTCTTCTGCAAAGGGGACAGGATGACTGCACCGTATTGAAGGGAGGATGGATGGGGTCATGTATTGTGAGATTTTGGCAAGCAACCTCCTTCCCTCAGTAAGAGCATTGACGATGGGTCATGGCTGGGTCTTCCAGCATGACAATGATCCCAAACACACAGCCAGGGCAACTAAGGAGGGGCTCCACAAGAAGCATTTCAAGGTCCTGGAGTGGCCTGGACAGTCTCCAGACTTGAACTCAATAGAAAATCTTTGGAGGGAGCTGAAGCTCCAACCTGAAAGATCTAGAGAAGATCTGTATGGAGGAGTGGACCAAAATCCCTGCTGCAGTGTGTGAAAACCTGGTGAAAAACTACAGGAAACGTTTGACCTCTGTAACTGCAAACAAAGGCTTCTGTACCAAATATTAACATTGATTTTCACAGGTGTTCAAATACTTTTTTGCAGAAGTAACATACAAATAAATTATTAAAAAAGCATACATTGTGATTTCCGGATTTTTGTCTTTAGATTATGTCTCTCACAGTGGACATGCACCTAAGATAAAAATTTCAGACCCTTCCATGATTTCTAAGTGGGAGAACTTGCAAAATCGCAGGGTGTTCAAATACTTATTTTCCTCACTGTATATATACATATATATATATATATATATATATATATATATATAACCTCCATGACCAGTGAAAGATCAAGGGCCGAGACGTCGCCCGGTATGGCGGAGCCGGGGTCCCATCCTGGAGCCAGGCCTGGGGTTGGGGCTCGCACGCGAGCGCCTGGTGGTCGGGCCTTAGCCCATGGGGCCCGGCCGGGCTCAGCCCGAAGGAGCAACGTGGGCCCGCCCTCCTGTGGGTTCACCACCTGCAGAGGGGGCCATGGGTTCGGTTGCAGAGAGGATTGGGTGGCAGTCGAGGGCGGGTGGTCCGGTCCATGCTCACAGCCCCTGGCTGTTGGGACGTGGAATGTCACCTCGCTGGGGGGCAAGGAGCCTGAGCTTGTGCAGGAGGTTGAGAGATACCGACTAGAGATAGTTGGGCTCACCTCCACGCACAGCATGGGCTCTGGTACCCAACTCCTGGAGAGGGACTGGATGCTTCATTTTTCTGGCGTTGCCCACGGGGAGAGGCGGAGAGCTGGGGTTGCATTGCTTATTGCTCCCCAGCTAAGTCGCCATGTGTTGGAGTTCACTCCGGTGAACGAGAGGGTCGCGTCTCTACGCCTTCGGGTCGGGGACAGGTCTCTCACTGTTGTCTCGGCCTACGGACCGAGCAGCAGTGCAGAGTACCCGACCTTCCTGGAGTCCCTGAGAGGGGTACTAGATAGCGCTCCGACTGGGGACTCCATTGTTCTCCTGGGGGATTTCAACGCCCACGTGAGCGGCGACAGTGAGACCTGGAGGGAGGTGATCGGGAAGCACGGCCTCTTCGATCTGAACCCGAGTGGTGTTCAGTTGTTGGACTTCTGTGCTAGTCACAGTTTGTCCATCACGAACACCATGTTCGAGCACAAGGGTGTCCATAAGTGCACGTGGCACCAGGACACCCTGAGCCGGAGGTCGATGATCGACTTTGTAGTCGTATCATCTGACCTTCGGCCACATGTTTCGGACACTCAAGTAAAGAGAGGGGCAGAGCTGTCAACCGATCACCACCTGGTGGTGAGTTGGATCCGCTGGGAGGGGAGGAAGCCGGTCAGACCTGGCAGGCCCAAACGTATCGTGAGGGTCTGCTGGGAACGACTGGCGGAACCCTCTGTCAGGGAGGTCTTCAACTCCCACCTCCGGGAGAGCTTCTGCCAGATCCCGGGGGAGGTTGGAGACATGGAGTCTGAGTGGACCATGTTCTCCACCTCCATTGCTGATGCGGCCGCTTGTAGCTGTGGTCGCAAGGTCTCTGGTGCCCTGTCGCGGCGGCAATCCCCGAACCTGGTGGTGGACACCGGAAGTAAGGGATGCCGTCAAGCTGAAGAAGGAGTCCTACTTATCTTTGTTGGTAGGTGGGACCCCAGAGGCAGCTGACAGGTACCGGCAGGCCAAGCGTGCCGCAGCCCGTGCGGTCGCAGAGGCAAAAACTCGGGTCTGGGAGGAGTTCGGGGAGGCTATGGAGGAGGACTATCGGTCGGCCTCTAAGAGATTCTGGCAAACCGTCTGACACCTCAGGAGGCGGAAGCAGCTCTCCACCCGCACTGTAAACAGAGCTGCTTCCGCGGGTGGGGAACTGTTGACTCTGACTGGGGATGTTGTTGGGCGGTGGAAGGAGTACTTCGAGGATCTCCTCAATCCCATCGTCACGTCTTCCGAAGAGGAGGCAGAGACTGGGGACGCAGAGGCGGACTCATCCATTACCCAGGCCGAAGTCACCAAGGTGGTTGGAAAGCTCCTCGGTGGCAAGGCTCCTGGGGTGGATGAAATCCGTCCTGAGTACCTTAAGTCTCTGGATGTTGTGGGACTGTCTTGGCTGACACACCTCTGCAACATCGCGTGGCGATCAGGGACAGTGCCTCTGGATTGGCAGACCGGGGTGGTGGTCCCTCTGTTTAAGAAGGGGGACCGGAGGGTGTGTTCCAACTATAGGGGATCACACTCCTCAGCCTCCCCGGTAAGGTCTATTCCAGAGTACTGGAGAGGAGAATTCGACCGATGGTCGAACCTCGGATTCAGGAGGAGCAGTGTGGTTTTCGTCCTGGTCGCGGCACACTGGACCAGCTCTACATGCTCCATCGGGTGCTCGAGGGTTCATGGGAGTTCGCACAACCAGTCCACATGTGTTTTGTGGATCTGGAGAAGGCGTTCAACTGTGTCCCTCAGGTCACCCTGTGGGGAGTGCTCCGGGAGTACGGGGTCCGGGGTCCTTTGCTAAGGGCTATCCAGTCCCTGTACGACCACAGCAGGAGCTTGGTTCGCATTGCCGGTAGTAAGTCAAACCTGTTTCCAGTGCACGTTGGCCACCAGGGCTGCCCTTTGTCACCGGTTCTGTTCATTTTTTTTATGGACAGAATTTCTAGGCACAGCCAGGGTGTAGAGGGGGTCTGGTTTGGGAACCACAGAATCTCGTCTCTGCTGTTTGCGGACGATGTGGTTCTGTTGGCTTCATCAAATCAGGACCTTCAGCGTGCACTGGGGCGGTTTGCAGCCGAGTGTGAGGCGTCCGGGATGAAAATCAGCACCTCCAAATCCGAGGCCATGGTTCTCGACCGGAAAAAGGTGCTTTGCCCTCTTCCACTTGCCTCAAGTGGAGGAGTTTAAGTATCTCGGGGTCTTATTCACGAGTGAGGGACGGATGGAGCGTGAGATCGATAGACGGATCGGTGCAGCATCTGCAGTGATGCGGTCACTGTATCGGACCGTCGTGGTGAAGAGAGAGCTGAGTAGGGGGGCAAAGCTCTCGATTTACCGATCGATCTACGTTCCGATCCTCACCTATGGTCATGAAATTTGGCTCATGACTGAAAGAACGAGATCGCGAGTACAAGCGGCCTAGATGAGTTTCCTCTGCAGGGTGGCTGGGCGCTCCCTTAGAGATAGGGTGAGGAGCTCGGTCACTCGGGAGGAGCTCGGAGTCGAGCCGCTGCTCCTCCACGTCGAAAGGAGTCAGTTGAGGTGGCTCGGGCATCTTTTCCGGATGCCCCCTGGACGCCTCGCTGGAGAGGTTTTCCTGGCACGTCCCATTGGGAGGAGGCCCCGGGGAAGACCCAGGACACGCTGGAAGGATTACATCTCTCGGCTGGCTTGGGAATGCCTTGGGGTTCCCCCGGAGGAGCTGGGGGAGGTGTGTGTGGATCGAGAGGTCTGGGCGGCTTTGCTTGAGCTGCTGCCCCCGCGACCCGACTCTGGATAAAGCGGAAGAAAATGGATGGATGGATGGATGGATATATATATATATATATATATATATATATAGATAGATAGATAGATAGATAGATGTGTGCGTGTGTGTGTGTATACGTACAGACACACACACACACCACACACAGTGTTATGGGTACAGTCCATATATTTTGGCATAAATGTGTTTTGTAGATTTTCTTTAAATCAATACAAAAAACGAATTTCAATTATCAAAAGTTAACATCTGACACTTTATAACCTTGGAGAATTCCACAAATTTCATTAGATAAGGTAGTATACTAAATAACAGATTTTAAACATTTGATTACTTTTGAGGTTTACAACTCAATGCATGATTCTGCAATGAGTACAGACTGGCTTACAATCAATAAATAATAAGATGGTCACCATGATGTTCTTTTAACAGTGGATATGTTCAGATACCCCCCCTACCACCACCAAAAAGAAAAGAAAAGAAAGAAATAAATCTGTTTTCTGTACCACAACACTGCTACACAAAGACAATCACAGAACAACACTTAGCTAATTTCATGCTGGAGGCTCATCAGAAATGCATGATCTGAGACAGCTGAAACTGGAGAAGCTCAATCAATGAAATAATATGCTGCAGCAATGAACGAACAAAACATAATGGCCCAACTGAACACACACGGGTCCACCATATAGCTCAACATAAGGACAAAGAAAAAGAAAAAACACACACACAGATACATACATACATACAAAAAACAGCTATGTAGGAAGAATGCAGAGCCAATGGGAACACCCAAATGAACACAACACTACATGACCAAGCTCATACTTTTTCAAAATCTGTAAGTAAGATGTATAGAATTTTTGGTCAACTTGAGGTGATCAGTTCATGTTGCTTAATACTGTTGAGTTATACCTTAAGTGTAGTTTTTCTGGCCGACTGATTCTGTTTTGTTTTTTTCTGTCTCTCTCTGTCTGAGATGCGGCTGGATCCACGCGCTGGTTCATATGATTTCTGTAACAGACGCGGAATGGACTCTGTTGCAGGAACAGATTCACTGAGTGGACGGTGGACTGGACACCTGCATGGACTCTCATCAGTTGTTGTTGTTGTGTTGTGTTCTGTATTGTAAGCCTTTTTGATAGAATGGCCTAAGCAGTGGGTCACCCCTTGGAGTCTGGTCTGCTTGAGGTTTCTTCCTAAATATCATCAGGGGGAGTTTTTCCTTACCACTGTTGCCTGTGTGCTTGCTCTGGGTGTGGTTAGATCTTACTTGTGTGAAGCGCCTTGAGGCAGCTTTGTTGTGATTTGGCATTATACAACCCCTGGCAAAAATTATGGAATCACCGGCCTCGGAGGATGTTCATTCAGTTGTTTAATTTTGTAGAAAAAAAAGCAGATCACAGACATGACACAAAACTAAAGTCATTTCAAATGGCAACTTTCTGGCTTTAAGAAACACTAAGAAATCAGGAAAAAAAAATTGTGGCAGTCAGTAACGGTTACTTTTTTAGACAAAGCAGAGGGAAAAAAATATGGAATCACTCAATTCTGAGGAAAAAATTATGGAATCATGAAAAACAAAAGAACGCTCCAACACATCACTAGTATTTTGTTGCACCACCTCTGGCTTTTATAACAGCTTGCAGTCTCTGAGGCATGGACTTAATGAGTGACAAACGGTACTCTTCATCAATATGGCTCCAACTTTCTCTGATTGCTGTTGCCAGATCAGCTTTGCAGGTTGGAGCGTTGTCATGGACCATTTTCTTCAACTTCCACCAAAGATTTTCAATTGGATTAAGATCCGGACTATTTGCAGGCCATGACATTGACCCTATGTGTCTTTTTGCAAGGAATGTTTTCACAGTTTTTGCTCTATGGCAAGATGCATTATCATCTTGAAAAATGATTTCATCATCCCCAAACATCCTTTCAATTGATGGGATAAGAAAAGTGTCCAAAATATCAACGTAAACTTGTGCATTTATTGATGATGTAATGACAGCCATCTCCCCAGTGCCTTTACCTGACATGCAGCCCCATATCATCAATGACTGTGGAAATTTACATGTTCTCTTCAGGCAGTCATCTTTATAAATCTCATTGGAACGGCACCAAACAAAAGTTCCAGCATCATCACCTTGCCCAATGCAGATTCGAGATTCATCACTGAATATGACTTTCATCCAGTCATCCACAGTCCACGATTGCTTTTCCTTAGCCCATTGTAACCTTGTTTTTTTTTCTGTTTAGGTGTTAATGATGGCTTTCGTTTAGCTTTTCTGTATGTAAATCTCATTTCCTTTAGGCAGTTTCTTACAGTTCGGTCACAGACGACTCCAGTTTCCTCCCATTCGTTCCTCATTTGTTTTGTTGTGCATTTTCGATTTTTGAGACATATTGCTTTAAGTTTTCTGTCTTGACGCTTTGATGTCTTCCTTGGTCTACCAGTATGTTTGCCTTTAACAACCTTCCCATGTTTGTATTTGGTCCAGAGTTTAGACACAGCTGACTGTGAACAACCAACATCTTTTGCAACATTGCGTGATGATTTATCCTCTTTTAAGAGTTTGATAATCCTCTCCTTTGTTTCAATTGACATCTCTCGTGTTGGAGCCATGATTCATGTCAGTCCACTTGGTGCAACAGCTCTCCAAGGTGTGATCACTCCTTTTTAGATGCAGACTAATGAGCAGATCTGATTTGATGCAGGTGTTAGTTTTGGGGATGAAAATTTACAGGGTGATTCCATAATTTATTCCTCAGAATTGAGTGAGTCCATATTTTTTCCCTCTGCTTGGTCTAAAAAAGTAACCGTTACTGACTGCCACAATTTTTTTTTCTTGATTTCTTATAGTGTTTCTTAAAGCCAGAAAGTTACCATTTGAAATGACTTTAGTTTTGTGTCATGTCTGTGATCTGCTTTTTTTCTACAAAATTAAACAACTGAATGAACATCCTCCGAGGCCGGTGATTCCATAATTTTTGCCAGGGGTTGTATAAACTAAACTTAACTTATCTAAACTAAATCAGTTGTTTACCACAGGCCTGAAATTTGAAAACAACACAGCTAAACTGTATATATACAATAAATGGATATTATATAATTAACAACAACAATAATTGCATCGGCCTATATTTACATTAAACCTGTGTTGGTTGTGGTTGTGATTCTTGGACAGGACAGTGTAGATATGCAAAGGTTTTCAGGGTCAGAGCTGTGTAAACGCCTCACACACAAAAAACAAGATGTTTCACTGTCACAGTTATATGTGAATCTGGCACATTCATTCAGCTGTTACTTTTTGTAAGCATCTGCAGAATTGTGGTTATAATGTCTTCTTACAGTATGTACTGGCCTGGGCAGTGTGTGGCCATGAAGAAATACTTATCCTTCCATGTATCTGTCTTTCCCGTTTTTCTGTTTTGACACTTTTCTCTTGACAACAAGATCCTTCTGGAGTAACGAATAAAAAAAAAAAAAAAATAGCTGTTGATTCTGTCAAGGTCACTTTTCTATCACCACTCTGCCAAAATGTAAACAATGAAAGTTTCTTTTTTTGTATGACTGAATAATCAGAATCAGAATAGCCTTTATTCGCCAAGTATCTTCAAAGAAAACAAGCAATTTGACTCCAGTTTGAACTACAATATACTCTCTGTTCAAACATGTACAAATAAACACTAAACATTAAATCATTCACAATGAAAATGTGCAAATAAAAATGCACTGGAATCTGCTGTCTTTGACAGAAGTAGAAAACAATGATTATGTATTTTTTTATTGTGAGGAGTGGCATTTGAGGAATTGTTTGTCTGCAACTCCTGAGGCAGGTTTGAAATAGCTGTCATTCCAATCTTTGTGAAATGCCGCCTTCAAGCACTGGTTACACACATTACTTACATGACTGATACTGAATATTCTTATTACAGCAGTAACACATGCTATCCTTTGAATAATCCATATCATATAAATTTAAACACACACACACACACATTTTTGGTTCTCTTGCTGAACAAGATAAAATACAAGTAGCTTTAATCTTTAAATAAAACACAGCTCTGGGCTTTTTAAAGTAGGTCATATTGTACAAATTAATTTTTAACCATCTTTTCAATTAAATATAGATTAGGTTTTCTGTGAAACATCCTCAAAGCACCTCAATTCTATTGCTTTACATGGAGAATCCCCTGCTATAAGTAAAATTTAGACCTGAACCAGCTGTGATTTACACTTCCGTGACATATGTCACAGAAGTTTATCTGTAGACTTCTGCTGACTTTGCCATAGTACCACCTGTCAGATCCATTCTGTGCATGCAGACAATTGCATGCACAAAACATTTGATGGCCAAACAGAACAGCTGAGGATATATGAGCATATTTTGCTGCAAGCTTAATTTAATTTTAAGACAGTTCATGACTTTTATGACCGCATGCTGAAAAGTGACCTCTTTAAAGTGCTGTTGTTGCTCTTGGTCTCACTTGCATAACCTGGGAAATTCAGTCTTTCTGTCTGTTCTTTGATAAGACCAGATAAGATAAGATAAGACTTAATTGATCTCACAGTGGAGAAATTCACATGTTATGTCAGCTCTTAAAAAAAAAAACACACAACATGAGTGCGAGTAGAGGAAAATGTGCATCAGACAGCATGTGCAAAGATAAGCAATAATAATAATACTTGTAACAATACAATAAAATAAGAAAATGAGGTAGGAATAGAATATATATATATACATGATTTGAATTAAAGAATAGGAGCATCTTATTTACAATATGTGAAGTGATGGGGTCACACATTTAAGCAGTATGCAAAAAGCGTCTTTGGCGTTAACATTATTAATCATACCTTCAGAATCATACCTTCCATTAAGTTTTGTTTTTTTTTTCTATAAATTTTCTGTACTAGAAAGAGGAATTAGTGCACGCGCTCATTATGGGTGAGTCACGGACTAGGACGTGTCTACAGCTGGAGGCGTGGCCTGCAGTCGGCGTGTATCCAATAAAAAAAGGAGCCTGTATTTCCTTTCGGTACTGTGCACGAGGAAGTTCTGCGCGGGGTGGATTGATGGTCTTTTTGAAATTGAGATACATTTTTCAATTTAATTAAACACAAAGGACTTATTGCATATCAAACTCGCTGTTTTCATGGTCTAGACATTTTTTTAATCAAAGGCAATTTTTTGTTATTACATAATCAGTTTAATTTTAATTATCCCGCGCGCGCTCTCGTAACGGTGCGACGTGTCTGTGCGCGCGTTAATTATCTTAACTTGGTAGCAAGCGCTGCTCTTCACAGAACTAACAAGTTTAACGTGTGGTGAGTATATATTAAATTCTCTGTCAGAGTAGTGTATATGTTAATAGTGAGTGGTTATCGTAGAACCAAAAGGTAAATGTCGGCTGTCCATGTGAAGCTAATGCTAACATTAGCCGGTTTGAAATCATTGTCCCATTGTAACACACACGGTGACCTTTAAGGATTTCTTACATTTTGTGGGGGGCATTTTTGTCGTCCTATTGTCATGATAATTATTACGTCGACGTAAGATCCCATTTTTACAGGGTCGTGTTCAGCCGCTTTGTTCACTACACGCAAATAATGGCAACTAGCATATCACATTTGTTTAAAAAAAAAAAACGTGATGGTGATTATGATTATCCACCAGGCCTTTCTACTGCAAATTACTGCTATGGTGCCGTGGCTACCCCGTAAATTAAGTCATATTCGGTCTCTTTTTACGAAAATCCACGTCAACCATAAATTAAACTGCGTGTGGTCATTACAGGACCACTTACAATTATCCGAACAGTTTTTTTTTTTTATATTCTTTTTTTTTTCCGGCGAGCTTGATCAGTCTGGAACTTAAGAACCGTGTAGAAAGATAGCGCTCGTGAGCAGGGCGGGACAGTCTGTATGAATGAATGAGTGACACGTGCGCACCAAGGGGAAAAAAATAGATTCTAACACGTATCTGTAACAGTTTCGTCGTTTACAACACAAATGAACACGTAGCATTGAAAATGTATAATTCTGGTTGTTAAAATAAGGGTACGTTGCGGAGTCCTTGTGCCGGATATCCTTCATGCGACATTTACCCAAAAATGGCTTCCAGTTACCGGGAAAGTGCGAGTGGCGTATTTTCCGGTCTTGCACCAAATTCTGTGACTTAACCAGATTCTGGATACCGTTTTAAGAATTTTTTAATGTTCTCGGTTACTTGGCCACTATAAATATCGTATGTATTTATTTTGTTCATATTTAGTGTGTCTTGACCCTGGTGTGTTAAATTACTCTAAATAAACGCGGTTTTATGAAGACATCGACACTAGATGGGGAAACCTCCGAGAAACTACTGAAGTTCTTCCTTCATTTTTGGCTCATATTTTGTTAATGTGCCATTTCATATAAATTGACTATTGTGAGCTAAAATGAGGATTTCATGAAATAGTTTACCAGTGTTAAAAATAGCTGCATAGGTGGTGTAATTTCATATTTGTAACATCTTTATACTCTGTACTGGGGTACATTTTCTTGCCATAAGTCCCACTTTACTTGTGATTTGAGAAATAACTTAGTCATATAATTCAACCATATACCAGTTTGCATGATGGATATTTCAGTTGCTGTTTGAGCACTATTGATAGTTTTGGCCAAATCCTCATTCCCAGTTTGCACTATATGTATGCACACACACAAACCTAAACGTCCGTTTGTTTTAAAATGGGAATTTCTTAAGCATTTAAGCAAATTAACTCACTTTGTTGCAGTGTGTGCTTTATTGCTATGAAGATGCATACTGAAAAGCTTGTCTGCAACACAAGTGTCAAGTCTGTCCACTTGCTTGACCACCACAACATTTGTAGTGGATATTCTTCTGTGATTGGAAGAGGGCTTACTTTGGCTTTTTTGTCTGGAACACGTTGTGACGAGAGCAAGAGTGACTGGGTGGGGGTGGGATGTTAGGGAAAGAGAGTGGGGGGTAAGGGGTAGGGGTAGGGTTACAAATGGCAAAATAAAAAAATAAAGTGCCACGAAAATATTAAAATCCCATGACCTGCTAAAGTGGGTCACGTGATGATGTCATTATGGTCGACCAATCGCAGCGTGTTCTGGCCAAATAGCCACATATTGGTCACATTGGTCACAGAAGAATATCCACTGCCTCATAGTTAAGAGGATAAATGCACACAGTTGCTGAGTCTATTAGTAATAATGTACTGCTAGCACATAAACTATACAACGCTTCACTTTTTCCACATTTTGTTATGTTACCATTATTCTTGCCTTATTCCCCATGGAGGTAATTCATTTTTCCCTCATAATTCTACTCGCAACACCCATAATGAGAACATGACAAAAGGGTTTTTTAATTTTTTTGCAGCTTTCTTAAAACTAAAAATTAAGAAACCACATAAGTATTCACAGCCTTTGTGCAATACTTTGATGCGCCTTTGGCAGCAATTACAGCCTCAAGTCTTCTTGAACATGATGCTATAAGCTGGGCATATGGTGCCTTTTATTAAGGAGTGACTTCTGTCTGGCCACACTACCATACAGGCTTGATTGGTTGATTGCTGCAGGGGTGGCTGTCTGGAAGGTTCTCTTCTCACTACAGATCAGTGCTGGAGCTCTGGCAGAGTGACCATTGGGTTCATGGTCACCTCCATGATTAAGGCCCTTCTCCCCCAATCGCTCAGTTTAGACGGGCAGCCAGCTCTAGGAAGAGTCCTGATCCAAACCGTTTACTGATGGCCACTGTGCTCACTGGGACCTTCAAAGCAGCAGAAATGTCACTGTACCCTTCCCCAGACTTGTGCCTCGAGACAATCCTGTCTGAGGTCTACAGACAATTCTTTTGACTTAATGTTTGGCTTGTGCGCTGACATGCACTGTCAGCTGTGGGATGTTAAACAGGTGTGTGCCTTTCCAAATCACATCCAATCAACTGAATTTACCCAGGTGGACTCCAATTAAGCTGTAGAAACATCTCAAGGATGATCACTGGAAACAGGATTCACCGGAGCTCAATTTTGAGCTTCATGACAAAGGCTATGAATGCTTACGTGTATGTGATTCCTTTTTAATTTTTACCCAAGACCAAAATATGGCCATCAGGTATTGCAAGTACTTTCCTTGTGGTCGTCTGCCTTTGCTCAGTAGAAGATTATTCCTATTACTGGCAGGGTCTTCAGATTCACAGGGATCATTCAGCCCCGTGCTTCGACAAGTTCAAATATGGCTAATCTTGACTTGTTTTTGTTTCCTATATTTATACTCATGGCTGAGGGTATTTCAGCATTGCGTTATAGTGAATACATTTGCAAAAAAAATGGGGGGGGGGGGGTGCTGAATCCGAATCTGAGCTCAGATTTCCTCTATCGCATCATGCCCCCCCGTCTGCTTTAGTGCTGAATTGAAAAGATCAATTTGCCGATTTTAAGTCAATTCTCATTTTAAATCATACAGATCGATTCATACATCCAAAGATATATATATGTGTGTGTGTGTGTGCATGCACTTCTCGCCAGCATTATGACAGCATGTCTGGGGGAAAAAAATCTACGCTGCAGTTGGGCCATTGCGCTGTTTCCGAGGGTGAGTATTAGCCATTTAAATATGTTAATCATGACTACCGGGACTGTTGTTGCAGGCAATAATAGAGAATCGTCCGCCATTTAATTCACACATTTTTTTCTGTTCCTCGTAACGTGCCATTTCCATGGAACAGTGCACAAAGATGCTGTGGGAGCTGTGCTCTCCTGCTGCAGTAGAACTTCCCCCGCTGCAGGTTAATTTTTATAATAGTCGCGTTATCCTGCTGTAGCGTGCTGTGCTGGAGGCGCAGGTTTTGTAGGGGAGACGGGACCGTTATCCCCCAGAAAATATTTAAATTTATAACTCTCTGAAACACTATTGCTTCCATTTTGAGGGCCAGATTTTGTGAATTAGTATTAATAATGTTGCATAACTAGACAATCAGCTCAAACAGCTCAAAGAACAGTTTTAATAACACTAACCCAAATGGAGATCGTATTGAATTGAAATAATCGATTCTGATCTTGAAATTTGAATAGATACCCAGCTCTAGTCTCCATGTTCTGTATTGATGGATTATACAAAAGTTGCTTAATCAATTACGAGTTTGATGCCACTAATCATTCACAAAAGCATAGTTTTTAAACCAGGTTAGTGAAAAGTGAACAAGAGCCATAATATTGTGTGTGGTATCGAAGAGGTGTGTGAGACTGCAGCTTTTACTTCAGTGTTTGATAAGAGAAATGTGTTGGTGGGCACAGCTAACCAAAAGGTTAGCTTCAATAACCACTAATCTGCTAACTGAAAAGTTAACTTTTATAGCGCTAAACCAATAAACTCCTTAAATTGAGGAAGTTACAGCTAACCGCTAACTTTTAGTATTGACTCTGCACACTGTTGGCAACTGATAAACCAGTTTCAACTTTTAGCAGTGTAGATGAGACGCAAGTCGTTTTCACTCGTAGTTTCATTTATAAACAGACTAATTCCGGACAGTTTATCAACCACATTAACAGCAACTCTGTCATTTTTACAAAGTGAAAATATCACACCTTTAATTCTGAAGGTTTGAGTGTTATGGGAAGCCAGATTTGTGTGTCCCCCCACCCCCTGTCAAAACACAGAACGCTGCCATCCATGTGAAAAGTGGCCGACATGCTGAGTCAGAATTCACAAACAGAATTTTCAGTTTTGCGAATGCTTATATATATGTATATATATATATATATATATACACACACACAAATAGAAAACCACATCTATTTCATACCAACACACATTATTATTATTATTATTATTATTATTACTATTCCTTCCGGCAGCCAGACTGCCCACTTCTGGGGGAGTGCTGAGTTCCTTGCGGCAGCCTGGCTGTTGCAACATGCGCAACAGGAATTGATGTTTGGTTTTAGGGTTTACGAACGTTTTCGACTGTTCAGTCTTACTCACTATGCCAGCAAAGAAATGTTAGCGCAACTAAATTTAGTGGAAGCTAATTAATCTGCTGATGGTTTTCAAAGTTAGCTGAAAAGCCAACCTGCTAAAAGTTAGCTTAGCTAATTACCAGTTAGCAGATTAGCAGAACTGTACCCACCACTGGTTGTCATATCTGTTTTTGCCAATCACATCACAAAAACCGGATTTGGATTCAGTGCCCCCAAATTACGCAAAATCGATTGTGACAAATTCCATACAAGAAAGAACACGTTGACCAGTATTATACTGTATGAATTGTAGAATGGGCCGTCCAGAGGTGTGGGTTACACAGAATTTAGATCTCCCCCCTCCTTCAAATTATTCAGTAAATAATTTACTAGCAACTAACCATAAGTGGCCTTCTGGGTGCTTATGTTTGTAATGATTGAAGTTTTTAATCCTGAATGGTGTTCATCATAAGCCAAAAGCAGGTTTGAAGCAGCTACAAGCATGACAAAGGAGTCACATGTCGACAGTAGGAATAGACATGTTATTCAGCTCCTTTGCTTCCTGTTTGTCAAAAGCTTTGGAATTTGTCTGCATTGTCATCCCATCAATTTTATATTTACTTGTTGAAAGAGCTCAGCTCCAGTGATGAAACTGGTAATGTGCCCATCACACCAGTCTTTGTAACATATTTATTACTTGATGTTATTATCCATGTTGCTTTCTGTGCTTTTACCTTGATTGTTCTTTGCAGCAGCTCTCTGTGCCCCCCTCCCCCACAGTAAAATATCATGTGAAGTTTGACATGACATTATAATACAGCAACTCTTTTCTGTTTCTTTTCAGGATGTGCCCTTGTTCATCTGCAGTCCCAGATCCACAATGGCTGTCTGTTCAGTCTGCTTAATAGCTCAGCAACAAAGGATTAGCAACAGAGCTAGTATAATTACAGGATAGCAATAAGCCCAACCCACACTATACCTCTCTTTATTATAATTAATTTCTGGGCAATCCAGAGAGAATTATTATAGATTTGCACTTCTTAATAATAATAATTAATAATAAAAAAAAATCATGTTGGACAGGTCTGTATAAATCACTTATTTATTATATTTGTACCTCTTTATTTTAGTAGTTCAAAAAAATATATAGAGCTATATTGTCAGGCATTAGTTTCCTTAAATTGTGAAGTAATAGCTAAATAATTATGGTTTCTACAACTGCGGCTGCAATAACTGTGGCAATCACTGCAAGTGCAGCAACCCAGGCATACCTGACAGAGTACACGTGGCTTTTGGTTGTTGGCTTCATCATCGCGTTCATCTTAGCCTTTTCTGTTGGTGCCAATGATGTTGCCAACTCGTTTGGAACAGCTGTGGGTTCTGGAGTTGTTACGTTACGACAGGCCTGCATTCTGGCTACTGTGTTTGAGACGTTGGGCTCTGTGCTCCTTGGGGCTAAAGTGAGTGAAACCATTCGCAAGGGAATCATCGATGTTGGCATGTACAATGGCTCTGAGCAGGTGTTGATGGCTGGATCTGTCAGTGCTATGGTTGGTAAGTATCTGCAGTTATATTTTATTATTATTATCATCTTGCATATTTTACAGTGTTTCTGAAAGGTACTTGGAGCAACTAGAATGTGCTCAAGTCTTTTATCCATGAATTACTTCTTATCAGGTTCTGCGGTGTGGCAGCTGGCCGCCTCCTTCCTTAAACTCCCCATCTCTGGAACACACTGTATAGTTGGTGCTACGATTGGCTTCTCCTTGGTTGCCAGAGGCCAACAGGGAGTCAGGTGGTTGGAACTCCTTCGTATTGGTGAGTCAAACTACAAATGTCTTCAGTGTTTCATTTGATGGCATTACTAGTTAACTAAATAAATGTTTTGTGTGTGTCAAAATGGTCTCTTATTTAAAAAAAGTCAACTAATGTGCAACATCCTTGTATTTGATTTTCCCAGTTGGTTCCTGGTTCCTGAGTCCCCTATTGTCTGGTATAATGTCAGGCATTGTTTTCTACTTTGTGCGGATGTTTATCTTGCACAAGGTAAGCTTTCTGTATTTGTGACACTTGCTGAATAATTATATAGGATTAATTGCTGATAAGGGTCCTTATTCAAAAGGCAGTTTCAGTGTTTTCATAATGACCTTGACGCTACTTTTCATTCAGATAGTTCTGCATGTGTCATGGAGCCTGGTTCACAACTACTGTACAGTTGTTGGGCCATTAATTGAAACCAAATATTGACTGACTTTTTTAGGGATGTGCCTCTCTCCCTTTTATAAACAGATGTGTTCAGATACAATTTAGGAATGGTACTTTTTTGTTATGTTACAATGCAATCCGATACTGTACTTTGTTTATTGTAAACTTTCATTGTAATAATGATTCTGATTTTATATGGAACCTTTCAAGGAACCAAAGGTCACTTCTGTGAATTGGGATAAGCCCAAAATGATTTTGCTTGCTTTCAAATATTTCATGTGGGGGGACAGGGACCTTCTTCGGGTTTTTGCTGCTATGCTGTTCTTGGGGAAACGGAGTGCAGTAGCAGAAAGTGCTGGACACACAGACCACAGGAGTGCACACACTCTGTGATGGGTTCATTTATTTAAATGGCACCTTTTTAAACATTATGTAATTGCATGGGGCAAACAAATATTGTGATTATGATTGCAATGTGATAAATTGTGCAATGCTATATCTGTTCATTGTTTCCTCGTTTGTACAGAAGAACATATTTCTTATGTAGTACTCTTTTCTTTGCTGTAGAAAGACCCGGTACCTAATGGGTTGAAGGCCCTGCCTGTCTTCTATGCGATGACAATGGGAATCAACCTGTTCTCCATCATGTTCACTGGAGCGCCAAGTGAGTATCATTGTTTTGGCCATTTTTGCTCTGTATGCTTGACCGCAGCTTAAATAAGTGCTCCTCAGACAGATGGCCACATATTCCAGACTGTTTGCCATTCTCACTGAAAGTGTTATTTTAACATGTTTTTTGGGTCTGGCTTGCTTGTGGTTTTATGTGGGTCATAGCTGCAATGAAATTTTTAGAACAGAGCACAGCAGGGATCTGGAAATAAGATGTCACTGTCTATGCCCTTCAGACATGGAGGAGGAAAAGGGAAGTGAAGAGTGTTTGTAATAGTCATAGTTGCACCTGTTGGTAGTTGTGTTGCTGCTCAGGATTTAACTCTTTTTGTTGGCTTTTGATCTTAAAGAAACTTTATTAAATGAGCAACCTTTGCTCCTTTTTGTTTTCTTCTCTCTACAGGGCCTAACAGCTCAGGATGTTAGCTGGCCTGGGCCTTTAAATGCCGGCTACAGGCCAGAGTATGACCAGATAGTGTGCACTGACTGATGTGTACATGCACACTCAGAGGAGCTCATTTGCAGTTCTAGCATAGCCCCTAAACCCTGCTTAGTCAGTCATTCTGTACAGTATTGTGACGTCCATCACCCCTCAACACACTGTACATGGGGGGCATGTATTGGTTCCTCATCTTAAAAAGGTGTGAGATTGCATTCCATGCACACACATGCACACAATCTTCAATGAAGTAAACTTGACTAGGTTAGATATCACAGGATTCATACACACTAATGGAATTCTCAGGCACATTTAATTCAAGTCCTCAATGAAGCCATTGGGGTAAGATCTAAATGTTTGACTGAAATCGGCTTCCCAAGGACACAGTGAATAATTTCAGTTGCACTATTTTACTTGTAAGACATTTCAAGTTTTACAGGTAAACTGCAGAGGGACAAACTGTTCGGCTCCAGCAAAATATTGCTGTTGGCTGTGCCTGCCTGCAGCCATTATCTGCACAGTGTACAAAATGTTGTGATTCCTGTGATAGAACTTTGCATTCCCTGATCCTTGTGCTCTTCACAGTGATGTGAGCAGACACAAAGAAGCTTATTCCAGTAGTCACGACTTCAGTGCCAGAGACCACAATACAGTTTGTTCAGGACAAATTCGGGCTGAAGAATTTGGAGGTCAGATGTGGATCCTTCACAGCAGAGTCCTGGTGTAATTTTGAGTTTCTATACCCTTTAAATCAGTCACTGCTGTAGTGTGTTCACTGTAAAGTGCAACATTACACAGAAAAAGAATCCCGGTACACTTCTCGCTTGCTCCACATATCTTTGAAAATTCTTCTGTCGGCTCAGTTAAGCAATTCAGAAAATAATCAGTTCCATTTGAAGTGTTTTAACTTTTCTTTTTTTTCTTTTTTTTGGGATCTGGGTACTACAAAGTAATTGGTATGGTACAGGTTTAGGCTGCAAGTAACTATTGTCTGAAATGGATTAATCTGATTTCCTAGAGGTTTGTTTTTGTCTTATTTTCAAATTCAATGTCAATTTTCCTTTGGTTATTGTTTGCAGTAAATCATGATCATAAGTTCTATCACTTTAACTTTCAACTTTCCATTCAAATATTGTCTTAAAGTGTTTATTTTAATGTGTGTGTGTATATATATGTGTGTATATGTATATATATGTGTATGTATATATATATGTATATATATATATATATATACACACAATTTTTATCACAGCATATGAAGTGGCAAAAATAACATTACTGACCTGAGACAGCTCGGGATCCTCGCATATTTCATAAGGCCACAGCAATATTTTCCTGATCAGTTAATGTTTAATTATTAAAAAAATGGACTCAATTATTTATTGACTTACCAATATGCTTGGTGACTAATAATTGTTGCAGCTTTACTACATGTTGAGCTGGATATGTCATTACTTTATAGCTGGGTTGTACCAGTGCTTAATACCTACATTAGATGACCCCCCCCAAGAAGTCTCTTATAAAAGGGTTTTTAAATGTACAGTGTCATAGCGACCGTACATTATGACCCCCTCACATCGGCCTCTGTTGCATGTCAGTGTGTTTCACTAGAACACAAATTTTCTGCGTGAGTTGCCCTTTGGAAAACAAACACCAGTGGCATTTGTTTCTCTTTCAACAGTCAGTGGTGTAAGATTTACACTTGCAGTCTAGTGCACTTCTTCTTTTTTTTTTTTTTTTTTTTTTTTTTTTTTTTCTTGTACCGGTTGCTATTGTCAACTGCCGTTAAGAATGGTTCCCTCTTGTGTAGTGTGAATGATGGGATGAGACACATTTTCACAGCTGTTGCAGTGGTAATTTAATCCTGGTGTTCTTTTAAACGCTTACTGGTTTCTTTATAAAAATGAGGATAATTAAAGTACCGTTGCCAAGTGAGTCACAACTCTTTTCTGTGCTCTTCACAACCTGTGTGTGGGAGGAGAAAAAAACAAACCGTAGTGGAAAATAAACTAACCATGTTATTGTGTAATACCAGTCATGGGATTCTGAGAGGTTATAGGGAGCGGTCTGGAAGGCGGCTGTGGTTAAATTCCACTTCCTGCGCAGTCCTTTTCATCCCTCACTGCACAACTAAGGTTGTAAACACACCCCTTTGTGTCTGAGTGTTTATTTACCATCAGACAGTTCAACTGATGTATTTTTTTTATAATGTTTTATTTTATCACACTGTTCATCCAAACATTGTGATCACGTCGCCATGAATCCTGTTGATCTGTGTTCTTGTCATTCTCTGAAGCCACTAGGTAGAACCTCCTCCCAGTTTAAACTGTAATTCTGTGGGTTGTTGCAGTTCTTGCTCTTGAGCGTCTCCTGTGCTGGAGGTAATGTGCTTCCATTGCATAACAAAACCAACACATTGGTTGGGCACTCTGCAGTCTCGTGCTGCAGTGCGTGTCAGTACAGAGAGTCTGTTGTGGACTCTGCCCTTACATGAACACGGCGACCGAGACGCTTATCACATAGCCTTGGCCTTGTTTTCCTTTTGTTTCAGCTTGCCAATTAGTTGCCCAGTATGTCTTTGGTAGTTATGCATGGCTAAAGTCACCTCACCAGAGGAACTTTTCAGAATTTTTATGTCTGTTTTCTCCCTTTCCTGAGCAGTGCTGATTTGTATCCCTTGTGATGAAGGTGACTGCTTCCTTCTTAGTATAGAGACTTTTGCCAGCATGCTGGTGCATTAATTTATTTCTTCTGCACCAGCTTTGCTGCAGTCTTGGCAGGAGACGTAACATTGTAGCAGGACACTTCAGTGAATCACCACTTTTTGGGGGGATAGATTGTCCATGCAGTACTCTGGAAGTGGGAGTGCAGTGACTTTTCCTGTCAAAATTATTACTTTTATTATTCATATCAAAGGACTAAATATCCCCTTTTATTATGAGGGAGGACACTGTTTTTAACCTGTTGGTTGACATCCATGTGTTTTGTGAATTATTATATTGTTAAAATGTCCATATAACTTGGTAAAATTTTGTCTTATAACTCAGTTTCCCTGTGAAGACTGTAGGACCAGCTATCTTTTTTTTTTTTTTCTTTTTTTTTAACTGTTTTTTGCTTGCCTTTTGTGTGGTCTCCTCCTGTCTGTGGCACCTGGTGGTCCTTCAGCACTGGGATTTGACAAGATCCCCTGGTGGGGCATTCTACTCATCTCTTTGGCGTGTTCGCTGCTGACTGCAATAGTCGTCTGGTTTGTTGTCTGCCCATACCTCAAGAAGAAGATTCAACGTAAGTGAGCTTTTATTTATTTATTTATTTATTTATTTATTTATTTTTATGTAGGAAATGGTTACTCACGTCATTGTTCTCATATTGAGCTCTAACTTGACTTGATGGGTTTTCTCACTTAAGCCTCTGAAGTGAGGGATTTAGCAAGGCATAAGCAATTACATACTATTTACACACACAGCTCATAGTAATCCAGAAAATGAAGCAGTGGAATGAGAAAAAAAAAAAAAAAAAATATATATATATATATATATATATATATATATATATATATATTTTTTTTTTTTTTTAATGGTGTTGCTATAATGACAATCATCTGATAGTATTAGCACTCGTTTGCATTATGATTGGTATTGTCTGGAGTCCCCCATGGCCCACTTTCATCGCTGTAATGAAGATTGGTTATGTGGTTGAATAGGATCTGCTTTGAGCTACCTTCAGCCAGCTGTCAAAGCAACACAACTAGGTCAGTGATTCATTAATTGGTTTTTAACTGTGTCTAAATCTAGGGTGACTTAAGGTGTTGGCATGGCACAGGTAGAGTCAGGCTGACTGCTTAGTTTCCGGCTTGATTAGTTTAGATAAGTCAGGCTAACTTGCCAGAACATTCGTGGGATTATCACGTTGGCTCTCGGTATCTGATTCTTTTAAAACACAAACAGATGTCATGTGAGGTGCAGGCTGTATTGAGCGTTATTGTCTTTCATAAATCAAGCTGTGAGCAGCAGTCGATATGCACTTTGTGATAATTATGATCCTGTGAACAGATGAAGCACTTGCTGGACTTGTATTTGTCTGTTTAGTGTATGTTTGAACATGACCTCAAGGACATTCTTCTTCTCTCCTGTCAGGTGATGTCAAGTCTTCCAGCCCCTCTGAGAGCCCCCTGATGGACAAGAAAGATCTGAAAGAGCCCCATTGTCCAATCCTCAAAGAGACATCAACTCCTGCTGCCAATCGCACCCCTACTGCTGAGCTGCAGGCTGCCACTGAGGAGCGTAGGGTGGCATTTGACATCGAGGAGTCTGACGACGACACTAGAGAACGCAAAGTGGCCTTTGACATTGGAGATTCTGATGATGCCGACAACAATGGTGAAAATGAGGGTATGGTTTCCACTTAATCTGTTCTATTCTGAGCATGTACAACCCCTGGCAAAAATTATGGAGTCACCGACCTCGGAGGATGTTCATTCAGTTGTTTAATTTTGTAGAAAAAAAGCAGATCACAGACATGACACAAAACTAAAGTCATTTCAAATGGCAACTTTCTGGCTTTAAGAAATCAAGAAAAAAAGATTGTGGCATTCAGTAACGGTTACTTTTTTAGACCAAGCAGAGGAAAAAAATATGGAATCACCCTGTAAATTTTCATCCCCAAAACTAACACCTGCATCATATCAGATCTGCTCATTAGTCTGCATCTAAAAGGAGTGAACACACCTTGGAGAGCTGTTGCACCAAGTGGACTGACATGAATCATGGCTCCAACACGAGAGATGTCAATTGAAACAAAGGAGAGGATTATCAAACTCTTAAGAGTAAATCATCACGCAATGTTGCAAAAGATGTTGGTTGTTCAGTCAGCTGTGTCTAAACTCTGGACCAAATACAAACATTGGAAGGTAAAGGCACTGGGGAGATGGCTGTCATTAAATCATCGATAAATGCACAAGTTTACGTTGATATTTTGGACAATTGAAAGGATGTTTGGGGATGATGAAATCATTTTTCAAGATGATAATGCATCTTGCCATAGAGCAAAAACTGCAAAAACATTCCTTGCAAAACGACACATAGGGTCAATGTCATGGCATAGGGTCAATGAGCAGATCTGATTTGATGCAGGTGTTAATTTGGGGGATGAAAATTTACAGGGTGATTCCATAATTGTTTCCTCAGAATTGAGTGATTCCATATTTTTTTCCTTTGCTTGGTCTAAAAAAGTAACCGTTACTGACTGCCACAATCTTTTTTTCTTGATTTCTTATAGTGTTTCTTAAAGCCAGAAAGTTGCCATTTGAAATGACTTTAGTTTTGTCATGTCTGTGATCTGCTTTTTTTCTACAAAATTAAACAACTGAATGAACATCCTGAGGCCGGTGATTCCATAATTTTTGCCAGGGGTTGTATAAACCATGTGAAGAAATCGTGTAAAACGGATCAACCCAGTAGCTCGTTTTGAATTTTTTTTTTTTTTTTTTTTTTTTTTTTTTTTTGGTCTTCTCTCCACAGCACCCAAACAGGTTCAGTCAGACAACCAACATGCCAACGGCTCTACAAATTGTCCTCATCAAGTCCATTTCAACAAATTAGTACAGCTTAACAACAAGCCAGCGCATATGACAAATAATGGTTACAACCAGTACCACACAGTCCACAAGGACTCTGGCCTCTACAAAGACCTACTCCACAAGCTCCACCTGGCCAGGGTTGGTGACTGCATGGGTGAGGGAAGTGACCGGCCAATCCGCAGGAACAACAGCTACACCTCCTACACCATGGCTATCATCGGCTTGCATGGAGACTTCAGACATAAAGAAGCTGAGACTCGTGCTGCTGAGGATGGTGCCAAAGGTCCAGGGGGTCAGGACAGGAAGCGTGTGCGTATGGATAGTTACACCAGCTACTGCAATGCAGTGGCAGAGCACACGACTCCCGAGGGCCTTGGAGCAGGTGATGTGATAGTGGAAGTTGGGATGGAAGATGCCGGTAGTAGCCAAAGCTCTCTGGATGATGAGAGACCGGATTCAGACAAGCCTGAAGTTTCAGTTCTCTTCCAGTTTCTCCAAATTCTCACTGCATGCTTTGGATCCTTCGCTCATGGAGGAAACGATGTTAGGTATGAAATTGTCTTGATAATATTGGGGTGGAGTGTTGGGGTTTAATTGCTGTTCAGATGCAAAACATTGAACTTTAAAACTCCCTTCTTTCACCTGCAGTAATGCCATCGGACCATTGGTAGCCCTGTGGCTGGTTTACGAATCCAGTAGCGTGACCTCAAATGAGCAGACACCCACTTGGCTGCTCCTGTACGGAGGTGTTGGCATCTGTGCCGGGCTCTGGGTGTGGGGTCGCAGAGTTATCCAGACTATGGGCAAGGACCTTACACCCATCACTCCCTCAAGGTACACATGCAAACAGCGCACAACCTGTTTTCTCCTTAGTCAGAAAAACCACAAACTCCTCAGACATGACGAAGCTTTCAAATTAGCAGCCATGCTAAGAAAAACTCTTCTGAGACTCTGGTCTGGTTTTATTCCCCCACAGTGGTTTCAGCATTGAACTGGCCTCAGCCCTGACTGTGGTGGTTGCCTCGAACATTGGCCTCCCTGTTTCCACCACCCACTGCAAGGTGAGCAGCCCAAACACTAGTGTGGGAAGTAGACGAGACATGGAGGGAAAGAATGTTTGTGTGGGGAAGACTGTAAGCAAAATCCTAGCATGGCAGGTGTATTAAAAAAAATATCAAAACGTGTTTCCAGGTGGGCTCTGTTGTGGCAGTTGGATGGCTGCGTTCTAGGAAGGCAGTTGACTGGCGTCTGTTCAGAAACATCTTCATGGCATGGTTTGTAACTGTGCCTATTGCTGGCCTGATTAGTGCTGCCGTAATGGCCATTTTCATCTACGGCATCCTGCGCATCTAAACACTCACCCCACACAGGAAGAGGAGAAAGAAACTGCTTCAGTGTGCACCAGGAGAGGAGTCGAGTTAGGAAGCTGAAATATATCGCATCAAGCTGACAACTTGATTAGTGGAGGAAGGCGAAGCTTAAAAATTTGATGTGAGCACCTGATTTGTCTATCACTATTTTCAAAGCTGGTATTTGCTGTTTGTTTCGTTTGGACCACATTCATTCTCATGGGAAGTTTGTTACTCTGTTTTGACTTTTTCACTTCCTATCATTCTGTAAAAAGTTTTAAAGATGACTTTTCTACTATGTATTGCCTATTTTTACTCTGCAGTTCTGTGTATATGTTTTTGTGTGTGTGTTACAAGCTAGAAATGAACAGCTGAAGTGCAGTATTGGCAATCTGCAGACATATCGCCAATCATAACCAGCTGAAAAATATCGTAGCCAAAAGTATTTTAGTGGCAAAGAGAGACCAGTGGTATGAATCTCCCTTTCGCAATTTAAACTTGCATTTTGCTTCTAAAGTGTCCTGACAGTTGTTAAATTGACCTGTAACTGTTCCTGTAAATTTGAGAGTTGCAGAATGTTAGAATTGTTCTACTGCACAGAAAAAACAAGTGGTTCAGGTGCTTAAAATTGCTATTTGTATCTTATCTAGCTAGGTACAGCATTGTATGCAAAATACTATCATTAGCATTAAAGTCGGCATAATACAGAGGAGGGCAGATCTGTGATGGATAAAGTTGGATATCAATTATCATTCTTGACATGTATTTGAATAACTTTAATCTGAGAAGTATAACTGCAGAATGTTAATTCATTAAAAGACCTTAAGTTTCTTGTTAAAACTTGATTGCATCACCTGTTGGTTAAACGCTTCAGGCATGTTTCGGCCTTTGTAAAATTTTCAGTTCATCCTTCTCACCTAGTTTCCTGGTCTGCCAACATGTTTGCATTGCGCTTCCTTTTACTTGACCTGAGAAGTTCATTTACAGGTTTGTGTAGAGGAAATGACTACACACTGGAAGGTCTACAACTGCTAGGTGTGACGTATGATGCATGTTTGTGGTCATTCGGCAGCAGTACTAAATGCAACTCGATCCATTAGATGCTGTAGTTGCCTTAACTTTGTTTTTCCTCATTAGTACCAAAGATTTTTATTTTATTTTTTAAATGTACATCATAGTTTGAGCTATAGCTGTGGGCTTATAAACTGAAATAAAAATGGAAATGTAATGGACAAGAACTTTTCTTTTTTTTTTCCCCCTCTCTCTCTGAGTTGGACTGATGGCTCATGACATTGCCGTTTTATTCCTTTAAACATACTAAATTGTGGACACCAGACCATAGGCTTTGGCGATCAAAAGCTCATACATGAAACTTAAACTGAATCTCTGCTACATCTATAAGAAATACTTACTGCAGGTAGGTCTGAAGTGGTTATAGGGAATAACTAGTATGGCTACATGGGCTCTGATTGGCAGATTTCCCATATCAGACTTACTATGATGGTACAGCTCGTGTATCAGATTTGCAGCTTTTATAGTTTTCACAGCGCAAAATTTAAAAAAGCAAATTGAGTGGTGAAGAGACCATTCTGTGTGAATTTTATTACGCTGATGGGTTTGAATAAGTTTGACTTAGTATATTCCTGTGCAAAACCTCAACCCATTTGCTTGGAGCTTCACTTGCTTTTTCCTTTCACTGCACAATCCTTATTAGTGGGATCGTTTTAACTTTATAAACCATTGGAACATATTTTATGGTTTAGCACATTTCTGTGCAGAAATGCTCTATTGATGACTGTTCCTCTTCCTAATTTCCATCATCCATCAATTGTCCACTGACAGTCCAGCAGGTGGCAAACTCAACTGGGCTCGTTCAGAAGCAAAGCTGTTGCTTTCAGGATCAAAATGGTGCATCAAAGTTCACATTTGAATCAGTTTGTCCTTGTATAACTTTTTCAGTTGGAGATGTATAAATCTTTGTTTTTGATTTCTGTCAAACTGAGGGGGGCAGACTTAACTATTTTCTCACTGCATTCCACAGGGTATAATACATTTATATATTGTAAATGAAGAAAGCATGTTTGTTTAAAAACTTTAATTTTTGTAGAAGACAGGTTGTACTTGTTAGTGAAGTAGCTCCTTTATTATTTACAGTGGAGTGGATGTCTGGTACGGGCTGTGGGATCCACGTGGTGGTTTTCTGCGCTCACTCCAATACAGCTGTGAGGAACACAGGTTTAAATTACAAAAATAATCGTTTTCTCCAGGCCTGTCAAGAAATTCTTGAAAGTGTGTCTGACGTGTGTTGAATTTTGCCTTTAAAAATGCATTTCCTACATGTGCATCATGCCCTTTCAAAAACAATCCCATTCAGAGTAGTTTAGAATGAGGACAGCGTGTCTTAAAATAAACAGCACATGATGCCGTATAAATCAAGAACAATAACCAGCAGGGGAGGGACATAAGACTGGCCTGGATCTGTGGCCTACATTTCCTCACAGAGGCCTCAATCCATAAAAACTACCTTCAAAACCATGAACTAGTGCGTACAGTAAAAGAATCAGAAGCATTTTCCGGTTTATTATGAATCCAGTTTATAATTAGTCTCTCACACTATCTAAATCTTTGAGACTGGCTGAGAGTAGTCTGGTTTGTGAGTAACCCGTCATTTCGTCTTTATGTTCCCTGGCTCAGTCAAAACAGTTCACATCTCACCTAAGCTGGTAATAACTGAGCTCCCACAAAAATGTTAAACAGACTCTAAACCTGTTTCCTGTCAACATGAGGTGAAATGCAAAAACTTATGTATGGAGGATTTTGAGCTTTTGACCTGGTTCTGGAGCTGGATCATTGCTGACTCCGTCTGTGAAGGAAAAATTGGGATTTATAGGACTCTGGGTATTTGCGTTTCACAAGAACTTTGTGAAACCTTTTATTTAAACTTACCCAAACTGCTTGAAGCCTCTGTCGCTACTTCAACTTCTGGAAAGATACAAAAATGGACTTGAACAACAATCACATTTGGCCAAACCTTATTTTTATTTAATTCCAAACCTTTAAATAAATGGGAAAATTTTATTGTAATTAAAATAACTTGCTATTGAGCAATTAAGGAAGTTGTGGAAATATTAGTCGATTAAATATGATTTTATTATGGGTCCTTTCTATACCACTTGTAGAAGCCTGCACACAATACTAATGACAGAATATTATAATTATCTGTATTGCACTTTTTAGTACCAAATGTTACATTTTGAAGTGCTTTAATATTTACAATTACACATAATTGGAAGCACTATAAACGGTACAAAATTATAAAAACCTTTACAGTAAAACAATGTCTATACATATGTAAGAGAAAATATAGCACATGATGTAAATGGCATCAGCTGAATGCATAAAAAGACAAAGATATATTGTATTCATAAGTTATGTTAGAAGAGATGTCTAATTGATTTAAAAGAACAGTGTCAGACTGCCTTAGTACATACAGTATGTTTAGTAGGGGTCAACCAATTATTGGCACCAATAATCAGCCAGGCTGATTATATATATATATATGTATACAACCCCTGGCAAAAATTATGGAATCACCGGCCTCGGAGGATGTTCATTCAGTTGTTTAATTTTGTAGAAAAAAAGCAGATCACAGACATGACACAAAACTAAAGTCATTTCAAATGGCAACTTTCTGGCTTTAAGAAACACTATAAGAAATCAGGAAAAATAATTGTGGCAGTCAGTAACGGTTACTTTTTTAGACCAAGCAGAGGGAAAAAAATATGGACTCACTCAATTCTGAGGAATAAATTATGGAATCACCCTGTAAATTTTCATCCCCAAAACTAACACCTGCATCAAATCAGATCTACTCGTTAGTCTGCATCTAAAAAGGAGTGATCACACCTTGGAGAGCTGTTGCACCAAGTGGACTGACATGAATCATGGCTTCAGCACGAGAGATGTCAGTTGAAACAAAGGAGAGGATTATCAAACTCTTAAAAGAGGGTAAATCATCACGCAATGTTGCAAAAGATGTTGGTTGTTCACAGTCAGCAGTGTCTAAACTCTGGACCAAATACAAACAACATGGGAAGGTTGTTAAAGGCAAACATACTGGTAGACCAAGGAAGACATCAAAGCGTCAAGACAGAAAAAGCAATATTTCTCAAAAATCGAAAATGCACAACAAAACAAATGAACGAATGGGAGGAAACTGGAGTCAACGTCTGTGACCGAACTGTAAGAAACCGCCTAAAGGAAATGGGATTTACATACAGAAAAGCTAAACGAAAGCCATCATTAACACCTAAATAGAAAAAAAACAAGGTTACAATGGGCTAAGGAAAAGCAATTGTGGACTATGGATGACTGGATGAAAGTCATATTCAGTGATGAATCTCGAATCTGCATTGGGCAAGGTGATGATGCTGGAACTTTTGTTTGGTGCCGTTCCAATGAAATTTATAAAGATGACTGCCTGAAGAGAACATGTAAATTTCCACAGTCATTGATGATATGGAGCTGCATGTCAGGTAAAGGCACTGGGGAGATGGCTGTCATTACATCATCAATAAATGCACAAGTTTACGTTGATATTTTGGACACTTTTCTTATCCCATCAACTGAAAGGATGTTTGGGGATGGTGAAATCATTTTTCAAGATGATAATGCATCTTGCCTAAGAGCAAAAACTGTGAAAACATTCCTTGCAAAAAGACATAGGGTCAATGTCATGGCCTGCAAATAGTCCGGATCTTAATCCAATTGAAAATCTTTGGTGGAAGTTGAAGAAAATGGTCCATGACAAGGCTCCAACCTGCAAAGCTGATCTGGCAACAGGAATCAGAGAAAGTTGGAGCCAGATTGATGAAGAGTACTGTTTGTCACTCATTAAGTCCATGCCTCAGAGACTGCAAGCTGTTATAAAAGCCAGAGGTGGTGCAACAAAATACTAGTGATGTGTTGGAGCGTTATTTTGTTTTTCATGATTCCATAATTTTTTCCTCAGAATTGAGTGATTCCATATTTTTTTCCCTCTGCTTGGTCTAAAAAAAGTAACCGTTACTGACTGCCACAATTTTTTTTTCCTGATTTCTTATAGTGTTTCTTAAAGCCAGAAAGTTGCCATTTGAAATGACTTTAGTTTTGTGTCATGTCTGTGATCTGCTTTTTTTCTACAAAATTAAACAACTGAATGAACATCCTCCGAGGCCGGTGATTCCATAATTTTTGCCAGGGTTTGTATATATATATATGGTTGGTTGTCCATTCGGCTGCTCCCGTATTTTTGTGTGTGTGTGTGTTTGGGGTCGCCACAGCGGATACAACCAGATCCACAAAGGTTTTACACCAGATGCCCTTCCTGACGCAACTCCAGTGTTACCTGGAGAAACACACACAGCCGCTGGTGTATATATAGTGAGGAAAATAAGTATTTGAACACCCTGTGGTTTTGCAAGTTCTCCCACTTTTATGGAGGGGTCTGAAATTTATATCTTAGGTGCACGTCCACTGTGAGAGACATAATTTAAAAAAAAAAAAAAAAAATCTGGAAATCACAATGTATGATTTTTAAAAATAATTTATTTGTATGTTACTGCTGCAAATAAGTATTTGAACACCTACCAACCAGCAAGAATTCTGGCTCACACAGACCTGTTAATTTTTCTTGAAGAAGCCCTCTTATTCTGCACCTGTATTAATTGCACCAGTTTGAACTTGTTACCTGTTTAAAAGACACCTGTTCACACACACAATCAATCACACTCCAACCAGTCCACCATAGCCAAGACCAAAGAGCTGTCTAAGGACACCAGGGACAAAACTGTAGACCTGCACAAGGCTGGGATGGACTACAGGACAACAGGCAAGCAGCTTGGTAGAAGACAACAACTGTTATGATTATTTATTAGAAAGTGGAAGAAACACAAGATGACTGTCAATCTCCCTCGGTCTGGGATTCCATGCAAGATCTCACTTTGTGGGGTAAGGATGATTCTGAGAAAGCTCAGAACTACACAGGAGGACCTGATCAATGACCTGAAGAGAGCTGGGACCACAGTCACAAAGATTACATTAGTAACACATGATGCTGTCATGGTTTAAAATCCTGCAGGGCAGCAAGGTCCCCCTGCTCAAGCCAGCACATGTCCAGGCCGTTTGAAGTTCACCAGTGACCATCTGGATGATCCAGAGGAGGCATGGGAGGTCATGTGGTCAGATGAAACCAAAATAGAGCTTTTTGGAATCACCTCCACATACCACGTTTAGATGATGACAACCCCAAGAAAACCATCCCAGCCCTGAAGCATGGGGGTGGAAACAACATACTCTGGGGGTGCTCTTCTGCAAAGGGGACAGGACGACTGCACCGTATTGCAGGGAGGATGGATAGGGTCGTGTATTGCGAGAATTTGGCAAACAACCTCCTTACGTCAGTAAGAGCATTGAAGATGGTTCATGGCTGGGTCTTCCAGCATGACAATGACCCTGTTGGGAAAGTGTAGGTACACGGACCCACAACAGGGGGCGCAAATGAACGGACAATGGATGAGGTCAAATAACAACACTTTACTGTTGTGAATGGGCACAACAACTACAATCAGATTACAACAATAGACAAAAGCCAAATCACAAAAGGTGTCGTGTGGGCAGGCTCGAAGATAGGAGACGTCTGTCCAAAGCAGAACCGGAACCACACGATTTCCTCCGCCACCAGACCCGGGGAATACTGGAGCCGCCAAGTCCCGAACTTCCAGGTGGCCACTGCCTTCGCGTGTCGGACCTGGTACTGCTGGCGAGGAACAAAAGAACAATTAAATGTGGGTGCGTCTGCACCCAGGAATCCGCACGGCAGGAAAACTACCTCCACCACTCGTTGGAAAAGGAGTCAGCTAAACAACTCACAAAAGTCACAAAAGCTCACTGTTAACCAGTCAGCTGAGCACGTTACCTTCCAGGTAGAACGATATCTCGGCAAAGAGGTGGAGGCGTCGTCCTGCTGATATTCCCCTGCTGATCAGATGATGGGTAACATCTGTTGCAGGTGATGCGTGACAGCTGTCACACTGGCTGCTCCTGTGAGGCGGCTGCGCCCTCTCGTGCCTGAAGCCCGCACTTCAGGCAGGGCGCCCTCTGGTGGTGGGTCAGCAGTACCTCCTCTTCTGGCGGCCCGCACAACAGACCCCAAACACACAGCCAGGGCAACTAAGGAGGGACTCCGTAAGAAGCATTTCAAGGTCCTCGAGTGGCCTGGCCAGTCTCCAGACCTGAACCCAATAGAAAATCTTTGGAGGGAGCTGAAACTCCAAACCTGAAAAATTTGGGGAAGATATGTATGGAGGAGTGGACCAAAATCCCTGCTGCAGTGTGTGAAAACCTGGTGAAAAACTACAGGAAATGTTTGACCTCTGTAATCGCAAACAAAGGCTACTGTACCAAATATTAACATTGATTTTCACAGGTGTTCAAATACTTATTTGCAGCAGTAACATACAAAGAAATTATTTTAAAAAATCATACATTGTGATTTCCGGATTTTTTTTTTTTTAGATTATGTCTCTCACAGTGGACATGCACCTAAGATGAAAATTTCAGACCCCTCCATGATTTCTAAGTGGGAGAACTTGCAAAATCGCAGGGTGTTCAAATACTTATTTTCCTCACTGTATATATATATATACAGTGAGGAAAATAATCAAGGCTTTTAATCAAGGAAATACGGTACCCACTTTCCTTGAATCAGCCAGTGACAGTGCTGAACTTCATTTTGTACCTCTGTTACAACTGTGCACACCCAGACTACTCTGTACAGTACATGCGATGGGTTTTTAATGGAAATACACTGCAATGGGACAAGATGTTTTGTTCGATGTGAGCGAAAATCCGCTCAATCATAACAAGAGGCTCACCATCTGATTCCTCAGAGGATTCTGGAGAAAAGAGAAGTGAAATGAAGCGCCATTGGGATACTGGAGTCGACTAAATGCACTGGCGTTCTGTTAACAGTCCGTCATTGACATCTGCAGGCTGAGATTTAAACTGTATCCTACCTGCATGAGCTGCTGCAGCGGCAGGCGAACTCCCAGCAGGCTCTGCAGGAATATCTGGTTATATTTACACAGCTTGAAATCACCAAGTGAATATAAATATGTTATGACGAAAGGTTTTCTCTTACACACCTGTGGTGTCGTTGTCCTCAGAGTGCTCCTCATCTGGGCAAACATTTAAAGTTGGTATTTCCATGTCAGCTGAATGACTTCAGTTATGAGAATTCAACTACTTACCTGATTTGTCCTGAACAGCCTCTGAAAGATTTCATAGAAATCTTTTATCAGTCAAATGGGCAGTTTTTATTCAAACTAAATGTTGTGTAGCTCTCCTCACCCAGGTGGCGGCTTCCCTCATTCGACTCTTCTGTCACTTCATAGAGGAAAAAAATGACAAATTATCAGGAATGAGACAATTATTGTGAAAGTTAAAACAAACAAAAAAGGTAATCTGTCAGTCTTAAAGGCGTACCGTTCATTTGAGCGGCCTTGGCCTTTTGAGCAGCCTCGAACTCCATCTGATCTGTGAACACAGAAAAGTTTGTGTGTTGCTGGAAAGTAAAAACATTATTTCCCAAATCATTCAAAAACCAAAACTATCTGCTCTTGTACCTATTTTCTGCAGTGCTGTTAACCCATCTGCTGGGGGGAGACACAAACACAGGTTTTGGTGACCTGTAACATGACTCCTTTTGCTGATCAATGATGGATATATTGGACTTGCGGATGGTTTTCCTCACCGTGCTCAGCAGCTTTTTCCTGTTTATCTGCAGCGTCCAGAGATGCACAGATAGCTGGGAGTCATCACACACAAATGTACGAGTGGATTATTGTGCAGAAATGTAAGAAAAACCTCAAAAGCAAGATTTACTCGGCGCTTCATTTTTTTTTTTTTCCTCTTACCATTCTGAAACACTGCTACAGTCAGAAAAGCTGATAATGGCACTAAAAGTCTCATCTTGCGGCTCCGCTTGTGGATGTGGAGGATTTTTGGGGGGTTGCTTCAAGCTTTGTTGTTGTGGGTTTGCGACCCTTTTGTATGTTCGGTCACATCACATGCTTTGTGCGGATGGGTGGCTTTGGTACCATCGTCTCTGTGTACCTGAGAACACAGACGTGTCATTATTCAGGCTGTCAAAGCCGTCCTTTGTCATCTCCGCCGTCACACGGCTTTTTGTTGACGGTTTGTTTGTTCCACAAGAACAAAATGGGACTGTATGGAACAAAGCTGAAAACAGTTTGTTTTTCCTTTCTACTGCTCTTATGTCATTTTAAAGGAACATGAAACATTATTTGCAGAATTTTTTTCCCAAAGTTTTTTTACTTGACAGGCTGGAGAATCATTTTGGGATTACTGGGACTGCATGGTTGACATCATACCTACAGTAACTAGTCGTTCTCACTGCGTCTTGTACAACAACACTACTTTGAACCTTAGTGACATGAAATATGGGGTTCCACTGTCTTAACCCCCTGCTTTTCTCCCTTAATATAGCACCCTTTGGAAACATACTGCAGTGTTTTGGGATTACCTTTCATTGTTATGATGATGATACTCAGTTATACATGCCAATAACTGGTGGTAATCTCATATACATAAAATCCAAGGATTGCCTTGCATCAGTGAAAAGCTGGATGTCTAGCAATTTCTTATTTTTAAACTCTGACAAGACTGAAATGATGGTTCTTGGTCCAGCGAGACATTGGCATTAATTTGACCAGCTAAAGCTTAGCCTAGGCTCGTTCCAGTTGGCCTCATTTTACCAGAGTTGTGGCCCTTGAATAACAAAGCTAGACTCTGTCAGTTTCATGCTTGGGTGCCTGCATTCTGAAATCAACAACTCTCACACTTTTAGTAGGAATTTCCTGTAACTTGGTACAAATCCTTGTTATAGGTTGATAATAGGCATACTGTAATATTGTACAAGACTTACACATTTTGGCAGCGTTATGGCCCTTGATTAATAAACCTAGACACTGCCAGTTTCATGAGTTGGTGCCTGTATTCTGAAATCAACTTCTCTCACATTTTTAGGAGGACTGTCAGGAAACTTGGTAAAATTCCTTGAAATGTTATCAGAATGTAGTAAGCACTTGTACAAAATCAGCATTTGCCAGCGGGGATATTGTGCTCTTCGAGCACTCTTGTTCTACTAGTTTGGGAGGTACTGTGACATATACTCCAGGGCAAGTTACATACAGAATAATTACATTATTTATATAGTACTTTACTAGAATTCAAATTACTAAACAAAACAAATAATAAAAATAATAAAAGAATAAGTGCCGATAATAAATTGTACACTACAATAATGCACAAAAATCCCAAGTTAAAAGAGCTGCTAATACAGAAAAAAGGGTGTTGACTTATACGTGGGTTTTTTCCCTCTTGAAGAGGCATTTTAGTGGTGCAGCTTAGCTAAAATGTCCATAAAAACTGTTAATTTTGTGATAAAAGCATGGAATGTGGCACATGTATTCTAAATTAATGAATGTTTATTTTCAGATATGGAGCCATCCTGGAGCTGACCTCTAATGAGCTACAGGGATCAATAAAGAATTACACAGGGGTCAAAATTTTAAAATGCTCCAATCAAACTATAACTATATCATGTTATTTGTCTGATCATAAAGATTCCAAAAAGGTATGGATGATCTATGCCTGGATGTTCTGGAGTTATGTGTTAAATGGTGACAAAGGTCAGTTTCACCTTGTACAGGGGTCAATAGTTAAAGTTGTTCCAATTTTGTTAAAAAAAAAAGTGGTGCAAATTATTGGTTGAAATAAAAGGATTAATAAATGGAATAGTTTTGACTGTGTTAAATGGTTGGTCTCCAAAGTAAAAGTCAAACAAGGTTGACATCCATTGGATTCTATGACATATGACATATGTTACCCCGTAACATGGTAACTAAAGCATGACAGATGGTGCAAACTATTCCTTTTTAAAATGCTATTAACTCAACTAATATTTTGCATAATTTTTTTTTTTTTTACCAAAACTGGAGGAGCTTTAACTTTTGACCCCTGTACAAACTGAAACTGACCTTTGTCACAATTTTTGCTGTTTTTACCCCAGAACATTCAGTCATAGATAGTCCAAACTATACGTTTTTGGAATCATTATGATCAGACAAAGCATTTGAAGATGATTGGAGCATTTTAAATTTTGACCCCTGTGTAATTCTTTATTGACCCCTGTAGCTCATTAAAGGTCAGCTCCAGGATGGCTCCAGATCTGAAAATAAACATTAGTTAATTTAGAATGTGCGTGCCAAATTCCATGCTTTTATCACAAAATGAACAATTGTTTTGCTATGCCGCCCCACTATTTTTTAACTGGTGAGACTTATACTCCAGAAAATATAGGATACACCTTAATTAAAACACAAACAAATCATCACTTTTACAGCCAGTTTTCTTTACAAAACTCAGGGGATGAAACAAATATTTCCAAGTTCAACTTAATCTCTTGGTGTTAACTGAAATCAATCAGTAACAAATAGAAACTGTACAGTATCAGAATTTTATTTTGAATCATGTGACAAGTACACACTTCTGTTTTATACTGCGTTTACACAGACATGCACGTAAAACGATCAAAATTATGTGAAAAAGGATGAAGTCATTTAAGAACGATACAAACTCGTTACACTGATAGTTTTAAGGCAGCACATGTTCTGAAAGGCTTTGACATTGACAGTCTATAAGATTAGATCTTCTCCGTTTATCATCTTGATACTACGAAGGAAAAAAAAAACAATTAATACAAAGTGATTAACAGATTAAGTTTTCTAACAAACTCTTTTGTTGGAACCAATAAGGAAACAGTAGAAGTGCTACACAGGTAGAGAAGGAGAAAATTTATGAGAGTCAATCAGTGCACATCATGTCCAAAAAAAAAAAAAAAATCATTTACTCCATTTGGCACAAAGTGAGTTCTTAGACATTATCTGTACCGTATTCATATCAGCAGCAACATACATAAAAAAAACATCTAAAATATGTTCACTCATGGACAGACAGTAACCTGTAGATGTCGATCCTGATCTTGGTTCTCTGAGTGAACCTCACAGTGAAACCTGTTGCCCAATTTTTACTGCGGTTTGTGTCGCTGTTTGAGAACAAAGAACTGTGGCTGTTTAATGGTGATTAAACCTGATTGGGTGTTGCACCAACAGCGGGGTTATTACGGTGCGGCCGCGTAGTCTTTTTGTTTTTTGGATCTCCTGTCACTTCGTTTGTTCTCGTCAGAGTTCCCCTCGTAAACGCATGTGCAGGTCTTCCTGGTCAATCTTGTCCACTTGGTTGTGCCAGCGGTGGTGCGCCAGCAGGGCCACGTTCCTGGCAGAGATGGCGCTCATCTCCATGGCGCTAGCCGCCCACTCCACGGCATTGACATAGTAGAGCCGGTTGTGCAGGATAAAGGGCGGAGTCTTCCTGTGTGGTGACAGGTAAGCAGGGTAAGCTAGCCAAGGAGTCTCTGATACCAAATGTGAGGACAAAAACATGCGGCGCAGCTGTTCCTGAGAGAGCGTTTTTGGGGAGAACACCTTCCAGATTTTGGTCTGACTCGCTGGGAGGTGCTTGTAACCTGAAGGGATGTGAACAGGATCAAGAGAGATCAGACTGTTGATGATGGAACCCTTTAAGTCTGTGGTGAGGATGTCGGATACGGTGAACTCTGAGGCCGGCTGTGTAGTCCCGAGGTAGGACATGTTAAGCAGGCCGTAGACCAGAGTAGAGACTGTCTGGTGGTAGCGTCCAGGGTAGTGAGAAGGGATTGGTGGATAAAAGCCTGGGAAGCTGATGTCAGACATTCCCTGATGAAGTGGTGTTGCTACCACCACGATGTCATACAGAGCGTGTGCAGAGCCGAATTCTCCATCATAATTGACCTCGTAGAAAGTGGCCGCGCTGCCTGAGAACAAGGAAAAATAAAGTTCACTCAAAATGTGTTCATTACTGCTTAACTCAAACTTCTATTCTTCAATACTGCTTAAGAATCACTTGTATTTACACAGTGTGACACCAGATGGCGCAATCATGATTATGCATGTATATGCCTCCCCACCCCAAAATACAGTGGGTTTTTACTAGTTTCTGTAATGATATCAGGAAAGAGGTAAAAGTAATGCAGCCAGTCAGCAATCACCCATAAGTTCTATGTTTCACAAATACCCCTCATTTGTGTCTTTAAAGTGTAGGTGACATAAAAAAAAATGTGCACAAATAATCACTGAAAATGATGAAATGTTGATATTTAAAAAAATCTTGAACAATAAAAGTCGATAAGTGCTGCAGGTGAAGGATAAACTACAGCTGTCTAGAGCCTGCGCTCTATTTCAGCCCCGTTCAGCCATCAGCCACGGCCATATTGTTGCTACGTCATCACCAGAACAGCACCTGCTGATTTAAGGCCAAATCAATTGTAAACACAGTGGAGATCGAGCTGTTTTTGGACGATTTTTTTTTCTAGTGTGGAGCTTTTTTTATTAAGTCCAGTCTGGAAGATGATATTTTTGTAGTGTGGAGCTTTATTTTTTTAAGTCCAGTCTGAAGGTGTTTCTGAAGCAGCTGTGGGGGACACAGCATTTATGGTTTTGGGCCTTATTTAAATGACAATAAACTTTGGAGGAAAACCTTCACTCTGACAACAGTGATGATATTGGCAGAGGTCAAAACACAGAATGGTGATTATAACAAAAATAAATAATGCAGGCAATTTCGGCATGGGTGGAGGGGATAAACTGTTTTGTTTTCCCAGCTCTTTGGTCATAATCAGCTGATAAAAAAAAGTTTTACTATTTGTGACGTCAGAAAAAAGTGATGTGTGGATTTTTTTATTTTTTCTTAGAAACAATTTCAAATCCGAAAAATGTCATGAGGGACTGAAAATATCAGCTATTTCAAAAATAAATATTGTTTCCTCCTTGACTACATTTAATGTACTGTATGTAGTAGCGTTAACACATTATTATTAAATATTAAAACCATCCACTTTTACAAAATGACATCTGAAAATAATTTAATTCCTTCTGTCTTGGCTGAGAAAAGTCCATTTGTCACATGAGAGTTTTGGTGCCACCAGCGCCAGCTGTAATACGTTATTGCAGCTGATGGATCAGTCTCTGTTGTTAACAAGTGGCTTTGCGTTGCAAGAAAAATTATGCAAGTTATTGGTTGAAATAAAAGGATTAATAAATGAAATAGTTTTGACAGTGTTGAATGTTTGGTCTCTAAAGTAAAGGTAATGTCCATTGGATTCTATGACTTGTGACCCCGTTATGTTACCCCATAACATAACTAAGCGTGACAGATGGTGCAAACTATTCCTTTTTAGAACCCTATTAACCCAAACAATAATTTGCATCAGTTTTTACTGAAATTGGAGCAACTTTAACTTTTGACCCCTGTACAAACTGAAACTGACCTTTGTCACCATTTGTGTTGTTTTTACCCCATAACTCCAGAACATTCAGTCATAGATAGTCCAAATTATACCTTTGTGGAATCGCTATGATCAGACAAATAATGTAGTAAGGTTTTTTTAACATGACTGGAGCATTTTTTACATTTTGACCTCTGTATAATTCTTCATTGACCCCTAGCTGGCTACAGCTACCACTCTAGGATGGTTATCATATATTTTTGTGTAGGCCATGGTACACTGAGGCTGGATTCTAAGTGTCGTTTTGTCACCTTAAGTGGTACCGAAAACCTGCTTGGCCCATGGACTACAAGTGCAACACCACTGCAACTTTTTTCTCCCGGGTGTGCCTAATTTGATGATATGTCAGACTTATGCATGACATATTATTCAAGTCTTGAAGTGTCCACTTGTGCACCAAATTAAGCGATACCTGTCTTGGATGGTCGAACCTTGACTGAAATGGACGTCACTCTGGCTGGGATGAGTTCGCTCTTGCTGTGGTATAGCAGTCCTGAGCACATTCTCTTATTGCCCCCGTCCACTGCCCACAAGCCTGAATCTGCCCCTGCCAATGACACCGCACCTACAAATAAGGCAATAAAATATTTATACTGCCATTTCACACTTCAGCATGAAGCTGAAATCCTTCAAAACATACCCACAAAGCCATTGATGCGGACACTTTGGCCGTAATTGACACGAGTGATGGGTGCAACAATGTCATTGATGAAGATCTGTGAAAATCCTTCTTTCATCATGGCTTCCTCCAGGGTCTGATTCATCAAGGTTAGGAAAGTCTTGCCGCCCATGGCATGTAAGAGGCTCTCCACACTGGAGAAGGAGTAACCGTACTGCTGATACTGGTAGATCCTGTGAATAACAGCTCACATAATCAGCTTCATCTGTGTTAAAATGTACACTGAGACTTTCAACAATGTTCTATGTAAAATCAGAAAATAAAGGGTCACCTCATGAACTTGTCCAAAATGCTCTCCACCCACATGTACATCCGAAGAAAGTTGAACCCGTATCTCCAGAGCATGCGCAGGAAATTCACAATAAACCAGTCGCTCTCTTCAAAAGTCAGCTCCTTCCCATCGAAGATTGCTATCTTAGAAGGAACGTCTTTCCTTTGGGGAATACCTGAACAATTTATTTTTATTTTTAAATCACTAAAAATATACAACATACTGTAAAACATGCGCAACTCAGAAAATTAGTATTTTACCTAGTGTATCGATAAAGTGCTTCATATGTAGGTTCAAAGGATGGATTATAGAGCCTCCCGTCTCATACTCATCATCTCCAAACTTCACTGTTGCAAGTCGCCCACCGATAGTGCCAGATTCAAAAACATCGATCTTCACCCCGATTCCAAACTCCTGCCTGAGATAATATGCTGCTGCTGTGCCACCAATGCCTGCTCCAATCACAGCTTGAAAAGAGAAGAAGAAGAAAAAGCAACTTCAACGGGTTCACCTGGAATTGTTCTGTTAGGGTTACTGGATTCACACATTTTAACTCAAAATCCACATCCCTGTACAGCAGCGAATGCATCACACAGCTACAAGATGCAGGCTGTGGTTTCATCAGGGCTAGTCTATTAGCAGGATTACTGTCTGTCCAAAGAGGAGAAGTTTAAGTGTCTTGGGGTCTTGTTCACGAGTGGAAGTAAGTTGGAATGTGAGATCAATAGACAGATTGGGGCGGGGCCTAATGTATTCTGGATGCTGTACAGGACCATCGTGGCGAAGAAGGAGCTGAGTCAGAAGGTGAAACTCTCAATTTACACGCCAATTCATACTCCTGTCCTCACCTGTGGTCATGAACTTTGGGTAATGGCCGAAAGAATAAGGATGTGGATACAAGCAGGAGAAATGAGATTCCTCCGTCGGGTATCTGGGTTCACACTCCTGGACGGGGGGTGGGTAGAAGGTCAACCATCTGGGTGGGACTCTGAGTAGAGCCGCTGCTTCTTTGCATCAAAAGGAGCCAGCTGGGGTGGTTCATTCATCTGGTGAGGATGCCCTCTGGTCTTATCCCTAGGGATGTCTTCCAAACATGTCCAACTGAGAAGAGGCCTCGGGGAAGACCCAGGACACGCTGTAGGGATGATATTTCCCAGCTGGCTTGGGAATGCCTCAGGTTCCCCAGGGAAGAGTTAGAGGACTTGAGGATAAGTAAGTGTAGGATGAGCTGCGTGGTCTGCTGCTTAATCTGCTGCCACCATGACCTTGACCCAGATAAGTGCCAGAAAATAAATTAATGAATGAGCATTATTATCCTGAATGCCAGCATTTTGTATCTTCACAAAACAAGTGAGCAGATTTTCACAAAATTTGGCATGAATATTTATTGTGTTAGTGTCTCCAGATGGTTAACCTTTGAGGCAAGCCAGTCAAAGTAATCAAAAAGGTAATCAAAAAGTCTGAAAAAACACATTTTTCTAGTATAACACCACAACCACTAGGGCTAAAGCAATGATCAACAAAGCCTCTGAGTAAAAGCCCCATTTTCACTTTCTCAGATATGCTTCTCAGATTTGAGATCTTGTGATGTTCTTTGAAAACAATACCAGGAAGGTATCCGTGATGAACCGGGATGTTCATTTATTAGTATTATGTAGTTTTTCTAACTAGTAGATGCTAAATGGGGCTTTGGGTAGTTAAGCGTTTGGTGAGGCAACTGGCTTAGAATCCTTGACTTTATCTCACCATCAGTTACCTGGACCAGACTCACCTATCTTCCTGGGCTGGTCTTGGATCTCTGGAGCAGAGGCTAGACTTCTCTTTCCAGTGTGCCACAACCCCAGAAAAAGCAGGGTTCTCAGAGACAAAACTCTCAGAATCATGGTTGACATCAACTATTATAGTGCACTAAAATAAATAAATAAATGAATGAATAAATAAAAATACACATTAACCACATCTGCTAATTATAACAGCTTCTATCAGCGGCGGCCAAAGGTCACACTGTCAAGATTGTAACCAAAGAACAACAAAAGAAACGCAGGTATAAATGATTATAAGTTCAGCTCAGTTGATATTTTTAACTTTTAATGTATAAAACGAGCACTTCAGGTAGTTTCCATTCAATAGTGAGAACAAATTTTTTTTTGTCTCATTTGCACAATTAACTGACGAATACAGTGAAGTTAAAAGTTAAAAACACATCGAATAAGTTCTGTGAATTCAAAAGTAAATAAAATTACTAACTTATCTGAAACTTTAAACAACACGAACGTCACAGAAAGCGCTGTTGAACCGGTTCTTCTTCGTCTTCTGTTAATAGCGTTCAGCAAAAACAAGAATAGGTGCGTTACTGCCACCAGGTGGTATGGAAAGTGATCGGACTCTCAGTACGCCGTGTATTACACAATATTCAAAGTCTATAAAACGAAGCTAACAAAGCACAGACACAAACTACGGTGCTGTTTGTATGTCTGCATGTAGTCGGCTGTAGTAGGAGACGAACGAGGGAAGCCGCCAAGACACAGGCTTTTGTGCAACTTTAGTCTGCAACAAAACTACTTTTATAGCTTCATGCTGTAATACAAAAGAGGACTTTACAAAAGAAAAGTACAAAAGAAAGTTTGCAAGAAAGGTACATGAGGGACGCAATCCTGTGTTATTTATTTATTTGTTTAGTTAATTTGAATAATGTTCACATTATTTGGTTTTTGGTCCAAAGACTGTATCGCAGGGCCTATATCTAAAAAAACCCAATAATATTAAAGAGAGAAAATGCCTTTTATATTACGGAGAGCAATGGATAAGAAAAAAAGTTTAAAAAAGTAAAAATTGTAAAGTTCTGAGAATTTTAATAAAAGTGCTAGACCAGCGAATCGGTGAACTTGCAGATTTTTATTTTGACAGACAGCCGGCAAATGTAGCGGAAGTTGATTTTCCACTGGAACAGATTGCGGCATCAAACCGGAAGTAGTGTTTGTCAGCGTGAAGCATGGTTGAATGGAGGTGACCTTAGGTTCAGTGAAACTCTAAAATACAGGTATTTGGATATCGTCGTGCTGTTTTGTCTTGATGTAAGTTTTGAGTAGTTTTAAATCGCAAGAAGAAAGCAGATGGCGGAGGCGCACCAGAGCCACATGCAGGCTGTAGTGGAAGAAATGGTTCAAAGTCTAGAGAGGGATCACATCCGGAAAATGCAGGTTTGTGTGTTTTGTGTCCATTAAAAAAAATACCGCTTCAAAATGCTCCTCCGTGTGCAAACACTGGTTTTCTGACCTAATGTGGATAAACATTTGTGATAAAATTGTGTTAAATTGCACTAATTGTACAAAACCAGACCTGTTTACTTTGTACAACTCTAGTCAGAATTAAAAATCGTTAGACTTTTTTTCCACAAATTGCTGAAAAATTAATGAATCACAAATAGTATAGTTCTAGATGAACTCATACTGTTTTACATAGTTTTTATACAAACACTGTGCGTGCGTGTGCACAAATCCTGCACTGATTCTCCCCTTCAATCTAAAATTCGTAACGTGATATGGTTGCACATTCCTGAACCTTACAGGAGATGGCAGTGTCTTCCTTTTTACAAGTACACCAAAATGTGGTGGTAATAAATTAAGCAATCTCTTATCATGCACCTGTTCTGTGGAATGATCTTCCTGCGTCAATAAAACAGTCAAATTTTTTAGAGACTTTCAAGTCCAGACTTAAGACAATTATTTTCCCTTTCGTATGGCTAGCATACTGGCATAGTATGTTACTATGCTTCCTACCCTTTAAAATTAATTTTATTAGGAAACGGTGCTGACCGCAGCCTCAACTTTATCTAAGATCTGGGTCTTTTAGTGAAGCTTAGGGCTGGTGGCTGACGATCACCTTAGTATTTCTTCTGTTTTTCTTGTTGCTTAATGCTAACAAATTATACCATATTTGTAGTTTTTCTGCTGCCTGATTCTGTTTTGTTTTTTTTCCCCTCTGTTTGAGGTGTGGCTTCATCCAGAAGTCAGAGTGGGTGTCGTCTTCTGCAAGCCTCCTGTCCTGGCCACCAGCATGGAGTCCCAAAATTTAATCTATATTTGTATTGTCAACTGTATTGGTAGCATGGAACAAGTAGAGGATCACCCCCTTTGAGTCTGGTCTCCTTGAGGTTTCTTCCTGAAATCATCAGAGGGAGTTTTTCCTTACCATTGTCGTCTGTGTGCTTGCTCTAGGTTGGTAAGGTTAGACCTTACTTGTGTGAAGCATCTTGAGGCAGCTTTGTTGTGATGTGGTATATAAATGAAATAAATTAAATTGGAATTGAAGTAATGAATTGGAATGGTGTGTCATTGCAGAGTGTTTTTAAGAACCTAAAGCCCCAGTCACACATAGCAAGAATGTGCCGGAAGCATGCCCGATATGGCAAATATTGCCATAATCCGACACAGTCAGGAGGAAAAGAGGCGTGGTCTGCAGTGTCTGAGCCAGACAGACTGCCTCGTCCACACCTGTCAGATCGCATCCAGAGCGCATGTAGACGACACAGACTTGTCAGGCTGCCCAATCTCCAAATGGCTGATGGGAAAACACGGGACTCAAGCCTTTGTGTGCGTGGAGCACATACTCTCCTCGCACACGCCCGGGGCTGCAATTATCACTCAGCCCTGTGTGTGTCTGTGTGTATGCGTAACGCTGCATGGGCCACTAAGTGCGCATGGGCCACTGGGCAGCTTCGCTTCAAAGTTTGCTGGCATTGAGCCATGCAGTCCCTCAGACAGAGCGCCTTCCAGGGAACTTGCTTTTTTCTTGTTTGCCCACTTCAGGAGCACAACGCAACTCTGGACACCGCAATGGTTGGATTATCACATGGACTTAATTTTTTTTCTCATGGGTGAGAGGATTTTAACTGCAGGCTGTGGTGCTGTGAAACCCTCCTGGACCACTGATGGAGGTGAGATTCATTGTTTATTAATGCTGTAATGGACTGGCACAAGTTCCATGTCATATCTCCAACAGAGTTAGAAGGTGATCATTTATTACAGCATGAGATCCATTCAGCTCCGAGCCTGACGTGTGCAATGACGCGTTACTGCGCACCACAGAGAGAGACGCAGCTCTGTGTTATGATGGAGAAAATAGTTCACATTATTTAAGTCACCCATGGGAAAGAATAGACAAATATCTGTACTGTAAGGTCTATTGTGGATATAAAAGCCTGTTCAGATTTGTGGCAGCATGCACGCAGTAGCGCACAGAGCTCTTGGTTCGATAGATGCTGTTCACATTCACTGTACATGATAATAATTCATAATTATTATCATGATGAAGCGTACCACATACATTTTAACAGTTCCTTTGCACTCCGGTGGGGGGTGGACATTATTATATGTAGCATGTGCAGGTCATACTGGCAGGTTTTGCGGTGCCAGATCCATCTTGAGTTTCCCTCGTATGCGCTCAGATCATTCCAGATCCTGTTGTGCCACCATCAGAATATGCAAATTGCGGTCAGATGGTCCTCAGATAACACATGGACCACCGTGGGATAGGTGTCCCATCTTGACCGCGCCTGGAGAGTTTTGAACATGTTATCACACCCGGGGCCACCGGCCGATTTTGACCAACTGTGTCGACTTCTATAGATGGCTGTCAGAATGTTTTGGAACTGAACTCCGACACTTTTCAGATGTGCACGAATTCATAAGTCTGACACTACTCTGCGTGATTCCGGCTATGTGTGACAAGGGTATTAGACCTCAATTTTTAGAAGAGGAACTCAACCCTTTTTTTCCTGTTAATTATGTAATTTGTAATGTTAATTTACTGTCTTAATGTATTTATAAATTGTATAGGTTGTTATCATATACACAGTATTATCATTATTTTTTATTTTATTTTAACTTCTATCTTGTCATTTGATTTTTAAATGGACCACAATGAAAATAAGTGTTTTCACTTTCTTGTGTCATTCATGTATTTTTAAGTTGTTTTCAATTATATGCACTTATGTTTTTAGTATAAAGATGATTTACTGCCCCCTGCTGGAAAGGTGTGCGAGTCCAAAATGTAATTAGCAACGTTAGCAAATATTCGTAGCTTCTCCAAAACCATTAGTCCTATCAGTGTTCTGTTTTGGCGCCGTTCATCCTTGACCCAAAATACGTAAGCACATCAAACAGCAATTGTTAGCTGTGCTCAGTTTGTCTCTGATCGAAGCTGCACGCACGAGCACAGCTGCAGTAAGCAGGTGGTTTTATTTTGACCAAGACAGCGGCTCAAGACATTAAAACCACTAAACATTTCACTCATGGTACCAACATGAAACTTAAGTCACTCCTGGTAATAGCAACATTGAGTTACAAAAATACAATAAATGAATAACACTAACAACACTGTTAAACTAACATAAACCACAATAACAACATTTAAAACTAGCCCCAAACTCCCATGGTGCCTTGTAGCACAGCATTCATTGTTTATTGGTTATATAACTTGCTAATTTCTCCAAAAATATGTCCTGTCAACTTTCCATTTTCGCAGCATTCATCCTTGACCCAAAATACATAACAATAACAAATGTCAGTTCTCCCCCTTTTTTTTTTTTTTGTAATGAAAGAAATGAAATTAAATGTGACCACATCGTATTTACGCTTCTCATCTGCTGCATTTGTGCTTCAGGGCCGCATGTTCAAGTGCAGCGCAGAGTGCTGCGATCGCTCCACAGACTCCATGTCACAGGTGCACCAGTGCATTGACCGGTGCCACACTCCCTTGGCCAAGGCTCAGGGACTCGTCTCCTCGGAGCTGGAGCAGTTTCAGGTCCGGCTTGTGCACGGTGTAAAACCAAGTTTACATTTTCACAAATTTGTAATGATTACAAATTTGGATTACAGATATACTCTATCATTGATCCATTGTATAAAATTTTCCAAGTTGATCAAATAATAGCTTGAATTATTGTGTATAGACACACCGAGACTGTTAGAATAATTGTAAAAAAAGCCATAACCTATCAAAGCCATATCAAAGGTCTTTGCTCCTGTTCGTCCTTGTAGGATCGCCTGACCAGGTGCACAATGCACTGCAACGATAAGGCCAAAGACCTTTTTAACTCTGGTGCCAAGGAGCCAGCCGTGCGAGCTCTGATGGACCACTGCGTGGGCAGCTGCGTGGATGACCACATTAACCTGATCCCTAGCATGACCCGAAGACTCAAAGAGAACTTGGACTCTATAGAACAGTGAGGAGGAAGGTGTCATCCATCCCGCTGTGGTGCACAAAGGCTCCTCGTGCAGGAAACATTTTACCTGTAACACCTGAATAATAAAGGGCTTGTCACCGTTAAGATAGCTTGAAGTGTAAAATGAATCCTGTGATTCTAAATTTGAGGGTAAAAGATAGTTCATAGTGTATGAATAGATATTTTGTTTTGAGCTGACATTGAGTCTTGTTGTATTTTGTTTACTATGACTGCGAATTAGAAGCTGAAACATTTTGTAAGATCTCAGATTTTTATTTTGTGATCCCATTGATGTACCGATTATGTAGTCAAAAGCAAAAAATTTGCATGGTTTAAAAACTAATTTGCTCTGCACAGATGTGACCACTCAAGAGCATACAAACCTCTGCCAGGATCTAACAGTTTGTGTTTACGTTTCCCCTTTCTTTGATCCTGATCTGTGAACTTTGATTTTATTTGTCAGTGTATTTCAAAAGACTTAATCTTGATCGCTGAATGTAGACCCTGATTACAGCCACAAAAGAATCAAGAGTTCAACGATTCCCTATTGTAAGATCACAGAAACCAGGATCAAAGAGAAAAGATCAAAGCCAGGCTATGTGCCTTGATTTGTATCTGCTGTAAAATTTAATCTACTCTTTGTTGATTTAAAGTCTACCTTTCCACCAAATTTAACTGAAATCCGTTCACGTCCTGTTGAGTTTCCCTGCTGACAAACCACAATGAAACTACCTTTGACAAACATTCCATCAACAGGTTTCAGAAAGTGCATTTATTTAACGTGGAAGTTTGTGAATGTAATCTTTTCTAAAAAGGAATTGAATCTCATCCTCCACACTAGTTCATTCATTGGTCAGTTGTTGGTCTGCGTTCATGTTTCATGCCTTGGTGAGAGATGACACGTCAGAATTAAAAGTAAGGTCTGTGTAACTGGCTTTGGGCTGCATTACTTCGAGTTAATGTTACAATTAAACAGCAGTGACACTAGCAGCAGTTTTTAACTTGTTTTAATTATTGGATGAAAATAGCCGGTTTTACAGACATGGGAGAAGAAAGGCAACACTGTTAAGGTTCCAACATAAATGACTGCTGAAGAAAAAACTGCAAGAACAAGTGTGGACAACACAATACACATGACAATCCCAAAAATCCATTCCTATTGGGCCACATCAAATTAATGAAACATCTGAACTAATGAACCACAGGTGGAGAAACTGTTGATGCCATTTATTTATGACAAAACCCAGGAACTGAAACAAAATCAGCATTTCTGCAGACCAAATGTGATTAAATTTTAAGTGATAAGTAAAAGCAAGAATGCATGCTTGAAAAACAGTCATTACACCAAACTAAATTAATTTTCCTGAGTGTTTGGGTTTATGGTGTTAGATTGCACACATTAATATGTCAAAGTAGGTGGACAGTTTTGTCAAGTACATCCTGATGAATCTCACCAAATAAAATAAATAAAACTTCAGCATAAAAGCAATGAATAAAGAATGCATCTTCTCAAAAAAAAAATTCAACTTCTGCAGATGCTGCAGAAGTGTATATACACAGCAGTAACTACTAATGCAGCAGATAATCATTCACATGGTGATAGAAACACCAAATTTAGAACAAATACTCCTTAGACAATACTTGTTTGGAAAAAAAAAAAAAAAAAGCCAGCTAGGGGTCAATTGAATTGCACAGGGGTCAAAATGTAAAAAAATGTTCTAATCATATTGAAAGCTATACCACATTGTGTGTCTGATCACAAAGATTTCAGAAAGGTATAGTTTGGACCATCTATGACTAAATGTTTTTGGGTAAATCCATTAAGAATGGTAAGAAAGGTCAATTTCAGTTTATATAGCGGTCAAAAGTTAAAGTTGCTCCAATTTTGGTAAAAAGTAATGCAAATTAGAATTAATATTAAATTCTATTAAATTAATAGAATTAATACATGGACTGGCTTTGACTGTGCTGAGTGCTTGGTCTGCAAAATAAAGGTCAATGTCGACGTCCATTGGATTCTATGGTATGTGACATATGTTACCCTGTAACAACCAAGCATGGCACATGGTGCAAACTATTCCTTTTAAAAACCCTATTCACTCAACCAATAATTTGCATCACGTTTTACAATAATTGGAGCAACTTTAACCTCTGGCCCCTATACAAACTGACTGTCACCATTCTTGCTGTTTTGACCCCGTAAGAGTCAGTCACAGATAGTCCAAACTGTACCTTTCTGGAGTCTTTGTGATCAGACACAAAATGTGGTATAGTTTTTAAAAAGACTGGAACATTTTTAAATTTTGACCCCTGTGCATTCCTTCAGCTGACCCTTACCTGGCCACCTATTGAAAATTCAAGTGGCTACTTGTTTTATTTTTTTCAAAAGAGCAATGTCTAAGGAGTATTTGTGCCAACTTTGGTGCTTGTATCACCATTTGAAGGATTCCTCTGTAAATATTCTGTCATCTGCTGCACTATACAGCTGCAGTAAAGGACTACACTGGAAAAGATTGTGTGATAGCACCACGGCCCACATGACTGGGCAGTTTATCGATGGTTGATATTTTCCTCAGCCACAATGCATCTATACAAACAAAGTATAAAAAAGCCTTCAAACTTAACAGCTGTTAAGTTGTAACTGTACAGGCAAGTTATTTTCAATACTGCGAGTTAGCTGTACATGTTAACTTTACACTTCGAAAATGTCCACATCACACAACAAAACACAATGCCTTCAAAACACAATGAGATGATCACCAGATTCAAATTAATAACCGCAATCTAGACTATCTGAACCTAAAGAGGTGCCGTTTGTGTGCTGCTAAAACAGGAAGGTGGAAGTTTTCACTGATACAGGAACCTTCTGTTGTGACGAAAATGCACGGTGGAAAAAGCTGTTCGAAACTGTCTCTGTGCAACTTCAAAACTAGTTAAAAAAAAAAAAGTTTACATACTACATAATCGTTCATGAGGCAGAAACCAATTTTGACCTAATCGGTACCACTTAAGGGGACTAAATAACAGTTACAATACAATCTCAGTATGGCCTACACAAACTGTATGGTGATCATCACAGGGTGGCAGCTATATCCAGGATGGAGTCAATGGAGCATTACACAGTGGTCAAAAGTTAAAGTTGCTCCAATTTTGGTTAAAAAAAAAGTGATGCAAATTATTGGTTGAGCTACGAGGATTAATACATGGAATAGTTATGACTATGTTGGATCTTGGTATCCAAAGTAATGGTCTAAAAAGGTCAACGTCATTCATTCAATGACCCCTACCAAGCTGTAGCTACCATCCTGGGATGGCCACCACATGTTTTAAGTAGACCATTGTATACTGAGGCTGGACTGTGAGAGCTGTTTAGCTCAAAGTGGTACCGAAAACAAGCTAAGCACATGGATTAACACTAACATCTGGGTGAGAAGCACTTGACAACTTAATGAAACTGGGCAATATGGTGAGAAAAAAAAGTCAGCTGCACAGTTAAAGCAGACAGGTCTGAAAATAAGGTGGAATTGGGATCACTGACGTGCATGTGAGAGTGTTGTGAACTGGCAACACAAAACCCGGTCAATCGTCCTCCAAGTTTTAACCTCGATCACCACGGGGTGTTCATTTAAAAAAAATAAAAATGTTCTAAGTCATGTAACTTTCAGCCAAACTATAACCAACTGATTTACAAAATGTTCCACTCTTGCAAAAATGGACAAAACATCAAGTTAACTGGTTGCTTTTGACATTCATTCAATGATTCAAAACACTTGAAACCATAAATAACTGTTTCAAACAATGACTCATTTTCAAAACAATACTCTTATGTTTGAAAAATTATTGACTTTTCCAAAATCGCTGCAAAAGCTAAATGAAACACATGCATCAGAAAATGAATCTTTGTCTACACAGTGATGGCAGAAACAAGGCTTCTTTTACTTTGAAGCAAATTAATTAACCAAGGGGTTCACAAAATGATTCCATTTCAAAACACATGAAACAGTCAACAAAATTACTGCTTTAGTCAATAGTAAGTATCTTCAGATGTATTCACTGTGGGTCACCACAGCAGACCCGAAGTGGATCTGAATGTTGATTTGGCCCAAATTTTAAGCCGGCTACCCTTCTTGATGTCACTCCACATTACATGGAAAATGGGCAGGGGTGGGTTTGAACCAGGAAGCTTCCACATTGGAAACAAGCACCCTGCTCTGCTTTAGACAGTATTTGTTTAAAAAAGCTCAAAACAGCAAAAAAATGCCATCACTGTAGCAAACAATTCATTGTTACAAAACACTCAAAAACACTAACAAGTGCTCTGAAAACAAAAGTTATTATTTCACAATGTTTGAAATGATTACTGAAATAACTGCTTCAGTCAACAACTAACAGTTTTGTCTCAAGTGATTCGAAAATGCCTGAAACATTTCAATGGCAACATCTACTGACGAGCGCCCCCACCCAGAATGACTTCCTTTGAACCAAATGTCCAGTGACACACCTGGATCCAGGCTGGGTCAAGACTTTTGGCAAGTACTTCAGAGATCAGACAACGCATCTTAAACCTGTGTCATGACACTTCCTACTTGAGACAGAACTTTTTACCGCTCACAGTACAGCCATCAATTTCCACAAACGGGGGGGGGAAAAAAAAACCTCAACAGAAACTGGTGACACTGACTTTCCAAAGACCTTTCTCACAACAAATCAAGACCAGTTTGAATTTTAGCAGCCAACAGGCGGTGACATAAGTATCCAGAACTGTGGCGCCAACTTGTCCTATTTAAATAAAAAAAAAAAATCCACTGAAAATTTGACAAAGGTTTGCTGTCCGGTGAAGACTGGGATTGCTTGGTACAGGATATATAGTGAGTGTAATTTAGAAAGGTGAAGAGCTGCAGATGTGATTCCCCCTCCCTGATCCTTTGGCTGCAGAACACCTTCAGCAGGATTTCCACACAGTTTTAAAATGAGGGCCCTGCATCAAAACATCCAGCAGTTTCAGGTCTAAAGCTTCAAAACAGCTCTCCAGAGAACTGCAGGTGCTGCATCCTGAAGAACGTGCCAGCGTCGCAGTGTAAACAGGCAGAGATCCAAAGAGGACTGAAGCTGCTCTGAAGGCAAACACTGGCCCTCCTGGATACACAGAAGCATTTGTTGTGTATCAAGCCTCGTGCAGCTGATGTCATCAGATCATATAATCCACCATATTGGACGGCAAGAAAGACTTGTAATCTAACTTTCTTCAAAAGTCTCATTTGTTGACAAAAGAGTTACGAATCAATACAGGTTTTACATGGTCTCTCCAGCCCTGTTAGATGTGCAGCTATACTGGAAAATGTGTTTTTTGATTAACTGTTTTGCATGATCATTCTGTACCATAGTTTATAGAACAAACGGCAGCATGTTAAATTGTACAGACAGTCTGCATGAATCCTAAACTCCAACTAAGTGTACATTTTTAGCACATATTGCTCTTTAGTGGTGGTGGTCCAAGTTCACTGCTCTGCTCTGCAAGCAATGGACTCGGACACCACTACGATTTTGGTGCTGTTGGATCATCATATTTTACTCGATAGCCTGGAGAATCACTTTGGGATTACTGGAACTGCCTGTGTGTGGTTGACGTCCAGTCATTCTCATTGTGTTTTGTACAAAAACACTACCTCTAACACTACCTCTGATCTTAGGGACATGAAGTTTGGGGTTCCGCAGGGATCTGTTTTAGGCCTCCTGCTTTTTTCCCTTTCCCAGCGGCGTTTTGGGATTGCTATCATCACTATGCTAATGATACTCAACTGTACATACCGATAATCTTAAATGGTTTCCATCTGCATCAGACGCTCAAAGCGCTTTACAAATAATGCCTCACATTCACCCCGATGTGAGGGTGCTGCCATGCAAGGCCCTCAGTGATCCTCCAGTCAGGCTGGGATTTGAACCGAGGATCTTCTGGTCTCAAGCACAACGCCTTAACCACTAGACCATCACCTCCCCTAATCTTACGCACATGTCCTCTTTAGAAAATTGCCTTGCATCAGTGAGAAGTTGGATGTCTAGTAACTTCCTACTTTTAAACTCTGATGAGACTGAAATAATGGTCCAGCAAGACATCGGCATCAATTTGACCAGCTAGCGCTTAGCTTAGGCTCGTGTGTTATACATCATACAAACTGAGGAACCATGGGGTAATTCTTGAGCCTACGTTGTCCTTTGACCTCCACATTGGAGACGTTACGAGGACTGCTTTCTTCCATATGTGAAATATAGCAAAGATTAGTCACGTCCTGTCTATGGCTGATGCTGAGACTCTGATACATGCATTTATCTCTTCCAGATTGGACTATTGCAATGCTTTAATTTTCTGGTTTACCGCAGTCCAGTACTGGGGGTCTTCAACCGGTTCAAAATGCTGCTGCCAGACTTTTGACACGAAGCAGAAGGTTCGACCACATTACACCCATTTTGGCATCCGTTCATTGGCTTCCTGTCTCTTTGAGATCAGACTTTAAGGTGTTGTTACTGGCCTATAAAATTGTTCACAGACTGGCACCTCCCTACCTGGCCGACCTGGTTAAGCCCCACATACCGGCGCAGGCCTTGCGTTCGCAGGGTGCAGGACTGTTGTGTGTCCCTAGGGTGAACAAAAAGTCAGCGGGTCACAGAGCCTTTTCCTATCGTGCGCCGGCTCTATGGAACGATCTGCCCGCGCACATATGACAGTCATTTTTAAATCTAAATTGAAGACATTTTATCGCTAGTTATTGCGTGTCTTCTTTTATTGTTTTTACTTATTTACGTTTTAATTCTTTTACTGTGCTTTTAAAAAAATCTTTTAATTAATTTTGTTTTGCTTTTTTAAGTTGTGTTGTGTGAAGCACCTTGAGGCGACCCTGCCGTGAATTGGCCCTATATAAATTTTATATCTTAATTTTATCCTCACAATCTAAGTATTCAATATTTTTCAAGGAGCAGATTTGTGTGAGCAGATCCAGCATCTCTCTTGCCCAACAAACGGCGACTTCATATGTGACAAATGAAGACAATTTGTCCAGTGTGCAAGTGGTACTGTGTAGCAGGACTGTAGACACGTTTGTGTCAGCAGGAGTGAAGCATTACCACAGGAATGGAAACAGTTAGCTGCCGTTTAACAGGTATCAGGAAATGCTGCGAGTGCTGCTGTCTTGTTCTCTGCTCTGGTCCGAATGGGGCGACGTATAGAGGAAGTTACAGCACACATACAACGGGAATGACAATAAGCGGCTGTCCAGGTTCATCACCACGTACTCCTGAGTGAGCAAAGGAAGCAATCAAATGATAAAACAAGCCTGAAATTGCATTTTATGGGCTGACATTTGAGTTGTCACATCTACACTTCAGTGGCGCTCACTGACCTGGTCTTTTTCAAGGGTGAGAAGCTGGTAACCTGTTGAGCGACTGCAGACCAGCTTTCCACGGCTGTCAAAAGACACAAGACGTAATCTGGGCAAAGAAAATCGAAAAAGGTAAAGCAATCTTATTTACAGAACACTGCAGCTGAAACCATTTTGATAAGCAATTTCATTGTTATTTTAGTCAACAAAGCTTTTACGATTTGTTCATCTACAAATGCGATGTGAGGATTTGCTCTTTTTCTCCGCTGAAATTTTATGACACACTGGTTTTGATTAGTTTTTAAACTCTTCTATCCCAAAGACAAATACAACCACATCCTGTTCAAAGTGACCAATCCAAATGAGATGTTATCCAGCTCCGGACCTGTCCAAAAATCAACTCTAAGTGAGAAATGTCTCACAGAGAGAAAACACAGACAGAAAGATGAGCAATAGGGAACATTACTGTGAGTCTACTCTTCAGCAATAAAATTGATTCCTACCAAATATGGTTGCACCTACCATTTTTCCAGACTCAATGTTATAGATTTTTTTTGAATGTTTTGAACTAGATTGGGATGTCCTGTGACTTATAATCCCAAATGATGTACATGAAATAATACTACATTTTCAACTAAGGCCACCATCTACATGTGTAATACTCGTAAACTGCCCCTGTACATTGAATGAGGTACTGTGATTCACACTCCAGAGTAGAAGGTGGCAGTAAAGCACCCTTAAACTGGGTGCCACCTGCTGAAAAACAAGAAGAAAATGATCTGAAAGAGAAATGTTAGTTTCTTAGAGAATAAGTGAATTTAAGAAATCATGCTGTCAAACTGAAAGACTAGAATAAAAATAGGCAACATCATTTTCATACTACCTGGCACATTTGTTTGGACAGTGCGAGACAACAAAAGCATTTATTGACAAAAAGTGGTTTACGCACGTTTTGTGCCTTGCAGAATAAAGTTAATTAGCTCATTTGCTTCTGCTCACTAATGCATTTAAATTAGAAATACATGGCAGTTCCATTAATTTTGTGACTTGTGTTTTGACTTGTTTTTTTCCCCCTCTTCATTTTTGGACAGATACTCTGATGTAACTTGCACTCCAGAAAATATGGTGGTTTCCCTCTTCAACAATACATCCATAAACACAACTTTCTGCAGTATTTAAAATATGCTGTTTTAAGGTTTACTGCACACCTGTATGCCAGATGCCTCCGTGGTTGTAGGCTCACAGCGCCCCCACATGGCTGGCTCAGAGTATTCCTTTTGAAGACGATAAATCTGTTTGTGTAAGTCACCAGTAGGTCAAAACCAAAGTTGAAGCCTGTCCACCGCCAGCAGTACTAAAGAAAAAAAAAAATGTTTGTTTCAGTAGAAATGAATAAAAAACAAAAAATATTCACTGATTGACCACTTCATTAGGTAGCCTTGCTAACAGCATCGCGGGTAACCCCCTCAGAAATGCCTTAGTTCTTCATGGCATAGATTCAACAAGGTGCTGGAAACAATCCTTCGAGTTTTAGTTCATATTGATGTGGTAGCATCACAGATGACACGTCATTACACAACCAGCAACCTGAATTGTTGTTATCAGGTAGGATGGAGCCACGTTTTACACCAAATTCTGACCTTACCCCTGAATGTCACAGCAGAAATCGAGACTCCTCAGCTCAGGCGTAACCGCCAGTGTGGTCTTCTGCTACTGCAGCTCATCTGCTTCAAGGTTCGACATGTGTGTTCAGAGATGCTCTTCTGCATTTGGTATGTTGTTTGTAAAGAGTGGTTATGTAACTAGTACCGTTCCATCGGCTCAACCAGTCTGGCCATTCTCTGACCTCTAGCAACAACAAAGCCGTTTCAGCCGCTGCTCACTGGATGAGTCTCATTTTTTGGATCATTCTCTATACAGATCTCAGAGGTGGCTGAGTGAAAATCTCAGCAGATCATAAGTTTATGAAACATTCAAACCAGCCTGTCTGGCGCCAATAACCACACCCTCTTTAGAGGCATTTAATTCTCCTTTCTTCCCCATTCTGATGCTTCCTTTGAAATTCACCAGATCCTCTTGACCATGCTTACATATCTAAATGTGTTGAGTTCCTGCCACATGATTGGCTCAATTGACATTTGTTTTCAAGAAAGGTTAAGCAGGTGGCCAGAAGAGTGTAGATAACCACAATAACTTTGACATGAACCATGTCCAACTCACATCACCATCTTTAGTCAGCTTCCTTCCACACCTCATACTGTTCAGCTCAAACTCTTCTTTGTTCGCTTCCTGTGGGCTAATAAAGAGAGGAGCATTTGTCATTAAAAACATAAAAAAATAAATAAAATAAAAAAAATCATATCCTTGAATAGAATTCATGTAGTTAAATTTAATTGCCCCAACATTTGAAGAATACTGATCACTAGTAACAGCTTAGTCTCGGATTCTCACCCATTGTCACTGTCAAATTCTGTCCGGAGCATCGCGAACCACTGGTTTTTGTACACTGCTGTTAACCAATCTGGAAAATGAGTCATCCACACAGAACATTATTAACATACTTCACATATAACAATGTGTCACCACATAAGTGGGACGAGCTTAGGACTCCGGCAAGGGTGGTTGCATCTCCTCCTCTCTCCTCTATCTCTGCTCCAACCGTCAAAGTTCCTACTTCACCGGACTGAGAATTCAAGAAAATCAGGGTTGGGAGACCCTGTGTGCCCAGGTGGAACCTACCCTGCGGGCTATGTTCTCGACGCTTGGGAGAAGTGGCCCGTTGCATGCTTGGTACCACTCTCTGTGGAGGACGTCGAAGACTTATTTATATTTGGTTTTATAGTGGGAGGGCTGGTGCTTATTGGTTTATGTGCTGCCCTGACCTACCGGAGAATTGGCAAGACGGCTGCTACCAGAACCACGACCCCTCACCTGTCCGCCATGATTAATGAGTTGGGTAAGGCAATACAGACGTAAGTTGGAAAACATCTCGGAGCAAATGTACGCCTTGCAAAGGAAGATGGAGACCAGGGAATACTCATAAACTGGATTTGGTTGGTCAGAGGAGCTGTAAATGGTGTTTCTCTGCTTAACCCTAAACATGGCAGGCTTATTAGCCTCTGAAGGTAAAAACGCTCCAGAACAATCTCTATGGTCTTGGTGAACCATTCGGCTGCCCCTCTTATCTTTCTGCCCTGCCCTACAGTCTGATGTTGTCAAGGCAACTCCAGACATTATACACACACTGACAGAAACTTATACAACTCATCTGACTGGTACGAACTCATCTCATCTGCACACATGACGCACACCCCCACCCTCCTGCCTCCACCCTGCCATTCGCCCCGAGCTCACGCCTGCATGGGATACTCCTACAGCCACCCTACACTCACACTGTCTCAATTCAGATGACGGAGTGTCTTAAAGTTTAGCATACATAAACAATCAAATGTACAACCCCTGGCAATAATTATGGAATCACCGGCCTCGGAGGATGTTCATTCAGTTGTTTAATTTTGTAGAAAAAAAAGCAGATCACAGACATGACACAAAACTAAAGTCATTTGAAATGGCAACTTTCTGGCTTTAAGAAACACTATAAGAAATCAGGAAAAATAATTGTGGCAGTCAGTAATGGTTACTTTTTTAGACCAAGCAGAGGGAAAAAAATGTGGACTCACTCAATTCTGAGGAATAAATTATGGAATCACCCTGTAAATTTTCATCCCCAAAACTAACACCTGCATCAAATCAGATCTGCTCGTTAGTCTGCATCTAAAAAGGAGTGATCACACCTTGGAGAGCTGTCGCACCAAGTGGACTGACATGAATCATGGCTCCAACACGAGAGATGTCAATTGAAACAAAGGAGAGGATTATCAAACTCTTAAAAGAGGGTAAATCATCACGCGATGTTGCAAAAGATGTTGGTTGTTCACAGTCAGCTGTGTCTAAACTCTGGACCAAATACAAACAACATGGGAAGGTTGTTAAAGGCAAACATACTGGTAGACCAAGGAAGACATCAAAGTGTCAAGACAGAAAACTTAAAGCAGTATGTCTCAAAAATCGAAAATGCACAACAAAACAAATGAGGAACGAAATGGGAGGAAACTGGAGTCAACGTCTGTACCGAACTGTAAGAAACCGCCTAAAGGAAATGGGATTTACATACAGAAAAGCTAAACGAAAGCCATCACTAACACCTAAACAGAAAAAAAAACAAGGTTACAATGGGCTAAGGAAAAGCAATCGTGGACTGTGGATGACTGGATGAAAGTCATATTCAGTGATGAATCTCGAATCTGCATTGGGCAAGGTGATGATGCTGGAACTTTTGTTTGGTGCCGTTCCAATGAGATTTATAAAGAGGACTGCCTGAAGAGAACATGTAACATGTAACAGATTGATGAAGAGTACTGTTTGTCACTCATTAAGTCCATGCCTCAGAGACTGCAAGCTGTTATAAAAGCCAGAGGTGGTGCAAAAAAATAGTAGTGATGTGTTGGAGCGTTCTTTTGTTTTTCATGATTCCATAATTTTTTCCTCAGAACTGAGTGATTCCATATTTTTTTCCCCTCTGCTTGGTCTTAAAAAGTAACCGTTACTGACTGCCACAAGTTTTTTCCTGATTTCTTATAGTGTTTCTTAAAGCCAGAAAGTTGCCATTTGAAATGACTTTAGTTTTGTGTCATGTCTGTGATCTGCCTTTTTTCTACAAAATTAAACAACTGAATGAACATCCTCCGAGGCCGGTGATTCCATAATTTTTGCCAGAGGTTGTATATGCATGGTTGTTTTAATTCCGATGTGTGCTATTATTACGTTCAACTAGTAGTAATTGTGGATTAATTGCTGTATTTTTGTCTGAGGTGATTGGGTGTGAAGATAATTTCGTTGCACTTGTTGTAATGAGAATAAAATCTATCTATAACAGTTCAGTTTAAACAGTCTGGTATTTCCAGAAAATTTATTTCTCACATTACTCTCACTAAAATAGCCACAATTAAACACATGAAGTTGAGTTTCATTGACCAGAAATGTACATATTAAAAATGTGCTGAGAACATATACTACTGAAACTGTGTTTGTGATTTACTTCATTCAAAAACCACTTCACAGCTTTAACTTTGTATAACCCAAAATCAGGAAAAAGTCGGGACAGCAAAAAAAAAAAAACCTGCATGATTCTTGCAGAAAACAAAGATATTTCATGTGTTGTGTGGTCAACTTCATTTCAGTTAATATAAATCCATTCAGTGCATTTCAGGTCTACAACACATCCCCCCCCCGCCAAAAAAAAAGGTGGAACAGAGGCAATTTAGAGCTAGTAATGAAGTAAATATGTCAAACAGGTGACTGTAATCATAATTTGGTACAAAAGCAGCATCCACAAAAGGCTGAGTCTTTGAGGAGCAAAGATGGAAAGATGATGTCTAGTTTTTCAACAAATGTGTGTGACAATAAATGAAATGTTGAGGCATATTAAATGAGGCAATAATTGTGTAAAGTGCTTTGAGCGTCTGATGCAGATGGAAAAGCGCTATATAAATGCAGTCCATTTAAATGTGTAAAAACAACATTCCTCAAAGAAAGCTTGGGAGGGATTTGCACATTTGTCCCTCTGTCATGCATAATATCCTTCAAAAATTAAAGGACTATTTAGGAATTTCAGTGCATAAAGGGCAAGGGCAGAAGCCTAAATTTAACACCAGTGATCTCCAATCTCTCAGATGGATCAAGCACATTCATCAATAGCTGGTATAACCACATGAGCAAGGGATTACTTTGGGAAAACTTTGTCAAGTACTACAACCCCAATTCCAACGAAGTTGGGACATTGTGTAAAATGTAAATAAAAACAGAATACGATTTGCAAATCCTCTTCAACCTATATTCGATTGAATACACCACAAAGACAAGATATTTAATGTTAAAAATGATAGACTTTTTTGTTTTTGTGCAAATATTTGCTCATTTTGAAATGGACGCCTGCAACACGTTTCAAAAAAGCTGAGACAGTGGTATGTTTACCACTGTGTTACATCACCTTTCCTTCTAACAACACTGAATAAGCGTTTGGGAACTGAGGACGCTAATTGTTGAAGCTTTGTAGGTGGAATTCTTTCCTATTCTAACTTGATATACAACTTCAGTTGTTCAACAGTCCGCAGTCTCTGTTGTCGTATTTTGCGCTTCATAATGTGCCACACATTTGCAATGGGCGACAGGCCTGGACTGCCGGCAGGCCAGTCAAGTACCCGCACTCTTTTACTACGAAGCCACGCTGTTGTAACACATGCAGAATGTGGCTTGGCATTGTCTTGCTGAAATAAGCAGGGACGTCCCTGAGAAAGACGTTGCTTGCATGGCAGCATGTCTTGCTCCAAAACCTGGATGTACCTTTCAGCATTGATGGTGCCATCACAGATGTGTAAGTTGCTCATTCCATGGGCACTAACACACCCCCATACCATCACAGATGCTGGCTTTTGAACTTTGCGCTGGTAACAATCTGGATGGTCTTTTTCCTCTTTTGTCCAGAGGACACGATGTCCATTATTTCCAAAAACAATTTGAAATGTGGACTCAGATCACAACACACTTTTCCACTTTGCATCTGTCCATTTCAAATGAGCTCGGGCCCAGAGAAGACAGCGGCGTTTCTGGATGTTGTTGATGTATGGCTTTCACTTTGCATGGTAGAGTTTTAATTTGCACTTGTAGATGTAGTGACAAACTGTTAACTGACAATGGTTTTCTGAAGTGTTCCTGAGCCCACGCGGTAAGATCCTTTACACAATGATGCCAGTTTTTAATGCAGTGCCGCCTGAGGGATCAAAGGTCACGGGTATTCAATGTTCGTTTTCAGCCTTGCTGCTTATGTGTAGAAAGTTCTCCAAATTCTCTGAATCTTCTGATTATATTATGGACTGTAGATGATGGAATCCCTAAATTCCTTGAAATTGAACATTGAGAAACATTGTTTTTAAACTGCTGGACTATTTTTTTTTCACGCAGTTGTTCACAAAGTTGTGATCCTCACCCCGTTTTTGCTTGTGAATGGCTGAGCCTTTTGGGGATGCTCCTTTTATACTGAATTATGACACTCGCCTATTTCCAATTAACCTGTGGAATGTTCCAAACAGGTGTTCTTTGAGTATTTGTCAACTTTCCCAGTCTTTTGTTGCCCCTGTCCCAGCTTTTTTTGAAATGTGTTGCAGGCATCCATTTCAAAATGAGCAAATATTTGCACCAAAACAAAAAAGTATCAGTCTGAACATTAAATATCTTGTCTTTGTGGTATATTCAATTGAATATAGGTTGAAGAGGATTGTCAAATCATTGTATTCTGTTTTTATTTACATTTCACACAACGCCGCAACTTCATTGGAATTGGGGTTGTACAATAAGGAGTTACATTCACAAATGCCACTTCAAATTTTACTGTGCATAGAAGAAGCTTTATGTTAATCTTGTCGAGGAGCGGCATCACCTAGGCTTTGAGACATCTGTGTTAGACATTCACAAAGTGGAAATATGTACTGCGGTCAGATGAAGCAGTATGCCACATTGTTTTTTTTGAAGAAATAAATGCTGTGAGCTCCATACCAAAGACAAAAAGGGTGATCTAGACATTATCAGCAACAGTTCCAAAAGCCAGGGTCTCTCATGGTGTAGGATTGTGTCAGTGCCTTTGACAAAGGTAACTGACACTTTTGATGGCTGCATTAATACAGAAAAGTACATTGAGATTTTAGAGCACTACATGCAGCCTTCAGGACATTTTTTCCAGGGACGTCCATGCCTTTTTCAACAAAACAATGCAAAACTACATTCTCAGTATCCATAAAGTACAAAGTCATGGCTGTGGATTAGGTGGATATGAGTACTGGACTGACCTTTCTGCAGTCTCGACTTGTCCCCAACAGAGAATATGGTGCACCTGGAAAGTATTCACAGCACTTCATTTTTTCCACATTTTGTTATGTTACAGCCGTATTCCAAAATTTAGTAAATTCATTTTTCCCCCTCAAAATTCTACTACCCCCATAACAACAACAAGAAAAGGTTTTCTTTTTTTGCACATTTATTAAAAATAAAAACTAAGAAATCACATGTGCATCAGTATTCACACCCTTTTCTCAATACTTTGCTGATGCACCTTTGGTAGCAATTACAGCTTACCCTCAAGTCTTCTTGAATATGTCGTCACAAGCTTGGTGGACCTATCTTTGGGGAGTTGGATGGGAAGTGTTTGTGCACAGCCATTTTCAGATCTCTCCAGAGATGTTCAATCAGATTCAGGTCTGGGCTCTGGTTGGGCCACTCAAGGACATTCACAAATTTGTCCTGAAGCCACTCCTTTGATATCCTGACTGTGTGCTTAGGGTCATTATCCTGCTGAAACATAAACCGGCGCAGGTTTTCATCCAGGATGTGTCTGTACGTTGCTGCATTCATCTTTCCCTCAATCCTGACTAGTCTCCCAGTTCCTGCCACTGAAAAACATCCCCACAGCATGATGCTGCCACCACCATGCTTCACTGTAGGGATGGTGCCTCGTTTTCTCCAAACATGACGCCTGGCATTCATGCCAAAGAGTTCAATCTTTGTTTCATCGGACCAGAGAATTTTGTTTTTTGTGGTCTGAGAGTCCTTCAGGTGCTTTTTGGCAAACTCCAGGCAGGCTGTCATGTGCCTTTTACTAAGGAGTGGCTTCTGTCTGGCCACTCTAGCATACAGGCCTGATTGTTGCACAGATGGTTGTCCTTCTGGAAGGTTCTCCTCTCTCCACAGAAGAATGCTGGAGCTCTGACAGTGTGACCATCGGGTTCTTAGTCACCTCCCTGACTAAGGCCCTTCTGCCCTGATCATTCAGTTTAGACAGGCAGCCAGCTCTAGGAAGGGTCCTAGTGGATTCAAACACCTTCCATTTATGGATGATTGAGGACAGTGCTCATTGGGAACTTCAAAGCAGCAGAAGTATTTCTATTCCCTTCCCCAGATTTGTGCCTCGAGACAATTCTCTTGACTTCATGCTTGGTTTGTGCTCCAACATGTGGGAGCTTATATGTAGACAGGTGTGTGTCTTTCCAAATCACATCCAATCAACTGAATTTACCCCAGGTGGACTCCAATTAAGCTGCACAAACTTCTCAAGGGTGATCAGTGGAAACAGAATACATGAGCTCAATTTTGAGATTCATGGCAAATGCTGTGAATTCTTATGTACATGTGATTTATTTTATTTTTTTTATTCTTAATAAATTTGTAAAATAAAAAACTTTTTTCACATTGTCATTATGGGGTACTGTGTGTAGAAATGTGAGAAAAAAATAATTTCATCCATTTTGCATTAAGGCTGTAACATAAAATGTGGGAAAAGTGAAGCGATGTGAATATTTTTTGGATGGACTCTACGTATATGAAAAATGCAACAATGCTGACCCCTCCGTACCATTGCACATCTTAAGATGTATTTGCAGGAAGAATTTGACAAAATAATACCTGAACCCCTTCACTGCTTGGTATCCTCAATTCCAAAAGATCTTTTAAGTGTTGTAAGAAGGAATGGCAACATTACAAAGGGGTAAGTGCTTTACAACCCCAACTTTTATTGAAGTGTGTTGCCAACCTAAAATCCAGCAATGAATATATGTCAAACATAATGAAATTGACCAGAAAAACATGAATACTGTCTGCAATGAAACAGAATTCAAATCAGTGCAGGGTTTTTGCATTTTCTGTGCCATACCATCTTTTTCTGATTTAGAGTTGTATATTTGCATTTTGAAAAACATATACCATGGACAACATCTTACCTGGTGGTAAAATATTGTCTCTCTCCAGGATGCGTGCAGAGGCAAGGTCATTGATGATAAACTGAAGACGAACACATTTGAAAACTGAACAAAAAGATGAGCCCTCTTCTGTGTTCAAAAATGGCTCTATTTCACAGAGATCTGTCAAAAAAGTGGGTCACACTGTAACCATCAATCTCTGGGGTCACCAGCAAAAAAATACAGTCTACAAATGTGTCCTTACCGGTCCTGCGTTTACACAGCCAGGCATCGGCGTCGGCCAGAAGTTGCTTGATCGGGCCGTCCCATGACGGATTGAGCTGCAAGAACATCCACTGAAAATACAAGGCATCAGGAAAGGTGGCTTTTAAAAAAGGAGAACATACAGAGTGCAACTTGGACAGATCAAGTGTGTCTGTTTTGCTTCTACCTTTTTCAGAGCAGTGTAAACGTCCATCTCCACCTGCATCACAAACAGGTCTGAAGACTGGATGAGCTGCTCCATCACTTCTATTCTGTAGGTACAGGACAGGTGCACAGTGAACAGCACTGAAATTGAGTAGCACAAATTTACAAATTTTCCATGCAACAAAGCATTTTAATACTAAAGGCAGGGCCGATGAGAGTGTGACAAACTTGTGGTAATAAGGGATGTGTGGGACAAGTGGGTGCAGCGTTTACTCATGCTTTACAATCCACGTCCCAACATGACAGTTGATGAGTACTTGGTTTCATTTCGGGGGCGCTGTCCATTTCGACAATATATGCCAAGCAAACCTGCCAAATATGGTATGAAAATATGGGCAGCATGTGATGCACAGTCCAGCTTTGCCTGGAACATGCAGATTTATACAGGCAAATCTCCTGGCGAAGCACTGGAAAAAAAAAAATCAAGGCACAAGGGTTGTGCTTGATATGGCTGAAGGACTGCATGGGCATAATATTACATGTGATAATTTTTTCACATCTTATGCCCTGGGTGAGGAACTGCTCAAAAGGAAAGCTATGATGTTGGAGACAGTGAGAAAGAATAAACCAGAGCTTCCCTCTGAACTTTTTGCTGTCAAGAATAGGAAAGTAACATCTTCAGTGTTTGCCTTCACTGACAAAGCAACTGTGGTCTCCTATTGCCTCAAGAAAGGGATAAATGTCCTTCTGCTCAGCACCATGAACAAAGATGCTGCCCTGAGCAGCAGAGAAGACAAAAAATAAATAAATAAATAAATAAACACAAATGGTGCTGGACTACAATGAGACCAAGGGAGGGGTGGACAACCTGGACAAAGCCACAGCTACATACAGTTGTCGACGCATGACTGCCCGTTGGCCCCTTGTCATCTTCTTCCACGTCACTGACGTGAGTGCATACAATGCGTTTGTGATATGGTGTGAAATAAACAAGGATTGGAACAAGGGAAAACTGAGTCAAAGGAGGATTTTCCTGGAGCAGCTTGGAAATGCACTGGTGAAACCTCAGATTGAGAGAAGACCGTGCCTTTCAAGAGCATCAACAGCTGCTGCAGCTGTTGTGAAGGACATACTGTCAGAGACAAACATCCCAACTCCTCCAATGACACAAACCGCAGGCAAAAAATGCGGCAGGTGTCAGGTTTGTCCTACCCGAAATGATTCAAAGACCAGCATGACCTGTTCACTGTGCAAGAAATATATCTGCAAGGAGAATGTGCACATTGTCTGCACATCCTGTGTAAAGTACTGCAGACTACAAGCTTGACTGTGGAATGGTTCCATGTTCTGACTATCTGACTCGTTATGATTTTCTGTTTCACAAATGGGTGAATTTTCTAACATGTACACCCCCTCACAGACACCAAAAAAAGCAAGCAAGCAAACAAACAAACAAAAAAACAAACTTTGTAACTCTACCTTTGCCAGTCCCAACCCCGGATAACAAAAGCGGAGGGGTGAGTGAGGCTTTATAGTTAACCACAAATATGTTACAAAAAAGGAAATAAAATAAGTAGATTTGGAAGGTGTGGGAACCAACATCAATCAATATGATTGATATTGGTCACTCGGGAGGAGCTCGGGTATTTACATATTCAACAAACAAACAAAGTGCTTGGCACAAAAACTTGGTCAACAATTTTCTGTAAATCATTGTTGGAAGCAAATGACCCAGGGGTCAAGTTGACCCCAAGGGTAAAAGGTGTTAGTAAAATTTGAGGAGGAGGGTTAAGAATAGTGGAGGTTGACAAACAATTACAATACCCTCCTCAATGGCCTTCACCATTACAGTTTAAAACTACTGTAGTTCAATTAATTTATGCAGCACCAAATCACAACACAAGTCATCACATGGCACTTCACACAAGCAAGGCGTAGCCTGTATCCAGAAGCAGGCACACTGGCAACAGTGATAACAAAAAACTTCTGATTACAGCAAGATATCTCAAGCAGACCAGACTCAATGAGGTGACCATCTGCCACAGCCATACTACCAAAATACAACAAAATCACAACACTGACATGGCAGATGATGCAGTGACAGAAATATCACAGCTCAGCAACCATATACAGTCCAGTGTTCACAAGTTGAAAAGACAACCAGTAGGTGAGGATCAGAGGCTCAGTTAAACAGACTGTAATTAGTTAGATTAGATAGTGACTGTTTGGATGCCAGATCAGACATTGAAAAAGGCCATTTCCCGCTGCTCAACTCAAACTTGATACATCTCCAACCAACAGACTGCACCACATTCAATGCAAGAGACTCACATTCAGAAATGATGTAACCAGACTTCATACCACACCTATTCATATTCCACTATTCTTTGAGCACAAAGGATCATCTTGAGCATGATTGGATTTTATCAAGACCCTTAAAGCTGGTGGAAGTCTGCCTTACAAATTTAGGATGAGCACACATACCCAAGTTCCTTCATTAAGTCGACATTCTGGTGGGTCATCAGGTTGTTCAGAAGCCACTCAACACATCTGCAGAAACACACACAGTCAAATGCAATGAAAACTCCCATATTAATTCTGTAGTTAGAAATAAAAGAATATGTTAAAAAATCTAACTTTTTCATGACTGAATCCAAGCCATAGATATTAGCAGAAGCATAGTAACCGCACACCGTCTTCACGCTGATGTTTTCTTTCATGGTCTCTCCACACTGTTGGATCAAGCCATCCTGGTCAACATTAACAAACCATGAGATGAGTACTGGTAATGGCTCCTCATTAATATGCAACTATAATGTTAGAATGTAACTGGATCTTATAAGGAGTACATATGGTGTAAGTATCAAGTGTATACTAAAGTAAATAATTCCTGTGTTCACAAGAATGTTTACACACATACTTCTGTATTTCACAAACAAGACGTAAACTAAAATCTTTTCATCTACTAACCAGCTGCAGCATACAAGCAGCAGCAAGTATGCTAACAACTCTGCTGGGCTTGATTAGAACATCATCCCGGTACAAGGATCCAAACACAACCTGTAGAGCTATACACACAAAAAGAGAAAAATTGGTCAATGTCAAACCGACCCACAGATCTTTTCCATGAATCAGATATACCAACCTTCTGTGTCAATGTTGTGGTCTGGAATCTCCAAGCTGATTTCCATCATGCTGGACTCCTTCCAAGAGCCGCTGAACATGCTGGAGAAATACCCTGACTGGAAAACAATGGGAATGTGGGGGAAAAGGAAAACAAAAGGGAGAATGAAATAGTCTATTAGTGATAAGAAGGCAATGACAACTTAACAGTATATGTGCATTTTTACCTGACATAGGTACACTTTATGGAGATTCCATTCTTGTCCCAAAGCACAGATACGAATGTCACTATTTTCTCCATTCAGGAACAAGGTCTGATAAATGTACCTTGAAGTGCTTTTCAGTTTCTTCCTGTTTAAATTTGGAAAATGGGGGAAAGGGCATCAGCAAGATTAAGACAAACAGCAATGTTGATATTTGACTGAGAATGGGTTATTAGCTTTTTTAAATACTAGACTTGCCGGCGAGGTGTATCAAGTACAATGTCATCATCCTCTTGTTCACTTTCACAGTCACATTGGGCATTTCGTTTCCTCTTCTTGCACTCACATCCATGCTTGTGGCCGCTACTTGCACCCTCTGCAGCTTCCTCGAGTGCTTGCGACGAAGACTGCAACCTGCTGCCCAAACTGCCCATCCCTTGAAATTGAAAGAAAGAGCATCATCAAAAATAGCAGTATTGTATCTTTAAAGATCAATACATGCATGTAATAGAGGATAAGGTCCAATAGGCACTGGGGCAGCAAAGACATGGAGGGATTTCTAGGCAAAGAGGAGGATTTTGTAGGAAATACCGGACATAACTGTGTGCCAGTCATGGTGCATGAGCACCAGTGGAGGGTGGTGGATGTGCTGCCAAAGCTTAGTGCAGGTGTGCTCTTAGTTCACCAAGTTCTGCACATACTGAGAGTGTTTAGTAACAAATGACACCTAGGTTGCAGACCATGGATGGAGAAATGGAGCAGCCATCATTGTTGGCATCCATCTGTCTCATGAGACAATGGAGTCAGTGCCTAGTTGTATCTATTTCTGTATTGCACTACAATGCCTGCTATGGCTGATTCTTGAATGGCATAGCTTGCTGCCGGTATCAGGGAAATGATCCTCCAGGCTGTGGTCACTGGGCTGCTCGCCGTCATCTGCATGTTCTTGCATCAGTCTGTTTCTTGCCTGGTGCAGTGTATCGCCCTGCTTATCAAGAATATCCTCTAAGCTTCCTGCACATCAATAAAGGACGGCAGGCTGTACTGGGTCAACAGCATGCTATTAGCTGGGGGCTGCCCAGCTTGAGGTGGGCAGTAGCTGAGGAGTGGGGCATGATTACCCCTCACACCATCGAAGAGGCAACCTGCAGAGCACAGTGACTATGCCAATCATCTCAGGTTAAAAACTCATGACGGCTGTCTCCTGTGTTGTACTGCCAGTGTAACCAGTGGCAGGTGAGTGGCCTGTACAGAGCGCAAGCCTGGACCAAGTATATGGAAACTCTGTGTTGCCCAATCATCAGAGTTCCCCTCTCAGCCTTGTCAATGTTATCCAAAGGAGTTATCCAAAGTGTTTGCCAAAGGAGTGCAGGCATGACATTTGGCACCAATTTGTCTGCAGGAGATGCCGGAAGGGGAACGAATAGTCCTCTCACAAGCAGACTGCCATCAACATTAAGGCAAAAATCACCCACCTTCCAGAGTAGTGGCTTGGGGGCCACAACCAAGATCTCTAACTACTGGACATCTATGACCATCATCCAGGAGATATGTACGTAGTATGTATGTGATCATTATGCCAGTTAGGTATTCTGAAGTAATTCCATCCATTTCTGGAATCTTCTTTTTTTGTTGTATGGAAACCTTTGACCAACTTAAAATCTAAGTAAATAAAAACTGAAATAAATCTAGTTTGTCACTATTGTTTCTAAATTATTTTATTAGAAATAAAGTAGACATTATAAATGTCTTAACACAAGCATTGTTTCTTGAAGTGGAATATGTGCAGTGATGGAAAAAAGAAGATTGATTTTAATTAGTGTGTGTGTGTGTGTGTGTGTGTGTGTGTGTGTGTGTGTGTGTGTGTGTGTGAATGTAAAGCACACAAAACACATCCACGTCATAATTTTCTACAAATCCGGATTATAAATTAAAATTTTAAATTTAATTTACCTGATTAGTGGTGTAATCCGTGTGAGGTGATTTTGGAAGTAAAAAACAAAACAAAAAAAGCTTCTGTTTATCTCTGATCCAAAGCAGCTAACCTTAAAGCTAGTTTAGCTGCCGAATCCAAACAAAATCTTCCTGAAATTACCCGCACCGCTGCTGTCGACAAGCCATTGTCACAGACTATCCCCCGAAAGGAAAGCCCCCGCGTTTTTCCACTTATAATTTCTAAATTACAGTAAATATAAACAGAGATTCAGGATATGATATAAAATGCTTTTGTTATCTTCTCTGCTAAACTGAAATCAGAATGTATTAGCTTCCTCCTTCTTCTACGTTCGTGTTTGTCATTGTCAAAAAAAAAAGAAAAAAAAAGCGTTTGCTACATTACCGCCACCTGTCGGAAATACATGATTGCGGGTCAGAAGTCTGTCAGCGTACACAAACATATTAAAATCTTTAATGAAATCCATAAAATGCCTGTCAACGGGCTGTGAGTTTCTCCTGAGGAAGATTTATACAGTAGCTACAGTCTGTATGTCTTCTTGTTTTAGTATTTATTTGTTAAAATTATTTTAATTTTATTCATTGATGTTATGAATGAATATGTAGCTTGATTCAAAGTGGAACATTTGGGGACCCTGTTGGAATTAGGCTGTGTCCATTCCTTGTTGTGTCTGGATATAATATATTAAATATTTATTCGCAATACCCTAATTATGATGATTACTATTATTATGAGAAAAATGTACACAAATCAGTGGTTGTCATTCCATCTTACTTCATCTCCAAATACAAAATAAAAGTGCAAAGAACATGTATTTTTGGAAGTGTGTGTTAAGTGTATTTTTTGTCTAACTACTTACATATGGAAAGAGATTTATTGGGAGAAGGGGATAACTAAATAGCAGCAAAAATAACTAAAAAGAAATGGTCACATAACACAGACACAGAGTGACACGTTGATGTGTGTTCTGAACTGACAGGAGGTGTGGCTGCTGACAGCTGTAGCTGTTGAGATCTCTGGTTCTAAATGTCTCAGCTGGGGAACACGTACCGTGTTTGGACAGACATGGATTTACAACTGTCCACTCTGACGTGCATGTCTGCTTACTGTCATCACATGGACATACACAAAAACATATATCACTGTTGCGATGGGCTGCAGCGAGCGAGCGCACAGCACGCACATTGACAGGCTACCCCAGGTGAAACGGACGGTCAGATCATAACACTCAGTGGGTGATCTGAATGTCAAGTCGCCCACATGAGCTCTGTTCCACATGAAACTGTGTCTGTCCTGCAGCGCGCCGTCCACAGGACACACCAGGCCAGTAGATGTGGACATGATAAGAGCGCACTGCTCCATTCATGTCATTTCATGACTGTACGTCTGTGAACATGGGTTATCTACAGAGGAACAGACGGTTCATACTTGTATTGTTCACTCGATAAGAGGGATTCAATAAAATACGGTGTTGTTGTGTGGTTACTTTTTTTGTAAATACACTTATATCCTTGTTGATTTCAGCCATTTGTCCGCACCTTTTATAGGACAGTGATGGTAGTGCAGTGGTAAAGTTTCTAGCTGGCAATCAAACTTTTGTAAATTGCAGGTTCGAATCCCGTGGGACATATGTATTTTTTTTTACAGGAGCTGCGCAATATGATTACACATACTCTAGCTGCTCACACTGTGTTCCCGCTGTGACAGTTTTGTGCATGCTCCTGCATGAAACTGTCGCAGTGGGATCGTTCACGCCTGCCCGACAACGTGTCCCTCCTGACGTCGGCTCGATGTTTTCATGGTTCACTTATACGAACTGTTTCACCATGATTGGCCTTATTTGTATTTATTCGTACTATTTCTGTGTAGGCTCTCAGTTGTCCAGGTGGTTTCCATAGTAGAGAAGCTTGAATCTTTGACTGGACTGGGTTGCTTGACGCAAGGACGTTTCACTTCAAATCGCAGAAACTTCCTCAGCTACAATTCTTGTGCTGGTAGTCTGACTTCTGTCTTGACTCTTGTAGAGAAGAATAAACCAGAAGCCAACAAAAGCTGGAGTTTTTAACCTAACCAGACCCCTCCTACCGAGAGGCTGACTGCTATAGGCTAGTGACTAAACAATAGCTCTAATTAGCACCTATTGTGCTCTAGTTAGCACCCTCCTAATGATGGGATGGAAGCCTCCCCTGATAGCTCCCCTTGACGACTCTCCTGATGACATGAATGACTCATTACCATGAACAAAGGACTGAAACTGCTTTGACCTGAGTACCCCATTGTAAACAGGGGACAAAGCGTGTCTGAGACTCGCCCCCGGTTAAGGCTGGGTTTCAACTGTTTTACAAAGAATGCTTCCTTGACACCTCTCTCAAACCATTTCTTCTCTCTGGCTAAGATTTTAACTTCCTTGTCCTCAAACGTGTGGTTAGTGTCTTTCAGGTGGAGATGAACTGCAGACTGAGGTCCACTGGCGACCTCTCTGCGGTGCTGGTATAGCCTCTTGTTTAAAAGCTGCTTAGTCTCACCTATGTAGTGTTCATTACAGTTTTCCTGACATCTGATATAATACACTACATTGCTCTGTTTGTAACTAGGGATCCTGTCCTTAGGGTGAACTAATTTCTGTCTCAAGGTGTTAACCGGTTTAAAGTAAACTGGGATTTTGTGCTGTCTGAAGATCCTCTGTAGTTTTTCCCCTACTCCTGCTAAATAAGGGAGAGGAGTGTCGCTCTATGTGTGAAGGGGCCCTTACACATGTACAAACGTGCTCTTGAAAGTTGTCCAGCTAAAAGCCCCAAAAGAGGACTGTATACAGAGCTTCTTTCTCGTGCTCCCTTTCTGCAGGTCAAGAGAGGTGAGTTTGGCAAAGTGGTCCAGAAAAACATTCTACAACATTTCTCTTAAGATTTTGAGCCGTGAACATTGAATCTGTGAATATCTTTCTAACTTTACCAGAGTGTGACTGTTGACACATTTGGAGCTTGTTATGTCCACTAAGGATGTAATAAAATTACCTGCATTTATTTGTTTGTCTGTCTGTCAGGATTACGTCAAAACTACTTGCATGGATTTTGATGACATTTTCACCACAGATAGATATTAGGCCAAGGAAGAACCCATTAAATTTTGGAGTCAATCCGGATCCGGATTCTGGATCAGATTTCACTTTATATAGGCTTTGGAGGATTACTTCAAAACTACTTCACAGATTCTCACCACATTTTTACCACAGATACATATTAGGCCATGAAGAACTCCATTACATTTTGGAGATGATCTGGATTCGGATTGGTGTACGTCAGAAATCTCTGATTGATTTTGGAGGTGATCTGGATCTGCATCCGGATTCTGGATCAAGATTTCACGTTATATATGCTTTGAAGGATTATGTCAAAACTACTTCACTGATTCTCGCCAAATTGTTATCACGGATACATATTAGGCCATGAAAAACTCCACTAAATTCTGAAGGTGATCTGGATCCAAATCCGGATCAAAATTTCACTTTATATGCGCTTTGAAGGATTACGTCAGAACTACTTTGCGGATTTTGATGATATTTTCACAATGGATATATATTAGGCCATGGAAGACACCATTACATTTTGGAGGTGATCTGGATTTGGATCAAGTTTCATTTTATATAGCCTTTGAAGGATTACAACAAAACTATTTCTTGGATTCTCACCAAATTTTCACCACAGATACATATTAGACCATGAAAGACTCCTAGATTCTGGATCAAGATTTCACTTTATATAGGCGTTGGAGGATTGCTTCAAAACTACTTCAAAGATTCTCATAAAATTTGCACCACAGATAGATATTAGAGCATGGAAGACTCCAGATCCGGATTCTCGATCAAGATTTCACTTTGTTTAGTTTACTAGTTTATTTAAGGGACAATGTACAGCATCATTAAGCTCAAAGAGACAGAGATGAGCTGCCCCAGAATATAGCCCCAGAAATAGCTCATTTCCATCCACAGTCCCTGGGCACATCAAACAAATTAACAATGAAGTAGCACAATATTCTAAAACTCCTGTTGTGAAAGTGTAGTGACACGGACCCACAACAGGGGGCGCAAATGAACGGTCAATAGATGAGCCAAAAAATAACAATTTAATGTTGTGAAGGTGCACAACGAATACACAGACAATCTCAGAATATGATTACAGTCAATCCACAAAGGTGACGTGTGGGCAGGCTCGAGGATAGAAGACGTCTGTCCTGAGAAGAGCCGGAACCACACGATTTCCGCCGCCACCGAACCTGGTGAATACTGGAGCCGCCAAGTCCCGAATTCCCAGGTGATCACCGTCCCCGACTGTCGGATCTGGTACTGCTGGCGAAGAACAAAGACAGTCAAGTGTGGGTGTGTGTACACCCCATAACAACAACGGTGGGAATGCCACCTCCACCTCTCACTCAATATGCTGATGAATGTACAGTGATCCCTCAGAGGAAAAGAGTGCCGTCCTGCACTAACTCAGCCTCCAGTACCTCCTCTTCTGGCGGCCCACACAACAACTCCTCTCCCACAATAAATCACTTTCTCAGACAAACAAAGTCAGACCATATCGCAGTCAGTCACAATCAGATCATATCACTTGCATTCATCTACCTCAGAACACTTCACCATTCTCTACACAATACTATCAATTTCATTTCTACTGGTATTTACAACACACCTTAAGTAAGTAAGTCCCTTCGGCTGCTCCCTTGTTTGCACTTGGGGTCGCCACAGCAAATCCAAGGTGGATCTGCATGTTGAATTGGCACAAGTTTTACGCCGGATGCCCTTCCTGACGCAACTCCACATTACATGGAGAAATGTGGCAGGGGTGGGATGTGAACCCGGAATCTTCTGACTGAAACCAAGCGCATTAACCACTTGGCCACCACTTACAACACAGCTTAAGTCACTTTAAAATCCACGCCCCCTAGAGGATGTACTATTACACATCTGAATCAAGAAAACATGGAAATAACATTGAACAATTTATTACACAGGTGAGAAAAACAGCCTTAGAGTCAGTGCTGGCAGGTCTGATCATTCAACAGCCACTTTTTTAATTCAGTGGTGAAAAGATAACCTTCACTGTGCCTTGTGATGGTATTACAACGATGACCTGTCCAAGATGGCGGCCACATTTCTTGTGCCTCAGCAATCAATGCGGCGTCTATTCTTTATAATGTCTATGGCAGTAGCGGTCGATGGGGCGTCTACGCTTTAATGTTTTTTATTTTTATAATTAATGATGCAAAAATATTATTTTATTTATTATTATTTCGTTTCGTCTACGCTTTATAATGTCTACGAATAATTAGTCCAGGTTTCAGGCGCCTCTACTGACCATCTGAAACAATCGCACCCACACCACACCCTAAATGAACGGTAGAGTTTGTCCCTCCTGTCTTGCCGTGCCTTGGCTTTCCACTAACGTCTTCCTGACGAGAAACACGTGGATTTCCACTGATGCCAGATAGAAACAACAACAACAACAACAACAACAACATGGCAAGCCAGGGGCTCGTCTACGACGGCTGCAATTTTTTCAGACAGCGCCTGGTGTTATCTACACTCAGCGGGAAACGTGTCAAAATCAAAAACATCAGATGGAAAGACGACGAGCCCGGATTGCGCGGTGAGTGGCGGCCCGTCCGCGGGGTTAGCTCGTCGGCTAACAGGCTAGCTGTTACGCAGTTGGGGATTGCGCTTCTTCAGTGGGCGTAAGAAGCGCAGAAATGACCGCAGATTGTTGGAAGGGTGGCATATGTACAGTCTTAGTAAAGACAACACATTTCATGTTGTTTATTACTTTTTAGGAAGCGTTTGAAGCGCCCCGTTTTGGTTTTTTTCCCCTTTCTTTTTTGCAGTAAATGAGTACGATCGCAGGTTTCCACAGTAAACAAACATTAGCTTAGTAAATAGCATAATGAAATTCAGATACTTTTGCTAAATGTTAGTGGATAACATTTAAGGGAGAACTGCATGTTCCCCCAACATATGGTTACGTGTTTTTTGTTGTTTTGCAGAATTTGAGGCCAGTTTCGTCAGACTTCTAGACAAAGTAACCAATGGTTCTAGAATAGAGATCAACCAAACAGGTGAGTGATCCCAAAAATATCCTTTTAATAAAGTAATAAAGAGCCCCATCAATAAATATTTATTTATTTTTATTTCTGGGCGGGGTACCAATATCAGAGAGTAAAAGTTTAATGATACCACATATCAATACAGCATCATTCAGCATTTGTGTAAAATAGACTTTGTGTCTGTTTTAGTGCCACCTAGGTCACAGCATAGCAACCACTTGACCACTCTCTCTGATTGAAAATGAATAGTAGTTGGTGCTTTGTCTCGGTCTCTTGTAGCTAATGTGACCAAGGGGTGATGCGGGTCCCAGCCTTGCTTGACGGCATTGTAAACAATGCTGTTGGAATGCCATATGCCGGACAAACTTTGTATTGACACCATTTCCAGCAGCCAAAGTGTTTTTTCTGCATTGTTTCCCGGGTAAAATTTTTATATCGGCAAAAATATTTAAGTAAGGCCCATGCTGATGTTTGGGAAAGGCTCCTGAGTTACAGCCACAATCCTGCTGTGATGCTGAGAGTTTCTATGACCTTCACCATGCACACCATGCGCATTAGCCAAGTGGCCTCTGCATGTGCGTGCATGTGTGAGTATGGCTTCGATCACACAGAAACCAGTCAGAGCTGACATTTGCCATTTGGTACGCTTATGTATTATGGGTCAAGGATGAATGCTGTGTAAACGGAAAGTTGATAGGACTAATATTTCTTGCAGATATTATCAATTATAGCTAACCATTCTCCTGCAGTGCACCACCGGAGTTCAGGGTTTGGGGTTTAAAATGTTATTGTGGTTCATGTTAGTTTAACAGTGTTGTTGGTGTTATTGTGTTTTTTAGTTCAATTGTTTTATTCAGTTTAGTTAATTATCATGTTGTCATTACCATGAGTGAAAAGAGTATTGCTTTTGATGTCTTTTCCACTGTGTCTGTTTGTGTATGTATAAAAATTAAAAGCACCTGCTTGCAACAGAATGCAGAAGACAAAAAGCTCTGCGCATGTGCAACTGCAGATAACTGACATTTGCCATTTATACTTATGTGTTTTGGGTCAAGAATGAACAGTGCCAAAATGGAACGTTGATACGACGACTAATATTTTTGGAGAAACTACAGATATTAGCTAACGTTGATAATTACATTCTGGACTAACATGCCATTCCTGCATTTCTTTATATTAAAAGCGTGAGTGCGTGCATGATTTTATTTAGTAAGTGCAGGTTATATTAAATTAGATTAGATGAGATAAAACTTTGTTAATCCCTTGGGGAGACTCTCTCAGGGAAATTGAGATTCCAGCAGCATTGTATAGCAGCACACAGGGTAAGAAGCAGAAAGAGTATCAAATAGAAGTAAAAAAAAAAATTGCAAAATGTAAATACAGTAAAAACACCAAAAATACTGCTCGCTACTGGCTCACTGGCTACTACTGTTCTCCTGTCTTCCTGTTATTCCTCTTCCTCCCGAGTGCAGAGTTGTACAGTCTGATGGCCTGAGGGACAAAGGAGTTTTTCAGTCTGTTGGTTTCAGTCTGTTGTTCCTGCACTTGGGAAGGAGCAGTCTGTGGCTGAAGAGGCTCCTCTGGTTGCTGATTACAGTGTGCAGAGGGTGACTGGCATAATTCATAATGTCCAGCAGTTTGTCCAGTGTTCTCTGCTCTGCCACTGTCACCAGAGAGTCCAGCTTCATGCCAACCACACAGCCAGCTTGCCTGATCAGTTTGTCCAGCTTTGAAAATATGTTAAAAATACATGGATGACACAAGAAAGTGAAACACTTATTTCCATTGTCATCCATTTAAAAATCAAATGACAAAATAGAAGTAATAATAAAATATAATAATAATAATAGTACTGATGATAATAATAATAATGATGATAATAATAATAATAGTGCGTATATGATAACAACAAGCAGGGGTGGTGGCCAAGTGGTTAATGCACTTGGTTTTCAGTTCAGAAGGCTCCAGGTTCAAATCCCACCCCTGCCACATTTCTCCATGTAACGTGGAGTTGCGTCAGGAAGGGCATCCGGCGTAAAACCTGCGCCAATTCAACATGCAGATCCATCTTGGATTTGCTGTGGCAACCCCGAGTGCAAACAAGGGAGCAGCCGAAGGGACTTACTTTTTATATGATACAACAACCGAAACAATTTATAAATACATTAAGACAGTAAATTAACATTAAAAATTACATAGTTAACAGGAAATAAAAGGGTTGAGTTCCTCTTCTAAAAACTGTTGAGGTCTAACATTCTGAAAACATTCTGTACTCACACACCATTCCAACTCCTTATACAAGCTTTACTTAATTTATTACCACCCTTGAAAAATGTCAGCTGCCTATTTTATAAACACTACCCAATCTAGAGCCTGTGGATCCCCACTGGCAACAGGCCAATTACTGTCTGAAGCTTTGGTTCCACCAAATAATAAAGCCATGAAGAATGATCCACGTATGGATTTGTCAGAAATTTCAGTGGTTATTCAAATAATGAGCCACGTATATGAACATTGTGCAAGCAATTAAAAAAAGCACTGCAAGTGATTGTGTCAGTGCACACAGCGCAGCTCACCTGATCAATTATTACAAGATGTTAAATTTATCATAAACATACTTTTACAGCTGCTTATAAGAAGGAATGAACAAGCCATTACAATATACAATACAACAGCCAACTTTGAGTGAAAATGATTAATCCGCTACAGAATAATTATTTTCTATACAGCGTCCAGCACACAAAGCAAGTGGGATTGTCACGGCGAAGTGTATGCGAGGGCGCAGCCAAAATAGCATGTCCAAAATAGCCTGGCCTGTCATGTTAGCCGCCAGGTATTCAGATAATGGGCTTCTAACAGCCTCATCCTCACCACTAACATCCTCGTTTGTCTCTGTGGTATCTCGTACACAAACTGCCCCACGCTGTTTTTGCTCAATTTTGAACTTCTTGAAATTAGCACCACGCTCAGAGATGAGTCTCATTAGCCGAATATTCTGGCTCTAAGATCCACTATTCTCCCACATTTCTTGATCACTCCACTCGTACCAGGAAAAACATGCTACGTGGCTCATTATTCATCGTTCATTTTTCAGTGGGACCAGTGCTTAAGTTTCTTGCTCAAGGACACTTTCACACAGAGACAGTAGCAGCCAGGACTCAAACTACGGACTCTTCAGTTAAAGCACAACCTGAGTTGTGCCAAACTCACTCAGTCTCTTTGTGTTTCTGTACTTACAAGGCACCATGTTGTTCTACCAGCCTGGGTTGCTGTATGGGGGTGCTGTAGAACACGACTGCAACCCGCAGCGGTCCATCGGATACTACCTGGAGGCCCTGCTCATGCTGGCTCCATTTATGAAGACACCTTTAAAGGCCACTCTGAGGGGAGTCACCAATGACCCAACTGACCCAACAGTGAGCATGCATGTTGCATCAAACCTTTCATTGACTTATTTCTTTTTCCTTTGATTTAAGTTCTATTTTCATATTATTATTATTGCTGTACTAAATCCTTGCAAATATGCATTACATCTAAATAGATACTGCCCTCTTGTGTACTCAGTAGAAGTATGTTTAAGTCTTAGACAAACAATTTTCTGTATGCAGTGTTGGATTGTTGCAAAGTAAAGTGGTGTCATCAGTTGTTGGTGTAAATTTACTTCACTTATTAGCCTGATCCTTAATGTGAGAAAAATAGTCCGTTTCCATTTGGTTCCAGAATCTTGGCATCTTAGTTTGTTTGCATATTAAAATGCACACGTGGCGTCTCTGCAAACCACAGGCAAAGTAAGAAAGACCTCATCCCCCTGGAGAAAGGTGTTGTCATGGAAACTATCTTAGGTCCCAGTGATGTGTGATGGTCTGTTTTTTAAAAGGTTTGTTTTGCCATTCTTTTGGAAGGTAGCAGCTGTTTTCCAGCTTGGTTGTGGATTCATGCAGTCTGTCTCCTGCAGGTGGACCTGCTGAAGGCCACAGCCATCCCTCTGATGAAGAAGTTTGGCATTGAAGGAGACGGATTTGATCTCAAGGTGAGGAAACCACAGAGGCCTACGGTGAATCTAGTTATAAAGTCTCAGGTGCATGTCTGTGATCTGCTTTTTTTCTACAAAATTAAACAACTGAATGAACATCCTCTGAGGCCAGTGATTCCATAATTTTTGCCAGGGGTTGTAGTTGCTACATGGAAACAAATTGGTGTCCATTTATTGATTTTTATTTTTTCTTCTTTTCTTCCCCTCCCCGGTACTGTGGCTATCCCAGGTGGTAAAGAGGGGGATGGCACCTGGTGGTGGAGGAGAGGTTGTCTTCACATGTCCAGTCTGCAAGACTGGCAAACCAGTTCAACTGACTGACCCAGGGAAGATCAAGAGGCTCAGAGGAGTGGCGTATCCTTCTCATAATCATGGCTTTTGGCTAACATTTAATCTGACAGGTTTTTGTATGTTGAATACATTAAGTTGTAAAATAAATTATTTAACCCTCTGGACACACACACACACACACACACACACACACACACACACACACACACACATATATATATATATATATATATATATATATATATATATATATATATATATATATATATATATATATATATATATATATATATATATATACGAGGTCTGTGAGAAAAGTAACGGACCTTTTTATTTTTTTCAAAAACTATATGGATTTGAATCACGTGTGATTACATCAGACAAGCTTGAACCCTCGTGGGCATGCGTGAGTTTTTTCACGCCTGTCGGTTACGTCATTCGCTTGTGGGCAGGCTTTGAGTGAGGAGTGGTCCACCCCTCCCGTCGGAATCCCTTTGTCTGACAACTTCCTGAGAGACTGGCGCTTTGCTTTATCAAAATTTTTTCAGAACCTGTGAGGCACATCGAAGTGGACACCATTCGAGAAATTCAGCTGGTTTTCGGTGAAAATTTTAACGGCTGATGAGAGATTATGGAGTGTTACTGTCGCTTTAAGGACTTCCCACGGAGCGGAACGTCGCGCCGCGCTCCGAGGCTCCGTCGTCAGCCTGTTTCGAGCTGAAAACCTCCAAATTTAAGCCTCTGTTGACCCAGGATGTCGTGAGAGAACAGAGAACTTTCAGAAGAGGTCGGGATCAGCAGTTTATCCGGACATTCCACTGTTAAAGCAGATTTTGTAATGAAAGACGTGCGGATGGATTGGCGCGGCGCGTCGCCACAGGAAAAACACCTCCGTTGGAAGCCTTAAGGACAAGTTGGAACATGTCCAGCTGTTAAACAATTTCTCAGATACTCACTCAACTGAAAGCCATCAAAAGCCACCTGGTTTTTACAAATGGTTATCAACACGGAGGTGTTTTTCCTGTGGCGGCACGCCGCGATGGCTGCCTGCCAACGTGCGAATCCGTCCGCACGTCTTTCATTACAAAATCTCCTTTAACAGTGGAATGTCCGGATAAACTGCTGATCCCGACCTCTTCTGAAAGTTCTCTGTTCTCTCACGACGTCCTGGGTCAACAGAGGCTTAAATTTGGAGGTTTTCAGCTCGAAACAGGCTGACGATGGCGCCCACTCCATGGGAAGTCCTTAAAGCGACAGTAACACTCCATAATCTCTCATCAGCTGTTAAAATTTTCACCGAAAGCCAGATGAATTTCTCAAATGGTGTCCACTTCGATGTGCCTCACAGGTTCTGAAAAAATTTTGATAAAGCAAAGCGCCAGTCTCTCAAGAAGTTGTCAGACAAAGGGATTCCGACGGGAGGGGTGGACCACTCCTCACTCAAAGCCTGCCCACAGGCGAATGACGTAACCGACAGGCGTGAAAAAACTCACGCATGCGCACGAGGGTTCAAGGTTGGCTGATGTAATAATCGCACGTGATTCAAATCCATATAGTTTTTGAAAAAAATAAAAAGGTCCACTTATTTTCTCACAGACCTCGCATATATAAAAAATAGAATTTGTGTGTGGAGATTTCTTCTTTTTCCCATTTTTGCAGACTAAACTATCAGAAACATTCAACTTTTTTTTCTTTTATGGTTTATGAAATTGCATCTGTCACATTGCAGAAAACATTTTTAAATTCTCTCTTTTTCTCGCCATGATTAAGGCACTTTGACACTTGTATGACTTTGATCCGTGCACTGCCACGCAGTCTGGCGTGTCAGTGAGTTAACCCACCATAAACTCTGCGAGGCTGCATGCCAGTATGCATAGAAAATTTTGAAATGTTCCAAATAATCTGGCACATATTAACTTTGTGCCACTTGTGTGAGCTAGTTGTGAATGTTGCACAACCTATTTGAAAACACTGCGTGTCAATGTGTCATTGTGCAAAGCGCATTTGAACGATTGTGATGAGAATTTACTTCTATAATAAACGTAACTTGACATATGCATTATCTAACTCATAAGAAGGAATGAAAATTTAACTGTTTTACCAATCCATTAGAATATATATTATAAATAATTATCTTTAAGATAAGATTCCAAATGTGTTCTCCGCGGCACGAGACAGCCTGCAGCTGTAGATAATTTCTCTGTGATTCTGGGAGCGATGAGAGAATGGTTTCATCAGCCAAGTTCTGAGAACAAATGCGTCATTGGCTACAAATTGATTATTTTATATAGTGCGGGAGACATTGGAAAGATGCAGCAGTGCGGGGATCACATTCATGCAAGTATCAAGGTGCCTTTATGCTGTTTCTACACAGGTCCAGGACTTGTAGGTATGGGGGGGTGGTGCTGGAGCAGAATCTGCTTGAATCTAATTTATGGCATGGCAAATGATGGGTTTTTTGCACTTTTAAACTCATTTGACAAAAGATAATTGTATTTATATTGTTCTTAAGTGTAGAGTTTTTTAACTGTATATGCTCAAACTGTAATCTGGTCCTTGACGGTCTAAACCAAGGTATTCGGTCAGGGTTTCCCCTCAGATGGCAAACAGGCTTGTGGACTCGGCCAGAGCTGTTCTTAATCTGTTCCTTCCAGATATTTACATCTACACAGACCACATGAAAGGAGCCAACTCTGGCAAGTGAGTTCTAAATGTGTTTTTTTGGGAAATTGCTTTGGATCTTTCCAGTTTATTCTTACAATCCATTTTGAAAACAATTTTATATTGACAGGACAGTCATTTAGTGAATACATCGCAGACACTAGTCTTGACAATAATCCAACTCTGTAGGTCTCCTGGTTTTGGGTTGATGCTGGTGGCAGAGAGCCTGAATGGTACCATCCTCAGTGCCGAGATGGTGTCCACACCACAGGGGCAGGGTGAACCTGTACTCCCAGAGGACCTCGGCAGGAACTGTGCCAAGCTTTTATTGGAGGAGATCCATCGGGTAGGAACTGCTCAGTCACATATAAAGTGCTTTTTCACCAGAAAGGCTTTTTCATAGTTCTTAGAACTGTTGGGGGAAGGACCCCCTTTGTTGTGAGTTTGCACCACATGTAACTGGAGACAGTCGGAGTTCTTTGAATGCTGCTTTATGGGAATTGTTTAGCACTTACTTCAAGGTAGGGACCACTAGTGACGCAAGTATCTGTTCCTACTGGTGGTATGAATGCAAACTTTAGAATAAACGCCCTTGAGTAGTGTGCAGTTCTTGGTGGAGCTCTCCCTCTGGGTTGTCCCTAGAACCACTTGGTCTGAAAGCGCCTATACATTGCATTTATGTTAAACATGTTGGTCTCAAAAGATTGTTTCACATTTTGTAGAATCAATTTCATGTGGTGTTGGACCTGAATGTTTGAATGCCAACACATATCTGTACAATTATGTTTGTATACCTGTGTTGATAAGGGACTTCAACATGTGCAACATTGTTCATGTAAGTTCTCTTGTATTTGAAAATTTTCAAACTATAACAACTAGAGGGCACATCAGGACCAAATTGTTCCTGGACAATCTGGAGTATCTTGCATTGATGTCACACCTACTGTACCATGCTGGCATAATGGACTTGTTCCACCCCCTGATGTTTGTGTGTTTAATTGCATCTTGGAGGTGTGCAGTGCTAATTTCTTAGGCTGTATGCACCAAAAAATGCAGTAGGGGAACAGTTAAATGCAACTTTCATCTCATTGTAACTAGTCCACATTTTGCCCAAGCTTCAATGACTATTATAGGAACAAATGTTTGAGATATTGGTGTTAGACTTCCAATGTATAGATCGTGGTTCAATTCTAGGTGTGTGCTCCAGGCTACCTGTCCATGTTCTTGATCAAGACACATAATCTGCATAGTCCTAGTCCAGTGGCTTGGTTTGGAAAGATAACCCAGTGGACTGGCATCTAATTGAAGACTCTCTCCACACTGCAGTGTCCAGGGATAAGCCAAAGGCCCAGTGGGCCTTAGGGGCTGGAGAGGAGTCACTTTTTAATCCCACGTATGTAATGAAAGGCACGGATCTACGCTTAGCCCCCAGAGGTCACTTGCCATGCTGGCCGAGTTGAGGGTCAGATCTGTTTGCTACATGGCAAGTAAACTAATATCTGCCAGTGCTGAGTCCTGATCCAATGCTTGTATTTTCCTTGCTATTACACTTGCACAAAACGCATTGCAAACACATGAAAATAAATCCATTGTTCATGCTTGATGGGTTAACAGCTCTGTTAACCCATCAGTAATTTTTGTGTTCATGTTTAGACATGATCTGTTGCGTTATGAAGCACAATTTGCTGAAGTCATATGTTTGGATAATTGTAGAGATGGAACAGGAACAATCCATGCAAGTATATGGTTTTCTGAAATCGTAATAACACCATATTCTAATCCATGTGACAGACTATGTATTATAGATCCATCATCTCGCCAATATGGGAAAATATGCTTTTTATGACTTAAATAAGCAAGAAAATGGGACTGAGAAATGCCTCTCATTTAGCTTATTCCACTAGACTGCGCCAAATTTCATTTAATATTTCAAAAGCAGTGGTGATATGCAAACACATGGGTTTGACTCAGTTTCTGTGATATTGCAGTTTCAATTTTCTGTTACTTAGCCTAACTGATACACAAAGTAAGTTAACTTTCAACACACATCCTCCCGTTTGCACATTTTAGGTCTTTCTCACCTTCAGCAAACCTAAGTGGATTTTACATCATATAATCCAACTTTAATTTCTTATTGAGGTGTTTCTTCATTTTTTTCCTGGATTTTCTTATTTAACACTTGGAGTTTGCATTATGAAGAATGCAGTATTGTTGGCTGATGTCTGTATTAGTAGAGGGTTCCTGACCATCAGTATCAGGTGTCGGCTGCTCTGTACTGCTACAGCTACTTGCTGAACGTTGTAGACAATAAGAGTTTTTGGGGAATACCTGACACACGGCCTCGCTGCATATTAACATTGCCACATGTCTCTGAACATACGCGGTCTTTGTTTACCCAAATTCCCCATTGATGGCTGGAATTGTGCTGAGGAAATTTTGAGGAGAGAAAGAATATTTGGAAAGCGGAGAGTGGCTGTGCCAGTGAGCAAAGAATCCTGTTTGATAAAGCAGCTGTGAAAAGCACGTGTTAGATACGTTTGGTCTTGTTTAGCATCTTGTGAGCTCAGATTGACGTTAATTAATTCATTATTGAAAAAGTATATACTGTTAAGCCTTTGCATTTGTGTTTTATTTTTAAATGACATCTGGGAAAAAAAAAGTTCAAACTGGGTTCATTAACCCTCTGGGGTCCGAGGGTATTTTTTGGACAGTTCACTTGCCTGGCATAAATGTTTTATTATTGCTGTTAACAGTTCTCCCTGCATCCCACAATCAAGATTTATGTCTTTTTTTTTTTTTTTTCAGGACAACCTGTGCTTTCAGAATATATATGTTTTTGTTGTGTTTTATAGGTGTAATAAAGGTTTACAATCAAAAATAGGCAAGGAAAAAATAAAGCAAACTATAATAAACAAACTGTTTTGACACTTTATAAAGGTAATTTGAGGTCTTGTGTGAAAGAATGCACAACAAAAAGATAAGATAAGAAAGCCTTTATTCATCCCTCAATGCGGAAATTTCAGTGTCACATCGCAGCATAGAACAGTAGGAATAGAAGGGTATGCAATAAAACAGACAAGTATCTCTTAAAAAACAAGAACTAAAAAAAGCACTGAGTGCCGGGTAACGCTAAGGCTACCATTGTTCAGTTCAATGCTGCACTGCCGGGATGATATACCGTATTTTCCGCACCATAAGGCGCACCTAAAAGCCTTAAATTTTCACAAAAATTGGCCATGCGCCCTATAATCCGGTGTGCCTTATGTGCGCACTGAATTCCAAAATCTGTAAAAACGACCGTTGTCTTTGACCGTCGGAATATCGGACACAAGGACGTAATACGTAAAGTACATACGCTAGCAGCGTAGAGTACGTACCCTGGCAGCGATAAACCAATCAGAGAAGAGTCTGTGAGTCCGTGGTATGTACACTTACCTCCGCCACTCCTCCGGTAGTTACCGTATACTACAGGTATCCTGCAAAACAACATTTGTTTGTCTAAGGACCCCTGAAAATGGCGCCAGCGAAGAGACATGCTTACGAGGCACAATTCAAACTGCAGGCTATCAGTTACGCGGTTGTTCATGGGAACAGAGCAGCTGCGAGAGGAAACAAGAAAATGAACTGCGCCAAGTTAAAAAGACCAAATGGAGTTTCCGCAGAAACAAAGCGAGGTGGCCACAGCTAGAAGACCAGCTGTTCAATTCAGACACAGAAGATGAAGACTTCGATGGATTTGTGACAGAACCATAATAAAAAATAATGTAACATATTGTTAAATACCGGTTGTTAAAAAGTTCAAATAAACTCACCGTTTTGCTTCCGTGACCTTGTTTTTTTTTTTTTTGTAGACTATATGTTTTAGCATGCGCCTTTTGTAAGGGTTAAGTACCTGCTAATTGAGGCCGCGCCTTATAATCCGGTGCGCCTTTTGTAAGGGTTAAGTACCCGCTAATTGAGGGCGCGCTTTATAATCTGGTGCGCCTTATGGTGCAGAAAATACGGTACACTGTCGGGATGTAAAAGTGATCAGATAAAGTGACTTCAGTGTGAAATGCATGATAAGTTACTCTGATATTTACAATATGGACAGGTTAAAATATAGTAGGTAAAGTGACTTAAGTTTGCACCATAAGTTAAATTATTGCACCTAATAAATAAAGCAGGTAATGACATGAGTATTGTCCTGGTTGCTATGGTTACCACAGTACTAGCATTGTTCATTGTACAGTCTGACAGCAGCCGGGAGAAACGATCTGCGGAATCTCTCCCTTACACAGCGAGGGTGGATGAGTCTGTCACTGAAACTGCTCTCCAGAGCAGACAGAACGTCCTGCAGGGGGTGACACTCGTGGTCCAGCATAGATGTAAGTTTAGCCAGGACCCGTCTGTCCCCCACCTCCTGCACAGAGTCCAGAGGACAGCCCAGGACAGAGCAGGATTTCCTGATGATCTTATCCAGTCTTTTCCTGTCCCTCTGTGATGCTGCTGCTCCAGCAGACCACACCGTACAGGATGGCTGAAGCCACCACAGAGTCATAGAAGGTCCTCAGGAGTAGTGGCCCCCTCACTCCAAAAGGCCTCAGCAGGAGGTAGAGGCGGCTCTGACCCTTCCTGCAAAGTGCGTCCATGTTGTGAGTCCAGTCCAGTTTGTTGTTCAGATGAACACCCAGGTACTTGAGTCCACTCTCTCAATGTCCCTTCCCTGGATGTTCACTGGGGGGAGTGTAGTGGGGCAGCGTCTGTAGTCCACCACCATCTCCTTGGTTTTCCCCGCATTGATGAGGAGGTGGTTCCTCTGACACCAGTCCACAAAGTCCTGCATTAGTCCTCTGTACTCCACGTCATCGTCGTCCATAATGAGTCCTATGAGGGCAGAGTCGTCGGAGAACTTCTGCAGGACACAGCTGTTCGTGTTGTCTGAAGTCTGCAGTGTGAAGAGGAAGGGCGCGAGGACCGTCCCCTGGGGGGCCCCACACTGCAGGTCAGGAGGTCAGACACGCAGTTCTTGGTCCTCACAAACTGGGGCCGGTTTGTGAGGTAGTCCAGGACCCACTCAGCCAGGTCCTCGTCCACTCCTGCAATCACCAGCTTGTCCCTCAGGAGCCGTGGCTGCATGGTGTTGAAAGCGCTGGAGAAATCAAAGAAGAGAATCCTCACAGTGCTGCCGGGCCTCTCCAGGTGGGACAGCGAGCGGTGCAGCAGGGAGATGATGGCGTCCTCCACTCCGATGCTGGGCCGGTAAGCAAACTGCTCTGGGTCCATAGCAGAGCTCACTGTGGAAAGGAGGTGACACAGGACAAGGCGCTCTAGGGTCTTCATCAGGTGGGATGTAAGTGCCACTGGCCTGAAGCTGTTGAGGTCCTTGGCGTGCAGTGTTTTGGGCACTGGGACCACATGTGACGTTTTCCAGAGGTGTGGCACCGTCCTCAGCTTCAGGCTCAGGTTCAAGACCTGCTCCATGACCCCACACATCTCATCTGCATTTGAGGAGCTTCGGGCTAATCTTGTCTGGGCCTGCTGCCTTTTTGCTCTTTATTCTCTTCAGCTGACTCCTGACCTGATCTGCCGTGAAGAGTAGAGAGCAGGTGGGGGGGAAGGTAGGGGGGGAGGAAGTCTGGTTGGTGCCAGGATGTGTATTGGGAATGAAGCAGTCTGTGGCGGCGGTGTGAGTGGAAGTGTAAGGAGGGGGAGGGGGGATATTGGGCAGAGGCACAGGAGACAGAGCAGTGGGAGGAGGGGTTGTGTCGAACCATAGGAAGTGCTTGTTGAGGTCGTTTGCCCATTGATGGTCACCTTCCGCCTGTTTGGGAGGGGGTTTGAACCCAGAGATGGTCTTCAAGCTGCTCCACGCCCCCCGGATGTTCTGGTGTTGGAGCTGCTCCTCCACCTTCCTCTTGTAGGCGGTCTGAGCCTTGCGTATTTCCCTCCTCAGTTCTCTCTGTGTATTCTTCAGGGCCTGTCGGTTCCCTGACTTAAAGGGAACCGAGGTAAGGTTCAAACAATAAACACAAATGCACATTTTGAACAATATATACAAAATGGTCTATGCGTTTTGTTGTCCATTGATATGGTAAACAGTGCTTTACGCAGAGAAAGCAACAGAGTTATCCAGTAACATTCACATGCAAACAAGTGAAGCAATCCTGATAGTTACACACTCTTTGTTTGAGCATGTGAGATTGTCAGAGGCTCTCTGTCTGCTCCTGCTTTCACTGATCACTGTGCATAATGGCGCAGGGCACACTGAGTATGTACTAATAGTATGTACTCATTGGAGCACCCAGGGGGCTGTTCAAATGGGCCAACTAGTAACATATCACTCCTGAAAACGGATCTTTGGCTTTTCACGTGAGGTAATTCTGCCCTACGATTGGAGTTTGGAAAACCATGTGACGGTGAACCAATTCCGATTGGACACTCATATTGCGCACGTCATCACACAGCTTCTATGAGGAGTACAGAGATGGCCGATGGCTGGCTCGAAAGTCTGTGGAGTTAACTTTTCAGTAAAAAAAAGTAAGTTTCTATCTCATATCATTCAAAAGTTATTTAGTAAAGCTTGGTCTTAGCCGTCGTATACGACGGCGTCGGCCCCAGAGGGTTAAAGTAGAAACGCTGGAATTATGATATAACTAAACACACAGAGTTGGAGCGTAATGATGCACCTTGCTCACGATTGTCCGCTAATGGTTTAAAAGTTATGGTATGTTCCTGGCAGAATTCTTCATATACGTATAGAACAGAGCATTTGCACAAAATGAAAAAGGTAGAAGAATATCACTTGAAATGTTCAACAGCTTATATGAGGATCTAGTTTCCACATCCTGATCATTCCACCTAAAAGTCTTTAAATCGCTTTAAAAGCAAACATTTGAACATGACAACACAATTCAGTGTGTCAGTCTACAGCATTTTTGTGACACACACACACATTATTGAAATCTGTGTTCTTATGCTCACTTTGATATTTTAGACCATATTATTCATTTCTACAGATTTGCCTTAAAGTTGTAGAAACATAGGTTGAAAAAGTGTAAAAAAAAAAAAAAAAAAAAGCATTATTCAGAGTGCATTCCTCTGCTGAGACCCAACCCGCTGTTTGCCAGCGCCCGTCTCTGCTGGTCAGCCCTCTCTGATAGGAACCATGTGAGTCTAGTTAGCGGGTCAGGGTATCACTGATTAGCCTCGAGAATGGAATATTGTTAAATACAGTTCCAGCCACAGTTGGTCTGTTTAGCAACTTGTAAGACGGTCAGTGTTTATTATATATATATATATATATATATTTTTTTTTTTATGTTTCTTTTAGGCCAGTTAGAGTCACCACTTAAATTACCACCATTTGACTGTTTGTTGGATTTAATATCCAGCTGTAGCAGAATTGTTTGCCACGAGTTTTGAAGAGTTAAATGAAAGTCAAGCTTCAGTTTGTCTTTATTGTTAATTGAAAGCTAAAAACATTTTTTTGGTGGTGGGGGGGGGGGGGGGGTTTGCATGTAAGGACGTGGGCGCTGTGAACGTGTGCGGCTGTTTGTTTAATGGTTAATCAGTAGTTTTCTTGTAGTAAAACAGTACCATATGATAGACATTTTGTGTTTTTGGAAGCGACATCAACAGTGGACAAACACTTATGCAACTACTAAGGTCAGTAAATTTCTCCTACCTGTTTTCCGCTATTTGTTAACACAGCCAGTTTATTGCAGCGCATAGTGTTGAATCAGTTTCGTCAGGCCCAGTATTTTGTTGGTAGTCATCTTCTGATCTATTTTGTACGTGATTGTGTTTAGTTTGTAAGGTAACAAAAACGTCGACAAAGGTTTGTGCAATAATTCTGGAGTTAAAGAATTTGCAGTCAATTACGTATAATGAGAATGAGTTTTTCTTTGACATGAATCAACATTTTCCTTCAGCCTTTTTTGTTTTCTGGTCTGTTATTTGTAGAAAGAGTAGTTATACAAAAATCAGTCCTCAAAAGCCTAACATTTGTTTGAATCAGACTTTATCTAACAAATTAAAATAGGGATTTGTCACTACTTTCAGAATTTTATCTACTAATACTTGTTAAATGTATAACTGATGAAGTCTGAGGGTTAAATAAGACTAAATTCTACACTTCATTATTGTTTTGACCTGTAGATCTACATCTTTGTAGGGTGGAAGTGATTTATATTAAAGAACAAATGAAACTGAAATAAAGCCTTTGTTTGGAACAGGGTGAGAAGGATTTCAGGTACTTTTCCATAAGGCTCTGACTTCTCACAGCTCATTGGTGGCTCCTTATCACATCACAGGTGATGTGTTCTTGGAGCTTAAAATCAGCTGTCAAACTTCATGTTCACTGGATTTATTTCTTTTTCTAAAATTAAGCTGCTTGTTATGTCTCATTTACTATGTGGAAACAAAAGTTGAAAAAAGTGGAAAAGCACTTGTTGCATCACTTCTTACGTGTTACACCCGCTCCTCTCTAAGGTAAGGTGATCTGACGAGGCTTTTTCAACCTTAACGTTTTGTGCTAAACAGATGAATAAGGTCGAGACTGAATATATAAATATGCTGGGGGTTGTTTTGTTTTTTTCTTTTTAATTGAATAGGAAGAACTTTTTCAGTGGTTAGTTAATAAAGTTCTTTTTATTTTCTTAGATCCTGAATTACGTTTGAAATGACAAATGCTGATGCTAGTAAATTTAGATTTAAAAAGTGCAGCAGTAATGCAGCATTCACATGTTGACTGTATGCAGCAAACTGTAAACTGGATTGTTGTCATTGAACGGACAGAATGAGGTTGGCAACTGTGCACCGCCACCACGCTTTGCTGTCAAAAATGCTCTACTTTTATCACTTGCCGTAACAACAAGGACAAAGCGGATGTTGTTTTTATCTTCAATGATGTGGAAAGTTGAGCAGTACGAGAGACTATCGAATTGCAGACGTTCCTGGTTTTATAGCACGTAAATGGAAATGATTTGCGATATTACAGAAAGATTCAACTTTGAGGTCATAGCCACAGCTTCCTGTTGTGCAAAAAGCTTAAACAGTTGGATGTTACAATGAAGCAAATTTTGCCGGTGTTCTTGACACAAAAACATGACCGTTTCATTCCATCTACAGTCTGCTGTTGCATGTGAGAGTGATTGTGCTAACGACTGACGACGACTAGTATGACTTTGTTTTTAATACAGTAAACATAGATGATAAATATGTTTCATGTGTGAGCAGCAGTTTTAAAGCATGTTTTATAAAGTTCTGTTGGGTGTATCCAGCACTACATAGTACTCCTCATTGTGACTGGGGAATGGATCGACGCACACGTCATTTAGCTGTTAAGTAATCACAATGGCATGTGCTGGCTGAGATGCACACACGCTGGAAACTCAGTTAAATGTTTCGTATTTTTGGAAAACAAGGTGGGGACCAAGGACCGAAGGAAAGTTGGATTTGTTTTATGGTAAAACAAAAGTAGTTTAAAGAAAATAGATAACTAGAACACCCTTGCCCCAGTAAAACGGTACATCACCTTGTCCCATCTATTTCTCCTTGATAATAAATTTACTGATGTAGCACTTTATGCAGAAAATTTTACAAAATACTTAGTATAATGAAACAAATAAAAGGTCTTTATAAAATGTCAAAAATAGCTGCAAATATAGTTCAGAAACAATAATAAACCTTTAGAAAATAAAAATTTTAAGATTTGCCATAGAAGATTTATTCAACATAGACTTTAAATTGTCAGCAGGCAAACTGTTCCACAGTGTAGAAACACCTGGATCACAGATAGAGAAATGCACCACATGACCAAAATGTCATAGCAGGTGATCCCTCATTGTGGAAGTGATAGTCCTCAGTTTACCAAGTAACTGTTCATTTGAGTCATTCTTGTGGTACCCAAAGTTCCTCAAAGATACCTGATAACAAAGACATCCAGTTAGTGCCAAAGTCTCACAACCATACAGTAAGAAAGGAAGCGACAAGTCTCTTAAAAACCTGGGATTGTCATTCTCCACGATGTGCACGGAGGCAAATCATTCTGGTCCCACATCTTTAATGGGAGATAATAGGACTTCAGGCTGACATGCATACCAAAATGTGTAAACTAAACTGAAAATCACACACCAAACTCAGTGGTGGGCACAGTTCTGCTAATAAACAAACTAATTATGGAAGCTCTCTGTTGTGATAGCGGCTTAGCTTGAAAGCTAACTTTGTAAACCATTAGCAAGCCAATTAGCTTCCAGTAAATTTAGTTCCATTAACTCTTATGTAAGCTTTTAAAATCAAGTATATTTGTTCAAAATGTTTGTAAAAACTAAAATCATTCGATTGTATACACTAATCTAGTAAATCAAAACCTCATGTGAAGACAACAAGCATTACTTCAAGGAGATTGAAGAGGAGAACCTCAAACCAGTTAATTCATGAATTGCATTCTTAAAATTATGTGTATTTTTATTCATTCAATACTTTGTGTATTGTGAATAAACTGTTGAATGGAAGCTACTGGTTAACTGTATTTTGTTGAATGGAAGCTACTGGTTAACTGTATTTGTTCATTTAATTATGTCTATATTGATTGTCTGATCTTGGCCTGCTAAACCTTTTTAGGAACCTCCGTATTTATGCAGTATTCTCAAGGTCGGCGCTACGTCACTTCAGCAAAGTTAGTTTTATTTTTTATATATATATATATAGGCATCCAATGTGGACAGCAAAGTAAGAATTTCATTGCACAGGGAAACATGTTTCTTTACTGTGCATGTGACAAAAGCTTTGAATCTTGAAAGTTTAAGCAGCTTAATTTAGCAGGTTAGCTGTTATTGAAGCTAACTTAGCTTAGCTGTGCACACAAACAGGAGCTGTGTTTTGTTTGCGTTGTTGGTCATATAATCCAGTTTGAAATTCTAGCAACCTTTTCCCATCTGGTTTGTACAAAACATATTTGGCCTACCAGAGCAGGTGTTTATTTTGGATCATGACCAAAACTTGTTTTCTCTCTGTTGGGTCTCAGCACATGTATTTTGATGTAGAGTTAAAAGGTAAGACTTCGGTTTTCCTGCATGTGGGCCCCCAGCTGAAAAACATCTGGCTTCTTTACAGTACTCTTAGATTCTTGCTGCCCCCGCGGTATTCGGCTCGATGTGGTGAGGTAGCAGAGTTCTTTCCAAACTTCCCCACCTCATTGACACTGTGTTGTTTTTGTTGTGTAGACCAATCGCCCCCTTTTTTTTTGTTTGTTTCCCTCTTTGTCCGTTAGGGCGGCTGTGTGGACTCGTCCAATCAGAGCCTGGCCTTGCTCTTGATGACCCTTGGCCAACCAGACGTGTCTAAAGTTCTGCTTGGACCGCTCTCCCCATACACGTAAGCTGCCGTCATCCAGTGATACACGCACATACACAGCTCAGTGGCTTTCACAGAAAGGCACGTGGCTGACATTTAGTAAATTAATGGACACAGTCTACCTCCAAACTTAAAACTCTACATGTGGTTACTCTTTTACCAGTTATTTGACAGTGTAATATTCCAAAGTTCATACTGTAGCACACAGAATGGTGGAAAATTAAATAATGGGGTGTCAAATGTACACTTTGCTTTTTTAATCAACTCTTCATTTCCTGATGTACTGAACATTTAAGCCTTTACCTACAATTGTGAACTAAAAGGTGATAAAGTTGGAAACATGTTGGAGCACCAAGTTAATTTCTCTGTGGACTCGTCTTCTTCAGGAAGGAGGCTCAGACTATGAACTGTCCATTTTCAGTTATCATGGTACCGGTGCTGTGTCCCTCTCAAGTACAGTACTATGATAACTGAAGATTGGCAGTGCCATCACAATACACCCGTCCTTATCTCCAAGAACTCAAATCATCATCATCAGTTACTCTTCGTGCTACTGAAGTACTGAGTGGTTCTCAAGTTGACAAACCAGATGGTCACAGTATCACGTTCATGTTTAGATTTCTGTATTTGTATCACCAATAATGTTTGTGTATGTATAGCCAAATTACTCAAGGAATAATTTTTGTGTAACACTGTACACAAAAAAAGTTTGGCAGGTTTTTTTTTTTTTTTTTAAACACGAAGAAAAACAATTCAGGTCTTTTCACTGTATTAGTAATCAGGACAGTTGACAGTTTTACATATTTTCTTCCATTTGCCCAAAATATAAATAAAAACATTTTCTTTATAGGTGCTAAATAGTACCAGAAAAAAAAAAATCGAATTGCTTAGATTGGTCTGTCAGACAAAACTGCCAAAAATGATCTGCTTCACACTTCAGATTTGGAACTTTCCATCAGTGTAAGAAGGCTAGACTATTGGTTTAAAATAGTATTAAGGTATGGCCTTAAAAGATGGCTGATCTAAATTAATAACTATAAATTAGTTGATGCTTAGTGCTGTATCCAAACTAGTTCAGTTTAAGATGAGGTTTGAACTCAATTGGTAGATTTTGATAGTATGTGTACACACACACTTACTTTGGAGTCAGGTCCATATGTATTTGGACATCAACCATTTCTGCTGTTTGGATTTAGCTTTTATACGCCACCACAGTGGAGTTGATCTGAAACAGTTAAGGTGTAGTTTTATTGTAGACCTTCAGCTTTAATTGAAAGGATTAAACAAAAATATTGCAGCAACTATTTAGGAATTGGAGCCATTTTTAAATCAACAGTCCCTGTGTAATCAAACCAAATGTAATTGGACCAACTAAATATAAAATACTGTTTTGAATGTGAATCACTTTTCCAGATAGGTTACTTTAAGCAAGTCAGAAGATTGACAAACATTTTCAAATTACATATGTCTTGGACTTTAAACTATTAAGAAATGCAAACCGTGTGATACTGTATGGTAAATCTGTCTTTAGTAGGCAATCATGAAAAACTGGGTGCAAGGAGACCAGTGAGGAAATGTTAAACTCCCTAAATTAAAGCTAAAACTACAAGGACATAGTTTAATTTCAACTCTATTAAAAAAAAAAAAATTACATCACTGTCCAGCTACATATGGACCTGACCGTACAAGTGGCTGGGACTTTAATGTCCTCCAGCGCCTACAATTCTGTTCTTGCAAAAACAAAAATTCATATTAAGTTTTCTGAAATGATATACAAACTGTTCCTTTTAAATAAACTGAAATGCTCTCCCACACAGTAATGGCCTCTTTCTCCCACATTCTCTCTAGGATCGAGTTCCTCAGACACATTAGAGACTTCTTCCAGCTCACGTTCAAGATTGACACCCAGAAGCCTTCAGAAGATGAAAGAAAAGGGGGAGACAAAGTCCTGATGACCTGTGTAGGAGTTGGTTATAGCAACATAAGCAAAACCCTTAAATGATTTTATAAATGTGTACGTTTTTATTTTCACAAGTCCAAAAATGGTGAACTGTGCTGGACACTTGTTTTCTACTGAACTGTATTACATTGGGCAAGATCAAAACACTGACTAAGAAAGTGTTCAATTACTGAGTGACTTTTTGTGTTGATCCAAGACTTGAAGCAGTACTTTATTTTATAGATCATGTATCAGCAGCGCTTTGTGGAGGCCAAGCATGAGTTGGATATTCGTAGGTTCTGTTTGGATCTCAGATGGATGTGTGATCCTTGTGTCTGGATTCGAGGGGATTTAGTCTTGGCCACACAATTGTTTTAGGGCTTCACCATAATTACCGGAAACTTCATCCTTCAAATAGAAGAAGCAAGAACATCAAATTTAAAATTCAGCCCAATTTGAGCTCGGTCACTGAACACTTTCATATGCCGAGTGAAGGCTAAATGAAATCTGTGGCTATGTTTACTGACCTCTAGTTGGGAATAGAGAGTATAGCCAAAAAGCTTCTTGTAGTCAGTTTTGATGTCCTGCAAATCAATCTCAGAGCGGCTCACAATGATCCTGGTCAGAGTGGACTCTGTAGTCCCCGCACCCTGAAACAATCAAACATACATCAGGGGGTAGTTCAAACTTTGGCAAGTTTTAAATCTCTGAATGCTGACTCTCCCATCATTATTTTTAATCCTCAATCTTGAATTTAAACACAGTAAAGCTTCTAATTCTGCATGCAGCAGCATTCTTTAGTCAGCCTTTGTTTATTCTGCCAACGTGCACACAGCAGCAGCAATAAAAGAATGGTTCAGCATTCCCTTCCACCCCACCGGCAACCAAACAGAATGTTCTGTTGTGGCAGACTGGGGTCCAGAGAGATTTGAGAGAAGGTGATGATAAACACGGTGCATGAATTACCTTCATGCTTTTGAAGAGTATCTCTGCCAGATACGTAGGCACACTCTTCACACACTTCACTGGAGAGAAAAGTTTGCATCTCAAACTATGTACTGATAAATGAATCAGTATGAATTATCTATATAATATATCATATTATATAATATAAATAATAATCTAAATGAATTTTAAAAAGTAAACTACAATCCAGAGTGTATGAGCAGCAGGTGGTGATGTTTCTCTCACCAACTGCCACCAGTAACTTCTCCAGGTCACCAGACATCTCGCTCTCGATGCTCTGCTGCAGCGTCTTCTTGCTGATATTCTTATACTCTACCAGAGCTGTCACAACACACAGATGGGACTTTGTCATTTAATGTTAGGTTGATTGGGTGTTTTTTTTTTTCAAATGTATTCCTAATCACCTTTTTTAATCCTGACCATTAACCACTGAACTAATCAGCAATCCCGATTGCAGGCAGTAAGGATTCACCATCAAAGATTAATACTCAAAGATCAAAGACAGTGCCAAGCATTAAAAACAGACTTTGCAGACTATGCCACTTGTACAGGAATGAAGGTTTCATGATCAAGGCAAGAGCTGCTTAATCCAGACAAACAAATGGCAAGGAAAATACAATCACTTCAGTGGCTGTAATAAATGTAATAAAGGTTTACCCACTCTGTTGAAGCTGTGGAATGCTCCTGTGACAGAGGATGTCAATGAATTTTGCCTCGTCAGTGCCCCATTTCTTCTCTCCTGCTTCATATAGGGCCTGAGAAGGAAGAGGATATGAGCATACACAACTTTAGAGGCAAATTTTAATAAAATACGTACTTTTAAAAGTTGATAGTGCAGTGATGACGGCAAGCACAGGCTTTTTTGTAACCACTCGTGTTTCATGCACAAAGAATCTTAATTTGACCGGTGATGCCAGTGCTCACCCCAACTTAAAATAAGACCCAAACGAAAGCAATTACTAAAAAGTAGTATTATGAAACTCGAATTTGTTGGAACTGCACTGGAATTCTTGCTCACACTTACTCAAATACAAGATAATGCCTTTAATTGAAAATGGGAGAATTGCATTATACACCTAGTGGGAAGGGTAAAAACTGGTAGTAGACTTAAGCTTTTTGTTTGGTGGGAGTGTGTTTTTGCCCCACTTACTGCTTTATGTCTCTGTATATGGCACTAAAAATGTCAGTATTCCAAATTTTGCTTGACAAAAAGCTGAAACAATCCTACAAACAAAATGCTGTGTGCCATACCTTTGCATCTGCTTTAGCTTTTGCAGAATCCACATTGGTGCTTTCATCTCTCTTACCCTGGAGGGGAAAAAATGCTCATGAATGCGGCACTTAATGCTTACTCTAAAGTCAAGTTACACAGTTAGACTAGTCACTCTGACTTATACTGTTTTTATTATTCCCTCTTCAGTCATTTTTGGCTGCAGTTGATCACCAGTGTGAGCTGCTTGTTTTTTTTTTTTTTTTGGTAACAGGAATGTTGTCAGGTTGCAATAAATTGTTTTCCTCTGATCTTTCACTAGAAATTTTTCATGCTAATCCAAACCATTAGTTTTACAGTTTAATGTACCTCAGCCAAGATGAGCAGAGCTTTGGCGTAATCACCAGACACCTCCGACTGCAGATCATTAATGATTGACCTTCCTGTTTCTTGATGGAAAGAGAACACTGAATTTATGAGTTACATCGCCACATTTCTGCATATTTTTTTTTTTTTTTTTTTTTTAAACTTATGCACCTTACAGAAGTTGCTTCCAATAATTTTGTTTTTCAGGCTACTGCACAATAATGACATCTTGTATTTTACACTTGTTAACAATAGCAGAATGTACTAATCAGTGTGATTACAAGTTGGTGGCTAAGAGGCTAACCTGCCAGGTAGGCCTCAGACAGAGCTTTGATATGTCTGTTGGATCGGGATGCAAAGATTTCAGTCAGCGTGCTTTCAGTGGTTCCAGCTCCCTGTCAAGTGATAGACAAAATTATAAACAGCGTGTGTGAAAGATAGTTACTTTACAACAGTCATGCATGTGCAGTTGAATAAAGTCTCAGATACTGCAGGTGAGAAAATGAACTTAAAGTTACAATGTGTAGGATTTAGTGTCTTCTAGTGGTGATGTTGCAGATAGTATTACGGCATCGCTGGTCCCAATTTTGTTTCCCTTCACTTATTTGACTACCTCTCATTCCCTTGTGATATGCAGGTTTAGCATCTAAAGATTTAAAGTCCCACTTAAAGCGACAGTGTATAGGATGTAGTGCCATCTAATGGTAAGGTTGCATATTATGTTATCCCATAATCTGTCACAATTTTCAAATTTATTTATATAGCACATTTAAAACACAGCTGCAGCTGACCAAAGTGCTTCACAATAATAGCAATACAAAAGTGTAAAATATTAAAAGAATAAATAAATAATCTAAAAATACAAAGCAAAATAGAGCAAAGCATACACCACTTAGCCAGTGTTAAAAGCCACGGAGAACAGATGAGTTTTCAGTCTGGACTTAAACTCCCACAGACTCTGACGACCTGACAGTCAGCGGAAGATCGTTCCAGAGTCGTGGTACTGCCACAGAAAAGGCTCTATCACCTCTGGATTTAAGCCTGGCTTTAGGAACAGCCAGGAGAAGCTGGTCAGCTGACCTCAGAGCCCTATGTGGAGTGTATGGCTGCAAGAGCTCACTCAGATACATCGGGCCTATACAGTGCAGACACTTAAAAACAATCAACAAAACTTTATATTTAGCACGAAAGGAGACAGTGTAAGGTGCAGAGCACAGGGGTGATGTACTCATGCTTCTTTGTTTTAGTCAAAAGGCGGGCTGCAGCATTCTGTACACTGCAGGCGCTGTAGGGAGCGCTGGTCCAGCCCAACATAGAGAGCATTACAATAATCCAGACGTGACGTTATAAATGCATGGATAGCTCTTTCAAAATCAACTCGAGTAAAATAAGATTTAATCCTGGAAAGAGTCCTCAGCTGAAAGAAGCTAGCCCTGATGACAGAGCTGATGTGCTTATCAAATCTGAACAATGGGTCAACTATCACCCCTAGATTTTTTACAAAAGGGCGGTAAAAAGTGGACAGAGGACCAATAACACTGTCTTGTCCTTGTAGAGGGTTACTTTGCCCTAACACTAAAATATCAGTTTTATTAAGATTCAGAAAATTAGCTCTCATCCAGACTTGTACATCATTTAGACAGTCCTGTAGTATTTTTACAGCAGCCAGGGTATCACACGAAATTACAGGAAGGTAAATCTGAATGTCGTCTGCAAAACAATGAAAACAGACTTTGTGCTTTTTAAAAACAGACCCAAGAGGGATCATGTACAAAGCAAAGAGAAGTGCTAAAATTGAGCCCTGGGGCACGCCATATTTAAGAGGAGACACAGAGGAAGAGTACTGTCCTACATTAACAGAAAAACTTCTGTTGGAAAGATAGGACCGAAACCAATTCAGCGCTGAACCCTTAATACCTATGGGCGTCTCGAGGCGAGTCACAAGGACACTGTGGTCCACGGTGTCAAAGGCTGCAGATAAATCTAAAAGCAGAAGAACCGCAGAGTTCCTAGCATCAACAGTTAAAAGAAGGTCATTGAAAACTTTTAAAAGGGCTGTTTCAGTACTGTGTCCTAATTTAAAACCAGATTGAAACTTCTCCCCTATTTCATTAAGATCCAGATAAGCCTACAATTGGTCATAAACAGCTTTCTCGAAGACTTTAGACACAAATGGCAATTTAGAGATCAGTCTATAGTTGGACAACACATTTGGGTCAAGATTATTCTTTTTGATGAGCGGCTGGACTACAGCATGTTTTAGAGCTGACGGAAAATAGCCACTTGATAGAGAAGCGTTCACAAGTTCAGCAATGTATGGACCAATACACTGAAAAACATCTTTAAACAAATGACCTGGAACAATGTCCAAAGTGCAGGAAGAAGACTTAAGATTAACAATTTTAGTCAGCTCACAAATAGATACAGGATTAAAACAATCAAAAAACAGCATGACACATGGATGGATCTGCTGACTCCACCTCAATTACAGGAGATGATCTAAGATCAGAGATTTTATCTCTGAAATAAGAGAGAAAATCTTCACAAAGGCTGGCCGAGGGCACAGCAATATTGCTTGCACGAGGATTTATGAGCGAATTCAGAGTGTTAAAAAGCACTTGAGGTTTATGACAGTTTGAGGACAAGATCTGACACGAATCTAGTTTTAGCAGCTTTTAGCACAATTTTGCTTCTTTATCAACAGGGATTCATGCTCGCTCTTGTGAAAATAAATACTTATGAGCCCCCAGTTCATAAAAAAAAAATTTCTCCAGTGATGAAAGTTTTCCAGAAATTCTCAGAATTTCTGTTTTTGGGGAGAAATGTAGAAATTTCCAGCAAAACTCAAGTAGCGTTTGAAGCAAATTGTCAAGAGTTGTTCCTGTTGGCCATTTTGAGGTTTACTGGACCTGACAGCCACTCACAAGGCTGTACATGAGTACACTATGCTGGCCTCCCATTGGTTGGTTGTGTTATGTGACTAGTGGTGAATGTTTCGAGGTTATTTTTGTTTCCCTGTTGTGTGTAGGATTTAATCTGGTCTAATTCCATGATGTTCATATTTGTAAAATCATTTGGAAACATCTCTGAGATGTCACAGTGTGTTTAAAGGGGAGGTGATGGTCTACTGGTTAAGTGTTGGGCTTTGGACCAGAACATCGGGGGTTCAAATCCCAGCCTGACCTGGAAAACTCATTAAGGGCCCTTGGGCAAGGTCCTTAATCCCCTGGTTGCACCCAGTGTGTAGTGGGCGCCTTGCATGGCAGCAGCCTCACATTGGGGTGAATGTGAGGCATTGATGTGTAAAGCGCTTTGAGCGTCTGATGCAGATGAAAAAGCGCTATATAAATGCAGTCCATTTATATATTTCAATATTTTTTCCCGTGTCATTCCATTTTATTACACATACAGCGCATACTGAAAAGATTCACAACGCTTCACTTTTTCTACATTTTGTTACGTTACAGCCTTATTCTAAAATGGATGAAATTATTTTCCTCAAAATTCTACACACAAATACCCCATAATGACAATGTGAAAAAAGTTTTTTGTTCAGATTTTTGCAATAAAAAAATATTGAGAAATTACAAGTACATAAGTATCCAAACCCTTTGCCATGAAGCTCAAAATTGAGCTCAGGTGCATCCTGTTTCCACTAATCATCCTTGAGATGTTTCTACAGCTTAATTTCTGCTGATCTGAAGGTCCCGATGAGTACAGTGGCCTCCATCATCCATAAATGGAAGAAGTTCAGATCCAGCAGGACTCTTCCTAGAACTGGCCACCCATCTAAACTGAGCGATTGAGGGGGAAGGACCTTAGTCAGGGAGGTCACCAAGAACCCAATGGTCACTGTCAGAGCTCCAGCATTCCTCTGTGAAGAGAGGAGAACTTTCCAGAAGGACAATCATCTCTGCAGCAATCCACCAAATCAGGCCTGTATGGTAGAGTGGCCGGATGGAAGCCACTCCTTAGTACAAGGCACATGGCAGCCCACCTGGTGTTTGCCAAAAGGCACCTGAAGGACTCTCAGACCATGAGAAACAAAATTCTCACTGATTGATTCTATCTACTCAAAGTGACAATCAGTGAAATCACCTGGTGGAGTGGGTGGTTGCAAAGAAAAGCTGCACCCTCTTGGCCCTTTCTGGAATCAGTTTGATACCTCTGGTATATTCCATCTCTGCTAATACACCCCCCCCAAAAAAAAAAAAAAAAAAAAAAAAATCATACAGACTGTAGTTTTAAATTGAGAAACCTGCAACTTGGAAAAACGCTGATGCCCTCTTTCCAAATACCCATTTTTACGCACTCCCATCTACTACTATAAGCAACAGGTTGTGTCCCACAGCAGCCTATATTGAAGGTTCTTGAAATAGAGTAATAGCGCCACCTGATGGACATTTACAACAGCAACAATATCACCAAGAGCTCTCGTCAAATAGACTTCACAAATTACCTGCATAAACCTGTTGTATCAATAACAGTAAAACAATACACTTGGGCCATGATATGAAAAATATCACAATTTGCCCCCCCCCCACCGTGAATCGAACACCCACACAAAAATACCCATTAAAAGATGATGCAATGTTTTTCTATTTTTGAAGCAATCTCACCTTGGTGGCTTTGATGACCTCATGACAGTCATAGACTGCGGGAAGTGTAACCAGAGCTACCAACAAGTCCTCAAAGTCTCCATGGGTGTCGCCCTTGAGGTCAGCTACCAACGCCTGAGGGTGCGACACCATCGTCAGTGCAGTTTTGGTTCGGATGTTTGTCCAAATGGTCACAATAAATATCTGAAGCACACATCTACATACCCTCCCTGTAGCCTTCTCGTACGCTTTAGCAATAAGCTGACGTTGAGCGTTACTTCTGTGGGTCAGCACATCAATCAGAACCTTTTCCGTTGTACCTAAATAGATAAAGAAAAAAGTAATGCCACCCCTGCATTAGTGTGACAGCGCTCCAAACTGACAGATACCCTAGATTAAATCTATATATTAGTTCTACCCAAATGCTGATAAATGTCATTGACTTACCAATGCCTTCGATGGCCTTTCTTAGCGCAGACACATCATCTTCCACTTTAAAATTGGCCATGTCTTTCACAGTTCCTTTTGTATGGGACTGACAAATACAGAAACAAAACAGGCACAATTTAGCAAATCAGGGGAAGTTAGGTCATGTGTTCACTTTCTACACCTGCTTCCTCCAATCAAGGGTCACTTGGCCACAGGATCACTGGAGGCTAACCCAGCATTCACAGGGTGTGAGATACCCTGATAGGATGCCGGTCTATTGCAGGGTCACATATAGAGAACCAAACACATTCACATCCGTATGCATGCTTGTGGTTAATTTAGGGTCACCAGTCCACCTAACCTGCATGTCTTTGGAAGTGGGAGGAAGCCGGAGCACCCAGAGTGAACCCACGCAGACACTGGGAGAACATGCAAACTCCACACAGAAAGGACCAGGCAGGAAGCGATCCCATGACCATCTTGCTGTGAGGCAACAGTGCTAACCACTAAGTCAAACATTTGCTTATGTTTTCACTTTTTTTTTTAATTAGTAGAGATTAATTAAATATCAGAAAACTGTAACGATGGTACGAAATGTTAAAGTGGATCCACAAATTATTAAATTATTAATTACTATATTAAATTACAATCAGTGCTCGTTGCTTAAACGTGATGACCCACTCATCTAATTAATCCAGCGTAAATGAAAAAAATTCTTACTGTGACTGTGAGTGAGGATGGAGAATCTAAAAGCAAGTCCAAGTCATCCTTGAATAAAAACAAGCACATGCTGATGTTGGCATGTGCATTTTTAAACTTCACATTTGATCAAACAATCACAGATAAATACTCACCCAGACAGACATTGTTGTGGTTGATGAAACAGTTTAAAACTGGTGAGAAAATGAAGCACAACTTCACGAGATAACCGTCCACTGTTAGTACATCTGACACAAATAATTTCACCGGTTTACTCTTTTATATGCTTTTATTTAACTCATAGTGTCACACGGTTAGAGAGGTTAAAAAGTTCAGCAAGCGGACACGACGTGAAAGCATAAAACACAGCTTTCCTGATCAACAAAGGACAAAACTCAAAAGCACAAACATAATAGATAACATCAAACACTTAAAAACAATATTAAAAACAATTTTTCTCCTACCTGCGACAGTTTAGCGTGGATGCAAAGGAAGTAACTTTCACACAGTGGCCACACCTTTCAGAAAAGTGGCGAGACACTGCCCCCCAGCGGAAGGAAGGAGAATCACCGAGTTCTTTTCCACCCTTAAGCTCCTCCCTTTTTGAGTGTGGCTGCTTCTTTCAGCAGGGTTGCATGGTGTGTGTGTGTGTGTGTGTGTGTGTGTGTGTGTGTGTAGTAATATAACATAATTCAGTGGGTCCAAAGTTATGTTTGTTCTGAGGGAAGGAGAGGCAAGATATGAGTCACAAATAAAAGGACGTCATCCAGAAACAGGAAGCTACGTGTTTGCATGACTATAATTATACCATCAATCAAACATGGGTGTAGCCATAAAAACTGGCTTCAAGCCAGTTATCCAAGATGGCCACCAAAATCGTTTTTTTTTCCCCCCCACTAAAACACCAATGATTTCTGTCATTATTAAGTCTAATTGTTTGTTCCTACTATGTATTTTAATGATAAGGGTCTATTGGTGGCCATTTTGAACACCATTTTGCATCTTAAACCCATGAATGAATTTAGTTTAGCCACAATGAAGTTTGGTGTGACCTGCAATTGTCTTCCCATTGAATCACTGTGGTATTTAAGTTGTTATATATTGTGTAAAGGTGTTTTAGTGAAAAAAAAAAAAAAACTATTTTGGTGGCCATCTTGGATAACTGCCTTGAGGCCAGTTATTATGTTTGGGAACATCCTGATTGTGTTTTGGGGTCATCTAAGGAACCTAAAACAGTTGGTTTGGGTCAATCCTGGGGGGGGGGTGTTGCAAATGTAATGGTTGTAGCTCCCCTAGTAGAAGGTGTTATTGAGGGTTTTTGGCACTTTGAAATTCAAGTGTCATTTAAAGCTATAGTGTGTAGGATTTACAACCATCTAGTGTTGTTGTTGCAGGTTGCATTATGTCATTATTTTGCTTCCCTTCATGCTTTCACGTCTTTCACTTCAAACGGGATTTGTGCTCCACTGCCTTCTCTTTTGATAAGCAGTTTGCATTTCACAAACATGCAATGTTCATCCTTGACCCAAAATACATAAGCATACCAAGCAGCAAATGTCAGCTTTCCCCAGTTTTTGTGTGATTTAAGCCACACACACACACACACACACCACACACACACACACACACACACACACACACACACACACACACACACACACACACACACACACACACACACACACACACACACACACACACACACACACACACACACACAGCCATGTCACTTCCAGCGAAGTGGCCAATCCGAAAGAGAGAATTCATACTTCTGCAACTGGCCGTCCGATGAAAACCACCTCGGGCTGCATTGATTGTCTTTTGAAATCAGCCGGTTCTGTTTTGTCTCTAACTTGCTTCTAAGAGCCAGCTGATAGCTCTCACTGCCTGAAGTAATGAGATTTATACACCAAACTGATCTGAAATGAACCACTGTACATTAAATTGACTTTACTGACGCGTCTTACCCCTTTGAAAAGTGACCTAATTACATGTATTTGTATCGAGTTCGGCGATATTTTCATCGGCCAGAAATGGCCGCCAGAGGGCGCTCGGTGTAAAGTCCCGGGCAACCCACAGTGAGTGGGCTGTTTCGCAGCCACTGTAAATATACCGAAAGTGGATAACTTTGTCAGTATATGTGGTGACTACAAAGTATCCATAAACCCTTGGTTGGAGGAGATCAGTACCCCATTCCAAAACCACAAGACTTCTTCACAAAGTTGACAGGAGGTGACAGATTCACAAAACTGGACTTGTCACAAGCCTATCAGCAACTGGAACTAGACGAGAGTTCAAAACATTACTTTATATATCTATATATAGTAATGAATACATATGTAGATACATATACGTATCTATAAATCTATTTATTTATTTATTTATTACATTAGAAAAGACATGAACACCTTTGACGCTACTTGACTCCTCCCACCTTGTGATGTAAACCATAGACATTATAAAGGGTAGACGCCGCATTGGATGCTGGGCCGCGAGAAATGCGGTCGCCATCTTGGATCGGTCATCGTTGTAATTCTATCACAGGGCACAGTGAAGGTTTGATTTGATATTCTTGTTTATTTTTATTTTTTCTCTTTCCATAATAAAGCTGCTTTGTTCCTTGTTATTTTCTCTGTTCTGTAAAGTGTCTTTTAGCACTGTGTAAAGCACTATATAAATAGAATGTATTATTATTTGTCGTATTATAATAAGGTGCTGAGAGCTGCAGAGAGCTCTGTATACAGTCCTCTTTTAGAGCTTTTAGCTGGAAAACTTTCACGAGCAAGTTTGTAGATGTGCAAATATGGTTTGGGGCGGGACGTCATGTTCTTGTGTTATTTTGACAATTTACATTTACATTTTATTCTCTCTCTGCTTTGTACAGCTCTAGTACGTTGATACGCTATGTGATTTATATATTATCATTTTCTGACATATAACGTTTATCTATTATTAACATATCTATTGTTATGTTTGTTATTATTGCTATAATGTAGTCAGTATTTAGTTTATATATGTAAATATTTATATATAGCCTAATCATATATTGTCTCTTCAAATTACCAAAATAGTTTACTTTACTGCCACTATCTGCTTCTCTATCATATATTAGTGTGTGTCTTTATGTATGTGTTTACAGTGTTTGCAAAATACCTGTCTGCAGTCTAGGCTATATCATAATATTCTATTACTGTTAATCCCATTATGAATATTAAAATACGACGAACCATTTGTCCTGTATCATAGCTACATGTGTGACGTTTGCAGAAAAAAAACTGCGTGAAAATCAGTTTAGTATTCAGAGCGATAGAATGGATTAAATGCGCTGCGCCTGTCGAACAGCACTGAGTCGAGCGGGTCGGATGACCGCTCTATTGGCTCGTCAGCGCCAATAGGCAGCAGCGGCTGATGCGGCGTCTACCCTTTATATTGTCTATGATGTAAACGCTTTCTATATTTTACCCAGCATCTTACCTGTCAGGCTTTCTAAACTCCAGTGCTTCTCTCTAAAATATCCGACACTAATTCATATCTCCAACCTAACTAAAGCTTTTTGAATGAATCACCTGAGTCAAAACGCAACATTTCGCTATTTGAACATGTTCAGTCGATAACGGCCGAGTTAGGTTTGCCTGTCAAGCAATGCTGAGGGCAATAAATTCCCAAACGACTCGTTTGTCACCACTAGCCGTCGCTGGCTCGCTGCTGCTGTACAGCTGTCAAGAAGAAACAACTGGTACTTTGAGTATGTTTTGAGCAGCGCGTTAGCTATTAAAATCTGTTTATACGACAGGTGAAGTATGGTTCTTCCGATGAAAGTGTAATTTTTTTTTCTACAGAGCTGTGTTGGCTTCCAGCGACAAGGAGCCTCTCTGCGATAGCTAGCTATGTAACTAGCTAGCTAGCTAATTCGCTAACCATCCGTCATGGAAAATAAACTATATTCTTCCAAAACTGTTCTCCGTAACAGTTTTTCGTCTTTTCTCATTCAGAGTTAGTTTTTGTTTCGGGATTTCATTGAAGGTGAACGGTTGTATCTGTTGTTTAGATGCTGCTGGCTGCGTGTGAACATGTGATGCTCGTAAACAAACAAACAAGGCTCAGTCACAGAACAGTCGCTGGAAACATGGATATGGTGCTGGGAGGTAGCTAACGCCTGTTAGATCTACACAGACTGGGATGATCAGGACTCTAAAGGAGGACGCCTCCCCCTGGACTCTTTGACTTTGAGTGGGTGTTGGTGGACACTATACAAGTGTGTCCATTTTAAATCTTAACCAGAGGCGGGATTACGTGAGGAAACTAGGCAACAAAATCTCCTGGGAACCAGTCTGTGCTTCAGGTGCAGCCATGATGTTAAAAACCTTATTGATCACCGGGCTTCTTGGCTGGGCCACATGTCAAGACAACCAGAACATGACACCAGAGGAGAAGGCTGCTATCAGGTAAAATATGAGTAAACACGCAAATGATGGCTATTTAAAGTGTTTGTATGTGGATGCATGAAAGCGCTCACCTCTGTCAAGGACCGACAGACCACCAGAAATCCTTTGCCTTGAATCAGTGCTGTGTTGTGAACAGCTAGTCATGACTAGGGTGACCATATTTGGGGTCCGAAAAGGAGGACACCTTTTTTTTTTTTTGGACAGGGGGGCATTCATCGGTGTATCGGTGTATGTTATGACACAAATGACATGGTGTCTGTATAACAATTGCATTTATTGGCCCGAATAACACAAAACAACATATATACACTAACAAAAACATATGTACACTGACATTTTTGAGTGTTAGTGGTAGACTAAGTAAAAAAGAAAAAAGAAGTAGGGCCATCGGTGCAGCATTTGAGAAAAAAAAAAAAAGGCTCCTCTTCAGTTCTCCTGAAAAAAATTGGCTTCTCTTCAGTCCTCCTCTTGCGGGGTGTATTTGTCAGAAGATTGCATCTCTTTCAACAGTTTACGATTACCCATTAAGTAGGTATGAAAATCTTTGCAGGTCATGTTCCTGAAATTGTACTGGGTGCACAAAGTCCCTTTCAGTGAATCCACAGACATGCGATTCCTCTCCTTTGTCCACTGCGCTTGCATTAGTGAAAAGATGTGCTCCACATTTGCATTGTGGGCAGGTATGGCACAAAAAAAAAAAAATATACCATCTTGAGCAGCTCTGAATGAAAATCAACACTTTTTGACCTTTCAAACAATTTGGTCCACCTCTGATGTGCTTGTAGATCACTGAATCCCACACCATTTTTCTCAATGAATTTCTTGAGATTGGTGACCTGATCAAAGCACTTTGCATCATCAACTTCGACTCCCTTTTCAGCCAGGTTCCTGATGCAGGCCTCCACATCATTCCAGTCTGGAATTTCACTCCGATCCATCCACATAAAAGTGGAAAACTCCTCCATGTGTGCCTTCCATTTCTGAAGGTAGTCAAGACATGAACTGTACAGGCCCTGAACCTGAGCACTGAACTGGTCACACCGTTGCCCATATCCATCCTTCTGCTTTTGAGCCAGCATACTCTTGACTTTAAGAGGCATGAAGTTGTTCATCTTGCGCTCATGAAGCAAGCTCTGGACCTTGTTCAGAATCCTCTTCACCTCCACAATGGAGTTATCCTCCCTCTCCATCTCTTGAATATTGGACTGAAACACTGACATCAGTGAATGCATTTGCCACAGGTAAATCTCACTGAACTCATCCTCAAAAAACATCTTGATCTGCAGTGGTGGCCTGTCCTGGGACAAAAAGAATGCTTTCAAAGCTGGATACATTTGCAGTAATCGCTCAATCCCTGGGAATAATGACAGCCGTCGTGTCTGTGAGAGAGGAGAACCCTGTAATTAACAGTACTCCTTCAAATTCTCTGCGGACAGTGTAGATATGAAAGTAGTGATAGATTTTGAAAATGATTAGTGATGTGTACGCTAATGATCAGTGTCAAGTGTCTAGTGTGTCTGCGCCATGGTGAACACAATTGTTCAGAATATGAGCTGGACAGCCAACACCAATAAGAGCTGTGTTCTGCAGGGACTTCTTTAAATTTGCAAAAACAGTTTCCTTCCTCATTACGCCGGATTCCTCCAAACATTGTATTGCAGTTATCTCCAGTAAATGCAATGCATTTAGAAAAGATTCCCTTCTTTTGCAATGTGTCTTTTATGTACTTAGCAATGGTGTCAGCTGATTCATTTGGGGTGCTTTTAATTTCGATTAATTTGCTTTGCACATCACCATTCTTCCAGTCGTAATATTGGATCAGCAGAGGGAACAGTTTTACTGCTCCATGGTTGCTGCCATCAGTGGACACGTCACAGTAGGGAATACCTTGAAGTGCTTCTAAAGCACCATCAACAGAATGGGGGGCTATCACAGAATTTACAATGGCTTCTGTCTTCGTTCGGGTGCATGAGAATTTTTGAGCTGTTGGGGAGTCTGTGAAAACCTTCCTTAAGCCAGATGTGCAGTCCATTGACCTGTAGCTTTTGTGGTGCTTAACTGTGTGAAAAGCATAGCTGCCTTCTGCTGCAGTGACAACTACACTCTCGGACTTAGTCACAAAGAAATCCGTGACTTTAGATGATGAGCTCTCGCCCCTCGCTGCTTTTGTGTGCCTTGTTGAATTTATGTGTACCTGCAGGTCGTTGGCACCTTTATTTGCCACAGACACGTAAGTGCCTGCCTTACACGTCAAGCACTCAGCTTCATAGGGATCACGACCCTGGCGAAAGCACGGGAATTTTTTCTTCAACTCATCCATGAACGTGCATTTTCCTTTCGACGTTGCCATAGAACCGGCAGACACACGTGCTTTCGCTTGTTAACACTCAGGGTAGACTGGCTAGCCCACCCTACTTCCTTCACACACACACACACACACACACACACACAATGCAAAGTGACTAGATTTGAGGAGAAGGGCGTGACTAATTTGCGAACGATACAGAGAAACCTGGAATGGAGTAAAATGGAACGGAGTGGCAATTCTATTGACAATGTACTGTACATGTATTATGTTTGAGGCAGTTGAACAAAATCCCGGACGATTTTGAAATTCCCCCCGGACATTTTTTTAGGTCTCAAAAGTAGGACATGTCCGGGAAAAAGAGGACGTCTGGTCACTCTAGTCATGACGTGTATTGACCTTGAGTTTTCATTGTCATGCATTTTGTGTGTGCCTGTGTTATTGATAAAAAAATGATCAAAAACACATCATTGCTCAAGCACTGATAATTGGCAGTTAAATAATTGATTCCTGGAGTTGGATCCAAATTATCACCTAATGTGTTTAATGTGTTCCAGAAGGAAAAATACATGCTCCAGTGAATATCGCCTAATTTACCGACCAGTGTCCAAGCCAACATTAAAGCCAGTTTTCTACTGCGTTGGTTTCCTTGGAAATGATTGGAGTTGCTTTTTTTTCTTTCAATAACTCTAACAATAACTCCAAAACTCTGTCAGTATCTTACTTACTGTGTGACATGTTATATAAGAAATAATGTGAATAACTCTTGGTCACTATAGATATTTGGTAATGCATTAAAATATTGTTTGATTTGATTATTAAAGGACCTGTTACCAGTCCAACCAGAACAGCTGCTAAATACATATGCTCATAATACTTAGCCACCCTTAATTACAAAGGGGGAAAAAAGACATGTATGCGAGTTGTTTTTTTTTTTTTTAAACCCTATGCTAATTTTCCTCAAGCAGCAGGTGCATGAGCATCTTTTTTATGTAAGGAGTTATGTATATACATAGACTGCCATGACACTGTGCTTTTCTCTGAAAAAAGTTAAAGCTTTTATGCTGATCTTATTTGATTCATTTTTGTTTTTTGTTGTCGTTAATGTTTTAGGGACCAGATTGTTGAAATGTTTGACCACGCTTACGGCAGTTACATGGTAAGGTGTTAAAGCATCAGTTTTCTTGATCTAGTTCAATACTGCAGCATGATAGTACTGTACGATGCAGCTTTTAATCACAAAGACATTGACAATTAAAAAAAAAAGTTTGAGAAGGTATACCAGTCAATATGTGAATAACTGTGAATAAAATCATTGAGTAAAGTTTTGCTTATAAATATGTTAGGAGAAAATGTGATACAATTGCTTTTATTTAGAAATTTTCAGACATTTGACAAATCGAGCATTTGATACCTAAATCAACAGATTGAGAAATTAATCAACAGTGAAAATAAGTCTCAGCCGTACTGACACTGCTGCTAAGAATTTTTGTGTGTAGGTGGTAGAGAAGTATGGTAGCTGTTTTACAAACCTGACAAAATCCTGCAGGCTTATTTTCTACACAACAGTGCAAAATTTTTTTTTAATAAATAAAACTAAGTTAAGAACAATTAATAACAAACACATTTAAGTCTTGGATTTCAAATCTAAATATGGACTTCATAGCTGGTGAAATTAGAATAAAAAACTGATATCTCACAAAATGAGCGTTCTTTTGTTTTTCATGATTCCATAATTTTTTCCTCAGAATTGAGTGATTCCATATTTTTTCCCTCTGTTTGGTCTAAAAAAGTAACCGTTACTGACTGCCACAATTATTTTTCCTGATTTCTTATAGTGTTTCTTAAAGCCAGAAAGTTGCCATTTGAAATGACTTTAGTTTTGTGTCATGTCTGTGATCTGCTTTTTTTCTACAAAATTAAACAACTGAATGAACATCCTCCGAGGCCGGTGATTCCATAATTTCTGCCAGGGGTTGTATAAAAATTTGCAGTTAGTGACATTGAAAAGGACACTGGAATCCTTTTACACGGGGTTGTTACTGTTTGTTATGCAGAAATATGCTTACCCAGCAGATGAGCTGATGCCTCTAAGCTGCAGGGGGAGAGTCCGTGGCCAAGAGCCAAACAGAGGTGACATTGATGACTCCTTGGGGAAGTAAGTTCAACATCCACTGGTAGCTGGAGTCTAGGTCATCCAGTGAGGATTATGAAACCAGAGTAATTTCATTCTATAAAACAAGGACCCACGCATTTCACATCCATAACTCCTTGCCTGCTGTCAGTATAAAGTAACATCAGCTGCACTGTAGCAAAATTAATTTTGTTGAGAAAAAAAAGTTGTATTATATAAAATATTGCTATAGGTTTTCTGCTTTGTTATGGATTACAAACAAAAAGTCCTTGCAAGTGCATTTTTGTGACAATGTAAATGTTAGGTTTTGCAATTTTAATGTACTTTCTCTCTCTTTCTTTTTTAAACTGTTTTTAATCTTTCATTAAGATGGGTATTTCTGCAACCATCATTCTAATTATTTTGTGTTTGCTCTTAGAAATTGAATTTGACTTGCTGTAGATGGCCTAGTATTTTTTGTGGGGCTGCAATAATTAGAGTCTAATAAAATTTATTGAATATTTATTCTTGAATTCATTGTAAAATATATTTATTTGTGGGAGTAAAGTTCCACAGTGTCATTTTGCTAAAAATAAGGCAACAGATTAAACATTTGATTGCCACTTAAATGAAAATTAAGCTATCAGCTGCAGAAATACACACATCAGTTTATTTTCTTATGTCATTTTACAGATTTTCACTCACTCTGATTGATACCCTCGACACCCTGGTGGTGAGTGAGTGTTTGTCCTCTTTTTACATGGCAAAATATTGGCAATTTTGAAGTCTGACCATGTAGCTGAAATGTGACAGTAACATTTGGACACATTCCTCAAACATCTTTGGGCCAACTGGTCCATAGGTCTTATAAGGTGTTCCACACAAGCTTGTGTAGGATTTTGTCAATCATTTTCATCTGGTAAATACACTTATTTGGCCTGCTTCTTTTTTTATGCGCAGGTGTTAAACAAGCTTGATGAATTTGAGGATGCAGTGAGGAAGACTGTGATGGAAGTGCGCCTCGACAATGATGTGGTGGTCTCAGTGTTCGAGACTAACATCAGAGTTTTGGGGTATGAAACAGAGGTCTTATTTAATATGTTACCTGGGTTGTCAAAAAAGTGATACTCAGATACTAATGAATCGTAAAAATTGCTGTTGGATAACATACTCATTTACAACGCTATCGGTACTAACATTTGCCTATTCCAGTTAAATTGAGGTTGCATTGTCTCGTTTAAGTGTTGTCTGTTGTCAAAGCTGTTATTTACGGTTCCGCTAACAGCTTCATGCTAAATGCTTGAAGATGGTTTGGAAAGCCCAAACTGGAAACTTCTCTTCACTTAATGAACTCTGAAAACAGTATTGTTTCATGTAATAATATTTGAGCTTTCTTGTATTTACAATGAACAGATGCGTAAGTTGTTTTGTTTATTTATTTTTTGCGCTACCTCAGCCTAAAACTGTCTTTTGGATGTTTAGCTTGTTTTGTTCTACTTGCGTATATAAAATATAGTGCAAAATATTTTACACATTACTGTATTTTTGTTTTGCACGACATCAGACAACTTAAAAATAGTGTTTACATTGATGTTATTGTTTGTATTGTTATAATCTCTACTTAAAAAAATATGCCTCTTTCACCCCCAATAGTACTGAATATTACCTAGGGTATTGGTATGGAGTTTGAACTTCTAGTTTCGTGACAATCCAACATGTTACCAACAGCAGTCTAGTTCATTTCTGTTTCAGAAGTGACCTCTCTTTCATGTTAAGAGAGCAGCATCAGTTATATTTCATTTTAAAAAGTCTTCTTTGTATCTTTGTGAATCTCTCCAGAGGGCTGTTGGGAGCTCATGTGATGGCTGACCTTCTCCATGAGCGTGGAGAGAGGATGCAGTGGTATCGAGATGAGCTTCTTTATATGGCCAAAGAGCTGGGCCACCGATTACTGCCTGCCTTCAACACCACAAGTGGCCTTCCCTACCCTAAGGTCGTCCTTTATGACTTGTAGAATTTAACTGAACAAAATCTTGTTTCTGAAATGCTCCCAATATTTGACTGTTTCAGCTTAGCAACATTAATGTGTTGCTTATTGACACTACAATATTTCATTGTACATCTTGGCTAATGATTAAAAATCCATTTTTCTGAGTGAACGTTTCTCATAAATATGAATCACACGTAATGTTTCTTTTCAGTAATGGCTGAATATCTCTGCAGTAATGTCAACACTTTAACTTGAGTTGAATTTGGTTTTTACTTTCTTACGCACTGTGGATGTCTCCAAAAGACTGTGTACAAAAACATATGTGCTTGAACTTTTATTAGACCGCAGTATTTGTGCAGAGACTCAGAATTGGCCACACAAATTCAGGACCAATTGGTCTAATGTTCTTGTAAACCATATAGCATGGATAGTTCTTCATTTATGCTTTTCCATCTAGTCATATTTTCTTGAGTTAAATAATGAGTTCAGTCTCATTTTTCAGGTTAATTTGCGGTATGGGGTCTTGAATCCACTTTCACGCACAGGCAGTGAGTCGGACACCTGTACAGCCTGTGCAGGAACTATGATCCTTGAGTTTGCTGCTCTCAGTCGACTGTCTGGAGAGTCTGTATTTGAGGTATTACCCCCTTTATGCATCCCCAACATTACTTTTTACATTTTGTATTTGTAATCTTATTCTGTGTACTCCCATGCAATCGTGGCATCCAGTTCTCTTAACACTAGTGGACAGGCAGTGCCCAGCTAACAAAGAAGTTCTGTTCTTATGACTGTACCAAAGCTGTTTTTGCCTAAATACACCATGTATAGAGCTTTGTAACATCACAGTGCAGTACTCCCTGATCTAATTTATACATATTGGATTCAAAATGTATTGGACAGTCAGTCACGCTGGCAGATGAAAATATAGGCAAATAAGTATTTGATCCACTGTCAATTTTGCAAGTTTTCCCACCTACAAAGAATGGAGAGGTCTATAATTTTTATCGTATGTACACTTAAACTGTGAGATACAGGAAAAAAAACAAAACATAAAATCACATTGTATGATTTTTAAATAAGTAATTTGCATTTTATTGAATGAAGTAAGCATTGATCCCCTACCAACCAGCAAGAATTCTGGCTCTCACAGACCTGTTAGTTTTTCTTTAAGAAGCCCTCCAATTTTGCACCTGTTTGAACTTGTTGCGCATATAAAAGACACCTGTTCACACACTCAGTCAATCACACTCCAACCTGTCCACCATAGCCAAGACCAAAGAGCTGTCTAAGGACACCAGGGACAAAATGGTAGCTCTGCACAAGGCTGGGATGGGCTACAGGACAATAGGCAAACAGCTTGGTGAGAAGGCCAGAGGTGGGGCAAAGTCACCAGCAAGTCACTCTCAAGTCATGCATCGGCAAGTCTCAAGTCAAGTCCTAAATCAGGTCTCAAGTCATAATGACCACCAGTTGTTTACAAGCTGACTTGAGATTTCACTTGAGAATGACTTGACAGTGACTTCGTCCCACCTCGGGAGAAGGCAACAACTGTTGGTGCAGTTATTAGAAAATGGAAGAAACACAAGATGACTGTCAATCTTCCTTGATCTGGGGCTCCATGCAAGATCACGCCTCGTGGGGTATGGATCATTCTGAGAAAACCTAGAACTACATGTGAGGACTTGGTCAATGACCTTGAAGAGAGCTGGGGCCAGAGTCACAAAGATTACATTTGTAACACACTACTACGCTGTCATGGTTTAAAATCCTGCAGGGCAGCAAGGTCCCCCTGCACACACCAGGCCCATTTGAAGTTTGCCAATGACCATCTGGATGATCCAGAGGAGGCATGGGAGAAGGTCATGTGGTCATATGAGACCAAAATAGAGCTTTTTGGTATCAACTCCACTTGCTGTGTTTGGAGCATGAGAACAACCCCAAGAAAACCATCCCAACTGTGAAGCATAGGGGTGGAAACATCATTTTTGGGAGTGTTTTTCTGCAAAGGGGACAGGATGACTGCACAGTATTGAAGGGAGGATGGATGGGGTCATGTATCGCAAGATTTTGGCAAACAACCTCCTTCCCTCACTAAGAGCATTGAAGATGGGTCATGGCTGGGTCTTCCAGCATGACAATGACCCCAAACACACAGCCAGGGCAACTAAGGAGGGGCTCCGTAAGAAGCATTTCAAGGTCCTGGAGTGGCCTGGCCAGTCTCCAGACCTGAACTCAATAGAAAATCTTTGGATGGAGCTGAAATTCAAAACCTGAAAGATTTGGAGAAGATCTGTATGGAGGAGTGGACCAAAATCCCTGCTGCAGTGTGCAAACCTGGTGAAAAACTACAGGAAACGCCTGACCTTTGTAACTGCAAACAAAGGTTTCTGTACCAAATATTAAGCTCTGTTTTTCTGTTGTATCAAATACTTATTTCATGCAATAATATGCAAATTAATTATTTAAAAATCATACAATGTTATTTTCATATTTTTTTATTTTTTATTTTTTAAGATTCTGTCTCTCACAGTTGAAGTGTACCTACAATAAAAATTACAGACCTCTCCATTATTTGTAGGTGGGAAATCTTGCAAAATTGACAGTGGATCAAATACTTATTTGCCTCACTGTGTGTGTGTGTGTGTGTGTGTGTGTGTGTGTGTGTGTGTGTGTATATATATATATATATATATATATATATATGTGTGTGTATATATGTGTATAAATTTTTTATTATTTTTTTTTTTACTTGAAACTTTAAAAAGGACTTAATATTCATTTCCATGTGACAGGAACATGCAAGAAAAGCATTGGATGTCCTCTGGGAGAGAAGGCAGAGAGGGAATGACTTGGTGGGGACTGTCATCAATATCCACAATGGAGAATGGATCCGTAGGGGTGAGGCAATATCAAAACTCATATGCATAATGTTCAAGCTCCAGATCAAATTGGGGCTGTGTATGTTTCTAAAGAAACACGGGCTCAGCATGTCAGAGAACAGTAATAGTTCAGGAATGCGCATGGCTCCATATCTGGCTTCTGTTTTAATTTGAATTTGTCTGTTTGTAGACAGTGGAGTTGGTGCTGGCATCGACTCGTATTATGAATATCTGATGAAGGCCTATATCCTGTTAGGCGACAGTGTCTACCTGGAGCGGTTCAACATTGTAAGTCCCCAGTGTGTGTGTGTGTTCTGTCATTCACTTTGCCTATAAAAAGTATTCACCCCATTCAGCTTTTTACCTGTTTTATTTACTGTTTTATGACATCAGTTATAGGTTTTGCTTTAAAAAAAAAAGCTTTATACAGTATATTTTAAAACTAAAGTCTTCAATCTCAAAGTAAAACCATCTGTAAATGATCCCAATTAAATAAACTATCTTAAATATAAAGAATCACAGATATTCACCCCTTCGTTCAATAAGAGTATTTTATTTAGAAAGCAAAACTGGGTAAACTTCCAGCTTACTGCTGTACCCAGTCTAAGGTCTACATTACCAGCTGTGCTCCTCCAAGTAGGTACTTTTTTATTGTGTCCCGGTTTTTGGCAGATATGTGGAAATCTGTATTTTACAAATTAGTACCCTGGAATATTTGTGCAATTTTATATAATTTGTGTGCTCATCAAATTTCATCAACATATTCTCACAACTTTCTCAGTTAATGTGTTGATATGTGCCAAACATTTGTCTGGATCTCTGTTCCACAATATATTCTAAATCACCTCTAAAATTGAATCTATTAACTGTCCAAATATTTCATTGAACTCTATTCATTACTTTTTGAGTTATCCTGCTAACAGGCAAACAAGCAAAGGCCTGTGAAAACAGTACCTCCTTGGTAGAGGTACAGATACATAAAACTACACAATTTTCTTCCAACGAACTTCAGTTACCCATGTGCCCCTTGACCAACTCAAACTTTAAATTTTTGTCTCTTTTCTGACAGTTAGTTATGTTAAAGAGACTGTAGCAACTCTTCATCTTACTCTCTACGAGTATCCTTTTGGTTGAAGCGGTACATAAGGATCCACCAAAGAGTTGTTCTAACTGCGTAGCCTCAGTCTCACAACCATGTGGTGTGAAGAAAAAAAACCATGAGTAAAAAGTCCAAGGAGTTGGATACTTTCTATAGGATTTCTAAATTTGTTTCCAACTAATTGGTATCTGCTATGTTGTTGTTATTCAGCTCATTAGTTAAACACGTTTTTCCTGTTTGGTCACATTTATTTTCATGACGTATGCAACAGCACTACAGTGCCATAATGAAGTACATCAGTCAGCCCCCTCTGCTGCTCAATGTGCACATGCACAACCCCACTGTGAGCGTGCGCAGCTGGATGGACTCTCTGTTGGCGTTCTTTCCCGGCTTACAGGTCAGTGATCCAGACTTCAGCAGCATGGGAGAGGTGCATTTAATAATGCATATAGCACCATGAGAGGGTGCCGATGGTTGTTGGTAACAGATCATGGGCATTATTGTGCACATAACAAAATGTGATCTTGTCTGCATGTACATACATGAGGGGAAAAATGCTTCAGAACTAACATCAGGAAAATCCACATTACATTTTGTAATATTTTAAAAAGTGCCTTTTTTGTTTCTTTTTGGGGATCAGCTCAAAATGTTGTGGTTTCTGTTCCATGGTAGACCAAAACTTTTATGAAGTTTTATTAAAATTGTAAGAAAAAAAAAAGACTGTTAAACACGTTTTGGCACCGGTGCAGTGTCCTGGGGAAAAACATTAAGTATTGACTTGTGCTGCACAAATACCATGTTGAATGAGATCTGATCTGCTGTGACTGCTAATGTGTCTCTGAAGAAAGGAGTAGAGAGATTTATACTTTTAAGGCTTCAACACAAGACACATTAGACACAAGTGGTGACGTTTCCGGCTCGAAATGTCACCAGTTTTTTGCATGGGAGCATTCAGGCTGTGTGGATTTGTCTGGTTTTGATCTGTCGTTCTTGATCGAGCATGCCGTTATTATATATTTCGGATGTGCGTGTCTTTTTTGTATTATTCTTATAAATCTTTGTTTTATACCCAGGTTTTGAGAGGAGATCTGAAACCCGCTATCGAGACACATGAGATGCTTTACCAAGTCACCAAACAGCACAAATTTCTCCCAGAGGTACAAAATCTCTGTGCGAGTCACTCACCCATGCAACATTTCATTGTGCGCAAGATAGCTTCAGTTGTAGTGGCCCAGCTGTTATCAAACCTGGTATGTGTATTACAAATAGAGACTCCAAGAAGACTGTTGAATTTGGGGTCAATACATCAAAGGTCATGGTCACTGGAGTGTAGTCTGTAAAAATTTGGCAAGTGCAATAACTTCTTTCCCAAATGCCTGATTGCCAACAAGCTCTGTATGTTTGTTAGGACCCCTAAGAAGCCTATTGAGTTTGAGCTCCAAAGGTCCAAAATTCCTGATGTGTACTTTATAAAATGTTATCCAGAAAAGTGTAATTTTTAAATGGTAAGCTTGTTAATGTATGTAATGCCACACTGTATTTCTGAAAATTCCTGACAAATCATGTTAGTCCTCCAGTTATAAATGCTTATAAGCCCAGTTTTGTTATAAACCTGCCCCACTCAAATTATTTATATTATTTGCTAATATAACACAGGATTTTAAAGGAAACGGTAACCTCGTGTGGGAGCAGTACAGAAAAATCTCTTAGTTGAAGAACTTTGCGTCTTGTTAATTTAAAATCAAGTTTTAACAAGTGAAAAGTAACATAATGTTATGGCATCATCTTCTCAGGTCATTAATATTTGAAAAGAAGATTTTTCTTTCTGCCTTTTTTCATGAAATCTGCACATTAATGTGAAGAGAAAAAAAAGTCTGTTTGATCTCCCTGTAGGCTTTCACTACAGAGTTCAGAGTACATTGGGGCCAGCACCTGCTGAGACCAGAGTTTGCAGAAAGCACATACTACCTCTATAAGGTAATAATAATCTAAGCGCATGTGTGTTTATGCAACTTATCACTATTACTTTTCAAAAGCAAATTTCTCCATTAAACAAAATTTACCAATTGATAATCCCTCATGTCATCTGTTTTTTTTTTGTTTGTTTTTTTAGCAAAAGACATTTTGATAAGCCTGGGTGATGTTTGGATTAAAGAATGTGTTTATCTTGACCATTTGGACAATTGGGCGTGGCCTTCTAAAGCCGCACCTAACTGAGTTTGCAAACCTGAGTTGCAAACTCAGTTAGGTGCGGCTGGTTTTTCCCCAAACAGCTCTTGCTTGGCTGCATTTGGCATTGAGTCCTTCTGAGCAGAAGTCAGGGAAAGTTGTTTTTTCCCAAAGCTCAGTGCACTCCCAGCCACTTTGGCCCTGGCCGTGTTCTGCTTGGGACAGCCCGAGGCAATTCAGTGTAACTTGGTATTCACGCTGTCCTCAACTGAAATTCAGCCAGTTGTAAGACCTGCTTAAATCTTAAATGTGATCATTAATTAACTTTTATCCTGTATTTTTTTTTTCCAGCCATGCTTGCTAGTTTGTTAGCTTGTTATTCTCAAGAGACTGAAGCAAACACATACTGTGCAAAACTTTACAAGAATGTTTTGTGTGTGCATGTCCACTTTTCATTTTGAAAGTCCTCTGAATGTACTCCGTCAGGAATAGTTTGGGATAACATGTCTTTCTCTACAGGCGACCCGTGACCCATACTACCTCAGAGTCGGACAGTCTATTGTGGAAAAGCTCAATGCATATGCCAGAGTGCCTTGTGGGTTTGCAGCTGTACAGGATGTCCGCACTGGAACCCATGAAGATAGGTAGTGTGAAGGACAAATGCTTCTTGAAATGTGTTTAAATTCACTGGTATAACTGTGCAGATTCTCAGTCACCTAGGTAATAGTCTCCAAGTAGACTGAGGGCAAAACACCTTCAAGGAACTAAGCAAGTCCAGTTGACCTGACTCAACCCACTTGGATTTACTGGTATCTGGTATTTGTTATGAAAATGTGCTAATGATTTGTGTGTCTGTGTAGGATGGACTCATTCTTTCTGGCAGAGATGTTTAAATACCTGTACCTGATGTTTTCTGAGAAGAGCCACCTACCCATCAATATGGATGACTACATCTTCACCACAGAAGCTCACCTCCTCCCCGTTTCTCTCTCCAACACCCAGCTGCCCTGCCAAGTGAACATTACGGTAAGACCTCCCTCTGTCTATGTCAAAATGGGTACACACATTTTGTCATCATTTTTTTTTTTTAAGTTTCTGTATTCCTTATTGATAAAAGGTGCGAAAAGTGGATACTACCACAAGGAGGTGCCATAATCAAAAACTTTAAAAGTTCTACGCACAAGTAGAACTTGACATTAATGCTGCATTCACACCAGATGCCACGTGACTCCACAAATTCACGTCCCTCGCCTGACGATGGGATGGGTGCGACACCATCACCCGGTGTGTCGCTCTGCTTGGGCGGAAACTTTTGTGCAAAAATTTGCCCCGATGCCTCATCAAATAGGAGGAGCTTCCATTCCGCTCGCCGTCAAGTCAACATGGCGGACCTTGATCACACGGAGCAAGTTGCTGTGCTCTATTTGTTGTGGAAAGCTGACAAATGTCGCCAGCGGCACCGTCCCTGGGTTCACAACATCCTCATGAGACGTTCCCAATTTGGGGAGTTTCATCATTTGCTGCAGGAGCTGCGTCTGGATGACTGTTGCTTTCAGCGGTACTTCCACCTCTCCAGGACCCAGTTTGAGGACCTCCTGTCCCGTTTGTGCACGCACACTGGCTGCTGCTGTAGTTCCTCGTTCTCCCCTTCAACTATGTCATAATTGTGTTATAAACCAGTCACCATTTGTTTTATTATACATCTGTGTAGTTAATAAAATTATTTTCATGGATGATTTGTTTGCGCGCGCACATGTAAACAAAGAAAAAAAAACTGGCTGCTTCTGCAGTTCCTTGCTCTCCTCTCAAACTCTGTCATAATTGTGTTAAATAAAGTACAAAAGAGACATAAGTCCTGCTCACAGGCTGATTGCCAGAGACAGGACATGTCCACATCAAGTATAAACTCCAGACAGCTCCATGTCACTACATATCCAGTCCCTGATCGGTCATCGCGGCGTGATAAGACGAAAAAGCGATATCACGCCACAAACGCACTAATCGCTCAGAATCGCTTTATTCGTGTCGCTTTATTTGCATCCATCGCGGCTTGGACTTTTGTGGCACCACAACGCGTCCTTCCATAGGGATTACATGGCAGTCTCTCACTGCCGTCGCTTGCGTGGTGTCCGGTATGAACGCGGCATAAGAATTCTGAATCATGTTTTTACATTAAGAAGACTTCATGGCACTTTGACGTTTTTGACTTTGTCATGTGCACTGTATTTTATAAGTGCCTCGTTAAAATCGGTCACCCTGTTCCAGGAGTCGGATCATGCTTCTCATGAAGATCTGTTCACACACTCTTGTCCCAGCACACAAACATTGTTCCCCAACAATCCGTCGTTTGCCAAAACTATCCGGGACAGCTACAAGTACCTCACTGGTGTGGGACGAGCCTTCCATCCCTTACCTGTCAGGTGGGTGCTTTGGCATTGAGAGTGAATCACTGGTGGAATGTTCTGGTCACGTCACACCTTTGTGTGGTTGTACTTTGCAGGGAAATTGAACTACCACTCCATGATAACGGCATGGAACCCATAGAGTTCTTGAAAAGTATGGGCATTTCTCTCACACCAGTAAATGACATCAAGATGGGTGGCTCAGGACATCTGAAGGTATTTTGGATTCTTTTATTTCATCTTGGAAGATCTACACTGTCTCCTCATTGTCCTAAAGGTTATTTAGCAGAATAGGGGGAAAAAAAAAGATGGAAATAGCTGTGGGGAATACGTATTTTAAGGCGTGGCATATGGGGACATATGAGTGGTGGAGAAGAGGAGGTTTTAGATCTTTGTTTTTCTTTTTTCAGGAGCACAAAGGAGTATACAGAGTTAAACTGGTGGCAGAGGTACACCAGACAACAGAGGAGGAGGTGGTGGTGCCTCATGTGGTTCAACTAATATCCCCACCATTTTTGGGAGGAACAGTCCTCACTGCTGGACCTGCCAAGTTTGGAATGGACCTCACTAAGCAGGAGCATGGGGTGAGAGTCTGACCAGGCACTTATATGGTATAGACTGTCAACCTCAATGTTACATAATTCTTAAGAAACTTAATGTTCTACCTGCCCTACATTTTAATTGTCCTCCCTTGATATGTCTGTAATTAATTGTTGTCTCTTGATGTCATCTGAGTTAAACTGTTGATTTGTAAGTGTACTTTTTATTTTTTTTTCTTACTTAATAGATTATGTACAGCACTTTGGTCAGCGTGAGCTGTGCTTAAATGTGCTCTGCAACAAATTTTACTTACTTACTAATTTACAAGATTGATGAACTCTGTGTACATGCCTAAATAATAGAACTAAAAAAATACATATACATTGATAATATTTATCTATACAGCACTTTAAATTATGCATACAAAGTAGCGCACAAAATAAAATACAGATAAATGCCAATGAATAAGAAAGTTTTAAGATACAGATTTTAAATATTAAGAAAAAAAGCTGACCATTATTGATTATAGAGTACATAGTATGACAGCATATGGTAAAATAAAGTCTTAAGTCTAGTTTTAAAACCCTCAGTGGCTCTCAATTGCATATCATCATTTGGTAAAGCATTTCATAATGTTGTGGCGTGCCCTAAAAATTTCCTACGACCTCTGTTTTTTTTTCTTCAAAAAATCTGGATCAAAGAGCCGATCTTGCCTTAGGTCTCTGATTGAAGGCAGTTAACTTGAAAGCAAGGGAAACTACAGAAGCAATAAATTAACTTGATAAAGTAACTTATTGGTGGCAGGTGACCACGAAATTGGGTAACTTTAGTGACTAACAGTAAGAAATTCACTTCAATGAACTGAGTAAATATACTTGTTAACCTGACAATACCTGATAGTAACTATGCACCAGTAACTTGGTAAATTAAGACAACTTGATCCCTCCTGACCTTTGATTCTGAGGATCTGTTAATCCTGGTTACATGGTCAAAGCAGTCAGGATCTAGGTTGTGCAGTAAGGATAAAAAGCATCATCAGCCCCCTGATCCTGATGTCCAGATCAAATCAAGACAGACAAAAGGGCAGTGACAACATATAACCTCCTTGGTGAGGTTCCAAGATTGGTGACCACGGTCAAAGGCCCGCAGTCAAAATCAAAATTCACGAATTAGTCAAAGATGAGAGATCAGGATCACTAGTCAGCAATCACAATCAAAGATGAGCATGATCTGGAAGAAAGATCAGGAGCTCTCGTCAGCAATCAGGATTAAACCATGTTAGAGACAACATCAAAGGAACAGCCCTCTTAAAAATGGAAAAAGGGACAAAAGTAAAAATGTCAACACAGGACTATTGGATCTTGGTGAGGGATGTGCTGTCCGAGTACACTTCTTGTTCAACTTGGAATATTGCAAACTTTTGTGCTGTAGGTGAAAGGCAGCATAGTGAAAGTCTCCCCCTACACAGCGTGTCAGCCATTAGATAATGCTGCAGAGCTTAAAGGTCGTATCGCTCTGGCACTGCGTGGTGACTGCATGTTTGCTGAAAAGGCTCGTCGACTGCAGGAGGCAGAAGCCATCGGAGCAATCTTTATAGGTGAGAAAACTACAACTACATCCAATATTAAACCCATGTCATGAAGCTCACTACACAATTAGCATTGTTGCCAATACCGTGAAAGCTGTAGGTTAAAAATAAAATTCCATTCTTTTGTTTATTTATTTACTGTTTTAGACCACCATGAGGGGAGTAATAGTGAGGAAACTCCCCTCTTCCAGATGGTTGGAGATGGTGGCTCCACTGAAGACATCAGGTTACCTTTGGTCTTCCTGTTCAGTCGCGAAGGTGCTGCTCTTACAGCTGCCCTAGAACAACATCACAATGTTGATGTGTTGCTGCTGCCGAAAGAGAGGCAGCTGGGAAAAGGTGAGGATCAGAAAGAAACAGTTTGCACTTATCTGGGAATTTGGACTGAGGGCCTGATTTACTAAAGGTTTGTGTGCATAAACTCTATAGCGTGATCGTTACCGTCACTGATGTGTCACCCTTTGACGTCAAATCACACTGATACACCTATCGGAGTCTGTGTGGGACCTATGCACAGACGGCTGTGCAGAATGCAGCGTAATGATTAACCAGTTTCATTAAATACCGTGGATGGAATGGTAATTGTCTGAAATAGGACGTTGATTGTTTTGTTTTTTGTTTCTTTTTAATTGCCAGTCAGTTAAGTTTGGGTGTAGGAATCACAAGGCACAGACCTGCAAGTGGTTGAATAAATTTAATTTTGCACTTATGGCCTTTAACACGCACAAAATTCTTATGTATATACTGCTGTCTATGACAGATTACCACCCACTATCAGCTGCACAGTCAGGCTTAAGTGTCTGTTACACAATGACTGATTGAAGAAAGGCTTGAATAATTTGTATGTAATTATGACAACTGTTTGCGTCCAGTTTTGTTCTGTATAAGTCCTTTTTTGTCATTTGTTAAATGTGTTCCTTGTCAGCTGATGTCCAGCGGATACTTCAGAAAGTTTTGTGCATGCTCAAAAGTTTGAGTGCTTTCCCGGTGGTTGCATGCTTATTGACTGTTTTGCCTTGTACTTGTTTTTTTGCTTCTGCGATATTCATGCATTCATATCTTGTGGTTGTCCAATGCTTCAAACTGGGCTTCTGATTGGCTGAAGCCTGGCACAGGGTTTGAATTCTGCATGAGGAGAGAGACTGTTTCTGATGCAGTAATATTCAGTGTGGCTGTGTGTTTTTATCTGGACACTCAGCAGATTCTCTTGCACCAGAAGGTTGTTTAAAGTACTTGCTGTTGCAGCCACATTGAGCACCGACCAGCACAGTAGAGGACGCTGTCAGTGTAGTGAGGACATATGATGTCATCCCCGACTTAGCCTTGTTGTAGCCACATTTGCGTTTAGACCTCTCCAAATCCAACTCCTCCAGCACACATATTTGTCTTGAAACCGGGAAAATTGACGTGTTGAATGAGTCTCTTTGTGTTTCCTTTGGAAATGTCACGCCATCTGTCCATCAGAGCCCCAGATCCACTGGAGACATACAGATAAAGCGATATTTGCCATCGGGCTAATTATTTCAGTCCGTTACGAATCAGTTTACTCAATCCGTCATAGTCTGACAACACCTTTTACTTGAATTGTCTCCATTCCAACGTGCAAACGTTTGAATTGCCCACACAATTTCACACTTATTTGGATCTTAGTAAATCAGGCTCTGCAGCCTCTTTGTATGAGTTAAAACAGATGAAAGCTGATGTTTCACCTTCTTAAATCTGATGGATGTAGCTGATTTAACTTTTAACTGTGTATATGAACTCCTCTGCAGAAAACTGGAAGAACATTCATTTAGTAGTGGAAAATCTGTGTCTAATTAGCTGTTGTTTTCATTGTCCAGATAACAGAGAAAAATCTGTCAGCATGAACTTGAAGCTGCATTTGGCAGAAGAGGGCGAGCTGGATGAGACGACAGGTAGGGTGCCCACCCTGGAGTTTGTATTGGAGAAAGGAGGTGTGTTCCTTCAGGAGAAGGAGGAAGGGGAGCTCAAACCCTCGCAACAGCAGTCACACGCACAGACAAGAGATAACGACTGTACTGAACGCTGTTCAGCAGCGGTGGATTTGTCTTAAAACTCAAGTCTGAATGTGGACCAGATGCAGATCTGTGACCCCTTCCGAGTGCCAAGCAGACACCTTTCTCAAGTGATCCTCCATCCATGTCGGAGGGGCGTGTGCATCAGAGTCTTTCACTGCCCCGCGTGTCTACAGTGGTAATGTACATGCTCCTCCCACCCTGCATCCGTAACGGATGGATGGAGACGGTCACAGAAAGACTACCTCCGTGATGCAGGTCTGTTTGGAAATGGTGCGCATGCGTGAGTTTTTTTTACGCGTGTCGGTGACGTCATTTCCCTGTGGGCAGGCCTTGAGTGAGATGTGGTCCCGCCCTCTCGGCTGAATTCCTTTGTTTCACATGCTGCTCGAGACGGCACGCGTTGCTTTATCAAAATTTTTTCTGGACCTGTGAGGAATATCTGAGTGGACACTATTCGAGAAATTAAGCTGGTTTTCGGTGAAAAGTTTAACGGCTGATGAGAGATTATGGGGTGTTTCTGTCGGTGTAAGGACTTCCCACAGAGCGGGACGTCGCGCAGCGCTTCCAGGTGCCGTCGTCGGCCTGTTTCGACCTGAAAACATCCTAATTTAAGGCTTAATTCACCCAGGACGTCATGAGGACTTTATGCGGACATTCCACTGTTTAAGGACGTTTTTTAATGAAAGACGTGCGCGCAAATCTGTGTGCGCCGCGACAGGAAAAACACCTCTGTGTTGAAAACCATTTGTAAAATTCAGGCGGCTTTTGATGGCTTTCAACAAGTGAGTAACAGAGAAATTGTTCCAACTTGCCCGTTAAGGTTTCCAACGGAGGTGTTTTTCCTGTCGCGACCCCCCGCGGTCGGGTCCGGCCCGACATGCGACTCTGCCCACACGCTCTTTCATTACAAAATGTCCGTTAACAATGGAATGTTCGAATAAACTCCTCATGCCGACTTCTTCTGAAAGTTCTCTGACGACTTCCTGGGTCAACAGAGCCTGAAATGTGGAAGTTTTCAACTTGAAACGGCGAGACGCTGCCACCGCGAAGCGCAGATCGCCGTCAGGCACCGTGGGCCGTCCTTACGGTGACACTACCAGACCAAAATCTCTCATCAGCCGTTAAAATTTTTACCGAAAACTAGCTGAATTTATCGAATGGTATCCACTCAGTTGTGCCTTACAGTTTTGAAAAAAATTTGATCAAACAAAGCAGCAGTCTATGAGCCATTCCTAAACAATGAAAAAATCGACGAGAGGGTGGGCCACTCCTCACTCAAAGACTGCCCACAGGCGAATGACGTAACCGACAGGCGTGAAAAAACTCTCGCATGCCCACGAGGGTTCAAGCATGTCTGATGTAATCACACATGATTCAAATCCATATGGTTTTTTATGGTGATGCTGATGTTGAGACTTTAAAATGACCTCACAGAAGAAAATTTAAAAAAAAAAAGGTTTTACAAACAAAAAACCCTTACTTATTACATTTGTATGCATTGCAGCCTAATTTTTGATGTAGATCTAGATTGCACTTTTTCACTTCAATATGTACTGTTAATTAATAATTGCAAAAAAACTCTAACCTGGCCAGTCAGTGATGTTGGTTACTGTAACTTTGCAGTAATCTAATGGTGGCTGATGAAGGATATAATGTGAGGCCAATTTGGGAACTTTATTCTGTGTTAAAAATGACTTCAGGGATTTTTAAAACTGTGCAATTTGATGTTTTTATGTATGTGTGCACATGTGAACGTATGTATTCTGTGCAATTATATCCAAGGTAGTGTCTCCACTAAAACATTCATTTCACTAAAAATAATCTTGTTTTGCACAACGTCCTCCTCCTAGGCTTTCAGAATAAGTGTCTCTACTCTTAACCTGAGTTATGAAAAATATTCTGTTTTGCTTTGGAGGTCATGTGCCTGTTTTGTGCCCACATCCCATAAACAACTGTGACATTTCACTCATAATATTTGATAAAAGTGACCAAAGGATAGTTTTAAAAGTAAATGAAGCAGTGTGTAGTATGCATGCATTTGAGAGTCAGTATGTTGGTCTCCATTCCCATAGTGCTCTGCATTTGAAACTAGAGCCTGACCGACAGTAATTTTTTTGGGTACCGATACTGATATGCTGATAAATGCATTTTTAAAAAATGGTAATGATTCCCAACATTTTGTTATTAAACACTTATGACAAAAAAATGTAATTGAGGCTTGAGCTACAATTTAACATTAAATTTATCATAAAAATAATTATAAATAAAACGTACATCCTGCTGCCTCTACTCGGATTGGCAATTGTCATGTTGCACCACTCAGCATTTTTGCATAAAATAGATTTTCTTGTCTATTTTTGGCCTGCCTCGTGATATAACAACCACTTGTCTATTATCACTATAAAGTGGCTGGTTGCTTTGCCTCTCTCTTGTAGCTAATGTGCTCAAGGGGTCATTGGGTCCTGCACCCATGCTTTACAACTTTGGAAAAGTAATGCTGTGAGAGTACTCTCTGCTGGACAAACTAGGTGATAACACAACAAAGTGTTTTCTGTATTTAGTATAGGCTCTGGGGGGGGGGGGGGGGGGAGTCGTGTACATTTCTCTAAGAGAGCCAAAACTTGCATTTTCACCTTACATATGAGGACATTCAAAAAAGCTTGGTTAAGATTTTCATCCGTGGTACGTTTTTTTCTGCTGCACGATTTATGCCATCACAGTCCATGGCTAATGGGTCGAAATTCAAGAATTCAGGTTTGACAGAATAACTAACAAGAAGACAGTATCAGAATGAAAAAATCACCTTTATCTATCATGTTTAGACATAGCATACACATTTGCTACATGATTTAATGTCATTAACAGCATTTTGTATCCAAAAACATTATTTTTTCATTTGATATGTGGAAGAAGTCCCTGGCTGGTTGGAGGCAGATTTTGATGAGAACTATCCTTTTTCTGGTGGAAAACCTCTGCCTGCATAGTTGAGAAATCCTTGGCGTCACTTCCTGGTCTGAACACTTTCACCAAGTACTGTTCTGCATCACTGATGATGGGCGCAGAAAGGTGTTGCAGCTGCCCAAATTGTTTCAGTAGCTCCTCAGGTGTAGCTTTTAAGGCAGCCTTCTTAGTACCAATTTTGCTCGTGATGTCACATCCAGTAAGGCTGTGCACAGCCGGAAGGACTGAACAAAGGTTACTTCCAAGTTTGTCATACAGAGTATGAAGGGGCACATAGCGAGTAGTGTCTCCAACTCCGCACGTACCCACAGCTCCAGAAGGTTTTTCCTTAGAAATACAGGCATGTGGTACAAAAGGGCAACAATCACATCAGTGTCGCTCGTAATCACAACACATACTCTGTGTCCATTCTCAAGACAGTCAAGGACATGAATAGGGATGCGCAGGTCAGCTTCTTCAAAGCTTGACTGAAGATGTGGACTCACACTCAGTTTCCTACTGTATACCATTGGAATTTTAGTACAAAAGCTCAAAAAAAGAGGGCAGCACTAGTTGTTAGAGTCCCTTCTTGTTATGAAATCAAATAAAAGTACAATTCTTGATTTAGATGAGATCACTGTGTCCATACACTAATGACATAAACATAATGTATTTCTGTTGTAGGCTACTAGTGAAATATGCTTGGGTTCGATAGGCCTACACACCAGACATCCATGAAATCACTTCTTGGCCACTTAGGCCATTGTGAATCCTAAGAAGGCCTTCACAAATACATAAAGGTCAGAACAGACTATGATGATGTAGATACGATCATCTGTTATTACTCTGGAAACTTACCTATCAGCTCTACTTTGTAATAGCACATACAATAGCTTAGAGAAAGGTGACAAGGTCACTTCATTTTCAAAACAAAGAAGAAAATGGCTTCTTCCTACAAATACAATGGCTTAAGGTTACAAGATGTGGGTCACTTTAAGAACAATAGATGGCAGCGTGGTCTTGGGTATGCTTGGCTCTAGGGAAATGGATGGGGAACTTAGGCCTTACATGCATGTATTAGACATAGACCAACTTCATGTCTCCTGGGGCCATGTGGAGGACATTTTGGCAGCCATTTTGAAATAATGCAAATGAGGCAAAATTGAAAGGGGTTAAAATGGTGTCAGTGAACTTCGAGATAACAACACCCTGTACCCTAATAGCAAAATCAAGTTTCAATATCAATTATTCCATGAATTAGAACTAATCAGCTGATTTGGTAAATACCATTTTTTGGGGGTAGGGGAAACTTTGGGTCACATTAACCCCCTCAATGACCCTGCAGTATACTGAAAATAAAAATTGAAAGTGTTTTTATTAAAAGGACCCCATAAGGATGTTTTTCACAAAAGCTGGCTTATTTTTGTATACAAATAGTATCTAGGAAGGCTTGCAATCTTTTAGTGGCTTTCAAACTGAAAGTGATTTTTCGGCAAAATTAGGGGGAAAAAAATCTTTTTTTTTTGTCAAAATATTCTCTAAATGACATCTAAACATGATGCAAATGTATATGCTACATCTAAACATGACAGGTAAAGGTAATTTATTTACTGTGCCACTGTTGTCTTGTTAGTTATTCCGTAAGATATGAATTCTAGAAATTTGGCCAAATAGCACTGAACCATAATTGAAAATTGGGCGCTGCAGAAAAAACGTACCACAGACAAAAATCTTAAACAAGCTTTTTTGAATGTCTTCATCATAGGTAAGGTGAAAATGCAAGTTTTGGTTCTCAAAGAGAACTGTACACGAAACCCCCCCCAGAGCCAGGACTAATTGTTTATTATGTAAAAATACATTTTCAGATCAGCTAAAAATGACGCCAATACAGATACGTTCGTGAAAGGCTCATGTTGGTCTATTATAGGCCAACTGATACATCGACCGGGCTTTACTTGGAACCGCAAGGCAATCATACCTATTTTCTTTGATATGTGTTGCTGTAACACATTTTATTCCCAGTCATGAATTATAGTTGCATGGTAAAGTGATGAACATATATATTTGCAGTTAAAATGTCAGGAATTGTGTGATCTTTAAACTTCATTTAAGAGTAACAGTCAAGTACAAAAGAAAAAGTTGGATTCTGTGTATTGTTCCAAAAGCATTACTGCCACTTATGTACTGTACGTAGAATCTGGTCCATGTGTATTTGGACTGTGAGACAATATTTGAAGCATTTAGATGCAAAATCTTCCAGTAATTTTTTTAAACTGAGGTAAATGCAATTTTAATATGGAGTTTAAAAGGAAAGTGTACAGCTTTCTATCAATAAAATTAAATATTTTTTTTATTAATTAACAAACTGATGGTCACCTAAACAAAAAAGTGCAATGTGGGCTCAATGGAAAAAATTAAGCTTTTGGATGTGGTGGGTTTTGCGTCTCAACTTTATTTGTACATTTTGCCTCTGCATAACAGTTTAAATGAAACGGTCAAAATGTGCATGTAGTGTTGACTTTCCTCTTTAATTCAAGGGGGTTTAATAAATGTATTACATTAACAATTTAGGAATTACACTCTTTGGTATATAAACTGACATTCCACGTCCCAACAGCCAGGGGCTATGAACATGGACCGGGCCGCCGGGCCACCCGCCCTCGACCGCCACCCAATCCTCTCTGCACCCGACCCCCATGGCCCCCTCTGCAGGTGGTGAACCCACAGGAGGGCGTGCCCACATTGCTCCTTTGGGCTGAGTCCGGCCGGGCCCCATGGGCTAAGGCCCGACCACCAGGCACTCGCGCGCAAGCCCCAACCCCAGGCCTGGCTCCAGGGTGGGACCCCGGCTCCGCCATACCGGGCGACGTCTCGGTCCTTGATCTTTCACTGGTCATGGAGGTTCTAAGCTGCCCTTAGTCTGACCCGTCACCTAGGACCTGTTTGCCTTGGGAGACCCTACAGGGAGCACAAAGCCCCCGACAACATAGCTCCTAGGATCATCCGGATACGCAAACTCCCCCACCACGATAAGGTGGCAGCTAGAGGGGGAGCACTGTTTACGGTGCGGGTGGGGAGCTGTTGACCCTGACTGGGGATGTTGTTGGGCGGTGGAAGGAGTACTTTGAGGATCTCCTCAATCCCATCGTCACGTCTTCCGAAGAGGACGCAGAGACTGGGGACCCAGAGGCAGACTCATCCATTACCCAGGCAGAAGTCACTGAGGTGGTTAGAAAGCTCCTCGGTGGCAAGGCTTCTGGGGTGGATGAAATCCGTCCTGAGTACCTTAGGTCTCTGGATGTTGTGGGACTGTCTTGGCTGACACGCCTCTGCAACATCGCGTGGCAATCAGGGACAGTGCCTCTGGATTGTCAGACCGGGGTGGTGGTCCCTCTGTTTAAGAAGGGGGACCGGAGGGTGTGTTCCAACTATAGGGGGATCACACTCCTCAGCCTCCCCGGTAAGGTCTATTCCAGAGTACTGGAGAGGAGAATTCGACCGATGGTCGAATCTCGGATTCAGGAGGAGCAGTGTGGTTTTCGTCCTGGTCGCAGCACACTGGACCAGCTCTACACGCACCATCGGGTGCTCGAGGGTTCATGGGAGTTCGCCCAACCAGTCCACATGTGTTTTGTGGATCTGGAGAAGGCGTTCAACCGTGTCCCTCGGGGCGCCCTGTGGGGAGTGCTCCGGGAGCACGGGGTCCGGGGTCCTTTGCTAAGGGCTATCCGGTCCCTGTACAACCGCAGCAGGAGCTTGGTTCGCATTGCCGGTAGTAAGTCAAACCTGTTTCCAGTGCACGTTGGCCTCCGCCAGGGCTGCCCTTTGTCACCGGTTCTGTTCATTATTTTTATGGACAGAATTTCTAGGCGCAGCCAGGGTTTAGAGGGGGCCTGGTTTGGGAACCACAGAATCTCGTCTCTGCTGTTTGCGGACGATGTGGTTCTGTTGGCTTCGTCAAATCAGGACCTTCAGCGTGCACTGGGGCGGTTTGCAGCCGAGTGTGAGGCATCCGGGATGAAGATCAGCACCTCTAAATCCGAGGCCATGGTTCTCGACCGGAAAAAGGTGCTTTGCCCTCTTCAGGTCGGTGGAGTGTCCTTGCCTCAAGTGGAGGAGTTTAAGTATCTCGGGGTCTTGTTCACGAGTGAGGGACTGATGGAGCGTGAGATCGATAGACGGATCGTGCAGGGTCTGCAGTGATGCGGTCGCTGTATCGGACCGTAGTGGTGAAGGGAGAGCTGAGTAGGGGGACAAAGCTCTCGATTTACCGATCGATCTACGTTCCGATCCTCACCTGTGGTCATGAGATTTGGCTCATGACCGAAAGAACGAGATCACGGGTACAAGCAGCCGAGATGAGTTTCCTCCGCAGGGTGGCTGGGAGCTCCCTTAGAGATAGGGTGAGGAGCTCGGTCACTCGGGAGGAGCTTGGAGTTGAGCCGCTGCTCCTCCACGTTGAAAGGAGTCAGTTGAGGTGGCTCGGGCATCTTCTCCGGATGCCCCCTGGACGCCTCGCTGGAGAGGTGTTCCGGGCACGTCCCATTGGGAGGAGGCCCCGGGGAAGACCCAGGACACGCTGGAAGGATTACATCTCTCGGCTGGCTTGGGAACGCCTTGGGGTTCCCCCGGAGGAGCTGGGGGAGGTGTGTGTGGATCGGGAGGTCTGGGCGGCTTTGCTTGAGCTGCTGCCCCCGCGATCCGTCTCCGGATAAAGCAGAAGAAAATGGATGGATGGTATATAAACTGCCTCCATTTTCAAAGTTCATTAATAATTGGACACAAAAATATTCTTTAAAAAACACTTGTCACTTGTCTGCAAGTGATTTAGCACCAGGTTCTCCACAAACATGAGTTGCGTGGGAGGAGAGGGGTGGCTGCATATCCGGCCGCGCCCCAGTCCAGTCACGAGCGGCTCTGCTCACCCCCCCCCCCCCTCCGGGGGGGAGGCCCAGCTATCAGGGGCCAACCGAAAATCCACGGCGCTTCGGTATCGCTTCGTCTAGGCAGGATTCTGACTTAGAGGCGTTCAGTCATAATCTCACAGATGGTAGCTTCGCACCGTTGGCTCCTCAGCCAAGCACATACACCAAATGATGAGTCACTGAATGTCTTGGATTTCATTTACATCAATCATTAAGCAATACAAACAGGATGGTATTGGACGGTGGAAGTAGACTAGACACCAAGACCCCATGACATCTGTGAAGGTGTTTTTGGATTCTGTGGCTTTGATTTAGTTATGCAGATCCATGGTGGAGTGAAACAGAAGGATTTTCTTAAAAGATGTAAAATTTTTAGTTTGCCAAAAGGCACATGGGAGACTCGGTCTGAGATTTGACACTTTCTTAAATGTATATCGTTCTGCAAGTACACCTCAGTTTGAGTGCCATTGGGGTGGTATACAGTCAAAATGCCAAATGTTGTCATGTTCAACTACCTGACTGTTGTTCTTTGAATCACCTTGAAATAAAAAAAAGAGAAAAACACTGCTTTTTCTACTCTGACAGACTCTGGAGAAACCGTATCACAGGCTTTATGATTCATGAATTTATGCAAAAGCTGAGAATTGACCTTTTTTTTTCTTGTCTACTTTATTGCATGAGTTGAGTATTTGTGTGGTATCTGTGGTTATCTGAGCTGACTGAGTGGGAATGTGAACAGATGTTTGTTTGGGGAATTTTTTATTTTTTTTGGTTAAGAGTATTTTCAGTGACACACTTCTGCTGCTAAATTAAACTCAAGTCTTATTCCAACATTTTTGTGATTGAGGCATCGTCAAATGATATACCTCAGGAGTCTGTAGGCGGTTACTTTCTAACTTTTGTTTTATGCTATTTAATGTTGGGTTTGGCTGTTTTGTAACATTTTTGTTGACAGGTACCTGAGCTCAAAAAGTGCCCAGAGAGATTTGCAACTTGGATTCAGTTTGTTTCACATCTTCTCATCTTTGAAGATTGTAAGCTAAGGCAATCTTCTTGTCAATAAATGTCAAAATATTGTTGAAAATGTGCCTCTCTTTCACTTATGTATCTGAAATTTTCACCGCTTGGCATTTTTATTATCAGTGCTTGAGATGATTATGCAGGTAGATTGCAGAACACATCAGCAAACGTATATTTGTCACGTCTAGGTGGAATACCATATATCAGGGCCACACTTTCTTAGCTGTTGATGTTAAAACAAGCTGCTTGTGATTCTAAGCTCACAGGGTAAACTGACTGGACACTAAATAAATGTTTCTGATTATTAAATAAAATGAACAGGAACAAGAAGCCAGCTGAGTCTCAAGCAGTACGTGGCTTTTCCAGAAGCTCTTAACATGTAATTTTCATTTTATGATCAGAACCAGTTTTTCTTGTCAGGAGTCACAAGGCTTAACTCATCTGTAAACTGCTGCCTTCGAGTGCTGTGGGAAATTATGAACACTGAAATACCCAAATGGGCTGCTTGTAATAATATTTATTGCCAAAAGTCCTGTAGCAGTGCTTTTCTTTGTCTTATGCCGATAATGACATGATACATTGTGAAAGTGGGAAGTTAGCTTTGAGGGCTTCCTTCATTTTAAATTTGATCTATCTGCATTTTTTTTTAAATGGATGTCACATAATAAGAATCTGCGCTTTCAGAAAGTGCATAAAACACAAATGTATTATATTTAATAGAAAATTAACATGCTGAATCTAAAATGAAACGTCAACATAAAAATGTTACTTTAATCTGCTTAACGGTAATTGATTAATTTGCAAAGAGCTTGTCGACTTCCACACCCCGTCAAAATACAGGCAAGTTCAGCTAAATATGGTTTGTGGGCCCCAATTTGGGGAACTCTGTTCTATTCTTGAATTCTGGGTGTAATTTTAGATGACCTTGTTAACATCTACTGTCAAGGATAACACAAGAAAGCTTCCAAAATAAGGGGCTTATGTACATCGTGGTCCTTGAAGACACTGATGGTAGCATGTATTGGACTAATAATATCATAATACAAATATTTGACGTACACACCAAAAAAAGACATTACACCAAAGAAATTAGACAAACTATAAATCAAACAAACCACATCAATACATTCAAAAGGAAAAAAAAAAAAATCCTAAAACATAAAAAGCAAAAATATCAATAGGAAAAAAAGTATTCAAGACATAAATACAGCACATACAGATGCAGATTCTGTATTGTCATTGCAACCAGTACAACGAAAGGTAAGGTGCAAGCCTTTCAGTGCAAATATAAACCTGAGTAAACCACGTGCAGACTTGAAAGGTCTGGAGAAGAGAATAAAAAACAAAACTTAACCAAATGAAAGAGGTATGTCCAGAGTGTAAATTAAAAAAGAAAAAATTATAAGAACATAGTAGCAAAAAAGAGAATGCATATAAAAAAAGAAAAGTATGTACAGAAACTGGACATTGCACATAAACAAATATTGCACTAATTTCAAGTGTGGCGTGTGACGTGGCTATTTGGTTCCAGTTCTAGCATGCAGCAGTTGAGTAGAAACTATTTTTCAGTCTATTTGTACTTGCTTTAATGGTCCTGTACTGTCTGCCTGATGGCAGTAGCTCAAACAGAGAGTGTCCAGGGTGGGATGAGTCCTTTAGGATGGTGTTGGCTCTTCTGAGACAGTAAGAACCATGAAGGGCCCCCAGTGTGGGTAGAGGGCACCCAATGATCTCTGCCATTTTGGTAACCCTCTGGAGCTCTTTCCTGTTTGCCACCGTGCAGCTGGCAAACCATGTACAGAGACAGTACGTGAGGTTAATCAGAAAGTGGTGTCTTTGCTGTGCCTTCTTGACCAAGTGTGTGTGGTGTTTCTCATCTGTGTGGACTCCAAGGAAACACAAGTCCCTGACCCTTTCGACACAGGTCCCCCCCAATGATAATGGGCTGAAAGACTGTTTAGATTCTCCTGAAGTCTATAATTGGCTCCTTGGTTTTGGATGTGTTCAGGAGCAGGTTATTTTCTCTACACCACACCGTCAGCTGTTCCACCTCATCCCAGTAAATTATGGCTGGTAGTCATTCAAGCTGGTTATGGGAGATTTCTTGGGTAGGGGGACTATGGTGGATGTCTTCAGGCATGACGGGACAGCAGACTGTCTCAAGGACCGGTTAAAAATTTTGGTGAAAATCCAGCAAGCTGGTCTGCACAGTCTTTCAGCACTCATTTGGAAATGCTGTGGGGGCCCGTTGCTTTGTGTGGGTTGACTCCTCTCAGTGTGTGTGTTGTTTATAGACTAAAAAAACACAAAATCTTAAAGTCATGTGTATAAATATCTTGACTAGAGTTAATTGTGCTATTTAATAATGATGTTTGAAGAAATAGCAGAGTGTCCATTTTTGCCTGTGCACTGCCCGTAACGTAGAGTACCAGGTCCTTTACACGCCCCTTAAAGGCCATTAGGGCACATGGAGATGACAGTGTTTTTTTTCAGGTTGAGCTCAACCGAGTCCCACGGTTGTAGATCCTCTGCCCCAACAGGCATTCGCTTACAAGCTTCCCCCCACATGTCTGGCACCAGGAGGAGGTCCCGTGTCCCTAATCCAGGCAAAAGTGACTCCATCCCTTTGTGTGTCCATCATAAAGGGTCTCTTGAATTGCCCTTTGTCTGTCTCCTTACCTGTGAGCAATTTGCCAAGGGTGGCCTTACCAGGAACTAATGTTCCAGACAACACAGCTCCCAGGATCACTGGAGCCCACAAGCCCCTCCACCACAATATGGTGGGGGTCCAGGGAGGAGATGATAAAACCTCTGTCAGAAAAGGGTGGACTAACCCCTCTGAGTTATTGCCCCTGGTGGAGGAGAAGTGTCTTGTTCACGATTGGGGATAAGTTGGAGCATGAGATCGATAGACTAATTGGGGTGGCGTACAATGTTTTACAGATGCTGTGTCGGACCGTCGTGATGAATGAGCTGAGCCAGAAGGCGAGAGTCTATATTTCAGTCAATTTATACTCCTATCCTCACCAATAGTCATGAACTTTGAGTAATGACTGAAAGAATAAGAATCATGGATACGAGCGGTGAAAATGAGATTCCTCTGTCAGGTATCTGGGCTTACACTCTTGGACAGAGTGAGAAACTTGACTACAACCCCTGGCAATAATTATGGAATCACTGGCCTCGGAGGATGTTCATTCAGTTGTTTAATTTTGTAGAAAAAAAAGCAGATCACAGACATGACACAAAACTAAAGTCATTTCAAATGGCAACTGCAGTCTCTGAGGCATGGACTTAATGAGTGACAAACAGTACTCTTCATCAATCTGGCTCCAACTTTCTCTGATTGCTGTTGCCAGATCAGCTTTGCAGGTTAGAGCCTTGTCATGGACCATTTTCTTCAACTTCCACCAAAGATTTTCAATTGGATTAAGATCCGGACTATTTGCAGGCCATGACATTGACCCTATGTGTCTTTTTGCAAGGAATGTTTTCACAGTTTTTGCTCTATGGCAAGATGCATTATCATCTTGAAAAATGGTTTCATCATCCCCAAACATCCTTTCAATTGATGGGATAAGAAAAGTGTCCAAAATATCAATGTAAACTTGTGCATTTATTGATGATGTAATGACAGCCATCTCCCCAGTGCCTTTACCTGACATGCAGCCCCATATCATCAATGACTGTGGAAATTTACGTGTTCTCTTCAGGCAGTCATCTTTATAAATCTCATTGGAACGGCACCAAACAAAAGTTCCAGCATCATCACCTTGCCCAATGCAGATTCAAGATTCATCACTGAATATGACTTTCATCCAGTCATCCACAGTCCACGATTGCTTTTCCTTAGCCCATTGTAACCTTGTTTTTTCTGTTTAGGTGTTAATGATGGCTTTCGTTTAGCTTTTCTGTATGTAAATCCCATTTCCTTTAGGCGGTTTCTTACAGTTCGGTCACAGACATTGACTCCAGTTTCCTCCCATTTGTTCCTCATTTGTTTTGTTGTGCATTTTCGATTTTTGAGACATATTGCTTTAAGTTTTCTGTCTTGACGCTTTGATGTCTTCCTTGGTCTACCAGTATGTTTGCCTTTAACAACCTTCCCATGTTGTTTGTATTTGGTCCAGAGTTTAGACACAGCTTACTGTGAACAACCAACATCTTTTGCAACATTGTGTGATGATTTACCCTCTTTTAAGAGTTTGATAATCCTCTCCTTTGTTTCAATTGACATCTCTCGTGTTGGAGCCATGATTCATGTCAGTCCACTTGGTGCAACAGCTCTCCAAGGTGTGATCACTCCTTTTTAGATGCAGACTAACGAGCAGATCTGATTTGATGCAGGTGTTAGTTTTGGGGATGAAAATTTACAGGGTGATTCCATAATTTATTCCTCAGAATTGAGTGAGTCCATATTTTTTTCCCTCTGCTTGGTCTAAAAAAGTAACCGTTACTGACTGCCACAATCTTTTTTTCTTGATTTCTTATAGTGTTTCTTAAAGCCAGAAAGTTGCCATTTGAAATTACTTTAGTTTTGTGTCATGTCTGTGATCTGCTTTTTTTCCTACAAAATTAAACAACTAAATGAACATCCTCCGAGGCCGGTGATTCCATAATTTTTGCCAGGGGTTGTATTCAGGAAAGACTCAGAGTAGAACCGCTGCTATTTTGTATCAAAAAGAGCCAGCTGAGGTGGTTCAGGCATTTGGTGAGAATGCCACTTGGTCGTCTTTCTAGGGAGGTCTTCCAGGCACGTCCAACTGGGAAAGACCCTGGGGAAGACCCAGGACATGCTGGAGGTCTTATATTTCCCAGCTGGCTTAAGAACGCCTCAGGATCCCCCAAGAAGAGTTACACGATTTGGCATGTTGGGTGAGCTGCCTGGTCTGCCATCATGACCTGCATTTGGATAAGCAGCAGAAAATGAATGAAATGAACGAGTGAATGTCTGAGTAGCTTAGATAATAATAAATGGACTGTTACAAAATTTGGCAAAAAAAAAAAACCTTGCACTTTATTGTGTTAATCCTTTTATGATCATGCTATATATATATATACATACATATATATATATACATATATGTTTTATGCAATGCCATATTATAATGAATCAAATCAAGACTGAATTGTCTGTTACATGGCATTGCTAATAATGGTTAACCAGCTTTAGATAAATGCGTTTTGTGAGTGCATATTCTATTGATTGTTATTACTGGAGAAGGTCACAATTTGATTTTATGCCATAATCTGATGAAAAGTAATCGGAGTGAAGACGAATGGAATTTACGAGTGGACCCTGAATGCAGCACGGCAGCCTCACTCCCTCCTCCCCCGGAGCTCCGCTATCTTTAGCACCGCGGCGGCGGATTACAGCGCGCTGTTCTTGCGCAGACTGCGCTCCTCTGCTACCTGCTCGTCTCATCGCTGTGCGCACGCTGTGCTGAAAGTTCACTCGCTCGCTGGCACTCACAAACTGGAACGGAAAAGTAAAGCAGACGACATGGTGGAATGACGAAAAGCTCTGTCCCCGCGTGCGACCACCCGACACCGAGAACACCGCGAGGATGACGCCGCTTGTGGCGCCGCTCTGCCCGCGGAACGAGCGGCAGCGACCGGCCTGGCTGCTGCTGCTGACCGCGGTGCTGCTCAGCGTGTGCGCCACCTGTGCGGGACACCCAGGTAAAAAAACAAAATAAAACAAAAAGATCAGTTAGCGCAGTTATCGCACGAATACACGTGTCAGAACATCTTTAGTGAGTCAGCTCTGAGAATAAACGAAGCTTTGGCACCTGTTTTATTTACTTTAATTGCTATTTGTGCAAGTGAAGGACTAAAACACAGAAAGCGTAGTCAAAAATTACCTCATAAAATATATGAACCCATTGTGTTTGAGTTCTTTATCTATCTATCTCTGGCTTTCTGTTTAATTTTTCTTACATCAAATCAAATTCTTAGTACGAATTTAAAATGGTAACATCGGTAATAAGTGTTAAATAAGTGGTATTAGGGCCTTATTAATCCTCAAATAACACTTAACATAATTATGTGTTGATTAAAGGATATAGCATTGTTTAAAAAAAAACTAGCGTGTTGCCCGTGGGGATCCACGGGTTCTAGATTGGGTAGTGTTTATTAAATAGGTAGCTGACATTTTTCAAGAGTGGTAATAAATTCAGCAGAGTTTGTATAATGAGTTGGAATGGTGTGAGTCCAAAATGTTTTAGAACCTTAGACCTTAACAATTTTAGAAGAGGAACTCAACCCTTTTATTTTCTGTTAATTATGTAATTTTTTAAATGTTAATTTACTGTCTTAATGTATTTATAAATTGTTTAGGTTCTTGTTATCATATATTATTTTGTTATATATATTATACATTTGTTATTAATAATGTAATTGTAATTGTCGTGATTAATAATAACAGTTATGACTATTTATAAAGAAATTCCCAGAAATCCAAGCACTAAACAACCTCTTAATTAGCGCGTTGCCTGTGGGGACCCACAGGCTCTAGATTGTGTAGTGTTAATAAAATAGGTAGCTGACAACCTTACACCTCAACAGATTTTAGAAGAAGTCAACCATTTTCTTTCCTGTTAATTATGTCATTTTTTAATGTTAATTTACAGTCTTAATGTACTTATAAATGGTTTACATTCTTGTTATCATATAATAATAATAATTATTATTATCATCATCAATATTATTATTATCATTTTATTTTATTAATACTTCTATTTTGTCATTTGATTTTTAAATGGACCGCAATGAAAATAACTTTTCACTTTCTTGTGCCATCCATGTATTTTTAATGTATTTACAATTATATTATGTACTTATATTGAACTTACTAAATAAAATGACGCATACACACACAATTTCAATAGATAGATGATTTACCACCCCTGCTGGAATGGTGTGTGAGTCCAGAATGTAATTATCACATTGTTCAGTGTTGTTAGCTAATATGTGTAGTTTCTCCAAAAATATTATCAGGTTTCTGTTTTGGTGGCTTTCATCCTTTGGCCCAAAATACATAAGCATACCAAAGGGAAAATGGCAGCTCACCACAGTTTGTCTGTGATCGAAGTTATACACATGGCACGCATGCAGAGCTTTTTGTCTTTTCTGTATTCTGCTGCAAGCAAGTGCTTTTAATTTTACACACCCACAAACAGAGACGGTGGTGGAAGACATCAAAAGCACTACAATTTTCACTCATGGTAATGGCAACATGACACTTAACTCATGCATGGTACCAGTGTCGCAGACCGAATGGTCTGCCCTGCCTCCACTGAGCATGCCTCATTTCGGAGTTTCTTCACCCAAAGCGATCAAATGGATTAATGGGATTAATTAATCATCAGATGACAAGGTAAAACCTCTTAAATCATTCTAAAGTCAGTTTTAAGCAGAAACGAGGCAATACTTGGTGACGCTTTGAAATGACTGACGCGCAGTGAAAGCATCAGCTAGCAGGTCGTGTAGCCGCGGCACTCTGATCGCATCCTCCATCTTTTACAATGAAATAATGCTGAATTTATGTGGAAATGATTGTTGTACAAAAGCTTCAGATATGATGACTGGAGTGCAGTTTTCAGCAGAAACAAGGTGATAATCCGTGAACCAGGGCCAGTGAAGGCAGGGCGGACTGATTTTTTTGGGGGGGGGGGGGGGGGGCGTTCGGTCTGTGACACCGGCAGAATGGCACTTAGCTTACTCATGGTAATGGCAGCATAACACTTAACTAAACTGGCTAAACCAATTGAACTACAAAAACACAATATATCAATAACACTAACAACACTGTTAAACTAATGTGAACCAACATTTTAAACCTCAGTTCCCAGAACTCCTGTGGTGCATTGCAGTACAAGATCCATTGTTCACTGTTATTAGCTAAAATCACTAATTTTTCCAAAAATATTTGTCAATTTTCCGTTTTCTTAGTGTTCATTCTTGACCCAAAATACATAAGCACACCAATTCATCAATAAATACAAGCTCATAAGGGGTTTACTGATGTTCTGAAACTGTTTCTATACTGATACCAGGTTTCTTATCAGTGTTTATGAATGTCCAATTCTGCAGTAGTAAACATGTTTATTATACAAACACTTGCAGTTTTTTTTCCACACAAATAGCATTTATAATCATTACAAATTACCCACTGTATGCTCATTAACATAAATCATTACAAAAAACTATTTCCTCCTTTTATCTTTTAAATTTGAAGAAATTTCTACAACCTTATTTATATCAAATAGATATGTGAAAAACAAAATAATGCTTTGCATAAGTACGCATGCAAATATTCCACAATCAAGCCACCACTTTTACAGCTATGATAGTTATGAGAGTGACTTTAGTTTGAATCACTTAGTAAGAAATAGAAATAATATGTCATAGTATTTTTGTATTATTGTTATTATTAAAAAGTGTGTAGGAGCTTAATTTTAAAGAATTTTGTCTGTAAAATGTTGTACCATTGTTGTAATTCAGAATCAAATTGTTTGGACACTGAGAAAACAAAAGTCATAGAATCTTCTTGTTTTGAATCAGCACACAATGCACAATATGGAAATGATAAATTTCATATTGTCAGAAAAAATAAAATGAAACATTTTGCATTTTTACTTCTTTAGAATTGTCCCCCCTCCCCCTTCAAAAAAGTTAAAAAGCTGATTTTTATTAAGATTTGTGTTAATCTGTTTGCACTTCTGGAGTTGCACATTCTAATGAACAGCTACAGTTTATTTTTACAACCAGAATTAGTTTATCACACCAGTTTTTATTTGCAATTATTGATAAAATAGGAATGTGCCACGTGTACACTATACTATATTTTAGCGCTTGCACCTCTTCATTTGACCGTGAGTGTGTCATGGAGATAATTTGGTTCTGGAGCCATGCTGATGTCTGGAAAATTCTCCAGCTGGTCTCCGTGTGATCTTTATCCTTCATCTGGAGTGACACGAAAAAATGATGTCACAGTACATTTAAACAATTTTCCTGGTTACCTAGTACTGTGAAAAATGTGCGTCAAGATATTTAAAAATAAGCAGGAGTGGCCTTGTTGGCTACTGGAAGCTGATAAACAAAAAGTGAATTTCATTTCAAGCTATATAACGTCTAAATCACACACGTTGAGAAAGAGACAGAAGGAAGAAGCATTTGCTTTGACTACATTCATACATAATGCTTCCACCACTTGTGGGCTTGTGGCCTTTGTTAATTGTGATTTAGAATATAACTAATGTGATGCAGTCAGAAAATAATGTTTTCTGATTTAGTGCATTTGTATGTGGAAACGCAATCTCTCTCTCTCTCTCTCTCTCTCTCTCTCTCTGATCTCATTTACTGTATACCTCACTCTGTTATCTCCCTCACTCTTTTTGTTCATCAGCTAAATTCATACACAGTCCTTTCCATGGGGCTGTGTGCAGGTATTACTTTAGAATATAACTGTTGTGACTTGTGACTAATTGGCAAAGCTTCTGGGGAAAACCTGGTCTTGTTAGGAGAGACGGCATCCATCCCACTTTGGATGGAGCAGCTCTCATTTCTAGAAATCTGGCCAATTTTCTTAAATCCTCCAAACCGTGACTATCCAGGGTTGGGACCAGGAAGCAGAGTTGTAGTCTTACACACCTCTCTGCAGCTTCTCTCTCCCTGCCATCCCCTCATTACCCCATCCCCGTAGAGACGGTGCCTGCTCCCAGACCACCAATAACCAGCAAAAATCTATTTAAGCATAAAAATTCAAAAAGAAAAAATAATATAGCACCTTCAGCTGCACCACAGACTAAAACAGTTAAATGTGGTCTATTAAACATTAGGTCTCTCTCTTCTAAGTCCCTGTTAGTAAATGATATAATAATTGATCAACATATTGATTTATTCTGCCTTACAGAAACCTGGTTACAGCAGGATGAATATGTTAGTTTAAATGAGTCAACACCCCCGAGTCACACTAACTGCCAGAACGCTCGTAGCACGGGCCGAGGCAGAGGATTAGCAGCAATCTTCCATTCCAGCTTATTAATTAATCAAAAACCCAGACAGAGCTTTAATTCATTTGAAAGCTTAACTCTTAGTCTTGTCCATCCAAATTGGAAGTCCCAAAAACCAGTTTTATTTGTTGTTATCTATCGTCCTCCTGGTCGTTACTGTGAGTTTCTCTGTGCATTTTCAGAACTTTTGTCTGACTTAGTGCTTAGCTCAGATAAGATAATTATAGTGGGCGATTTTAACATCCACACAGATGCTGAGAATGACAGCCTCAACACTGCATTTAATCTATTATTAGACTCAATTGGCTTTGCTCAAAATGTAAATGAGTCCACCCACTACTTTAATCATATCTTATATCTTGTTCTGGCTTATGGTATGGAAATTGAAGACTTAACAGTATTCCCTGAAAACTCCCTTCTGTCTGATCATTTCTTAATAACATTTACATTTACTCTGATGGACTACCCAGCAGTGGGGAATAAGTTTCATTACACTAGAAGTCTTTCAGAAAGTGCTGTAACTAGGTTTAAGGATATGATTCCTTCTTTATGTTCTCTAATGCCATATACCAACACAGTGCAGAGTAGCTACCTAAACTCTGTGAGATAGAGTATCTCGTCAATAGTTTTACATCCTCATTGAAGACAACTTTGGATGCTGTAGCTCCTCTGAAAAAGAGAGCTTTAAATCAGAAGTGCCTGACTCCGTGGTATAACTCTCAAACTCGCAGCTTAAAGCAGATAACCCGTAAGTTGGAGAGGAAATGGCGTCTCACTAATTTAGAAGATCTTCACTTAGCCTGGAAAAAGAGTCTGTTGCTCTATAAAAAAGCCCTCCGTAAAGCTAGGACATCTTACTACTCATCACTAATTGAAGAAAATAAGAACAACCCCAGGTTTCTTTTCAGCACTGTAGCCAGGCTGACAAAGAGTCAGAGCTCTATTGAGCCGAGTATTCCTTTAACTTTAACTAGTAATGACTTCATGACTTTCTTTGCTAATAAAATTTTAACTATTAGATAAAAAATTACTCATAACCATCCCAAAGACGTATCGTTATCTTTGGCTGCTTTCAGTGATGCCGGTATTTGGTTAGACTCTTTCTCTCAGATTGTTCTGTCTGAGTTATTTTCATTAGTTACTTCATCCAAACCATCAACATGTCTATTAGACCCCATTCCTACCAGGCTGCTCAAGGAAGCCCTACCATTATTTACTGCTTCGATCTTAAATATGATCAATCTATCTTTATTAGTTGGATATGTACCACAGGCTTTTAAGGTGGCAGTAATTAAACCATTACTTAAAAAGCCATCACTTGACCCAGCTATCTTAGCTAATTATAGGCCAATCTCCAACCTTCCTTTTCTCTCAAAAATTCTTGAAAGGGTAGTTGTAAAACAGCTAACTGATCATCTGCAGAGGAATGGTCTATTTGAAGATTTTCAGTCGGGTTTTAGAATTCATCATAGTACAGAAACAGCATTAGTGAAGGTTACAAATGATCTTCTTATGGCCTCAGACAGTGGACTCATCTCTGTGCTTGTTCTGTTAGACCTCAGTGCTGCTTTTGATACTGTTGACCATAAAATTTTATTACAGAGATTAGAGCATGCCATAGGTATTAAAGGCACTGCGCTGCGGTGGTTTGAATCATATTTATCTAATAGATTACAGTTTGTTCATGTAAATGGGGAATCTTCTTCACAGACTAAGGTTAATTATGGAGTTCCACAAGGTTCTGTGCTAGGACCAATTTTATTCACTTTATACATGCTTCCCTTAGGCAGTATTATTAGACGGCATTGGTTAAATTTTCATTGTTACGCAGATGATACCCAGCTTTATCTATCCATGAAGCCAGAGGACACACACCAATTAGCTAAACTGCAGGATTGTCTTACAGACATAAGGACATGGATGACCTCTAATTTCCTGCTTTTAAACTCAGATAAAACTGAAGTTATTGTACTTGGCCCCACAAATCTTAGAAACATGGTGTCTAACCAGATCCTTACTCTGGATGGCATTACCCTGACCTCTAGTAATACTGTGAGAAATCTTGGAGTCATTTTTGATCAGGATATGTCATTCAAAGCGCATATTAAACAAATATGTAAGACTGCTTTTTTGCATTTACGCAATATCTCTAAAATTAGAAAGGTCTTGTCTCAGAGTGATGCTGAAAAACTAATTCATGCATTTATTTCCTCTAGGCTGGACTATTGTAATTCATTATTATCAGGTTGTCCTAAAAGTTCCCTGAAAAGCCTTCAGTTAATTCAAAATGCTGCAGCTAGAGTACTGACGGGGACTAGAAGGAGAGAGCATATCTCACCCATATTGGCCTTTCTTCATTGGCTTCCTGTTAATTCTAGAATATAATTTAAAATTCTTCTTCTTACTTATAAGGTTTTGAATAATCAGGTCCCATCTTATCTTAGGGACCTCATAGTACCATATCACCCCAATAGAGCGCTTCGCTGTCAGACTGCAGGCTTACTTGTAGTTCCTAGGGTTTGTAAGAGTAGAATGGGAGGCAGAGCCTTCAGCTTTCAGGCTCCTCTCCTGTGGAACCAGCTCCCAAATCGGATCAGGGAGACAGACACCCTCTCTACTTTTAAGATTAGGCTTAAAACTTTCCTTTTTGCTAAAGCTTATAGTTAGGGCTGGATCGGGTGACCCTGAACCATCCCTTAGTTATGCTGCTATAGACTTAGACTGCTGGGGGGTTCCCATGATGCACTGAGTGTTTCTTTCTGTTTTTGCTCTGTATGCACCACTCTGCATTTAATCATTAGTGATTGATCTCTGCTCCCCTCCACAGCATGTCTTTTTCCTGGTTCTCTCCCTCAGCCCCAACCAGTCCCAGCAGAAGACTGCCCCTCCCTGAGCCTGGTTCTGCTGGAGGTTTCTTCCTGTTAAAAGGGAGTTTTTCCTTCCCACTGTCGCCAAGTGCTTGCTCACAGGGGGTCGTTTTGACCATTGGGGTTTTTACGTAATTATTGTATGGCCTTGCCTTACAATATAAAGCGCCTTGGGGCAACTGTTTGTTGTGATTTGGCGCTATATAAATAAAATTGATTGAATTGATTGACTTGTGGACTTGTGGCTGTATTAATTGTGATTTTTATACTGCAGCTGATTTGAAACAGTCAGAAAATAACTTTATGTTTTTGATGTACTGCTTTTCTGTGTGAGAACGGTCTGTCTGTCTGACTCAATGACAAGCACACCTGCTCCTAATTCATCATCAATCTAGCATCCACCTACCAACCAGCAGGTGGCATATAAGTCCATAGGATGTTGCATAGGTACGTAAAACAAAATTGCTTAGCGCTGTTACCTCAAAGCGGGAAGGTCCCAGCCAGATTTTAATCCAACCTGGACCTCTCTGTGTGGAGTTTACATGTTTTCCTTTTGTTTTGTTTTTTTGCATTGGTTCTCTCTGGGTAGGTTCGCTCTCTCACCCAATGACCTGTGGGATAGGCTCCATCCCCAACCACATGACCCTTAACTGGTATAAGTGGGTTAAAAAGGCAGCATTTATTACATCCGCCAAGGATGTAATGAAATCAACGGTGTTCATTTATTTATTTATTTGTCTGTCTGTCTGTTAGCAAGATGACATCAAAACATCTTCGCAGATTCTCACCAAATTTTCACCACAGATACATATTAGGGCATGGAAGACTCCACTGAAATTTGGAGATGATCCAGATCCGGATCCGGATTCTGTATCAGCTTTTCAGGATGAGGTGATCCAGATCCAGATTGGCGGACATCAGAAATCTCTGTTTGCTCTTCTTTATTTGTCTGTCTCTCTGTCTGTTAGCAGGATTACGTCAAAACTACTGCACATATTTTGACGTAATTTTCACCACAGATAGATATTAGGTCATCGAAGACTCCATTAAAGTTTGGAGGTGTTTCAGATCTGGATCCAGATTCTGGATCAAGATTTCAGTTTATATAGGCTTTGAAGGATGATGTAAAAAAACAAACAAAAACTACCTCATGGATTCTCATCAGATTTGCACCACAAATAGAAATTAGGGCATGGAAGTCTTCGCTGAATTTTGATGGTGTTCCGGATCCGGCTCGGTGGATTTCAGAAATCTTGGATTGCGCTTGTTGTTTTTGAGTTATTGTGTTAACAAACTGGAAGGGAAGGACTTATTTCCAGTTAGCATACATTACACAAGTCTAAAATGGACCATTTCAGGCCTAAATTTAGCTTTTAAGTGGATTTCTGCTTGTACAGTCACAAACTGGTGGGAATTTGAGAGTGTTTATGTTATATGGCTGGGGGGGCCTGGCTGCCGGTTTGTTTCTGTCTTTTGGTTTTCCTCCAAGGTGGCGTGCGTTTGGGACTGAGTGGCTGTGTTGCTGAGGCTGTCAGGACCTCACCCTGATCACCTGCGACTCGTCAGGACTCACAGCTGTGGTGCATCTGGATGGATTGGAACATGTTGGCATTTAAGACTGGAGTGCACAGTGTGTATTTGCCAGAGACTCGACCTTGTGACCAGACGGGTGAGATCGTCGTCTTGGGAGCCATCTCATCAGCAGCGGATGCTGAGAACGTCCAGGTTTGATGCACAGTCTGTGAAAGAGGAGGGGGTGAGGTTTCACGCTCGTCAGCACACTTCCTGAGGTATGTTAGATTTTGTGACTAACAGTTATACAGTCAGTAAATGTGGTGTCCCTCACACCTTATTGTATTGAGCTGTTTGTTAGTCATGTATCAGCTTTCACTGCAGTGGAGTTTTGTGAACTGATTGTTCCATGCCTGCAGGTTGGGAAGCTGATCAGTAATCAAGCCAGGAAGTGTTTGCTGTTTGTACACCTTTAAGTGTTCTGTGTGTAGAGTGTGGACTCACATAATGGTTCCTTCTTTCACAGACTCGGTTGTTGCGGCCACCTGGGGGGTGTCGGCGGGGTCCTTGGGTCCGAAACAGCTTCTGGCTCCGGACCGTTAGCGCTGCTGGGAGCGCACCACGCCAGGCCGCACCTTTTGTTATTATATTATCACTGTTATGTATTAAATTCAGTTAGCCTTTGAACCGTGCTCTGCTTATTTCATACTGGGTCCTTCAAACGCTGGTCGGTTCTCCGAGCTGCGTCCGACACATAACAGTTTAACTTGAATTGTGAACTAATTTAAATGCAAAACATTGCTAAAGCCCCATTTTTTGCACAGAATAACCCCTTTAAATTATGGTGCGTTGTATCAATTTCCTCATGCTTAAGAAAATTATATGAGGAGACACAGTCTTGGCAGGATTTCCTCTTGAAGTTAGGTGATTCAATTTCTCACACATTTGAATTTCACTGAGCCTGAAAATTTTTTTTTTTTTTCCAAGCGGTAAAACACAGTATGAGAAACCATCAAAACAACCACCAGCCACCAACAGTGCTCATGTTGTATCGTCATTGTCGTAGCTGTCCCTCGGTGGCAAGGAAGATTGTCTTTCGGTCCATTCCTGGACAGGATGGTGGATATGGAGATGACTGAACAGGCCCACAGTCTTTACACATGCTATTTCTTACAGATGCTGCACGTGGTTGTTGCAGGAAGCTTCTGCCGGTCAGGATAATGCTCTCTCGCCTTCCTTTTTCTCCTCTTCTGTGTTGTTCACATTTTTTTAAAGATTTCCACTCCAGTGCAGGTCATTGCTTGCCAGCTGGCTCGTTCTCTCGTGTTCTTCCCAGGTCTTCCAGTCAGTAATGCAGTTCTTGAGGTTGTATTTCATGAGGTCCTGATAGCGTTTCTTCTGCCTTCCTCTGGGCCGTTTCCTTCACTCATCTGAGAGTAGAAGATCTGCTTGGGAAGTTGGCTATTATCCATTCTAACAACTTGGCCCACCCACCAAAGCTGGTTCTTGATGATGACCCACGTGATGCTCTATATCTTGGCTTCAGCCAGGACGCTGATGTTGGTATGGTAGTCTTCCCACTTGACGTGGAGGATACTCCTCAGGCAACGTTAGTGGAATTACTCAAGGGTCTTCAGGTGGCAGTAGTAGATGGTCCAGGTCTCAGATCCGTAGAGGAAGGTTGGCATAATGATGACTTTGTAGACGAGGAGTTTTGTCTCATGCTGGAGGTCTCTATTGTTGAAAACACGGTTCTGTAGCTGGCCGAATACAGTTCCCGCAGAATTGAGTTGGAGTTGGATCCCGTCACCAATGTCAGCGTTTGATGACACAAGCCTGTCCAGGTATGGAAAGTGGGTCATATTCTCCAGGACCTGTCTGTGCAGTTTCACAACAGGAAGCACTGGATTGACCATGTTGGGTGGAGGCTGGTACAGGATCTCTATCTACTTCAGCTTGCTGTGAAGACCAAGTTTAGTGTAGGCTTTGTCGAAGGTTTTGTTGTGGCTGGCGTGCCTGGCTGGCTTTTGTGTGTCTTCTGTTTCTGTCTTTTGGTTTTCCTCCCAGGTGGTGCGCATTTGGGACTGAGTGGCTGTGTAGCTGAGTTTATCAGGACCTCACCCTGATCACCTGAGGCTGATCACGTGCAGCTCGTCAGGACTCACAGCTGTGGTGCATCTACACGGATTGGAACATGGTGGCATTTAAGTCTGGAGTGCACAGTGTGTGTTTGCCAGAGACTCGACCTTGTGACCAGACGGGTGAGATCGTCGTCTCTAGAGCCATCTCCCATCAGTGGATGCAGAGAACGTCCAGGTTTGATGCATGGTCTGTGAAAGAGGAGGGGGTGAGGTCTCACGCTCGTCAGCACACTTCCTGAGGTACGTTTGGTTTTGTGACTAACATTTATACAGTCAGTAAATGTGGTGTCCCTCACACCTTATTATATTGAGCTGTATGTTAGTCATTTAAATCAGCTTCCACTGCAGTGGAGTTTTGTGAACAGGGTGTTCTATGCCTGCAGGGTGGGAAGCTGATTTGCAATTAAGCCAGGAAGTGTTTGCTGTTTGTACACCTTTGAGCGTTCTCTCTGTGTGTTGAGTGTGGACTCACATAATGATTTCTTCTTTCACAGACTCGGTTTGTCGCGGCCACCTGGGGGGTGTTGGCGGGGTCCTTGGGTCCGAACAGTTTTCTGGCTCCGGACCGTTAGCGCTGCTGGGAGCGCACCGCAATCCACCACGCCAGACCGCGCACTCTTTTGTTGTTTTCGTATCACTTCACTGTTATGTTTATTAAACTCTGTTATCCTTTGTACCGTGCTCTGCTTATTTCATACTGGGTCCTTCAAACGCTGGTCGGTTCTCCGGGCTGCGTCCGACACATAACAGGTTTCAAGGATTTTCTAAAGTCCTTCTTTTGTAAAGGATGTCACACTGCTGTTGTCGGCATACTGGAAGTCCAGGAGCGAAGTGATGGTGATTTTCATCTTGGCTGTCAGTTGGCTCAGGTTGAAGAGCTTTCCATCTGTTCTGTACACAGTGTCAGTTAATAGTCAGGTGGAGGATTGTTGCCATCAAGATGATGAAGAGTGTAGGGGGGACGACGCAGCCCTGCTTTACTCCTGATTGAATATTGAAATCATTAGTTTTTGTGCCATTTACCAGAGTTTTGGTGGACATGTCATCATGGAGAAACCTCAAGATCTTGATGAATTTCTCTGGACAGGCCGTTATGCTCAGAATCTTCCACAAAAGTGGGCGTGGCACACTGTCAAACACCTTTGTCAAGTCAATGAAGGCAAGGTACAATGGTTGGTGTTGTTCTTGACACTTTTCTTTCAATTGGCAGACAGTGAAGATCATGTCTGTTGTCCCTCTTGATGGTCAGAAGACACTCTGGGTTTCAGGTTTAATGTTGTATAAGATGTAGTCTGACAGTGATGTCACTGTTACACCAACCATTGTTTGTTTGTTCATGTTTACAAAAATGTATTTGTAAACAAGCTGCATCTGTTCCTGCAAACCAAAAGCTATTCACGATGCTAAAATTGAGAACAGCATTTGTTTAAAAGGATTAAATAAATGTATGCAAGAGGTGTCACCATAATCTTAAAGCTCATCCATTAAGGTGGCTCATGCTGTTGCCAGTTTCACATGCTGGGGTGCAACAACAGCCTGGAGTGCATAGTAATCAGGAAGTTGATTCAGCACACACACAAACACATCATTCTGTGCAAATACACCACAAAGTGTCACAGAACACAAGTAATCAAAAATTTACTTAAAGTGATGTCATAAAATGTCTGCACAAAAATGCTTAAATATTTACCTCAGGTTCAGTGGTGCTTATGACTGTATTATATAGTTTTTTATTTACTGCAGTATTTTTATGAATAAATTCCAAATAGATGTCAGTTGATAATTATTATTCAGAGAAAATTTGCCCCAGGGCTTAATGCATTAAAGCTATGGGGCCTTTCGAATTTCACAAAGCGGACAAAATTTAGTTTCTACCGAAATCCAAGTATTATAATGTAGGCTTATTTTTGTAACATGTTGCAAAATTACAGCTCATTTTAATGAAGAGGACATATTTATCTGAGAATAAAATTCCATAATTAATATTTTCTTTTCCTTTATCGCTGTCTTGCAGACTAACTACAGGAAGCGTGTGTGCGCATATGTCAGATTTTGAGGTTACCCGTGACCCATTTTACGTTAACATCCATAAGATTTCCTGTAAATCACTTCCAAATTTACCAAATGTTTCCAGATCTACCAAATGTTGCTTATAGAATCTGAGCCTTTGAATTTCTCCCCCTCAGGGGTTGAAATTCAAGATTGTTTCCAGACACCATAAAGTTTGATCGTATTGGCAGTATCATATCCCTCATCTAAATGCTAAGGAATAAGATTAGAGTGGTGCCAAAGAAAATTCTTTTTATGACTTAAAGCTTAAAAAACTCAGTGGCACTATACCTTTAATGTATTCGTGTCACACTTTCTCTCTCGCTGTATCACTCTCACATGCACACTAGCCTCAATTTTTTTGTTTAGTTTTTTTTTTTTTTTGGTTGTTTTTTTTGTGTGTGGGGGGGGGCTAATCACCTTTTATGCTTTGCAGCAGAATTAGTCATCGACATTGCAGTGGGAAGTGAGAGTTGTGGAGAGCGTGCTGGACGACTGATTGGGTTTTTTTATACTGAGCACAACTTCCAGTGCGTCATGAATTTGATTTTTAAGGACATGATGTAAATATGTAGTAGATCTTGGTGCAATCATGGAGTTGTAGTGCCCTATTGGTGAAATTCTTTGCAAATCCAAATGTGAAAAGACTCTATAGCTACATACATTGCCCTTCAAAAGTATTGGGGCACTTGATATTTCACACATTTTAATTTGTTTATGCTATTTCAGATACAAAAAGTAAATCAGGCTTCTCAATATAAAAAATTCTAAAATTCTGTTCCTTAAACTTAAACTCAAAGCAAATCTCTACAACTTGATATAAATTAATAAAAAATAGAAAAGCCAAGATGATGGGCTGCATAAGTCATGGAACACTTTGGTATAATACCTGTAAATAATCAGTTTTATTGCCAGTTTTCTTCAGACAAGTCAGTCTGTGTGGTTGTCTGTTACATTGTTAGCCTCATCCATTCTGTGGTTTCACAAGTTCTCCACATTAGTTCTGTAAAGAGTGGTGAGAGTGGTGCTGTTTGTTGTTTGATCACTGTTGAGTGGTTTTCCACATCGTGTTGTCTGTTTGTTCCACGTAGGTTTTGCTGTTTCGGGTACGCTATGTTTTTGTTTTATATCATGTTTGTGAGATATGAAAACATTTCTTGCATCAAGCATTGAAGCAAAAGCTGCAGTCTCACACAACTTTTCGGCAGCATAAACAATATTACAGCTGTTGTTCACATTTCGCGAACCTGGTTTAAAAACTATGTTTTTGAAGCTGCTTTTGTGCATGATTAGTGGCGCCAAACTCGTGAGTGAATAAGCAACTTTTACATAATCCATCAATATGGAACATGCAGATGGCAAAATAATGTGATGTGATAGAGGAAATCTGAGCTCACATTCAGATTCAGCACCCCAAAATGACCCTAAATCAGTTCTCAAAGTCCATGCATGAAAAAAAAATGTTGACTAGTGTTAAGGCCCCTTCACATATAGCACAAATCAGGCTGAATGGGCAAAATTTGCAAAGTTTGAGATGCAGTTGGGAGGGACAGGCATTCAGGCAGCCGTGTACGAATACTGTACAAATGCCGTCTGAATACCCAGAATGTGTGTCGAAACCGCCTTGAATGATTCGCGCACATTTGGTGTACTGCAGCTCTAGAATCCATGTAGCCTGTGCCTGGAACATAGTACAAAACAGGAAGAAATGCAAACAAAAGAAAAAAGAACACAGCATGAAACCCCACAATGCCAGTATAATGCAGCAGGAATATGCATAATGCATGCCCAATGCCGTATGTGCCACCCAAAGTCTGGGTGGAAGGGGAAAGGGGGAGGGAGTGCCTGGACGAGCACTGTGGTCTGCTCATTGGAAGACCTACCGTGTCCCACATTATATGTCAGTACATGGGTTGGATGTCAACCCCCTGCCGTTGCACATGCACCCTCTCTCTCTCTTTCTCTCTCTCTCTCTCTCTCTCGCTGGAAATCAGCTGTTTACGGGGGCATAGCACAGTGTGGTCCTCTCTCTCTCTGCTAGATTTCAAGTGACATCCAACCCATGACGTGATTACATGTCAGCCAGGGTCCCCTGATGAATGCATGACTGTAGTGAATGTGATCACGTGTGATCATATTAATACATCACATCATCGACGTGCACACCCACAGCCATTATTACCGGTAATAGGCACCAGTCCGTGGTACATCGCAGACACTCAACTCATGATCATGTGACTGTGGTTCACATGCATCAGTCTATATAGTGGATCAAAGACGTAATCCAGAGGACAGGTAAAGCAGATTCTGTTATCAAAGCATCACACAGCAACTGCACCCCCCCACGCACGCGCGCTCTCACCTTCTGTCCATGTCACTCCCTCTCTCTCTCTTCTCTTTGTTTTTCATTTTACTATATTTTTCACCCCCTCTCTGTCTTTTGTCTTTGATTCCTATTTTTCCCCTTTTTTCACTCTCTTTCCCTCAACCTCCAGTATATCAGATGTCTAGTGGGCAGCGACACGCCCCTCTGTCCAGAGCAGCAAAGCGATCACATGAATGAGCTCATGGCTTTCCGCTCTCCAGGATGTAGGGCCTGTGAGCTGGCCACACTGTGGTATATGCGTGTCTCCTGGCAGTTAGTTAATGCTCCACATGACAGACTGTGTGGACGTTGCACATTACATGGCATGACATGCAACGGGCTATCGCGCTGTCCTGTGGGTTGGCACGCTGGCTGCAGAACGCTGCGTCATATTGGATTTACTTGTCGTGGTGGACGACGCGTTTGTGAGCTGACGTCGGGGCCTGGCAGCAGGATGGGAGGGTGTTCAGTGCAGGCTGCTGCGTGGTTGGTGTTCGCCCAGTGCTGTGACATGCACCTGGAGGTGTTCCAAAGCTGAGTTTTTATTTTTATTTCGGTTGTGGCAGCCTGGCCATGCTGTATATGTCTTGATAGGTGTATTACAGCTGTCACATCCCGGTCAGGTGTGTTGTGTGGCAGTGTGCTGGGCCTGTGACACGCATTAACTCACCATGGGCCAGCAGCGCACTGCACACACATGCATGTCATGTTACAGCTGTGATGATCATAATGTCTCACAATCATTATGTAACCCATGGGAGGGGATGACAATGTATCTGTTAAATTCCAGATGTGCGCGCTACGCTGCACAGAGATCGCATGCACTGTTTTTTGCCACTTTGACCGCACCTCAACAATAGTAGTCGTATGGGCCGCCCGATTAGACCTGGCTGTTGAGAGTGCACTGTGACTGCTGTTGGAGGTCTTTGGAGTGTGCCTTGACTTTGGTAGTGTCAGTCAAATTCAGGTACCATTCGCCCTCATTCAGCCTCTTGTGTGAAGGCTGGCTCGGTCGGGACTTTCGGCCAGGATTCAACATGGCCAAACATTTCGACTGCAGTCCGAATGGTTCGACTTGCGTAAGACTTACCATATGAATATTGTGACTACAGTAAGATTGCGGTATGACTGCAACTCGACCACTGTTCAGTTGTTTTTCAACACAAGCGCAACGCGAATGTAGAGTGCATGTGCTCTGGACACACGGATGTGCCCACTGCTGTGAGACTGCTGTTTGAGTCATTCGAGTGCAGCTCAAATTTGCACGACTGTAGTCCGAATCCTCTTCCTTACCATTTGGCCTCATTCGTGCTATGTATGAAGGGGCCTTTATCTTTGACTCCCTGTGTGAGCTCGTATGTTCGGTTCCCGATTCCTGTCACACGATTCCTTTGTCTGTCTGCACCAGTTTGTCTTCAGTTTCTAAGTGTTCTTCTCACCGTCAGTTTTTGACAGTTGTTTTTTTTTTGTTATCCCCACGTATTGTTTGTTCAGCTAGCCTTTTGCAGAATTTTTGGATTGTGTCACCTGGGATTTTTGGAACATGTCTGTATTTTCTCTGCCACGGTTGGAACAATAAACACCTTATTCCTTGTACATAACCTCTGTTATCTGGCTACCTGCATCCTGGTGGCCAATCTTGACTCTCCGTGGCTCAAAGCATAACACAGATTTCAGGAAACAGCTTCAGTGAAAATTACAATGGAATGAGGAAGAAAACATAGGACTAACTCAAGCTTTAGATTGGAAATCCCCACAAGGGATCTCTCAAACAATCTGTTCATTTCTTGCTTCAGTAATAAAATGCTTTTAGAATGTTTGCTATTATACAAATGATGAATGTTTACGAGGGCAATGGTAAGAATATGTCATGAGGTGAAAGATGGAATGTTCCATTCAACGAGGCGCAGGTAAAGGGAACACAATGGTAAATGGTATGAAGTCATGTGACATACAAACCACCAATCAAATGACAAAGATCTATTCAGGTGTTATATGATACTAGATATATGTGTTGATAGTGTTTTGCTGCATTCATGACATGCCTTATTTGAAAAAAGAAAAAACTTCTTAATTATCTTGTTTTTAATATATTTTCCACTAATGCTTCCAAGAAGAGCTTCTGAAAACAGGGTTTGAATCTTGTAAATCGTTTGGTTTCAAATGGAGATGTTAAAAGCTTGTGTGGTTACTACTAGCAGAAAGTGAAAATTACATCACAGCTATATGGTGATAACACTCAGATTAGACAACAGACAAGAAAGCCTTATCAACATTATTGATCTGTTGTGGTCCTTGTTGTTTCTTGGAAAATAAGTGGTCAATCAAGGCTTTGGTGTTGTGGTGTCTGCGGCCTCTATAAATCTCTTTGCCTGACCTTTAGGCCTGTCATTTTAAGGCATATTGATGACATTCTGGAAGTGAGAGTACCACAATTAATCATCCTAGAGAGCACTTAAGATTTGTTCACACTATTTTAAGTTGTTTCTATCTGGAATGAATCATGTATTAAAAGTACTTCTCATCAGTGATGCTGCAATACGTAACTGTTTGCAATTACGTATTGCAGCTGTATTGCCCCCTCCCATCCTGTTGTGGTGCTAATTTGTCCTAAAACCTGTCAAATGAAAAAAGAGGTGAAGTATCACATGTGTTTTTGCAGTTGCAGGACTGTATGTTTCAATTTATTTCATTTATATAGCACCAAATCACAACAAAGCTGCCTCAAGGCACTTCACACAAGGAAGGTCTAACCTTACCAACCCCTAGAGCAAGCACACAGGCGACAGTGGTGAGGAAAAGCTCCCTCTGATGATCCTGGAGAAGAAACCCCAAGCAGACCAGACTCAAAGGGGTGAGCCACTGCTTCGGTCATATTAATAAAAAACATTTTTAACAATACAGAGGAACATCAAATTTTAGAGAATTATTAAGTCCACGCAGACGTCTAGGACAGCACCAGTTGGTTAGGGAGGGCAGGGGAGGGGGGGTTGTGTAGTGGTAATGTTTGTGTAGCCACATTGGCTGCTCCAGTGAGTAGAAAAGTGCAGCACATTCCTCGATGTCAGTCAAACTGATCAATAGTGGGTAATCGAAGCAACTCTCAAAAGTGGTATTGGTACATCTTTACAGATGAGTCTGACACATCTAGGAAAATGTGGTGTTTATAGTCACCAATCCACAGGTTTTTCTTCCACCAAGTCACTTGAGGAGGTGATTTTACAGGAGTGTTGACCAGTAAAATGAGCTGGTACAGTACCAAAATGTAAAACTGTAAAATTGCATCGTCTATTGCCGATGGCTGACTGGTGTCACAATGTGGAGGCAGCATGGTGATGCCACGCCCCCCCCCCCCCCCCCCCCCCCCCCCCCCCGCGCCTGTAGCATACATACAAATCATACAAATTCCACTGTCTCTGCTATAATGTAAATATATGTGTTATCTTACCTTCTCTGTAACAAAATAAACCCAATCAGAACATTTTATTACAATGTGATACCCAGTAAATCTAACAAGACGTAAGATAAATCTTCACTGCAATTCAACCATAGATTATTAGAGGATTGGCTTGCTGGGCCAAGGGCACTGTCAGATTTTGTTTAGCCATGGCAACAGGCATGATTTACTGTACATAAAATACATGTCAAATGATGGGTCCCATGGACGGACAACCACCTATGTATACAGATGAAAAGAGGAAACATTTGAGAGAGAGAAGTGGATTTTCTTGTGCAAAAATCAGTTTTGGAACAAAGTAGATACTAAAGGCCATGTTTTTACGTTTATTTAATAATTTCAAAGATTTCTGCAGTCAGAGTTCACATATTTAGCAATGTCACAAAATTTCCAAGATGTTGGATTATTGTGTTTCTGAAATAACAATTTTAAAAAGTGTTAATCATCTGCTTGTCAAGACATTTTAGTGTTTTTTTTTATCATGATTGTCTAACCTGAGAATGTCTAAACTTGATGCCATCTTATTTTTCTGAAGTTTGCAAAGGTTTTCTGTATTCTTTATCATATATTCAAGAATAATAAGTCTTTACCTTTGGGTCTGCCATTTAGGCGGAAATTGTTTCAAAAATACCTGCAGGTAGTAAATGGTTAAAATATGTGCAGTGAAAGGGTGAGAATATGGGTTGAGGTTAACATGGTTGTGTGTTGGTGGAGGTATGCATTCTAACAAGTGCACTGCCCTTAGAATATGTTTTAAATCTGTTTGCTCTTGCGTGTGCTATGTTTCTGTGCCACACCAATATTAATAACACAGAAATTATGACCTGCATTGTGTGCTCCACTTGTCATTGTTTGACATATCGAATGACAGGCACATTGAGAGATAAAGCTTGTTCCACCTCTTGCTTCTACAAACATTCTGTTGTGGAAAAAAATCTTTGGTTTACTTCCTCTTAAGCTTTAGTCAAATCTCTCAAACAATCTGTTCATTTCTTGGTTCAGTAATAAAATGCTTTTAGGCTTCTGTGACTGTGTTGCATGACGTGCCCCATTTTTTCCGTTGAGCAAAGTAAAACATTTTGACGTGTCGGACTTGTTGCCCCAGATTATAATGGAACATCAGTGTCTATGCGCAACAGTAGTACCATGAAACTGGTAACTTACCTAGTTTCCACAGCACTTAGTGATCTATTTTTGGCTTGGGGTTTTTTTGTCATGGCTTCCTGAGAAAAGATGCAGTCTTGCTTGATTAGAGTTTTCTTTAGTTTGATTTGTTGAAATTTAATCCAGTTCCACCTGTGTGGCCTTTAATCTTCATTAACGTGTTGCCCGTGGGGATCCACGGGCTCTAGATCGCATACTGTTTATAAAAAGGTAGATGACTGTTTTTCAAGGGTGGTAATAAATTATCCAAAGTTTCTATAATGATTTGGAATGTTGTGTGAGTCCAGAATGTGATTATCAATGTTGATTGTTCACTGTTGTTACGTAATATCCCTAATTTCTCCAAAAATATTAATCCTATTAATGTTCTATTTTGGCAGTGTTCATCCTTGACCCAAAATACATCAGCATACCAAACGGCAAATATCAGCTCTACCCAGTTTCTCCATATTAGGGCACTTGGCTTTTAATATATAGATGATTTACCAAATCAGTAATTGTTCACTGTTGTTACATAATATCCCTAATTTCTGCAAAAAATATTAGTCCTATCAACTTTCCGTTTCTGCGGCGTTCATCCTTGACTTAAAATACACTGAAAAAAATGTGAAGTGATATTTACTTGAAAAAAACCTAGGAAAGTTTTTTCACTCAGAAATTCCAAGTAAATTTTACAAGGGGAATTCTGACATAAATTTTACTTGCATGAATTAGTTTTCTAATAGAATAACTCAAATAACGTGCTAGCAATCATCAGTTCAACATTTTCATTAAATTTTACTCTCTTTATTAGTAAAAAAGTAAAACCCTTTGGCTGCTCTCACAATCTGCATGTTAATTTGGCACAAATTTTACACTGGCTGACTTTTCTGACCAAACTCCATATTACGTGGAGAAATGTGGCAGGGGTGGGGTTTGAACTGGGAACCTTCCGCATTGAAGCCAAGCTCACGAACCACTTGGCCACCACCTCTGCGCTGAGTAAGTGAGTCCCTTCGGGTGCTCCCTTGTTTTCACTTGGGGTCGGCACAGCAGATCCATAATCTGCCATAAGGACTGACTTACTCAGTACAGGGGTGGTGGCCAATTGGTTAGTGCGCTTAGTTCCTGTGCAGAAGGTTCCCACTCCAAACCCCACTCCTGCCACATTTCTCCGTGGAATTGCGTCAGGAAAGGCATCTGGTGTAAAATTTGTGCCAGATCAACTGTTGGGAAAGTGTAGTGACACGGACCCACAACAGGGGGCGTAAATGAACGGACAATGGAAGGAGTCAAATTATAACACTTTACTGGTGTGAATGTCACAACCAAACACAGCAGAATCAGAATGTGCAACAGTCAATTAATAAAGGTGTCGTGTGGGCAGGCTCGATGATAGGAGACGCCCGTCTGGAAATGAACCAGAACCACACGATTTCCACCGCCACCTGAACCCGAGGAATACTGGAGCCGCCAAGTTCCGGAGTCCCCAGGTGGCCACTTTCCCGGAGTGTCGGATCTGGTACTGCTGACAGAAAGTAAAAGACAGTCAAAGGGTGGGTGTGTGAACACCCAGTAACACACCCGACGGCATCTCCGCAGGTGGGCCTGGACCGAGGGCACACCGACCTCACCCTCCACCAAAGGAAACAAAGGGGGCTGGTACCCCAGACACACCTCGAATGGGGAGAGGCTGGTGGCAGAGGACACCTGGCTGTTATGAGCGTACTCGATCCAGGCCAGATGTTCACTCCAAGCCGTCGGGTGTGCGGAGGTCGTGCACCTGAGGGCCTGCTCCAACTCCTGGTTGGCCCGTTCGACCTGTCCGTTAGTCTGCGGGTGATACCCAGACAAGAGGCTTACAGTGGCCCCCAGTTCCCGGCAGAAACTTTTCCACACCTGCGAGGAGAACTGGGGACCGCAATCCGAAACGATGTCTGTTGGTATCCCATGCAGCCGGACAACATGGTGGACGAGGAGATCCGCCGTCTCCTGGGCCGACGGGAGCTTCGGGAGGGCCACGAAGTGGGCCGCCTTGGAGAAACGGTCCACTATCGTGAGTATGGTGGTGTGTCCCCAGGACGGCGGGAGGCCCGTGACAAAATCCAGACCGATGTGGGACCAGGGGCGGTGAGGCACAGGAAGTGGCTGTAAAAGTCCCTGTACCTTCTGGTGGTCAGCCTTGCCCCTGGCGCAGGTGGTGCAGGCCTGGATGTAAGCCCGGACATCAGTCTCCAGGGACGCCCACCAGAAGCGCTGCCGGACCACTGCCACGGTCCTACGCACCCCTGGGTGGCAGGAGAGTTTGGACCCGTGACAGAAGTCCAGGACGGCAGCCCTGGCCTCTGGTGGGACGTATAGTCTGTTCGTCGGTCCTGTTCCGGGATCCGGGCTCCGTGCCAGGGCCTCCCGGACGGTCTTCTCCACGTCCCAGGTCAGAGCAGCCACGATAGTGGACTCCGGGAGAATGGGTTCCGGTGGATCCGACATCTCGGTCTTGACTTCCTGTTCATGCACCCGGGACAGGACATCCGATCTTTGGTTTTTGGTCCCGGGGCGGTAAGTGATCCGGAAGTCAAAACGGCCGAAAAACAGTGACCAGCGGGCTTGCCTGGGGTTCAGTCGCTTGGCGGTCCTGATATACTCCAGGTTCCGGTGGTCAGTGAAAACCGTGAAAGGCACTGACGCTCCCTCCAGCAGGTGTCTCCACTCCTCAAGGGCCTCTTTCACCGCAAGGAGCTCTCGATTGCCCACGTCATAGTTCCGCTCTGCTGGGGTCAACCTGCGGGAAAAATAGGCACACGGGTGAAGAACCTTATCGATTTCTCCGCTCTGGGATAGCACGGCTCCTATCCCCGAGTCAGAGGCGTCCACTTCAACCACGAACTGGCGACCAGGATCGGGCTGCACCAAGACCAGTGCAGTCGAGAACCGGTGTTTCAACTCTCTAAACGCGGCTTCGCACCAATCCGACCAGGTGAAGGGAACTTTTGGTGAGGTCAGGGCCGTCAGGGGGCTAACAACCTGACTATACCCCTTAATGAACCTCCTGTAGAAATTTGCGAAGCCGAGGAACTGTTGCAGCTTCCTACGGCTTGTCGGTTGGGGCCAGTCTCTCACCGCTGCGACCTTGGCCGGATCCGGGGCGACGGAGTTGGAGGAGATGATAAACCCCAGGAAGGACAAAGAAGTGCGGTGAAACTCACACTTCTCGCCCTTCACAAACAACCGGTTCTCCAACAACCGCTGCAGGACCTGACGTACATGCTGCACATGGGTCTCAGGGTCCGGAGAAAAGATGAGTATATCATCCAGATATACGAAGACGAATCGGTGCAGAAAGTCCCGCAAGACGTCATTAACCAAAGCTTGGAACGTTGCGGGGGCGTTAGTGAGGCTGAACGGCATGACCAGGTACTCAAAATGACCTAACGGGGTGTTAAATGCCGTCTTCCATTCGTCTCCCTTCCGGATCTGAACTAGGTGGTATGCGTTCCTAAGATCCAACTTTGTGAAGATTTTGGCTCCATGCAGGGGGGTGAACACTGAATCCAACAAAGGCAACGGGTATCGGTTGCGAACCGTGATCTCGTTCAGCCCCCGATAATCAATGCATGGACGAAGACCGCCATCTTTTTTTCCCACAAAAAAGAAACCCGCTCCCATCGGAGAGGTGGAGTTACGGATCAGCCCGGCAGCTAAGGAGTCCCGGATGTAGGTCTCCATCGATTCGCGCTCAGGTCGGGAGAGGTTGTACAGCCTGCTGGACGGGAACTCCACGCCTGGCAACAAATCGATGGCACAATCATATGGACGGTGCGGGGGAAGAGTGAGTGCCCGATCCTTGCTAAAAACGTCAGCAAGATCGTGGTACTCAACCGGCACCGCCGACAGATTGGGGGGTACTTGGACCTGCTCCTTCGCCTGGGAACCGGGAGGAACCGAGGATCCCAAACACCTCCGATGGCAGGTTTTGCTCCACTGTACCACCACCCCGGACGGCCAATCAATCCGGGGATTGTGTTTCAACATCCAGGGGAACCCCAGAATCACATGGGAGGTAGAAGGAGTCACAAAAAACTCAATCTCCTCCCTATGATTCCCTGACACCACCAGAGTTACTGGTGGTGTCTTGTGTGTGAGTAAAGGGAGTAGGGTGCCATCTAGTGCTCGCACCTGCAATGGTGTAGGTAGCGCCACCAGAGGGAGCCCTACCTCCCTGGCCCATCTGCTGTCTAACAGATTCCCTTCTGACCCTGTGTCTACCAGTGCTGGGGCCTGAAGGGTTAAATCCCCACTAAGGATTGTAACTGGGAGTCGTGCGGCAATATGTGTGTGTCCCACGTGAAGTTTTTGGCCCACCCGAAGCCCAGTCTCTAGGGGCGGGCGTTGTTGTTTAACCGTTCGGGGCAATCGCTCAATTGATGCTCCATTGAGCCACAAACAAAACACGCCCCGCGTGGAAACCTCCTCTGTCTATTAGGTGGTCTAAATGTGGCCCTGCTTGTGTCCATAGCTTCGTCAGCAGGGGGAGCTGTCGCCCCACGGGACGTAGAGGCTAGGGAGCGTGGGAAGGGCGGACCCTTCTCGGACCCGGAAGGAAGAGGGACGGCGCGCGCCCGGCCACGTCCTTCGTCTCGTTCCCGACGGCGTTCCTCCAACCGATTGTCTAACCGTATAACGAGATCAATAAGCCCATCTAATTCCCGCGGTTCATCCTTGGCCACTAGGTGCTCCTTTAGGACTGACGACAGTCCGTTTACAAAGGCGGCGCGGAGCGCAGCGTTATTCCAGCCGGACCTCGCAGCCGCGATGCGGAAGTCGACTGCATAAGCGGCTGCGCTCCGGCGTCCCTGTCTCATCGACAGCAGCACAGTTGAAGCGGTCTCTCCCCTGTTAGGGTGATCAAACACAGTTCTGAACTCCCTCACAAACCCAGTGTATGTGTGAAGGAGCCGTGAATTTTGCTCCCAAAGCGCCGTAGCCCAAGCGCGTGCCTCTCCCCGAAGCAGAGTGATCACATAAGCTATTTTGCTTGCGTCTGACGCGTACATGACGGCACGTTGTGCGAAGACGAGCGAACACTGCATAAGAAAGTCCGCGCACGTCTCCACGCAACCTCCGTATGGCTCAGGAGGGCTTATGTATGCTTCAGGGGATGGTGGGAGGGGTTGTTGGACCACCACTGGAACATTAATATCTAGCACAGGATTGACAGGAGGAGGAGCTGCAGCAGCGCCCTGAGTGCTCGCCGCCACTTGCGCGGAGAGAGCCTCCACCCTGCGGTTCAGGAGGATGTTTTGCTTGGCTATTTGATCCATTCGAGCCGTAAAGGCAGTGAGAATATGCTGTAGCTCACCAATCACGCCTCCTGCAGATGCCTGCGCTCCCTGCTCTCCCATTGGTTGTTCAACAGCCTGGTGACGCCCCTCGGAGTCCATGACGCTGGCCGAGATATCCTGTTGGGAAAGTGTAGTGACACGGACCCACAACAGGGGGCGTAAATGAACGGACAATGGAAGGAGTCAAATTATAACACTTTACTGTTGTGAATGTCACAACCAAACACAGCAGAATCAGAATGTGCAACAGTCAATTAATAAAGGTGTCGTGTGGGCAGGCTCGACGATAGGAGACGCCCGTCTGGAAACGAACCGGAACCACACGATTTCCACCGCCACCTGAACCCGAGGAATACTGGAGCTGCCAAGTTCCGGAGTCCCCAGGTGGCCACTTTCCCGGAGTGTCGGATCTGGTACTGCTGGCAGAAAGCAAAAGACAGTCAAAGGGTGGGTGTGTGAACACCCAGTAACAAAGGTGGGAATGCCACCTCCACCTCTCACTCAGCGCGTTGCAGCGGTCTCAGCTGAAAAGGAGCGCCGTCTTGCACAGCCTCCTCACAAACGACCGGTTCTCCTGCAAACACTCACAATAATAGATTTATCGATCACAAAAGGGGCTGAGAGTATTACCTCCAGATGAAGATGATATCTCGGCAGTTTGGTGGAGGTGTCTTCCTGCTTTTATACCAGATGTGTTGATTAGTGACAGCTGTCACGGATGATGGGTGACAGCTGTCACCACGGCTTGTTCCTGAAGCGGCTTGTTCCTGAAGCCCGCACTTCAGGCAGGGCGCCTTCTGGTGGTGGGCCAGCAGTACCTCCTCTTCAGCGGCCCACACAACAACATGCAAATCCAACTTGCTGTGGTGACCCCAAGTGAAAGCCAGGGAGTAGCTGAAGGCCTTTACTTTTTTCTAATAAAGAGAGAGTAAAATTCAATGAAAATATTTAATTGGTGATTGCAAGTAAATGTTACTTGAGGTATTCTTTTAGAAAAACTAATATATGCAAGTAGAATTTACTCAAGAATTCCACTTGTAAAATTTACTTGGAATTTTTGAGTGAAAAAAAATTTCCTAGGTTTTTTCAAGTAAATATCATTCCAAAAATTTTTCAGTGTACATAAGCGGCAAATGTCAGCTCTCCCTGGGTTTCTCTATTATATAATACACACGCATGCACACATACATGTACACGTAGGCCACAACAGGCCAGTGATAAGTCACTTGACAGTTGATTTTCAAAACACAGTACTTAATATAATAATAAGAAATATTGATAAATCTAACTTTTACACCTTAGTCTGAGCACAGGACTAATAGAGTCAGCGGATTGACAAAATTTCCAAGTAACTGAAAACGACTGCATATTCAAGTCTGAAATTTTGAGTTCTTATAGACACAAGCGAGGATCAGTGAACCTCCTACTTTGGACTATGTTGGTACCTTTGAACCTGCACAATGATCACAACATTAAATAGAGACACACAGGCCTGCGTAATTGCATATGAACCTTTATTGCTCATTTCAGGATCCTGGTGACCATTAAGGTCACCTTTGTTACTATTCAGAAGCATTTGACAACACAATAGCAGTGCTTAGCTCATATGATACTTATGGTGGCTAAACATTCCGGACTGGTTGCTTGATGTTTGTTTTGTTTGTTTTGCCATTTGAGATGAGGCGGGGTAGATAAACAGGGGCACAGAAGCTCAGCTATTTAAAACGCCTCTGCACCATGATGATGTACACTCACACATACCGTCTGTGGAAATAAACACGGTGCCAACATTTGAAGTACATGACACTCAGTCTGTCTAATGTGTTCACTTGTTCTCGAGTGTTTTTTTATTTCCTGCATGCTGTCAGACGCTCAGGAAGCTCACACAATGGATATGCACGGCTCTCGTGCTCTGCCCATTTCCTGTTCAACTCTATGACACACAAAGTTACAGACTGGGTAACATTTGTTGCACTCTGCATCCAGAACAGCATGAATGTGAGCATATCTGTAGACATGTGCATGTGTGTAGGTGTTAAGCAGGTTGTGTCACAATCCCTCTGTGTGCCTCTCAGTCGTGGACGAACAGCTGGTGGATCACAGCCTGAGGTCTGATACACACCGCCAGGGTCAAATGTGCATCGCGGCTGTGTCGGATGTTGATTTTCATTTAGGTCGCCGTGTTACCAGATTAAACTTTGCACACCGCCAGCATGAGTGTACTCTACACCTCTGAAGAATATACCCACCAGCTACTTTTTCACAAGTGTTGTGAGCAGCACACTTTGAAAATACACAGAAAATTATGTGTAGGCAGTTCCTTTGGATGTAGGGTAGTGGCTGTATCAGCTAAATGATCAAGTTAAAAAAGTACACACACACACACACACACACAAAAGCCCAAAGTGATTGCATCTTGAAAATCACATAAAAAACTGCCACAGAGGATACATAATGTGGAATAAAAGGCATTATCAAAGACAAATAACATGGAAAGATTGAACACAAGTGCAGCTGAAACGCAGCTTGGTGTAAATATATATATATATTTGCAGTAACTGCTGCTTGTGACACACGTCTGACATAACGCACACATGACACTGGTGCTGTGTTTCAGGCCTGATAGCAGCAGCAGCACCACATGGTTAGTCAAACCATTTTCCTCTTAATCCAAGGACGTGCGTCGCGTCCCCGATTTACGTCATGATTCCTGTCATTCAGTCTTTGCCGGTTCCAGAACAACCTGACGTACCGCAGAAGTACTTTGGTTTATTTTTCTCATGTCTTTCTTTCTCACTGTTTTGTATTTCTATCTGTCTATCTCCTTGATTGAGCTCTGTAATTAGCAGCAGCACTCTGTGGGAGTTGATGCGAGGCCGTGTCTCATGGTGACTTGATATTCATGTTGCGGTGTCTTTATAAAGAGACTTGAGCCTCTTTGTCATGATTAACATGAGCACGTTTATCAGTTAAGGTGCTTTTAAAGAAAAATGCCATTTTCGCAAGTACGAGTCATTGAATTTGATGAGGTCTAGTTATCTATTTTATATACTGGTGCACCAAAAGTATGTTTTTCAGTGTCATTCTGAACATGTCCCTCTGTCTGAAAACGTGGTGTGTCATGTACCCACATACAATTCTGACTTTCACTTTTGATCCCATTTATGGAAAAAGTTGTGTGGACCACATTTCGTTTTGTCTAGATTTACAAGTACTCAACTGTCAAATGTCATTGCTTCCACCACACTATAGAACTGCCTTGGGTCCTGGATGCAAGCACCCAGGCAGACGGCCAGTCCATCTGTCATCTCTTAAATTTGGCCATCTATCTGCCGGAGCCAGGTGAAACGTGACCACTGGGGGACTGTGTATTCAATACTTGAATATTATAAGCTCTTGGGGAAACTCTTTTGTATCTGCCTCAACGCTAAATGTCCACCAGGTGGAGATATTGCTCCATTTTAAGAACCTGAAGAAGACTGTTGTGGGACACAACGACGAGCCTGCTGTTTATAGTAGTAGATACTGATACTGATTATGATTAATTTTGGCATCACTTTTTATTTATAAGATGTCACAGAGTGACAGGAAATGTGTGGCGAGAAGTGTGTTTAGCAGAAGGTCTCCATGTATAGCTGAGATTCAAACTGAGGACATCAGTAAATGGACAGCATTTTAATATTTACATATATATATTCCATCTGAATCAGAAGCTCAAAGTGTTTCATAATTATGCCTCACACTCACCCATTCACACACCACTGTCAGGGTGCCGCCATTCAAGGCGCTCACTACACACCGCAAACAACTTGGGGATTAAGGACCTTGCCCAAGGGCCTTTGTTGATTTTCAGGCCTGACAGTGGTTTGAACGGAGGATCCTCTGGTCTCAAGCCCACTTCTTAATCACTTGACCATCACCTCTTCTTAGTTTCTCAATAATGGTTTAAAACTCCTATTACCATGACAGCACAAGTGCAGAAACTATTAAATGGCTTTTTTATGTTTGGCTGCTGTGCTTGTTCTTTTTTTAAATGAAGTGCACACAGTACGGATGTGTAACTCTGGCATTTGGAGAATAATTGTCCAGGTTACTGAGATGGCAGTATGTTCCACCAGATTAATTTCCACTGTGATGAAAAACTGATGTACTGACCTACTGGTTTCTGTGGTTTGACCACTTGTTAATGGAATGGCCGTCATGGCTGAGCGAGTGAAGCCAAGCCACTGCATTGTCGGCCATCTTGCGTCTCCCAAAAGGTGCAAATGCCGCACAGTGGAATCAAGTCGATAGTATAGGGTCAAACTCACCAATTTCTGCAGAATGAAGCCCTTCGTCGAGTTATGCAATATTATTAAGCTCTGTTAAGGCCATTTATAAGACTTGTACATGCAGTGTAGTTTTTGATAGATTACTAAAGTAAATAGAAACAAAAACTTATTAAATCTATGGACATTATAAGTTCTTGCAATGCAACACTATTTTAATACTTTTTATCATATTATACGCTTGTGAACACGCACAAAGCCCCCCACACACACACATAATGTTCATTTGACACACACAGTCACACATAATGTTCATTTGACACAAAGCACGCACACACACACACACACACTCACTCACTCACTCAAAACACCCCCCAAATGGTGCACATCAACCACAATCAAATGCACAAATACTTTTTAATGTCATATTATTAGAATGTATTTTAGTTTTGCAGAAGTAGGAACATTGCAACAAATCACAATCACAGTTGATGTAAAGCAGTCAATCCATTCACACATGTCAATGTACACTCTATCAAATTGAAAATTAACTATGTGACAGCTTTAGTGTCTGAAACAGCAAAATACAACTAGAGCAATGGCCCAATTTTAAATGAGTTGTTTACATTTAAAAACTTTACAGCATCTGATTAACACATTTTGAAAAATACCTTTTTATATATGCACAGAGCGTGTACTTCATCATCAGATGGAGCAGCATCTTATTTAGATCCAAAATAAAAAATAGTATAGTAATATTTTTTGATAATGCTCTATAGAAGTTAACATTTTCAAAGAAGCCAGACAAAGTTAGAGGCTGAAAACTTCAAAATGTATATTACATGTATTATATGTATTATATAATATATGTATTATTATTATATTATATATTACATATATTATATATTATAATATAATATATTATTATTATATATATTATATGTTTTACTGTATAATATATGTATTATATGTATATTACTGAATAATGTATATTACTGACTCTGGCCCATCAACTTCATGGAAAACTCCTAATAATAAAGCAAAACTGAAAATCTTGAAAGTCCTCTCCCACGATTTTCACGAGTATCACGATTCATGCAATTAATTGCGGCGCAAGACGGCATTTTGTAGTGCAAACAAAGCTAAATCAAATCAGACAAAGCTAAATCTGCGATTATTAATCTAAATTGTGCGTGTGTGATGAGCGTCTTTTTTATATCGGCGTTCGAAGTTCTGGGGGACACAAGATGGCGTTTACTGTACTTCCGCCGGCTTCACACCTCAGCAGCCAATCAAGGTACAGTGATCGATCGGGCCCATTCCACGTTGGAGGTCAGGGCTGTAAGGGGACCAACAACCTGACTATAGCCCTTAATGAACCTCCTGTAGAAATTTGCAAAGCCGAGGAACTGTTGCAGCTTCCTATGGCTTACCGGTTGGGGCCAATCTCTCACCGCCGCTACCTTGGCCGGATCGGGTGTGACGGAGTTGGAGGAGATGATGAACCCCAGGAAGGACAAAGAAGTACAGTGGAACTCGCACTTCTAGCCCTTCATAAACAGCCGGTTCTCCAACAACCGCTGCAGGACCTGACGTACATGCTTAACATGGGTCTCAGGGTCCGGGGAGAAGATGAGGATATCGTCCAGATACACGAAGACGAACCGATGCAGGAAGTCCCGCAAGACGTCATTTACCAACGCTTGGAACGTTGCGGGGGCGTTAGTGAGGCCGAACGGCATGACCAGGTACTCAAAGTGACCTAACGGGGTGTTAAATGCTGTCTTCCATTCGTCTCCCTTCCGGATCCGAACCAGGTGATAAGCATTTCTAAGATCCAATTTTGCGAAAATTTTGGCTCCATGCAGGGGTGTGAACACTGAATCCAGTAGAGGTAACGGGTATCGGTTGCGAACCGTGATCTCGTTCAGCCCTCTATAATCAATGCATGGATGGAGTCCGCCGTCCTTCTTGCCCACAAAAAAGAAACCTGCACCCAACGGGGAGGAAGAGTTCCGGATTAATCCAGCAGCTAAAGAATCCCGGATGTAAGTCTCCATTGATTTGCGCTCAGGACGTGAGAGATTGTACAGCCTACTGGACGGATACTCAGCGCCCGGAACCTAATCAATGGCACAATCATACGGTCGGTGCGGGGGAAGCGTAAGTGCCAGATCTTTGCTGAAAACGTCAGCAAGATCATGGTACTCAGCCAGCACCGCCGTAAGATTTGGGGGAACTCGGACCTCCTCTTTAGCAGTCTCACCGGGTGGGGCCGAGGATCTTAAACACTCCCGGTGGCAGGTTTCGCTCCATTGAGCCACAACCCCAGTCGGCCAGTGGATCCGGGGATTGTGTTTAATCATCCATGGATAACCCAAAATAATTCTGGAGGTAGAAGGTGTTACAAAAAACACAATCTCCTCCTTGTGATTTCCAGAAACAACCAGTGTAAAGGGCTGTGTCTGGTGTGTTATTATTGGAAGAAGGGTGCCATCTTGTGCCCGTACCTTCAAAGGTGAAGGAAGGGCCACTAGAGGGAGCCCTACCTCCTTTGCCCATCTACTATCCAGTAGTTTCCCTTCTGACCCCGTGTCGATTAGTGCTGGGGCATGAAGGGTTAAATCCCCCACAGAGGATTGTGCAGATCTTCGTGTATTTCCTGCGTGTGTATTAAGGCCCACCCTTAACCCAGTCTCTAAGGGCGAGCGTTGGCGTTTAACCGCTTGGGGCAGTTTTTCTGCAGATGCTCACTCGAGCCGCAGTAAAAACACTCTCCGCGGGCCAGCCTCCTTTGTCTGTTGGCTGATTTCACTTTAGCCCTGCTCGTGTCCATAGCTTCGTCAGCAGGGGGAGCTGTTGTCACGCGGAGCGCTCTGGCTTTGAAGCGGGGAGAAGGCGGCTCTGCTTCGGACCTGGAAGGAAGAGGGGTGGCACGTGCCCGGCCACGTCCCTCGTCTGGTTCCCGTCGACGTTCTTCTAATCGGTTGTCTAACCGTATAACTAGGTCGATAAGCCCGTCTAAATCCCGCGGCTGATCCTTAGCCACCAGGTGCTCCTTAAGGGCCGGAGACAGCCCGTTTACAAAGGCAGCGTGGAGCGCTACTGTATTCCAGCCGGCCCTCGCTGCTGCGACGCGGAAGTCGACTGCATACTCAGCGGCGCTCCGGCGCCCCTGTCGGATTGACAGTAGCACATTAGAAGCAGTTTCGCCTCGATTGGGGTGATCGAACACCTGTCTGAACTCCCTCACAAACCCACTGTATGTCGCAAGGAGCCACGAATCCTGTTCCCAAAGCGCCGTAGCCCAGGCGCGTGTCTCACCTCGAAGCAGATTAATAACATAAGCCACCCGGCTGTGGTCTGACGCGTACATCACAGGGCATTGTACAAAGACGAGCAAGCACTTCACCAAGAAGTCCGCGCACGTCTCGACACAACCCCCGTACGGTTCCGGGGGGCTAATGTATGCTTCAGGGGATTGGGGGGGGGGGGTTTGTTGAACGACCACTGGAGGGTCTCTATTCAGCGACAGGTCCGCAGGAGGAGGAGCTGCAGCCGCGCCCTGTCCGCGCGTTTCCACCTGAGCGGTGAGAGCCTCCATCCTACGATTGAGCAGTATGTTCTGCTCGGTCACCAAATCCAGCCAAGCAGTGAGGGTGGTTAATATCTGCTGCAACTCACCCAACATGTCTCCTGCTGGAGCCTGTACACCTTGCATCTCCATTGAATGTTCAACAGGTGGTATGTGCCCCTCGGAATCCATGACGTGGCCGAGTTATCCTGTTGGGGAAAGTGAAATGCACGGACCCACACCAGGGGGCATAAATGAATGGCCAACAGAGATGCCAATAAATACAATTTATTGCTGCAAATGTGCACAACATGTTGTGAAAGTGTAGGAACACGGACCCACAACAGGGGGCGCAAATGAACGGACAATGGAGGAATCAAATAACACAGTTTTTACTGTTGTGAAAAAAGGCACAACAAATACAACCGATTACAATATGGAGATTGAGTCTAATTACAACGGTGTCGTGTGGGCAGGCTCGACGATAGGAGACGTCTGTCCAAGTCGAACCGGAACCAACCCGATTTCCTCTGCCACCGAACCCCGGGAATACTGGAGCCGCCAAGTCCCGAATTCCCAGGTGGCCACTGCCTCTGCTCGTCGGATCCGGTACTGCTGGCAGGAAACAGAAACAGTCAGGTGTGGATGCGGCTGCACCCAGCAACACGGAGGGTGGAGAGTCCACCTCCACCTCTCATCAACAACAATCAAGAAATGTAGGCAGGTGAGTACTTATCCACACGCTGTCTGATAGTCAGCTGTCCTACAGATAATCACAAGAACACAATTAAAGTCACACGTATGTGTAGGCTGAGTTGGTTACCTCTTTGGTAAGGCGATATCTCGGCAAATGAGGTGGAGATGCCGTCCTGCTGATATACCTCCTTATTGATTGGGATCAGCTGTCTCCAGTGATGGGTGACAGCTGTCATCCTGGCTGCTCCCGTAAGGCGGCAGCGCCCTCCGGTGCCTGGAGCCCGCACTCCAGGCAGGGCGCCCTCTAGTGGTGGTGGGCCAGCAGTACCTCCTCTTCAGCGGCCCACACAACAGGACCCCCCCCTCAACGGGCGCCTCCTGGCGCACGACCGGGTTTGTCAGGGTGGCGACGGTAGAAGTCGGCCAGGAGGGCCGGGTCCAGGATGAAGCCCTTCTTCACCCAGGAGCGTTCTTCGGGGCCGTACCCCTCCCAGTCCACCAGATACTGAAAACCCCGGCCCATCCGTCGGACATCGAGAAGCCGGCGCACGGTCCAAGCCGGCCCTCCGTCGACCCGGAGTGCAGAGGGGTGAGGTGTGATGGGGTTTAATCCTAGAGACGTGGAATACTGGATGAATCCGCAGTGAGGCCGGAAGCTGGAGCCTCACTGCGGCGGGATTGATGACCTTGAGTATCTTGTACGGGCCGATGTATCGTTCTTGCAGTTTTGGGGAGTCCACTTGAAGGGGAATGTCCTTGGTGGACAACCACACTTCCTGCCCAGGACGATACGTGGGAGCCGGGGCCCGCCGCCAGTCTGCATGGTTCTTCGCCCTCGTCCGGGCCCTTAACAAAGCAGAACGGGCGGCACGCCACACCCGACGGCACTTCCGTAGGTGGGCCTGGACCGAGGGCACACCGACCTCCCCCTCAACCACCGGAAACAATGGGGGTTGATACCCCAAGCACACCTCGAAAGGGGAGAGGCCGGTGGCTGATGACACTTGACTGTTGTGGGCGTACTCGATCCAGGCCAGGTGGGTACTCCAGGCCGTCGGGTGCGCGGCTGTCACACAGCGTAGGGTCTGCTCCATCTCCTGGTTGGCCCGTTCTGCTTGTCCGTTGGTCTGGGGGTGATACCCGGATGAGAGACTGACCGTGGCCCCCAGTTCCCGGCAAAAGCTCCTCCAAACATGCGAGGAGAACTGGGGACCGCGATCGGAGACGATGTCTGATGGTATCCCATGCAGACGGACGACGTGGTGGACTAGGAGGTCCGCTGTCTCCTGGGCCGTTGGTAGCTTCGGAGGGCCACGAAGTGGGCCGCCTTGGAGATCGGTCCACTATCGTGAGGATGACGGTGTTTCCCTGGGACGGCGGGAGACCCGTGACAAAATCCAGGCCGATGTGAGACCAGGGGCGATGAGGCACGGGCAGCGGCTGTAGCAACCCCGATGTCTTGCGGTGGTCGGCCTTGCCCCTGGCGCAGGTGGTACAGGCCTGGATGTAACCCCGGACGTCGGCCTCCAGGGACGCCCACCAGAAGCGCTGCCGGACGACTGCCACGGTTCTTCGCACCCCAGGATGACAGGAGAGCTTAGAACCGTGACAGAAGTCCAGGACTGCAGCCCTAGCTCCTGGTGGGACGTAGAGTTTGTTCTTCGGTCCGGTTCCGGGGTCCGGGTCTCGTGTCAGGGCCTCCCGGACGGTCTTCTCCACGTCCCAGGTGAGGGCGGCCACGATAGCGGACTCCGGGATGATGGGATCCGGGGGATCCGACGACTCCGTTTTGACCTCATCTTCATGTACCTGGGACAAAGCATCCGATCTTTGATTTTTGGTCCCGGGACGGTAGGTGATCCGGAAGTCAAAACGGCCGAAGAACAGTGACTAGCGGGCTTGCCTGGGATTCAGCCGCTTGGCGGTCCTTATATACTCCAGGTTCCGGTGGTCAGTGAAAACCGTGAATGGCACGGACGTTCCCTCCAACAGATGTCTCCACTCCTCAAGAGCCTCTTTCACCGCAAGGAGCTCTCGATTGCCGACGTCATAGTTCCGTTCGGCTGGGGTCAACCTGCGGGAAAAATAGGCACACGGGTGAAGGACCTTATCGGTCTTCCCGCTCTGGGACAGCACGGCTCCTATCCCTGAGTCCGAGGCGTCCACTTCAACCACTAACTGGTGACTAGGATCGGGCTGCACCAGAACAGGTGCAGACGAGAAGCGCCGTTTCAACTCCTTGAATGCGGCATCGCACCGATCCGACCAGGTGAAGGGGACTTTTGGTGAGGTCAGGGCTGTCGGTGGGCTAACTACCTGACTGTAGCCCTTAATGAACCTCCTGTAGAAATTAGCAAAGCCTAGGAACTGTTGCAACTTCCTACGGCTTGTGGGTTGGGGCCAGTCTCTCACCGCCGCAACCTTGGCTGGATCAGGAGCGACGGAGTTGGAGGAGATGATGAACCCCAGGAAGGACAAAGACGTGCGGTGGAACTCACACTTCTCGCCCTTCACAAACAGCCGGTTCTCCAACAACCCCTGCAGGACCTGATGTACATGCCGGACATGAGTCTCAGGATCCGGAGAAAAGATGAGTATATCGTCTAGATATACGAAGACGAACCGGTGCAGGAAATCCCGCAAGACATCATTAACCAATGCTTGGAACGTCGCGGGGGCGTTTGTGAGGCCGAACGGCATGACCAGGTACTCAAAGTGACCTAAGGGGGTGTTAAATGCCGTTTTCCACTCGTCTCCCTTCCGGATCCGAACCAGATGATACGCATTTCTAAGATCGAGCTTGGTGAAGATTTGGGCTCCATGCAGGGGTGTGAACACCGAATCCAACAGGGGCAACGGGTATCGGTTGCGAACCGTGATCTCGTTCAGCCCCCTATAATCAATGCATAGACGAAGTCCGCCGTCTTTTTTACCCACAAAAAAGAAACCTGCGCCCATCGGGGAGGTGGAATTCCGGATCAACCCGGCAGCTAATGAGTCCCGGATGTAGGTCTCCATTGATTCGCGCTCAGGCCGTGAGAGGTTGTACAGCCTACTGGACGGGAACTCACTGCCCGGAACCAAATCAATGGCACAATCATACGGACGGTGGGGGGGAAGTGTGAGAGCCAGATCCTTGCTGAACACGTCGACAAGGTCGTGGTACTCCACCGGCACCGTCCCCAGATTGGGCGGGACTCTGACCTCCTGCTTAGCTTGGGAGCCGGGAGGAACCGAGGAACCTAGACACACCCGATGGCAGGTCTCGCTCCACTGAACCACTACCCCGGACGGACAATCAATCCGGGGATTGTGCTTCAACATCCAGGGAAATCCTAAAACCACACGGGAGGTGGCCTGAGTCACAAAAAACTCGATCACCTCCCGGTGATTTCCTGACACCACCAGAGTTACAGGTGGTGTCTTATGCGTGATCGGAGGGAGTAGGGAGCCATCTAGTGCCCGAACCTGTACAGGCGAGGTAAGCGCCACCAGAGGGAGCCCTATCTCCCTGGCCCATCTGCTGTCCAGCAGATTCCCCTCAGAGCCCGTGTCCACCAGTGCTGGGGCCTTCAGGGTTGAGTCCTCATAAAGGATCATAACTGGGAGTCGTGTGGCAATGTGGGTGTGTCCCACGTGAATGTCTCGGCCCACCCCTAGCCCAGTTTCTAGGGGCGGGCGTTGGAGTTTAACCGCTCGGGGCAGTCTCTCATATGGTGCTCTATTGCACCACAAACAAAACAAGCTCCGTGGGCCCGTCTCCTCTGTGCATCCGGTGCCCTAAATGTTGCCCTACTCGTGTCCATAGCTTTGTCAGCAGGGGGAGCTGTGGCCCCACGGAGCGCAGGGGCCGTGGAGCGTGGGGAAGGCGGAGCGCGGTCGGAACCGGAAGGGAGAGGGACGGCGCGTGCCCGGCCACGCCCTTCGTCTCGTTCCCGCCGACGTTCTTCTAACCGGTTGTCTAACTGTATGACAAGATCGATGAGCCCGTCTAAATCCTGCGGTTCGTCCTTAGCCACCAGGTGCTCCTTAAGAACCAAAGACAGTCCGTTTACAAAGGCGGCGTGGAGGGCAGTGCTATTCCAGCCGGACCTCGCAGCCGCAATGCGGAAGTCGACTGCATAGGCAGCTGCGCTCCGACGCCCCTGTCTCATTGACAGTAGCACGGTTGAAGCGGTTTCGCCTCTATTAGGGTGATCGAACACGGTTCTGAGCTCCCTTACAAACCCATCGTATGTCAGAAGGAGCCGTGAATTCTGCTCCTAGAGCGCTGTAGCCCAAGCACGTGCCTCACCGCGAAGCAGGTTTATTACATAAGCTACTTTACTAGCATCAGTTGCGTACATGACGGGACGCTGTGCGAAGACGAGCGAGCACTGCATAAGAAAATCCGCGCACGTCTCCACACAGCCTCCGTACGGCTCTGGGGGGCTTATGTATGCTTCCGGGGAAGGTGGGAGAGGTCGTTGAACAACCAGTGGAACGTCTATGTTACGCACAGGGTCTATGGGAGGGAGAGCCGCAGCGGCGCCCGGAGGGCGCGCTTCCACCTGCGCGGCGAGAGCCTCCACCCTGCGGTTCAGGAGGACGTTCTGCTCGGTCATCAAATCTAACCGAGTCGTGAAAGCGGTGAGGATCCGCTGCAACTCACCGATTACCCCTCCTGCGGACGCCTGCGCGTCCTGTTCTTCCATTGGCCGTTCAACAGCCGGTTGACGCCCCTCGGGATCCATGACGTTGGCCGAGATATCCTGTTGTGAAAGTGTAGGAACACGGACCCACAACAGGGGGCGCAAATGAACGGACAATGGAGGAATCAAATAACACTGTTTTTACTGTTGTGAAAAAAGGCACAACAAATACAACCGATTACAATATGGAGATTGAGTCTAATTACAACGGTGTCGTGTGGGCAGGCTCGACGATAGGAGACGTCTGTCCAAGTCGAACCGGAACCAACCCGATTTCCTCTGCCACCGAACCCCGGGAATACTGGAGCCGCCAAGTCCCGAATTCCCAGGTGGCCACTGCCTCCGCTCGTCGGATCCGGTACTGCTGGCAGGAAACAGAAACAGTCAGGTGTGGATGCGGCTGCACCCAGCAACACGGAGGGTGGAGAGTCCACCTCCACCTCTCGTCAACAACAATCAAGAAATGTAGGCAGGTGAGTACTTATCCACACGCTGTCTGATAGTCAGCTGTCCTACAGATAATCACAAGAACACAATTAAAGTCACACGTATGTGTAGGCTGAGTTGGTTACCTCTTTGGTAAGGCGATATCTCGGCAAATGAGGTGGAGATGCCGTCCTGCTGATATACCTCCTTATTGATTGGGATCAGCTGTCTCCAGTGATGGGTGACAGCTGTCATCCTGGCTGCTCCCGTAAGGCGGCAGCGCCCTCCGGTGCCTGGAGCCCGCACTCCAGGCAGGGCGCCCTCTAGTGGTGGTGGGCCAGCAGTACCTCCTCTTCAGCGGCCCACACAACACAACAGGTCATATACTGCTTTTAGTCTGTCAATCAATCTACACAAAAGATGACGCGTGGGCAAGCCCGAGGGTAGGAGACGCCTATCCAGAGAAGAGCCGGGACCCACGAGGTTCCACCGCCAACGGAGACCTGCAACACACCGGAGCCGCCAAGTCCTGAGTCCCCAGGTGGCCACCGCTTCCAGCTGTCAGATCCGGTACTGCTGGCAGGAACAGACACAGGTTAAAGGTGGGTGTGTTTACACCCAGCAAACAGTCAGCAAAAATACAGTTCCTTCCTGAGGGAAAAACCTCCACCTCCAAACACAGGAACACAGAGTACGTGCAGTGCCTTATGTATCACTTAAAGTCTGAAGTGAGGAGTGGAGACGCCAACTCCTCCAACTTCCACAAACTCGGCTACAAGCTGCAAGTGTACATAAAGGTTACGACTGCAAAAAGCTCTGCTGCAAAACGTGTGCGTACGGCATAGAACGGCTGAGTAGTTTACCTAACGGGTAAGCTGATAACTCGGCAGAGTTATGGTGTCCTTCCCAGGCTTTTATGGATCAGGTGATGGGTGTTTGATGACTGACAGCTGTCAATACCGGTGCTCCTGAGAGGCGACTGCACCCTCTGGTGCCTGAAACCCGACGACAGGCAGGGCGCCCTCTGGTGGTGAGCCAGCAGTACCTCCTCTTCGGGCGGCCCACACAACATAGTGTAGAGTTCAGTGGTTTGAACTCACACAGATATTTAAATTTAGCCTGATTGTTATCATTGTGGAATGTCTGATTTACATTTTCTCAGTATTGTTCAATGAAATATCAGAAAACAATTAAAAATACCATCTCAGTTTTCTGTAATCCAGGTTGATATCATGAAATGATCCAAAACCTAAAAAATAAATAATAAATCACAATTATTTTTGAAACACAATGCTACTGCTTTATGCAACAAGAAGCAAAATGAATTTAATCTGTAGATTATTTATTTGTAATGCAAACACTGTTAACAAACAGAAGCTAACCAGCTAATTGATATAATTTGTATTATACATTTGTTCTCTTAAGCCCCGGTCACATGGCACTAACGAAGGACACCAAAGCCAAAACGAAACAAGAAATCTGGACTTATGTTGAGTTTAACCGTCGTCCAGCTTCGTTCCTGTAGCTGGCGCGTTGTCAGAATATTCAAACTGTTGAAAAATGTGAACGAATCCCGATGACAACTTCAATTCGTCAGTATTCTGTTTTGCTTTCTGTCTTGACAGTTCCTCATCATTTGCGTAGTTCCCGTACTGTCAGCGTTCTGTTTGATTGTCGTTCAACTTCGTCCAACCTCCCAAGTCCGACGTCTTGACAATATTTGAACTGATCAATAACTAAAGATCCGACGAGCTGAACGTGACTCGTCCATGTGTAGGAAGAAAAGCAACATTTTCATACAGAAACAGTAGAGGCAAGAACGTTTGATCAACTACCTTAATTATTTACGCACGTTGCAGCCGTCTCTGGCTCCAATGTGCATGTGCACGCACACGTTGTTGTAGTGAAGACAGACCTGTTGTCAAGACAATGCAGCTGCAGGTGGCTGTGGAGAGCACAGACTCGCTGCAGAAATGATCACAGCGTCAAGGTTGCCGTTTGCTTTGTTTTCCTTTTGTTAGTTTCGGTTTCATTTCGGCCTTTTATACGCTCTGCACTCACAGGCTTTTCGGTGATGAGAGAAGTGCAAGCTCATTCGTCCACTTTTTCTCAACGATTTGTGGCTTTGTGACTTTTTTCCTTCGTTTAGCTAACGCAGTGTGCCATGTGACCGGGCCCTTAGACTGAGCATGTCCTTCTCATTCAGATCTTCTTGTTTTACAACAGTTGGCATTCAGCTGAATGGTGTATTACTGCCACCTTCTGCTCCCGAGTATGTATCAGATAGTAAAGGTACCTTGACACACAAATTTGATCATCACACTGGCATGCGTGCCAGTAAGTAAACTTATAAACTGTTGTAAACTGTGTGTGAACTGTGCGCGGCTGCATGCCAGTGCACAAAGAAAATTTTGAAACCTTCAAAATTTATAGCATGCATAAATTTCATGCCACTTGCGTGAACTAGTCATGAATATTGCACAACCTATTTGAAAACATTGTGTGTCACTGCATGCAAGGCATTTGAACGTGAAATTAGATTATGAAGAGATGGTACATCTATAATAAATATAACTTTGCAGATCCATTATACAACTCATAAGAGGGAATGAAATGCAACTGTTTTGCCAATCCATTACAATGTATATTATAAATAGTTCCCTTTTGAGACAAGTTTCCAAATGTGTTCTCCACCGCATGACAAGCACGAGACAACCTGCACCTATAGATAGTTTCTCTGTGATTCTGAGAGCGATGAGAGAATGGTTTCACTAGCCAAGATCTGAGCGCAAATGCTTCATCGATTTGAAATGATATGGCACAGGCTTTATTTTATATAGCGTGGCATCAAGCGGGACAAAGCGGGATGCATTGGCACGACAAATTGCACAGTACTGAGGGGATCAAATTCGTGCAAGTGTCAAGGTGGCTTAACTCAATCAGATCAGTATACTTTACAGGAACATCTTATCATGCATGTAGACACCACCATCTTGTGGCAAAAAATAATAATGCACTATATTTTTGACAGAAGTCACTTTGAAATATAAATTGCAGGACCAGTCAAACAAGTTAAAAAAAAGTGACCAACTTACAGTCCAGAAAATATGGTAAATTCATCTGCAGAGGTGACCTTTTGTACTGGTGAATTGATTAAATGTTTAGGCAGACCCAGCTTCAATTTCAAGCTGCTTTTGTCTCTTCAATATTGCAAGATTTTTATTTGTTTTTTTTAAGATTTTGAGAATTTAGAACAAGAATTCAAATGAGAAATTGTTAGGTTTTACAGAAAAGAATGAGAGAAAGGTTGACTATACAGCAGAGCAGATGCAGCAATATAAGATAAGATAAAATAAAATAAGATCAGATAATTCTTTAATAGTCCCACCGTGGTTAAATTTATGTTACAGCAGAATAGGAACAGTCACAGAACAACAGTGAATAAATTGAATTGAAAATTGAATAGATTATACTTTGTACAAGCAGAAAGAATGTTTTGTAATATTGCACGAGTGTTCAAGTGATGTTGTACATGAATGTACAAGTATTATTGCACAGAATGTGTAGTATTATTGCAAATGGCTGAAAAATTATTGTTATAATGATATTAATGAGACTCCCATGGTTGTGGAGTCTGACAGCAGCAGGCAGGAAGGACGTGCGGTATCGCTCCTTCATGCACTTTGGGTGGAGCAGCCTGTCACTGAAGGAGCTTTCCGGTGCAATCAGTGTGTCATTCATTCGCCCTTTTCAGGTTTCAAATCCCGCAAAACCTCACAGAGGTCGCCGCGCTGCGAGATCTCAGGAACATTGAGAACTGCATTGAGACGCTCTGATCGGGCTGCACTTTAACCGCTGCACACAGACAACACCATTAACATCGCAACATAAAACTATTTTTATATTGTGGCTAAAACTCTTATGAATATATTCTCTGGGTTTATAGACATTGTTATTGTGTTTGTTTTATGTAAATATGCGAGAATCACAGGCTGTCTCTCCGTTATTTTCATTGGGAGCTGCTGTGAGCAACAATCGCTTCCTGATCATGTCGTTCTGGGGAAAAGTGAAGTTTGCTCTTTAACGTCTTGATTATTGTCCTTTACAACACTGTTTGTCCTCTTTGTTCCAGACTAATATATATATATATATATATATATATATATATATATATATATATATATATATATATATATATATATATATATATATATATATGTCTGAAAGTCGGTTTGCGTTTATTAAATTCCGCACATATTAAATGTAGCAGACACAGATTATTTGTTATAATTGTTTTAGCAAGTTTTCAGGGTATCATGCAGCAGTCTCTTATTAACATGATGAAAAGCATAAAAAATTACATTTTTGTAGTATAATATTCATTTACAATTGTCATCGTGTGGATTCTCTATGTTGTTTTGACAGCAGCGACTCTCTGGCGTGCAAGGGATTATGGGATACATGAAAATCCTGAATGGGGTGGGAGGCATTCTCCAGCAGGGATGACAGCTTAGTCGTCATCCTCCTTTCTCCTACCTCCTGCACCGAGTCCAGGAGACTTCCTAGGACAGAGCTGGCCTTCCTGATCACTTTGTCAAGTCTCCTTCTCTCAGCAGTTGTGATACTGCTGCTCCAGCAGACCACTTCGTAGAAAATGGCTGATGCCACTACAGAGTCAAAGAAGGCCCTCAGGAGCGCCCCCTGTACTCCACAGGACCTGAGTCACCTCAGCAGGTAGAGTCTGCTCTGGCCTTCCTTATAAAGTGCAGCAGTGTTGTTTGACTTTTAGGCATCCACTATCTCAGTATCCGTTCCCTGGATCTTTACTGGTGTCGGTGCAGCGCGCCTGTGCCTGCGGAAGTCCACCACCAGCTGTTTGGTTTTTCCTGCATTGATCTGGAGGCGGTTCCGCTGACACCAATCCACAAAGTCCTGGGTCACCCCTCTGTGCTCTCTGTCATCCTCGTCAGTGATGAGGCCGGCCATAGCAGAGTCGTCAGAGAATGCAGCCATTCATTTCAAATATGTAACGTAAAATAACAGTTTGGCTTCACATACGAGGTCTGTGAGAAAAGTATCGTACCTTTTTGTTTTTTTCAAAAACTATATGGATTTGATTCATATGTTTTTACATCAGCCAAGCTTGAACCTTCGTGCGCATGCGTGAGTTTTTCCACGCCTGTCGGTTGCGTCATTCGCCTGTGAGCACGCCTTGTGGGAGGAGTGGTCCAGCCCCCTCATCGGATTTTCATTGTCAGGAAATGGCGGAATGATTTGGGCTTTTTTTCCATCAGAATTTTTTCAGAAACTGTTAGAGACAAGCAGCTGGAAACCATTCGAAAAATGTATCTGGCTTTCGGTGAAAATTTCACGGGCTTCACAGAGAATAAGGACTGTTACTACAGCTTTAAGGATGCCCCACAATGGCGCACGGCGCGCCGCGCTCCGAGCCGCCATCGAGAGGCAGAAAACACCACATCATTTCTAAATGGATCGAATTTTCACCGAAAGCCAGATAAATTTTTCAAATGGTTTCCAGCTGCTTGTCAATCTAACAGTTTCTGAAAAAATTCTGATGGGGAAAAAAAGCCCAAATCATTCCGCCATTTCCTCGTAATGAAACAACAACGAGAGGGGTGGAGCAGTGCTCACTCAAAGCCTGCTCACAGGCGAATGACGCAACCGACAGGCGTGGAAAAACTCACGCATGCGCACGAAGGTTCAAGCTTGGCTGACGTAAAAACATATGAATCAAATCCATATAGTTTTTGAAAATAATTAAAAGGTACGATACGTTTCTCACAGACCTCGTACACTTGGATTGTAAGATTTAAAAATAACTGAAAAAGAAATCAATTAATGGTTAGATATGTGCTGCACATATTGTGTATAGATGACAACTACAACCCCAGTTTCAATGAAGTTGGGACGTTGTGTAAAATGTAAATAAAAACAGAAAACAATGATTTGCAAATCCTATTCAACCTATATTCAATTGAATTCACCACAAAGACAAGATATTTAATGTTCAAACTGATAAACTTTATTGCTTTTGTGCAAATATTTGCTCATTTTGAAATGGATGGCTGCAACATGTTTCAAAAAAGCAAAGACAGTGGTATGTTTACCACTGTGTTACATCACCTTTCCTTCTAACAACACTCAATAAGCGTTTGGGAACTGAGGACACTAATTGTTGAAGCTTTGTAGGTGGAATTCTTTCCCATTCTTGCTTGATGTATGACTTCAGTTGTTCAACAGTCCGGGGTCTCCGTGCCGTATTTTGCACTTCATAATGTGCCACACATTTTCAATGGGCAACAGATCTGGACTGCAAACAGGGCAGTCTAGTACCCGCACTCTTTTACTATGAAGCCACGCTGTTGTAACACATGCAGAATGTCTTGCTGAAATAAGCAGAGACGTCCCTGAAAAAGATGTTGCTTGGATGGCATCATGGATGTACCTTTCAGCATTGATGGTTCCATCGCAGATGTGTAAGTTGCCCATGCCATGGGCACTAACACACTCTGCACTGGTAACAATGTGGATGTTTTTTTTTCCTCTTTTGTCCAGAGGACATGACATCCATGATTTCCAAAAACAATTTGAAATGTGGACTCATCAGACCACAGCACACTTTCCGCTTTGTGTCTGTCCATTTCAAATGAGCTTGGGCCCAGACAAGATGGCAGTGTTTCTGGATGTTGTTGATGTATGGCTTTCGCTTTGCATGGTAGAGTTTTAATTTGCACTTGTAGTGACAAACTCTGTTAACTGACTGGTTTTCTGAAGTGTTCCTGAGCCCACGCGGTAAGGTCCTTTACACAATGATGTCAGTTTTTAATGTAATGCCGCCTGAGGGATCGAAGGTCACGGGCATTCACTGTTGGTTTTTAGCCTTGTCGCTTACTTGTAGAAAGTTCTCCAGATTCTCTGAATCTTCTGATTATATTATGGACTGTAGATGATGGAATCCCTAACTTCCTTGCAATTGAACATTGAGAAATATTGTTCTTAAACTGTTGGGCTATTTTTTTCATGCAGTTGTTCACAAAGTTGTGATTCTTGCCCTGTCTTTGCTTGTGAATGGCTGAACCTTTTGGGGATGCTCTTTTATACCCAGTCATGACACTCACCTGTTTCCAATTAACCTGTTCACCTGTGGAATCTTCCAAACGGGTTTTCTTTGAGCATTCACAACCACAGGCAGTGGGATGGTTTGCAAATTATTTCTCTAGCAGAACCCAGGCGGTTCAGCCAGATGGTTTCATATCTGTGGTACTGCATATATAAAGGTGTGCCTCAAGGGGTTCAGTTCTGGGACCGCTCTTATTTACTATTTTTATTAACTGCCTGGGACAGAATGTTCCAAATGCAAATTTTCATTTTCATGCTGATGATATGGTCATTTACTGCTGTGCACCTACACCTTCACTAGCTTTTGTACATCTTCAGCATGCTTTTAATTTGGTTCAGGATCAGCTTAGGCAGCTGCAACTTGTTCTGAATGTGAAGAAAACTAAACTCATGTTTTCATCTACAGGAGCAACAGGAACATGGTCTGAGAAAATTGTTAATATTGACAGGCAAGAAATTGAGCTTGTATCTTCTTTTAAGTATCTGGGGTTTTTATTGGATGAAAGCTTGTCTTTTAAAGGGCATATTCAGCATGTTGTTAGAAAGCTGAAAGTTTTATTAGGTTTTTATTATAGAAACAAGTCCTGTTTCTCTTTTAATGCCTACATTCTTACCTCTCCTTGATTATGGTGATTTTTTTTTATACATGAATGCCTCTGCTCAGAGTCTGCAAATGTTGGACAGTGTGTACCATGGAGCTTTGAGATTTATAACAAATTATGTTTTTTAACTCATCGCTGTACTTTATTCACTAAAGTTAGTTGGACATCTGTAAGTATACTCCATCTTGGACATTGGTATGTGTTCATTTACAAAGCTGTTCTTGGGAAAATTCCTGATTACCTTTCCTCCTTATTGATTTTGAAGGATGGATCACATAACCTGAGATCATCGAGCTCGAGATAATCGAGATAATTATAGTGGGCGATTTTAACATCCACACAGATGCTGAGAATGACAGCCTCAACACTGCATTTAATCTATTATTAGACTCTATTGGCTTTGCTCAAAAAGTAAATGAGTCCACCCACCACTTTAATCATATCTTAGATCTTGTTCTGACTTATGGTATGGAAATAGAAGACTTAACAGTATTCCCTGAAAACTCCCTTCTGTCTGATCATTTTTTAATAACATTTACATTTACTCTGATGGACTACCCAGCAGTAGGGAATAAGTTTCATTACACTAGAAGTCTTTCAGAAAGCGCTGTAACTAGGTTTAAGGATATGATTCCTTCTTTGTGTTCTCTAATGCCATGTGGCAACACGGTGCAGAGTGGCTACCTAGGCTCTGTAAGGGAGATAGAGTATCTCGTCAATAGTTTTACATCCTCATTGAAGACAACTTTGGATGCTGTAGCTCCTCTGAAAAAGAGAGCTTTAAATCAGAAGTGTCTGACTCCATGGTATAACTCTCAAACTCGTAGCTTAAAGCAGATAACCCGTAAGTTGGAGAGGAAATGGCGTCTCACTAATTTAGAAGATCTTCACTTAGCCTGGAAAAAGAGTCTGTTGCTCTATAAAAAAGCCCTCCGTAAAGCTAGGACATCTTTCTACTCATCACTAATTGAAGAAAATAAGAACAACCCCAGGTTTCTTTTCAGCACTGTAGCCAGGCTGACAAAGAGTCAGAGCTCTATTGAGCTGAGTATTCCATTATCTTTAACTAGTAATGAGTTCATGACTTTCTTTGCTAACAAAATTTTAACTATTAGAGAAAAAATTACTCATAACCATCCCAAAGACGTATCGTTATCTTTGGCTGCTTTCAGTGATGCCGGTATTTGGTTAGACTCTTTCTCTCCGATTGTTCTGTCTGAGTTATTTTCATTAGTTACTTCATCCAAACCATCAACATGTTTATTAGACCCCATTCCTACCAGGCTGCTCAAGGAAGCCCTACCATTATTTAATGCTTCGATCTTAAATATGATCAATCTATCTTTGTTAGTTGGCTATGTACCACAGGCTTTTAAGGTGGCAGTAATTAAACCATTACTTAAAAAGCCATCACTTGACCCAGCTATCTTAGCTAATTATAGGCCAATCTCCAACCTTCCTTTTCTCTCAAAAATTCTTGAAAGGGTAGTTGTAAAACAGCTAACTGATCATCTGCAGAGGAATGGTCTATTTGAAGAGTTTCAGTCAGGTTTTAGAATTCATCATAGTACAGAAACAGCATTAGTGAAGGTTACAAATGATCTTCTTATGGCCTCGGACAGTGGACTCATCTCTGTGCTTGTTCTGTTAGACCTCAGTGCTGCTTTTGATACTGTTGACCATAAAATTTTATTACAGAGATTAGAGCATGCCATAGGTATTAAAGGCACTGCGCTGCGGTGGTTTGAATCATATTTGTCTAATAGATTACAATTTGTTCATGTAAATGGGGAATCTTCTTCACAGACTAAAGTTAATTATGGAGTTCCACAAGGTTCTGTGCTAGGACCAATTTTATTCACTTTATATATGCTTCCCTTAGGCAGTATTATTAGACGGTATTGCTTAAATTTTCATTGTTACGCAGATGATACCCAGCTTTATCTATCCATGAAGCCAGAGGACACACACCAATTAGCTAAACTGCAGGATTGTCTTACAGACATAAAGACATGGATGACCTCTAATTTCCTGCTTTTAAACTCAGATAAAACTGAAGTTATTGTTCTTGGCCCCACAAATCTTAGAAACATGGTGTCTAACCAGATCCTTACTCTGGATGGCATTACCCTGACCTCTAGTAATACTGTGAGAAATCTTGGAGTCATTTTTGATCAGGATATGTCATTCAAAGCGCATATTAAACAAATATGTAGGACTGCTTTTTTGCATTTACGCAATATCTCTAAAATCAGAAAGGTCTTGTCTCAGAGTGATGCTGAAAAACTAATTCATGCATTTATTTCCTCTAGGCTGGACTATTGTAATTCATTATTATCAGGTTGTCCTAAAAGTTCCCTAAAAAGCCTTCAGTTAATTCAAAATGCTGCAGCTAGAGTGCTGACGGGGACTAGAAGGAGAGAGCATATCTCACCCATATTGGCCTCTCTTCATTGGCTTCCTGTTAATTCTAGAATAGAATTTAAAATTCTTCTTCTTACTTATAAGGTTTTGAATAATCAGGTCCCATCTTATCTTAGGGACCTCGTAGTACCATATCACCCCAATAGAGCACTTCGCTCTCAGACTGCAGGCTTACTTGTAGTTCCTAGGGTTTGTAAGAGTAGAATGGGAGGCAGAGCCTTCAGCTTTCAGGCTCCTCTCCTGTGGAACCAGCTCCCAATTCAGATCAGGGAGACAGACACCCTCTCTACTTTTAAGATTAGGCTTAAAACTTTCCTTTTGCTAAAGCTTATAGTTAGGGCTGGATCAGGTGACCCTGAACCATCCCTTAGTTATGCTGCTATAGACGTAGACTGCTGGGGGGTTCCCATGATGCACTGTTTCTTTCTCTTTTTGCTCTGTATGCACCACTCTGCATTTAATCATTAGTGATCGATCTCTGCTCCCCTCCACAGCATGTCTTTTTCCTGGTTCTCTCCCTCAGCCCCAACCAGTCCCAGCAGAAGACTGCCCCTCTCTGAGCCTGGTTCTGCTGGAGGTTTCTTCCTGTTAAAAGGGAGTTTTTCCTTCCCACTGTAGCCAAGTGCTTGCTCACAGGGGGTCGTTTTGACCGTTGGGGTTTTACATCATTATTGTATGGCCTTGCCTTACAATATAAAGCGCCTTGGGGCAACTGTTTGTTGTGATTTGGCGCTATATAAAAAAAAAATTGATTGATTGATTGATTGATTGATTTGTACAGTTTGTTGTCCCCAGAGTTCGAACTGAACTGGGAAAGAAGGCCTTTAGGTTTTCTGCACCCACTACATGGAATAATCTGCAGACTGAATTTAAACTGTCTTTGACTGTTTTTAAATCTGCAGTTAAAAGGCTGGAATGCAGACTTTCTGAATGTCACTGTTTTAACTGATGTTTTCTTACATATTTGTACTGTATTGAGTCTGCGTGACTGTTTGTTGAAACTGTGTATTCAAATCAAATCAATTTTATTTATATAGCGCCAAATTACAACAACAGTTGCCCCAAGGCGCTTTATATTGTAAGGCAAAAGCCAAACAATAATTACAGAAAACCCCAACGGTCAAAACGACCCCCTATGAGCAAGCACTTGGTGACAGTGGGAAGGAAAAACTCCCTTTTTAACAGGAAGAAACCTCCAGCAGAACCAGGCTCAGGGAGGGGCAGTCTTGTGCTGGGACTGGTTGGGGCTGAGGGGGGAGTGGTGCATACAGAGCAAAAAGAGAAAGAAACACTCAGTGCATCATGGGAACCCCCCAGCAGTCTAAGTCTATAGCAGCATAACTAAGGGATGGTTCAGGGTCACCTGATCCAGCCCTAACTATAAGCTTTAGAAAAAACGGAAAGTTTTAAACCTAATCTTAAAAGTAGAGAGGGTGTCTGTCTCCCTGATCCGAATTGGGAACTGGTTCCACAGGAGGGGAGCCTGAAAGCTGAAGGCACTGCCTCCCATTCTACTCTTAAAAACCCTAGGAACTACAAGTAAGCCTGCAGTCTGAGAGCGAAGCACTCTATTGGGGTGATATGGTACTAAGAGGTCCCTAAGATAAGATGGGACCTGATTATTCAAAACCTTATAAGTAAGAAGAAGAATTTTAAATTCTGTTCTAGAATTAACAGGAAGCCAATGAAGAGAGGCCAATATGGGTGAAATATGCTCTCTCCTTCTAGTCCCCGTCAGTACTCTAGCTGCAGCATTTTGAATTAACTGAAGGCTTTTCAGGGAACTTTTAGGACAACCTGATAATAATGAATTACAATAGTCCAGCCTAGAGGAAATAAATGCATGAATTAGTTTTTCAGCATCACTCGGAGACAAGACCTTTCTAATTTTAGAGCTATTGCGCAAATGTAAAAAAGCAGTTCTACATATTTGCTTAATATGTGCATTGAAGGACATATCCTGATCAAAAATGACTCCAAGATTTCTCACAGTATTACTAGAGGTCAGGGTAATACCATCCAGAGTAAGGATCTGGTTAGACACCATGTTTCTAAGATTTGTGGGGCCAAGTACAATAACTTCAGTTTTATCTGAATTTAAAAGCAGGAAATTAGAGGTCATCCATGTCTTTATGTCTGTAAGACATTCCTGCAGTTTAACTAATTGGTGTGTGTCCTCTGGCTTCATGGATAGATAAAGCTGGGTATCATCTGTGTAACAATGAAAATTTAAGCAATGCTTTCTAATAATACTGCCCAAGGGAAGCATGTATAAAGTGAATAAAATTGGTCCTAGCACAGAACCTTGTGGAACTCCATAATTAACCTTAGTCTGTGAAGAAGACTCCCCATTTACATTAACAAATTGTAATCTATTAGATAAATATGATTCAAACCACCGCAGCGCAGTGCCATTAATACCTATGGCATGCTCTAATCTCTGTAATAAAATTTGATGGTCAACAGTATCAAAAGCAGCACTGAGGTCTAACAGGACAAGCACAGAGATGAGTCCACTGTCTGAGGCCATAAGAAGATCATTTGTAACCTTCACTAATGCTGTTTCTGTACTATGATGAATTCTGAAACCTGACTGAAACTCTTCAAATAGACCATTCCTCTGCAGATGATCAGTTAGCTGTTTTACAACTACCCTTTCAAGAATTTTTGAGAGAAAAGGAAGGTTGGAGATTGGCCTATAATTAGCTAAGATAGCTGGGTCAAGTGATGGCTTTTTAAGTAATGGTTTAATTACTGCCATGGTATTGCTGCCATTTTTGGTCAGGTCTCCCTTGAAAAAGAGATCTTCTGATCTCAGGGGGACAAACCTGGTGAAATAAAGGTTACAACAACATTCATCAACTTTCCCAGTGTTTTGTTGCCCCTGTCCCAGCTTTTTTGAACTGTGTTGCAGGCATCCATTTCAAAATGAGCAAATATTTGCACAAAAACAAAAAAGTCTATCAGTTTGAAGATTAAATATCTTCTCTTTGTGGTGTATTCAACTGAATATATGTTGAAGAGCATTTGCCAATCATTGTATTCTGTTTTTATTTACATTTCACACAACGTCCAACTTCATTGGAACTGGGGTTGTAACACACATGTATGTGCCAAGCTAGAGCATTACACAGATTTTTAAATGTGCGTGAAGCCCATGAGTGAAGTGATTTGTTATGAATGGAAACTGACATTTGTGACATTTAGCCGTGCATTGCTGTGCTGAAAAGTGAGACGATGGTGACAGATGAATGGTAGAATAATCACTCTCATTGTGTAATCTGTGGTTTCCATGTCGTTAGCTCCTTGGCACAGAACTGATGCCAGATTGTTTTGTGCTGTGCAGTGAGTTCTTCCAGGAACTAATGTCTGATCTAATCTTGAACCGTGTGTGTGCCCTGAGAATCCTGTTCTGCCAGCCTTGTGACCCAGTTTTGCACTTGTCTCCTATTACTTCCCTGTTCATCTTCTGACAACCCAGAAGAGGAACCCGGTACGGACTAGAGGTTGACCGATAGGGCTTTTTCAGGGCCAATACTGATTATTGCTTGTGTAGGAGGCCAGAAACAATATTTGAAACTAATATTTTCCTGCAAAAAAAAAGGTGTCAAAATTTAGAATAACACAAACACAAAACATTCTTGAAATGCCTTCTGGCATGTGTTTAATTAACAGAAACCTTCAACATGACCTTCACACAAAAAGTGCAGGGAGCTATAAGCAGCATTATAATGAAGTTGAACAAATTAACAAATAATTAAACACAACACCATCTGCACTCTGCTGCCTTCTTTGACACCAGTCTGTGGGACAGTAGTAACTTTCAGCGTTGATAGGCTGAAGTTGTGATGTCTAAAGGCACCTTGACACTTGCACAAATTTGATCCACACACTGGCAGGCAATCTGGCGTGCCAGTGTGTAAACGTGTCCTAAACTGTGCATGAACTGTGCGTGGCTGTGTCAGTGCACAAAGAAAACTTTGAAATGTTCAAAATTTCTGGCACGTATTAATTTCGTGCCACTTGCATGAACTAGCCGTGAACATTGTGCAGTCTGTTCAAAAAACTGCGTGTCAGTGCGTGTCATTGCATGCAGGGAATCTGAATGATTATGAAGAGATGTTACATCTATAATTAACATATTTTTACAGATACAGGGTGTCCCCCCAAAAAAGTGACAGAAAAATAAAGCCATAGACAATCTATACACCTTTGGATGCTGATATCTGCCATATGTCATCTTGAAGCATATCTCAGGGAATTTTATCTCTGGTGTTCAACTTTTATCTCAATTTGTAAGAGTTTTGTCATTCACAAGATGTGCTCACTATGTGCACCGCTCCTCTGGTTCGGGCAGATCTCCCTTTGTTAACATTGTGAACAGTTCTGTCAGTGTGAAACTTCTTTGCAATCCTCCATATTGTCTTTCTATCTGGAGCTTTTCTAACTGCAAAATGACATTGATATTGTCATTGGATTTGCACAATCGATTTGGTCTCAAAGTAGAATTGCACCAGTTTACCTTTCTGATCGATTGTAAGCGGCATCCTCATTAGATCAGTGTCAAACTACATCATAAGAAATTCCTCACGTATATCTTGATGTCTGAAAAAAAAAACCTGAATTCAGATTAGCCATTGCAGAATTAGAGTCAAATGATGTGGTACTTTTTTGGGGACACCCTGTACATTATTTAGTTCAGAAGAAGGAATGAACATGCAGCTGTTTTACCATTACATTACAGTATGTATTGATAAGGAAAGGGTTGATATAATCTGAACGGTGACTGGAGAGGATGCTGGCGCTGACTGTTCGCCGCTTCTGTACAAATCCATCCAATCCATTAACTTATTTCACTGTAGTTTTCGGGTGTACTTCAGTGGGATAGCGCCTGGAGATTTTCTACTCACTGTATGATCTCCAGAAGCTGTCTCTGCACAGGGGCTAGGAAGCCTGATGGCCCCTGGTCTGGGCAGACAGAGCTAAAGCTGCTGCTAGCTGCTATTCCAGTGGCTCTGCGATGTCTGGTCATCCTCCACAGACACCGTGTCTCCTCCACATTTAACTGGATGTGTACACATGGTCTGCCATCCCTGTGGAAGCTGTGGATCATCCTCCCCGCAAGTCTAGCTATCATCGATTACTGTTCACTGGGTACATGGCTAACAACAATTAGCACCGGTGCTACCTCTCTCATCATGCAGACCGATACCCTGTCGCACTCTTGCTGGCTATACAACGGCGAATCACCGCTACCACCAACACTGGATTTACCGCGCAGACCTAGCTATATCCACAGGGAATCGGGCTGCCAGTTTACTTTACTGAAACACAGCGGTGAGAGCTCCATCTCATCTCTCTGGTCTGTAGTATGTCCCGTCACACGACAGCTGCATCTTAATCTGTGACGTCATCAGAGCACTGCCACACTGGGTACTGATATTGCAGGGAAACGCCGGAATGTCAGAAAACCCTGAGTGGACTACAGTGTTCTTCGCCTAATAAACAAGCTGGACTCTCAAAAACCCATCACACTTGAACAACTAAATGTTCAATCTGTTGGGAAAGTGTAGTGACACGGACCCACAACAGGGGGCACAAATGAACGGTCAATAGATGAGCCAAAAAGTAACAATTTAATGTTGTGAATGTGCACAACGAACATACAGACAATCTCAATATCACAACAGTCAATACACAAAGGTGACGTGTGGGCAGGCTCGAGGATAGAAGACGTCTGTCCTGAGGAGAGCCGGAACCACACGATTTCCGCCGCCCCAGAACCTGGTGAATACTGGAGCCGCCAAGTCCCGAATTCCCAGGTGATCACCGTCCCCGACTGTGGGATCTGGTACTGCTGGCGAAGAACAAAGACAGTCAAGTGTGGGTGTGTGTACACCCAGTAACAACAACGGTGGGAATGCCACCTCCACCTCTCACTCAATACTTGCAGCGGTCTCAGCTGAAAAGGAACGCCGTCTTGCACAGCCTCCTCAAAAACGACCGGTTCTCCTGCAAACACTCACAATAAACAGATTTACAAAAGGCTGATGATATTACCTCCTATGAAGTATGATATCTCGGCAACGAGGTGGAGATGACGTCTGGTCTTTATGGAGTGAGATGATGTTGAGTAGATGGGTGACAGCTGTCAAGAGGTAATGAGCGACAGCTGTCACCCCCGGCTGTGTCCATGGCGGCAACGCCCTCTCGTGCCTGAAGCCCGCACTTCAGGCAGGGCGCCCTCTGGTGGTGGGCCAGCAGTACCTCCTCTTCTGGCGGCCCACACAACACAATCACTGTTTAACAAAGCTGGACAGCCATATTTTAGAAAAGGGGATAGATATTATGCCTCAGTGAGACATGGCAACAGCCTGATGTTTACTCTGCCTTCATTGAGGCCTGGTCCCTGGGTATTCGTACCTAGAAAAGGCCTGCGCAACTGACCTTGGCGGGGGCCTTCCTGTTTTATATCACAGCAACATCAATCTATCTCCTCTACCTGTCCCCTCTGTTTGCTCTTTTGAAAGCCTGGTTTTCAACTGCAAACACCCATTCTCTGCCACAATAGCCCTCATCTATCACCCCCCTAAACCACTGCCATCTTTCATTTTGGACATCCATGGTTTTCTCATGTCGCTTTCCATATCCTATGCAAACATTCTGATCATTGGAGATCTCAACATACACTTGGACTCTCATACATGTCAACAAGCTTCTGATTTCAAACAAGTGCTATCTATCTCAATCTATCTCAATCTACAATAACTGGTTAATGGCCCTACACCTAGCAAGAGTCACACACTGGACGTAGTAATCACAGACTCAACCCCAATCACAGATCTCCAGGTCTATGATATTGGTGCCTCTGACCATCAGGCAGTTGTCATCAAAGTCCCCATATCCTCCAATTTTACCAAACAAAAACATCAAATAACATTTAGGAACATCAAGAACATTGACTCCTTCTCTCTCAAACGGGACCTTCAACTTCTCTCTCCCCCCCCGAATCATCAGTTGCCGACCTTGTTGGCTATTACAATAAAAGACTTAGCTCCATGCTGCACTCTCATGCTCCACTAAAAACCGGGACTGTCACATTCACCTGCTCAGCTCCCTGGTTCACTAACCAACTCCAGGCAATGAAAAGGTCTGGTCGTGTCCTGGAACAGGCCTGCAAAACATCTGGCCTGATGGTGCATAAAATGGCCTCCCAGGAACATGAAAGATCTTATGCTAAAGCTCTTTCCACTGCAAGGTCAGGACACTACTCCAACAATAATCAATAACAATCCAGATAACTCCAAAAACTATCATTTACACACAGCTCCACCCATGATACCCCAACAACACTCACTACACAACATCTGTCTCACGATGCAGCAGGAGGTCGAGAAGATCATCCGCACTTCAAAACCATCTACTTGTTTCTTAGATCCCCTTCCTTCCCCTCTGCTCAAAATTCACTTCAAGTCCATTAGTCCCATCATTACCAAAATCATTAACCTCTCTCTTGAAACTGGAACCGTCCCAATCTCCCTCAAAACAGCTCTCGTCAAACCATATCCCACATCCACATCCCTTCTCATTCTTTTTGACCTCTCTGCTGCATTTGACACCATTGACCACCACATCCTCCTGCACCGCCTCCAGCACCACATTGGCCTTTCCAACACTGCCCTTCACTGGTTCCACTCCTACGTCACTGACAGGACCGAGCACATGGTCCTGGGGGATGCTAAATCCCACCCCCACACTGTCACCTGTGGGGTCCCCCAGGGCTCCGTGCTCGTTCCCACCCTCTTCTCCATTTATATGCTTCCCCTTGGATGTATCATCAGCAGGCATGGAGTTAATTTCCACTGCTATGCTGACAACACACAGCTCTACCTCAAGGTCACCCCCTTTGCCTCCCCCTCTGCCACTGTCACTCGCCTTAGTGCCTGCCTGGAGGAGATAGGGGCATGGATGAGTCAGAACTTCCTGCAGCTGAATGGCTCAAAAATCGAAGCCATTCTAACCGGTACTTCTCACCAACTTTGCTCCTCTCCTATCACCTCCATTCCTCTCTGGCCACAGCATTCCCCTTTCTCCCTCTGTTACAAACCTTGGGATGAAATTTGACCCCCATGTTTCTTTTGACAACCATGTCACCCACATCTGCAAAACGTCCTTCTTTTACCTCTGTAATATTTCCAAACTCTGTTCTTCCCTTTTCCTCCCAGCTGCAGACAAGCTCGTCCATGCCTTCGTCTCCTCCAGGTTGGACTACTGTAATGCACTCCTCATCGGGATCCCTGGCAGGAGCATTCAAAAGCTCCAGTATGTTCAGAACAGCGCTGCCAGGGTCCTGATGAGGGTGCAGAAACACAAGCACATCACCCCCATCCTCCACACCCTCCACTGGCTCCCCGTTCACCTCCGTATTGAGTACAAGGTCCTTCTGCACACCCAACACTGTTTCTTTGGTGATGCCCCACCTACCTCACAGATCTGCTCAGTCTACACACCTCAGGTAGAACCCGGTCAGGCCAACAGCACCGTCTTCTCCTGCCCAGGACACGGTTTAAGACCATGGGGACTGAGCCTTCGAGGCTGCTGCTCCGTCTGTGGAATGCTCTTACCAGACCACCTCAGGGCCCCACAGACGGTCGATGCTTTTAAGAAATGATTAAAAATGTATCTTTTTAGGAAAGCTTACAGCCAATGTTATTAACTGATGTCTATATTTTAATGATGTTTTATTGTTATTTTTGAGATTTGGAATCAGATGTAAAGTGCAGTATAAATAAAATTTATTATTAATATATTCTAAATAATTACCTTTGCGACAAGATTCCAAATGCATTCTCCACCACACAAGACAATGTGTAGCTGTACATAATTTCTCAGAATGGTTTCATCAGTCAAGTTCTGAGAGCAAATGCGTCATTGGCTATGAAATGATTGTTTTATATAGCGTGGCGTGAAGTGGGACAAAGCGGGATGCATTAGCATGACAAATTGTGCGGCGGTGCGGGGATCAAATTCATGCAAGTGTCAACGTACCTTAACAAATCAGGGAGGGACATTCCTAAAGACCAGAAAGCACTGACTGCAGCTATATCAGAGGCAAAGTAGTACATTTTAAAATTAAATGTAAAATGTCGTTAAAATACACTTTAACCGCTAGACCATCACCTCCCTAATCGGCTTTAAAAATTACAGACACTAATAATTAGAGCATGCCATAGGTATTAAAGGCACTGCGCTGCGGTGGTTTGAATCATATTTATCTAATAGATTACAATTTGTTCATGTAAATGGGGAATCTTCTTCACAGACTAACAGACTGGAGTTCCACAAGGTTCTGTGCTAGGACCAATTTTATTCACTTTATACATGCTTCCCTTAGGCAGTATTATTAGACGGCATTGCCTAAATTTTCATTGTTACGCAGATGATACCCAGCTTTATCTATCCATGAAGCCAGAGGACACACACCAATTAGCTAAACTGCAGGATTGTCTTACAGACATAAAGACATGGATGACCTCTAATTTCCTGCTTTTAAACTCAGATAAAACTGAAGTTATTGTACTTGGCCCCACAAATCTTAGAAACATGGTGTCTAACCAGATCCTTACTCTGGATGGCATTACCCTGACCTCTAGTAATACTGTGAGAAATCTTGGAGTCATTTTTGATCAGGATATGTCATTCAAAGCGCATATTAAACAAATATGTAGGACTGCTTTTTTGCATTTACGCAATATCTCTAAAATTAGAAAGGTCTTGTCTCAGAGTGATGCTGAAAAACTAATTCATGCATTTATTTCCTCTAGGCTGGACTATTGTAATTCATTATTATCAGGTTGTCCTAAAAGTTCCCTGAAAAGCCTTCAGTTAATTCAAAATGCTGCAGCTAGAGTACTAACGGGGACTAGAAGGAGAGAGCATATCTCACCCATATTGGCCTCTCTTCATTGGCTTCCTGTTAATTCTAGAATAGAATTTAAAATTCTTCTTCTTACTTATAAGGTTTTGAATAATCAAGTCCTGTCTTATCTTAGGGACCTCATAGTACCATATCACCCCACTAGAGCGCTTCGCTGTCAGGCTTACTTGTAGTTCCTAGGGTTTGTAAGAGTAGAATGGGAGGCAGAGCCTTCAGCTTTCAGGCTCCTCTCCTGTGGAACCAGCTCCCAATTCAGATCAGGGAGACAGACACCCTCTCTACTTTTAAGATTAGGCTTAAAACTTTCCTTTTTGCTAAAGCTTATAGTTAGGGCTGGATCAGGTGACCCTGAACCATCCCTTAGTTATGCTGCTATAGACTTAGACTGCTGGGGGGGTTCCCATGATGCACTGAGTGTTTCTTTCTCTTTTTGCTCTGTATGCACCACTCTGCATTTAATCATTAGTGATTGATCTCTGCTCCCCTCCACAGCATGTCTTTTTCCTGGTTCTCTCCCTCAGCCCCAACCAGTCCCAGCAGAAGACTGCCCCTCCCTGAGCCTGGTTCTGCTGGAGGTTTCTTCCTATTAAAAGGGAGTTTTTCCTTCCCACTGTCGCCAAGTGCTTGCTCACAGGGGGTCGTTTTGACTGTTGGGGTTTTTACGTAATTATTGTATGGCCTTGCCTTACAATATAAAGCGCCTTGGGGCAACTGTTTGTTGTGATTTGGCACTATATAAATAAAATTGATTGATTGATTGATTGATTGATTAATAACCATATCGGTGTCGAATATCGGCACCAGTAATCGGTCAGGACAATAATTAGTTGACCTTAGTATGGACTAGGGGTTGTACACCAGCGTATTCGCTCTGTCTTGTTCATCTACTGTAAATGGTTTGAAGAGGAAAACTTACTCCAACTCTGGTCTGTTTTTACTATTACCCTGCTAGACCGCTCTCTTCTTTGGCTTTCAGAATTTTTCTCTGTTTCATATGAAATAATACAAGATCTTCGATTAAGAAAAAAATACAAGGAATATATAGAAAAACATATGCAGTGTTGTGCAGTGTTGTGTGTTGGGGGGGGGGTTGGCTGGACATTTTGGTGTTCTTTTCTTTTCTTTGCTCTCCAGGTGGTATGCAAACTGATTTATTGTCTGTGGAGAAGGTGCTGGCAGAAGAGTCCTTCACCCTCATCAACGTGATGTGCAGCACCTGTGGATGGTGCTCATGTGCAGCCTTAAAGACTTTCAGCTGAAGCAGATAATGAGATGGCGTTCTGCATTTAAGCCATGTGTGATTCAAGCAGAATTGCCGGGAACTCGACCTTGTGATGTTCGTTTGTGAGACGCTGAGGACCGTGCCTGGGTTTGACACATCATGCCTGTGAAGGAGGACGGGTGAGGGACACATGCTGTCAGCACACATCAGAGGTGATTAATTGTCTGAATAAGTGTTAACGTAATTTGGTATTTTGTTACGCAGTATATGTGAATATTGATAAGAGTTGTGCAGTTTGCTTCTCACTGCCGTGGCGTGCGGACTGATGATCCTCCACCTGTTGTGAGAAGTTGCTCATTTACATAAAGCTTAAATTCAGACCTGAATGTGTTGCTGATAGTGTGTGCCTTTGAAGGATATTGGTTGTAGCTGCTGACTTACCTCACCTTTTCTATCCTTTGCAGAGTCGGTTTGTCGTGTCCACCTGGGGGGTGTTTGGCGATGAACGTGAGTCCAGAAGCGCCGGGCTTCGATCCCTTTAGGCGCTGGAGAGTGCGCTGTCCTTCACTCCGACAGATAAACGCACTTTTATGTTGTACACAATTATTGCACGAAAGGGGAATAAATGTTTTGTTTTTGGAACCGCTTTCTGGTTATTTAGCGCTGGGTTCAGTCAGACGCAGGTCCGCTCCTCAACCCGCGTCGGCACATAACAGTGCAGTTCTGAATCACAGGGCACACACAGTGAGTCAGGTGGAAGTGGTTTCTGAGGAACACTGCGGTGTACAGATCATGTAGTATTGTGTCAGATTTCGTCTTCGTGTAGAGAGAAGCCAACAGCTTTCAAGAGGTTCTGCAGCAGATCCTTGTGCAGCGCAGCCTTACTTTTAATGGGAAGAAGCCCAGCTGCAGAGCCACGCTGTTCTCAGGACTCAGAACATGGCAGCTGTGATGATAAAACTACTATGACCTTTATTGCTATAATCCACAGTAGAGGATTTGAGGCTGCTCATCTTTGGGATAAAAACAGAATGTGATTGACCTACATATTGGAGTTGCTAGATGCTGAAATTAATGTCCTACAAAAGAAATTATTTTGTTTTGGCAGCTTTTTTCCCTCCACAGTTTGGTTTGACTTAAATGGGCCATATTTTAGACCTTTGCAGCTAATGATGTCTCAGTGGATATTTGCAACATAAAAATATCCCATAGACCCCACAACTCTTTTTAGATTTAGGTCATTTCATGAAAAGGGGCCGCAAGTATGTGACAATTTTTAAATTTCCTAGCAAGGTGCTATAGACTGTAAGATATGAATATACAGACCATGGGGAATACATAAAATCCACTATTGAGCTAAGTCATGTTATACTTTTTTTGGATGGATTCGCGGGAAAGCCCCAGAGTGATATTTTTGGGACTATATTAGAACATAAACTTGAACCAAACATAAAGCGACTAATTGATGACTGTTACTTTATTGTTCAACTAAATTTGATCTCCCCATGGGTTTAAGGATCTCAAGAGTGGTGCTTTCAAACAGCACAACTGGACTTTTATTTATTGAATAAATTAGCAGTTTAGGAACATGGGTTTTAAATGTAACAGACCGGGACACTACGGGTTACATTCAACACCACATTTTTGGAGTTCTCTCTGCAACTGTACCAAGTGATTAAGACACTGGTCTGTGGGAGGAAATTAATTTTACCATGTGCCCATCAAATCAGAAGTAAATTCAGACAAATTAAGTATTTCTCTTTATTTTTACTAAAATAATACTTAGGTGTTGTGTGTCACAAATTTGGTGGAGGTTTGGTGTCTCCCTTTTCAGATAAAAACTCAAAAAAGAAGAAATTCCAAGATAATTATGTCCTCTATGTTGTCACAGTTATTTAATCAATATATAGAGAGACAATCATTTTATATTTTTTCCCTGCACATAGGGCTGTTCTGTTTTTACTGACCAATAATGTTGGCTTGTGTAATGTGACCCATTTTCATGAAATGACTGATTTGGAAAAGAATGATCTGTTTCTTTGCATCTTTTATGGCTTATGAGCATTTTTTCTAAATTTCAGCCTGAATGACATGCCCCAAACTAAAGGCATATTACTTTTAAAAATGTGGTTATGAAGTCGTTGACATTGCACCAACTGACAGAAAACCAGATTTTTAGATTTTCAGGAAAATTGGTTGAATTCATGTTTAGACACTCTGAGGTTCAACATTGATAATTAAAAACACTAAATTGTTTAGTAAATGTTTTTTTGTTTTTTGTTTTCAAAATTATGCATTTCTCAAAAATGTTTATTTCAGGAACAGAAGAAGGCAGGTTCTTGGATTCATGTTTATAATGATGCTAAATATGTGAAATCTCACTACAGGAGATTCAGAATTATTATACAAACTGAGGACAAAATATTGCATTTGGAATAATTGTTGTACAGTATGTATTTTGGCATAAAACACATGATGTCTGATTTTTTTTTCCCACACAAACAAACCTCCATAAAACCAGAGGTGGAAACTCGGCTTCAATGAGTAAAAGCCCCACCACATACAGTATTGGTTCTACTCACTAAATAAGCTGATTTTAATTAGTTCAAATGTGAACTCACCTGTTTTGGGTGCACAGGTAGGAACAATACATAATAGGTCTTTTACTCACTGAAGCCAGGTTTTTCCACCTCACACAGCGTTTCCATCTCAATACAACTGTGTGTCACACTGAAGGACCCATCGTTTTTAACCCGAGGGTCCGAGGACAGTTCACTCGCCTGGCATAAATGTTTTATTATTGCTGTTAACAGCTCTCTCTGCATCCCACAATCACGTTTTATGTCTCTTTTTTCAGGACAACCTGTGCTTTCATAATATATAAGCTTTTGTTGTGTTTTATAAGTGTAATAAAGGTTTACAATCAGAAATAAGAAAGGAAAAAGTAAAGTGGAAAATAATTTTCCACACACATTTATTCAAAACACAGAGCAAACTATAATAAACAACTGTTTTGACACTTTGTAAAGGTAATTTGACGTCTTGTGTGAAAGACTGTACAACAAAAAGGTTCAAAGAATAAACACAAATGCACATTTTGAACAATATATACAAAATGGTCTATGCTTTTTTTATCTTCATCTCAAAGCAATTTCTGTCTGCTATTACATAAAGGTTACATCACAAACTTCTACTTCTGCTGTGTTTCGGAGTGTTCTGTGCTGCCCCTAAATCAGCTTTCATTCACACTTTGGCCCACTTTGGCTTCTTACAGTCTGAGGAGCGGCCCTCCCCCTCGCTCCATTGATATGGTAAACAGTGCTTTATGTCAAGAAGGCAACAGAGTTATCCAGTAACATTCACATGCAAACTAGTGGAGCATTCCTGATAGTTATACACTTTTTGTTTGAGCACGTGAGATTGTCATCAGAGGCTGTCCGTCTGCTTTCACTGATCGCTGTGTGTAATAGCGCAGGATGCATTGGACCTGAATAGTATGCACTCATTGGAGCACCCAGGGGGTTATTCAAACTAGTAACATATCACTCCTGAAAACGATCTTTGGCTTTTCACGTGAGGTAAATCTGCCCTACGATTGGATTTTGGAAAACCATGTGACGGTAAACCAATTCCGATTGGACACTCACATTGCGCACGTCATCACGCAGCCTCTATGAGGATAACAAAGATGGCCAATGGCTGGCTCGAAAGTCCTTGGAGTTAACTTTTCAGCAAAAAAAAAGTAAGTTTCTATCTCATATTATTAAAAAGTTATTTATAATTTAGTAAAGCTTGGTCTTAGCCATCGTATACGATGGCGTCGGCCCCAGAGTGTTAATGCATATTTTCACAAGAAACCTGAACCTGTTGCCACAGTTATACAAAAGCTGACAGGATGAGTAACCTGTCAGTCTAATACTCTGTGAATCTATAGTCAAATTATAGTAAAGGACTTTCAAATTTAAACACTCCTGGAAATGATGTCACTCTTGTTACGGAATAGTATAACTGCCCAAATTAGACACATTCAGTTGAAGTGTTTCAGCGTAGACTTAAAAACTCAGCTTTTTTCTATTAATTATACAGTAAATAGCAGATTTATTTTATCTAACTGTGATCAGTTTGATTGGGGTGTCGATTTTTGTCTTGTTCCTGTTTGTGGCTTTCTTTTGATTTATAAATTGTTTTACAAACTTTACAACTCAACTCAACTTGTAAAGTTGAGTTCAGCATCCAAAAATTGTAAGAGCTCTTTATGTTAAAGAGATGTAGCACGTGGACATAACTAAATGTGCTGCAATGTTTTAGAGTGAATACACTTTATAAATAAAGTTACTATTAATTAAGGAAGCTACATTTTAGCCCAAACGTTATCTTGTGTTTCTTAGATTTTCATCAGGATGGCTGCATTGGAAAATGTTACACCTAACCACTTAACTTCTGTTCTATAGAAAATACAGACTTTCCATTTATATCCATATATTGTCATTTGATTGTAAAATATTCCATTTCAAAATTTTAGTGAGCAGACCTTCATGACATATGTCACAGGAGTCAAAACGAGTTGTTTTAGGCCTTAATTTTACTTATAGTGCTTGGGTTCTACATGCACATCATAGAATTGCGGGACTTTCGGGAAATTTAATATTAAATTCCAAACATAATTAACCATAAATAGTAGCTAAAACCCAATGTTGCACAATATGATCCGTTTAATCAGACATGAGAATTTTTATCATTATCACTGTCTCATAAAACTGCAGCCACACGTCTCCATGCTGTGCAGCGCTGCTGATGTACTTATCATCCACTCGGGATTGCTCCTCCTGCCCTTTGGTACCAAACACACCTTCTGTGGTTTTGCGTCCCACTTCTTCCACTGTGCATGCTGTGTGTGTTTGTGTATCTACATAAATAGAGTGTGTGGGTGCAGGTTCTGCGTCAGATGGCAGTAATCAGGTGAAAAGATAATCTCAGCTGATTGTGACCCTTTAGTTGACGTTACTTTGGTTTGAGCTGTTTGGATTGCAGGTGGGAACGTTTCACCACATTTCAGTATTTAAATGGGACTGAGCCGTGGCAGCAACTTATTAAAAACTCAAACTGTCTAAATGTTCTCTGCCATTTTTTGTTTTATTTTGCCTGAATACATAAGGAATCCTGTTGGTGAGCAGGATGCTAACAAAGCTCTTGTTGTCACTCTGTCTCACCCAGCTGCCAAACACTGCCAACGTTTAGACTGTGTCAGCAAGGGACGGCACATCTGTGAGCGTGGCTCCTCCCACTGTGGACCGTGCCTCTCCCCACTGGAAGAAAATGAAGAAGGACGCTGTGTGAACATGCTCAAGCACCGTCAGAACAGTTTGAAGAGTAAGAAATATCTGCATTCTCCGTCATTCAACAATTTTGTAGTTCATTATCACATCGGAACATCTTGATTGTTTTTTTTAAGTTCCTCTACTGTGTACATAGTGTTCGGGACACAGTGTCATCATGCTTGCGTGTGTCTGTGTGTGTACACAATATCGTGAACATGATCATTCTTTTATCATACATAATTAATGCTTGATACTTTCACCATATGTACACTGTGGGAGTGGGGTGGGTGAGGGGGTTTGATAAGCTGATGACATTTTTGGTGTTTGGTGCATGTTTGCACATATATATATATATATATATATATATATATATAGTGAGGAAAATAAGTATTTGAACACCCTGCGATTTTGCAAGTTCTCCCACTTATTCTGCACTCTTTACCTGTATTAATTGCACCTGTTTGAACTTGTTACCTGTATAAAAGACACCTGTTCGCACACTCAATCAGTAACACTCCAACCTGTCCACCATAGCCAAGACCAAAGAGCTGTCTAAGGACACCAGGGACAAAACTGTAGACCTGCACAAGGCTGGGATGGACTACAGGACAACAGACAAACAGCTTGGTAGAAGACAACAACAGTTATGATTATTTATTAGAAAGTGGAAGAAACACAAGATGACTGTCAATCTCCCTCGGTCTGGGATTCCATGCAAGATCTCACTTTGTGGGGTAAGGATGATTCTGAGAAAGCTCAGAACTACACAGGAGGACCTGGTCAATGACCTGAAGAGAGCTGGGACCACAGTCACAAAGATTACATTAGTAACACATGATGCTGTCATGGTTTAAAATCCTGCAGGGCAGCAAGGTCCCCCTGCTCAAGCAAGCACATGTCCAGGCCCGTTTGAAGTTCACCAGTGACCATCTGGATGATCCAGAGGAGGCATGGGAGAGGGTCATGTGATCAGATGAGACCAGAATAGAGCTTTTTGGAATCAACTCCACTTACCATGTTTAGAGGATGAGAACAACCCCAAGAAAACCATCCCAACCATGAAGCATGAGGGTGGAAACATCATACTCTGGAGGTGCTTGACTGCAAAATATTGAAGGGAGGATGGATGGGGTCATGTATTGTGAGATTTTGGCAAACAACCTCCTTCCCTCAGTAAGAGCATTGAAGATGGGTCATGGCTGGGTCTTCCAGCATGACAATGACCCCAAACACACAGCCAGGGAAACTAAGGAGGGACTCTGTAAGAAGCATTTGAAGGTCCTGGAGTGGCCTGGCCAGTCTCCAGACCTGAACTCAATAGAAAATCTTTGTAGGGAGCTTAAACTCCAAACCTGAAAGATTTGGAGAAGATCTGTATGGAGGACTGGACCAAAATCCCTGCCGCAGTGTGTGCAAACCTGGTGAAAAACTACAGGAAACATTTGACATCTGTAATTACAAACAAAGGCTACTGTACCAAATATTAACATTGATTTTCACAGGTGTTGAAATACTTATTTGCAGCAGTAACATACAAATAAATTATTGAAAAATCATACATTGTGATTTCCAGATTTTTTTTTTAGATTATGTTTCTCACAGTGGACATGCACCTAAGATGAAAATTTCAGACCCCTCCATGATTTCTAAGTGGGAGAACTTGCAAAATCGCAGGGTGTTCAAATACTTATTTTCCTCACTGTACTATATATTCAAATGCAGTGATTTCTCTTGGAACTTGGAACTAGACATGAACATTGCACAACCTATTTGAAAACACTGTGTGTCACTGCGAGTCAGTGCATCTCATTGCTGCAGCACATCTATAATAAACATAATTTTACAGATACATTATCTAACACATAAGAAAGAATGACAGTGCAACTGTTTTACCAATCCATTACAATATAAAGTATTACCTCAATTCCAAATGCGTTCTCCACCGCACAACGTGCATGAGACAACCTGCAGCTGTAGATAACTTCTCTGTGATTCTGGGAGCGATGAGAGATGGTTTAATCATCCAAGTTCTGAGAGCAAATGTGTCATCGGCTGCGAAATTATTATTTTATATAATGTCGAAATCTGTTCCAACAAAAGTAAATATGTGAGATATGTTTTTACTTCCACAATAATAAAAACATCTTTGTAAGTGTACTGGCCAGTAGAATGCCACACAAACACAGTTGCAAATTATCATGCAGTATTAAAAGCACAAAATGTAAAACACAGTTACTCAGTTACTTGCTATCCTTAAAATAGTTTTGAGGTCCTGTGATGTATAATCTTGTGCGAATTATATACCGAAAAATCACATGTAAATAGAAGCCAATTGTCATATCAAAGCCATCATCAAAGTTGAAATTCATCACACATTTATGAATATCAGCTTTTCATATTGTTATGGTTTTATGATGCATTAAATGTGCCTAAAATGTTTGCGCAATACTGTATATTTGCACAAAGATAAAGTGGATTTTTGTTCCTTTATCTGAGAATGCTTTATGACCGTTACTTTATAATTCAGAAAATCAATAGTTGTTGTTCGGCTGCTCCCAATTTCTTGGGGTCAGTACGACAGATGTCCGACTTTCACTTATATTAACGCACTTATGTTAATTTTCAGGTTCTCTAACATTATTTACTCAACATTGATTTTTTTGTCACAGCCTGTTTTTCTGATCTTTGTATCTTCTTGCCCACATCTTTCTTCCACTCGTTTCTTTTATCTCACTTGTTTATCGATTGTTTTCCTTCCTATCCTTTCCTGTATGTTTGTTTCTTCTCTCCTTCAGCCGCTCCTGTATGTCCTCCAAATCTCCCACCCAGACTGTATCTTTGTGAATTGTGTGGTGCAGTCTGAGCCTTTGTTTCTCTAATCCTCTCCTGCTGCTTCTAAAAAAATACACACATGCATTAACCGCCCTTGCGCAGTGACAGTTTTAATCACTTAGATTACTTGCTTCCCTCTCCCACTCCTCACATTCTCCATCACTCATCCATGAGTCTAATACCAAAGACAGAGCAAAGTGGAACAAAATTAATCAGATTTTTCCAGATTTCCGTGGCAGTTTATTGCACTGCTGGCGTCTTCCAACACAACACTAAATAAAATTAGAAATTGCCTGAGAGGGATGGAATTGTGCTGTGTGTATCTGTGTGTGTTTGTGATTGACTGTGTTCTCTGGAGGTTTAATACTTTTGATGGGTCTGCAGCAGCACACAATCCAAACTCGAGCAAATTACTGGCAGCAGCATCGGGGTGGAAAGTAAACATGACAAGGACACATCTTACAAAGGCAGAAAGGACATTTGCTGCAGATGTAGGAAAATTGATGAGGTGCAGTCAGATCTTCTGCTCTGTGTGGTCATGTCTGGGAGCATGCTGCATTCCCCACACAATGGAACTACCCCAGGCCCTGGATTGCAACCACCCAGGTAGACATCGGGTCCATCCATCCACTGCAGCTAGGAGAAACGTGGGGGTACTTTTGGCCTTTTGCCGTTGCTGAGGTCCTCAGTGCAGAGTCACCAGTGTACCTGATCGTGCCTGGAGAAACTTGGAATATGGCCAAAATGTTGTAGCTGATGTTCCATCGCTGTGCTCTCACTGCCTTCCACCTCATCAGAGTGTCTTTGATTAACCGTTCTTTTAATGTAAAATCATTCTAACTATACAGTAAGACAAGAAGCACCTGGACCCTAAAGACTTGGAACTTTGTTCTCTAGATACTTCTGTCCCCATGGTTTCATAACCTCTTCTCAGGCATTTCTGCAACGTCAAAGTCCAGGAACCCAGAGACATGAGCGTCACTGTTGAGATAAGCGAATCAAGACATACAACCCCAACTGACCAAAATATTACCATAACAACATGTACAATCCTGCAGTAATCAGTAGGAGTAGTCATAATCGTGTGTGAATACATTTACGTAGCCTGTTGCCACACCATCCCAGCTCCAAATAGGTGGCTTGCACTGACGTCACGGATTTCCCATGATCCTCTCTGATTCGCTAGTGTCCGCCATCTTTGATGTACAACAAGGCTGTGGCAACTGTTGAGCAAGGCGCAAAATGGGAGTTATATGCACAGTTGTCAGGTGTTCTAACAATTCTGGTCAAGGGCCAGGAGTGTGCAGTGGGTCTGTCTTTAGGGCGAAGAACCACAGTATGCTGTCTTTTGAAGAGTACAAGGAGCTGCCATGTTTGGGCAAGCCAGAGTCCTCAGATCAGCCAACAGGGATGGTTTCTTAAACAACGGAGAAACTTCCTGAATATACTTCACTTCCAGCGTCACCTCTCCGCTAGCCTTCTTCAGTGCCTGCACCGCCAGGTCGTGCGTTGCCTTGCGGAGGTCGTTGCTGTTGACAGACAGGTTTGCGTCCCTGACCCGCAGAGCTTGGCTCTGGTCAGCGGCGAGTCCTGGGAAGATCTTGGAGATGAGGATGGGCATGCGGTTCTCCCGGCCCCCTTTCATACTGATCCCCAGCCTGCTGAACACCTGCTTGACCACCTGGACCTTCTGCACCGCTTCTGAGGAGATGTCCGGAATGACAGGGAAGTCGCCTTGCCGAGACCCGAAGCTGGACCCGGGCCTTTCGTAGCTGGAGCCGGGGCTGCCGTAGTCCGAGTTCACGGGGTTATCAGGACATTGCTGTAGGGATCGATCCCTCCACACTCTGATCTTTTCTCGATATCTGACCTTGTCATTGGTACTTAATTCACAATAAATCTTAGAATAACCACACGCGTCTGCCATTGATTTTTGTTGCCATGCAATTATATACATCAAAGACACGGACACAAGTGAATCGGGGTGGATCATGGGAAATGTGACGTCAGTTGCAATCAGAGAAGTTGCTAATCTGTCCTAAACTGCATAAAATGATCCCCCAAGATCTGGTGGGCAGAACTATAGCTGTTTCCAGAGGGTGGCTGAGTGCTTGTTTCTGTTTGTCTTTTTGTTTTTGCTCATGAATACTTTCACTTTTAAGGTATGTGCTGCTGTGTTTTGTGAATCCAGGACATGGTTGGTTTCAGCTAAGCTCCCTAAAACTATTGCGTAAACCCTGAGAGACCACATTGACTCAGCAGGGAGACTAATTCTGTCTTGCACACTGAAATATAAATAAATATTTCTGTAAATACAAAACACAGTAAAAAAATGCTACTACTACTACTACTGATAATAATAATAATAATACGTATATCCAATCAGTGCTTTTGCACACTGATTTCATGTTTGGTTATTTGGTTTGTTAGAAATCATTTACATCTCTTGCTGCATCAGAAAAAAGAGAGATGCTGTCACTTTGTCATTTTTGCAGCTTTAAAGTGTTTCTGTTGTTGCTTCAGAAGCAGTGTGATGATTTTTCTTTTAGAAATAGACAGTTGATAAACTCAAACTGTTACAAGCATGCTGACGCCTGATAAAAATCACATTTCCAAAATATGTGATTAGAAAATCTCTAATCACACAACATTTTGTTATGTGGGCCGCTGAAGAGGAGGTACTGCTGGCCCACCACCACCAGAGGGCGCTCTGCTTGGAGTGCGGGCTCCAAGCACGAGAGGGCGCCAGACCCAGAAGAAGTGACAGCTGTCATTCATCCCCTGCACCAGCTGTCACTCGTTCATCATCATCACCATCATAAAAGCCGGACTGCAACTCCACCTCCTCGCCGAGAAATCGACTACCATTAAAAAGGTAATTTCTCTGCTGACAGACACTTTGTGTGCTTAACCTGAACTTCTGTTACAGCCGTTTTCCTGGAGTGTTTCCTTATCTGAGGGATTGGCGTTTGGTGTGACAGCGACGGCTTCGCCTCACATCCCAACCCAGATAAGTGGGTAAACCAGGAGCTGTACGAGTGTGTGATTGGAGGTGGAGGAGCTCCCTCCTAACTGTGTATGGACTGTGAATTACTGAGTGTGCGGACTCACACTCATACATCATATCTCTGCTTTCTGCCAGCAGTACCAGGGTCGACAGCCGAAGACAGAGGCCACCTGGGGACTCGGGACTTGGCGGCTCCAGTGTTCTTTAGACCGTTGGTGGTGGAAGCCGTGTGGGATGCGGCTTCTCTCTCGTCAGGGGTCTTCTATCTTCGAGCCTGCTCACACGTCACCTGGTGTTTATTGACTGTGCAAATTTCTGTACATTTGGTTGTGTATTATCACAACATTAAATTGTTACCTTTTGGCTTACTCATTGTCCGTTCATTTGCGCCCCCTGTTGTGGGTCCGTGCTACGACACCTTCCCAACAGGATTTCTCGGCCATCGTCATGGATTCCGAGGGGTGTCAACCCAAGCTTGAACGGCCAATGGAAGAGCCAGGAGCGCAGGCATCAGCGGGAGGCGTGTTGAGTGAGCTGCAGCAGATCTTAACCGCCTTCACGGCTCGGTTAGATTTAGTGACCGAGCAGAATGTCCTCCTTAATCGGAGGGTGGAGGCTCTCACCGCCAGGGTGGAAGCGCACAATCAGGGTGCTGCTGCAGCCACTCCTCTGGCTGGTCCTGGGCCTGTATCAGACGTTCCACTGGTCGTTCAACGAACCCCCCCACCGTCCCCTGAAGCATACATAAGCCCTCCGGAACCGTACGGGGGCTGTGTTGAGACGTGCGCAGACTTCCTCATGCAGTGTTCGCTCGTCTTTTCACAGCGCCCTGTCATGTACGCGTCAGACGCCAGCCGGGTGGCTTATGTTATAAATCTGCTTCGAGGAGAGGCACGCGCCTGGGCTACGGCACTTTGGGAGCAGAATTCACGGCTCCTAACGTCTTATACTGGGTTTGTACGGGAGTTCAAACAAGTGTTTGACCATCCCAACAGAGGCGAGACCGCTTCGAACGTGCTGCTGTCTATGAGACAGGGGCGCCGCAGCGCAGCCGAGTATGCAGTCGACTTCCGCATCGCGGCACCGAGGTCCGGCTGGAATAACGTTGCGCTCCGCGCCGCCTTTGTAAATGGACTGTCCCCGGTCCTTAAGGAGCACCTACTGGCTAAGGAGGAACCGCGGGATTTTGACGGGCTTGTCGATTTAGTTATACGCTTAGACAACCGTTTAAACGAGCATCGTCGGGAGCAAGCCGGGGGGCGTGACCGGGCACGGGCCGTCCCTCCCCCTTCCGGTTCCGAAAAGGTGACGTCGTCCCCACGCTTCACTGCCAGAGAGCTCCGTGTGGCTACAGCTCCCCCTGCTGAGGAGGCTATGGACACGAGCAGGGCCAAAGTGAAAACAAACATTAGACAAAGGAGGCTGGCCCGCGGGGAGTGTTTTATCTGCGGCTCTTGTGAGCACCGGCAGAAGGACTGCCCCAAACGGTCAAACTACAACGCCCGTCCTTAGAAACTGGGCTAAGGGTGGGCCATAACACGCACGCGGGGAAACCCCGCAAATCTGCACGAATCCTAGTAACAATCCTTTGTGGGGATTTAACCCTTCACGCCCCAGCACTGGTAGACACGGGGTCGGAAGGGAATCTGCTGGATAGCAGATGGGCAAAGGAAGTAGGGCTCCCCCTGGTGGCTCTGCCGGCACCATTGCAGGTGCGAGCACTAGATGGCACCCTGCTTCCATTAATCACACATCAGACACAACCAGTGACTTTGGTTGTGTCTGGGAATCACAGGGAGGAGATCGTGTTCCATGTAACACCATCTACCTCCCGAGTGATTTTGGGCTTTCCATGGATGGTGAAGCACAATCCCCGGATTGATTGGCCGTCCGGGGTTGTGACGCAGTGGAGCAAAACCTGCCACCGGGAGTGTTTAGGATCCTTGGTTCCTCCCGGCACTACGGCTAATGAGGAGGTCAAAGTCCCCCCCAATCTATCGGCGGTGCCAAAGGAGTACCATGATCTTGCTGACGTTTTCAGCAAAGATCACTCTTCCCCCGCACCGACCGTACGATTGTGCCATCGATTTGGTCCCGGGCGCTGAGTACCTGTCCAGTAGGTTGTACAACCTCTCACGTCCGTAACGCGAATCAATGGAGACCTACATCCGGGACTCCTTAGCTGCCGGGCTGATCCGGAACTCCACCTCCCCGATGGGTGCTGGTTTCTTTTTTGTGGGTAAAAAAGACGGCGGACTCCGTCCATGCATTGATTACAGAGGGCTGAACGAGATCACGGTTCGCAACCGATACCCGTTACCTCTGTTGGATTCAGTGTTCACGCCCCTGCATGGAGCCCAAATTTTCACGAAATTGGATCTTAGAAACGCGTACCACCTGGTTCGGATCCGGAAGGGAGACGAATGGAAGACGGCATTCAACACCCCATTAGGTCACTTTGAGTACCTGGTCATGCCGTTTGGCCTCACTAACGCCCCCGCAACGTTCCAAGCGTTGGTAAATGACGTCTTGTGGGACTTCCTGCATCGGTCCGTCTTCGTGTATCTGGACGATATCCTCATCTTCTCCCCGGACCCTGAGACCCATGTTAAGCATGTACGTCAGGTCCTGCAGCGGTTGTTGGAGAACCGGCTGTTTATGAAGGGCTAGAAGTGCGAGTTCCACCGCACTTCTTTGTCCTTCCTGGGGTTCATCATCTCCTCCAACTCCGTCGCCCCTGATCCGGCTAAGGTTGCGGCGGTGAGAGATTGGCCCCAACCAACAAGCCGCAGGAAACTACAGCAGTTCCTCGGCTTTGCAAATTTCTACAGGAGGTTCATTAAAGGTTACAGTCAGGTAGTTAGCCCCCTGACTGCCCTGACCTCCACCAAGGTCCCCTTCGCCTGGTCGGATCGGTGCGAAGCCGCGTTCCAGGAGTTGAAACGCCGGTTCTTGACTGCACCAGTTCTGGTGCAGCCTGATCCTGATCGCCAGTACATAGTAGAAGTGGACGCCTCTGACTCAGGGATAGGAGCCGTGCTGTCCCAGAATGTGGAGGCTGATAAAGTTCTCCATCCTTGTGCCTTTTTTTCCCGCAGGTTGACCCCAGCTGAACGGAACTATGACGTCGGCAATCGGGAGCTCCTCGCGGTGAAGGAGGCTCTTGAAGAGTGGAGACACCTGCTGGAGGGGGCATCGTTGCCCTTCACGGTTTTCACGGACCATCGGAACCTGGAGTACATCCGGACCGCCAAGCGGCTGAACCCCAGGCAAGCCCGCTGGTCTCTGTTCTTCGGGCGCTTTGACTTCCAGATAACGTACCGCCCCGGGACCAAGAACCAAAAATCAGATGCATTGTCCCAGGTGCATGAAGAAGAAGCCAAAGCGGGGCTGTCGAACCCCACCGAGACCATCATCCCCGAGTCCACTGTCGTGGCCACCCTCACCTGGGACGTGGAGAAGACCGTCCGGGAGGCCCTGACAAGGAGCCCGGACCCGGGGACTGGCCCCAAGAACAGACTGTACGTCCCACCAGAGGCAAGAGCTGCCGTATTGGACTTCTGTCACGGGTCCAAGCTCTCCTGTCATCCCGGAGTGCGTAGGACCGTGGCAGTAGTCCAGCAGTGCTTCTGGTGGGCGTCCCTGGAAACCGACGTCCGGGACTACGTCCAGGCCTGTACCATCTGCGCCAGGGACAAGGCAGACCATCGGAGGACTACGGGACTCCTCCAACCCCTGCCGGTGCCTCATCGCCCCTGGTCTCACATTGGCCTGGACTTCATCACGGGCCTCCCGCCGTCCCAGGGCAACACCGTAATTCTCACGATAGTGGACCGGTTCTCCAAGGCGGCCCACTTTGTGGCCCTCCCGAAGCTCCCGACGGCCCAGGAGACGGCAGACCTCCTGGTCCACCACGTCATGCGGCTGCATGGGATACCATCGGACATTGTTTCAGATCGTGGTCCCCAGTTCTCTTCGCAGGTGTGGAAGAGTTTCTGTAAGGAACTGGGGGCCACCGTGAGTCTCTCGTCCGGGTATCACCCCCAGACAAACGGCCAGGCAGAGCGGGCCAACCAGGAGCTGGAGCAGGCCCTTCGATGCGTCACCTCCGCGCATCCGGCGGCCTGGAGTCACCATCTGGCCTGGATCGAGTATGCCCATAACAGCCAAGTTTCGTCTGCTACCGGCCTCTCCCCTTTTGAGGCATGTTTGGGGTACCAGCCCCCATTGTTCCCGCTGGTGGAGGGAGAGGTCGGTGTGCCCTCGGTCCAGGCCCACCTCAGGAGGTGCCGCCGGATGTGGCGGGCCGCCTGCTCTGCCCTGTTAAAGGCCCGGACGAGGGCCAAGGCCCATGCGGACCACCGGCGTTCCCCGGCCCCCACATACCAGCCCGGGCAGGAGGTGTGGCTCTCGACCAAGGACATCCCTTTGTGTGTCGACTCCCCGAAGTTGAAGGACAGATTCATAGGACCCTTCAAAATCCTCAAGATCATCAACCCGGCCGCAGTGAAGCTTCAACTCCCGGCTTCACTGCGGATTCACCCTGTTTTTCACGTTTCCCGTCTCAAGCCACACCACACCTCGCCCCTCTGTACTCCGGGACCTACGCCGTCTCCTGCCCGGCTCATTGACGGGGAGCCTGCCTGGACAGTCCGCAGGCTCCTGGACGTCCGTCGTAAGGGCCGGGGGTTCCAATATCTGGTGGACTGGGAGGGGTATGGACCTGAAGAACTCTCCTGGGTGAAGAGGAGCTTCATCCTGGACCCGGCCCTCCTGGCCGATTTCTACGCAAGACATCCGGACAAGCCTGGTCGGACGCCAAGAGGCGCCCGTTGAGGGGGGGGGGTCCTGTTATGTGGGCCGCTGAAGAGGAGGTACTGCTGGCCCACCACCACCAGAAGAAGTGACAGCTGTCATTCATCCCCTGTACCAGCTGTCACTCGTTCATCATCATCACCATCATAAAAGCCGGACTGCAACTCCACCTCCTCGCCGAGAAATCGACTACCTTTAAAAAGGTAATTTCTCTGCTGACAGACACTTTGTGTGCTTAACCTGAACTTCTGTTACAGCCGTTTTCCTGGAGTGTTTCCTTATCTGAGGGATTGGCGTTTGGTGTGACAGCGACGGCTTCGCCTCACATCCCAACCCAGATAAGTGGTTAAACCAGGAGCTGTACGAGTGTGTGATTGGAGGTGGAGGAGCTCCCTCCTAACTGTGTATGGACTGTGAATTACTGAGTGTGCGGACTCACACTCATACATCATATCTCTGCTTTCTGCCAGCAGTACCAGGGTCGACAGCCGAAGACAGAGGCCACCTGGGGACTCGGGACTTGGCGGCTCCGGTGTTCTTCAGACCGTTGGTGGTGGAAGCCGTGTGGGACGCGGCTTCTCTCTCGTCAGGGGTCTTCTATCTTCGAGCCTGCCCACACGTCACCTGGTGTTTATTGACTGTGCAAATTTCTGTACATTTGGTTGTGTATTATCACAACATTAAATTGTTACCTTTTGGCTTACTCATTGTCCGTTCATTTGCGCCCCCTGTTGTGGGTCCGTGCTACGACACCTTCCCAACACATTTGTTCTCAACACTGCAAAATAGAGAACATGTGACCAATTTAAAAAACAATACTGCAATTTATTACAGACACCTTCATGTGTTAGTTTGTCTCAACTTAAATTTATCATTTAAGATTTCAACCAAATTAAATTATATCTTGGGGAAAATGTGTGTATTTAGGTTTTGTTACAGTAATGTTTAAAGTGTTATGTGTTGGACGCGGGCGGAAAACCGACCCAGCGTTTGACAGGACCCAGCATAAAAGAAGCAGAGCACGGTTCAAAGGAAAACAAGTTTTAATTAACATAGTGTATTAAGTGATAATAACCCAAAAGTCAACGGTCTGGCGAGGTGGAAAAACGGCATGCTCCCAGCAGCGCAAAAGGACCGGAGCCACAGCAATTCTGGACCCAAGGACCCCGCCGACACCCCCCAGGTGGCCGCGACAAACCGAGTCTGTGAAAGAAGAAACCGTAAGGTGAGTCCAACACTCTCCACACAGAGAGACAGCTCAGAGGTGCACACAATCAGCAAAACACTTCCTGGCCTAAATGTAAAATCAGCTTCTCTCCCCGCAGGCACGGAACAACTCAGTTCAAAACTCCACTGCAGTAGAAGCTGATTTAGACGATTAGCATAGCATAACAACTCAATATAACAAGGTGTGAGGGACACCAAATTTACTGACTTCATGAAAGTCACAAAAACCAAAATACCTCAGGAAGTGTGCTGAAGAGCGTGAGACCTCACCCAATCCTCTTTCACAGACCGTGGCGTCAAACCTGGAGCGGTCTCTGCGTCCGTAGTGGTGAGCTTGTTCTCCCAACGTTGATCTCACACGTCTGGTCACAAAGTCGAGTCTCTGGCAAATACACACTGTGTATTCCAGGTTTAAATGCAACATGCCCTGATCAAGACAGATGCACCACAGCTGTGAGTCCTGATGAACTGCACGTGATAACAAGCCACAGGTGATCAGGGTGAGGTCCTCAAACTCAGCCCCACGTCAGCCACTCAGTCCTGAACGCATACCACATGTTGGGAGAAACAGAAAACAAAAACAAAGCCAGCCAAACACCCCAGCCCACAACATAAAGCTTTTTAAAATTTCACTCTTCAGCAAAGGTCATTTATCAACAGTGGGACAAATGTATGTTAAAAAATGGTTTGTTCATTATTTCTTCATCCTGTTGAGAATACGAATATTCTGGGACTACTAGATCCCAGCAGGACCATTGAAAGCAGTAATGGACGTGACGGTCTCATGGAATTGGTCATCTCTATTCTAAGAATTTCTTTGAGAATAGCACCATGTGTTTTATTTAAATTTTTTTATGCAGAGCTGTAATAATATCTCCGTTTCAGTAATATCTCCGTTTCACTATTGATACTAAAGAAGAAGTTGAAGTGCAGTAATTAGAATGCATACCTCTACCAAAGCCAAAAACACCCCATCATACTATTTTAAAAAATAAAGTATGAAATGATCTAATTAGTAATTTTCTGGCTACTTTTGAGGATCCTCTCCAGATAATAATAATAATAATAATAATAATAATAATAGAACCTATTCCATGAAAGCTCCAAGTTTACGTGTGTGTGTGTATGTAAAATATTTCTTTCTTTTTTTTTTTTTGCAGCTAAATTGTGATTCTTAGTAAGTTTGTTGAAATTCACGTTATCACTTTTTGAGTTATCCTCAGAACGAACTATCAAACACACAGTGAAAAAAAAAACGTTTTAGCAGAGCTAAAAAAAAAAAGAAAAAAATTAGATTAGGACATCTGTGATGTTTATTTTACTAATGAGCTTCGTCACGGCTTCTTTCATCTGTAGAAGATAAAACAGTGACAGGTTTTTGTTTAAAGCGGTGGATCAATGATGTGACAAATCAACTCAAGACATCAGCGGCACAGTAACTTCTTCAGGGCAAAATAAACTCTGCCGGGATGACATTTGGTCCCACTCCAAATACAGTTAAACTCTATCACAGCATTAAATCAACTCTTTCATGCTGTGAATGACTCTTATTGCAGTTGAAAAATTTGATTTGGCAAGACGTTATAGCTGATTTCACACTATAATAGAATCTGTTTAACTCTTGTTGGAAAAGGAATCGTAGTCCCTGTAAAGTGCATTTTACACCGCAAAATTTGCTGTGTATCTGCGTTATTAATGGAAAAAAGACATTATTTTTGATTGGCTTATCATTCCCTTTAATCACTTAGTAATCATAAAAAAACCATCTTCCTCATTGATTGAATTATCTTCTCATTACGGTGAGTTCACCACATTTACCATTTTTAACTGGAAAGTGAACTGATGATTCTTTTCCTCTTTGAAATTGCACTTCTTTCATATAAAGAATTTTCTGTTTTTTGCACTGAGGATTGTTTGAAGTATAATGTGTAAAATTCACACAGTAGATGCAGAGTGGATGAGAACACAAACTGCTGCGGGTGGACAACAAGTAAGACAAGAAATTTTTAGGACGTGTTAATATTTGACATGGAGGCGTGCACTCACATCGGTAAACACGCAATGCCTCTGAGCCATGTCATTTGTTTCCATTAGGAACAAACAAACTGTGAATGATATATATAGCTTTACTGGGTACAGCGCAGTGACATGAAAGGTTTGGACAGCCTTGGACCTTTACACATGGCTGTATTTTTTTTATGACATCAAATTAAATTATTCAGGCTTCTCTATCATAATCTTTTTTTAAATTATGCTCTTCAAATTTACAGTTCAAACAAATATTTACTCCATCCTGCTAAGCAAATTAAAATATTAAAGCTAAAGTAATGTGTGGGTATGGTTTAATATAAAATAATAATTACTTTTACAGCTGGTTTAATTTATATAGGTCAGTATATATGATCATTTCCAAGACACTGGATTTCGTGGACTAAATTTCCATCAATCATTAATAAATACAAGCAGTACTTCTTCTCTACAAGAGTCAAGACAGAAGTCAGACTACCAGAGCAAGAATTTTAGCTGAGGAAGCTTCTGTGATTTTAAGCGAAACGTCTTCCCGTCAAGCAACCCAGTCCAGTCGAAGATTCAGCTTCTCTACTATGGAAACCACCTGGACAACTGAGAGCCTTCACAGAAACAAGCAGTACTGTAAATCTGTCTGGAGTAGGCAGTGATAGAAGGAGGGTAGTGAGGGAAGCCACCAAGATGTTGTGGTGGCTTCCCTAGACAACTCTGAAAGAGTGACATACTTCTGTGGCTGTGATTGGAGAAAGTGTTCATAGTGCAACTTTTGTCTGTTGCACCGTCAGTTAGGTTTGTGGTGGGTGGAGTGGAATGACAAGGATTTTGTTAAAATAAAACAGAGCATATCTAGGCTCATATCTCCATTGTTCCTTCTGGAAAACTGTAGCTGAAATTTCACATCTCTTTTGAAGAAAGTATTTCTTAAGTACTATCTTTTTGGCATAAGATTCATTCTGAATTGGAAATCATATTTGAGACAAAAATTACTTTCAACTAGAACAAACATTTTTGGGGAGCTCTTAACTTCCATGGCTACAAATATTAGAAATAAGAAACTGTTTGGAATACTGAGTTCAGCAGCTAGAAAAGCAATTACAAAGAAATGGGTTAAACCAGATACCCTATCTATTAAGGAGTGGTATAATATTATACATGACATCTATGTATTGGAACAAATTACATTTTCTTTGAGGCTCCAGAAAAGGAAATTTGAAGGAAGTGGATAATGGATATTTCCCTGAAATGCCCAACGTCTTTAAAAAAAAGGCACTTTGTTTTTCTTTGTATTTGGATATGATAACAACCCATGTTCTGTTCTAATTTAGGTTGTAACACGATGTGTATTGATATAGTATAAAAAAAATACGGGAAAAAAACACATAGATCAGATGTATAAATGGAAAAAAAGAATGTAACTCATGATGACTATGTTTCTCATATAATGATCCTAAATAACTTTTTTTTTTAGAAAAAAGAAAGCAAATATTTCTTTATTTGTGCAGTATGCACAGTTTGCCAATCGCAGCCACAAGGGCGTATAACTATTCAGCTTGGTCTTGGTGGCTCACGAGTTTCCTTGCCTGGTCACAATTTTTGATGACTACCTTCTCCAGACAGATTTATCATACAGAGCCATACTGTTTGTATTTCTTAATGATTGATGTAAATGAAGTCCAAGAGATATTCAGTGACTTGGAAATATTCATGTATCCATCCCCTGAGTTGTCTCAAGAAAACTGGCTGTAAAAGTGATGATTTTGTTGTGTCAGACTGAAGGTTTCCCGCATTTATACATTCCATTGTTTTTGCTGTGATAGTTTCATTTAATTTGTATCATGTTGTACAGATTTAAGGGGCATATTTTTTAGAAATTTTAACTCAGAGAAGCAGAAATCCTTAATAATTAAATAAAATTGGGTAACATTAAAAAACATAAAAAAATGTATAAATGCTCGAGGCTTTCCAAAGGTTTTCATGTCAATGTGTTTGCACATATAAGTGGATAAATGTGTCTGATTTGAAAACACCATAGAGTAAATTATGTGATCACACTTTATTCTCAGAGGACAGTGTGAATAAATTTATAAAATCTATATATTAAAAGCCAAGTGACCTCTGTGTACGTGCATGCATGTGTATGACTTCAATCACAGAGAAACTGTGGTGAGCTCACATTTACCATTTGGTTTGCTGATGTATTTTGGGTTAAGGATGAACGCTGTGAAAACGGAAAGTTGATAGGTCTAATATTTTTGTAGAAATTGTAGATATTACGTAACAACAGTGAACAATGGATGTTGATATCACCATTAATCAGTCCCTGGTAACCAGACAAGCTCTGAACAAAGGAAATATCTCAACCTTGCCGGTTGTAAAACACAGCATCAACTAAATATGCCAAATAATAAGTACAATTATTCACAAAACTTTCAAATTTTTATTTCCTGCACATTCAGTTAAAATCATTATAGAACCTTTGCATAATTTATTTGAAAGATTTACAAACCATACCCAATCTAGAATCCATGGATCCCTATGGGCAACTCGCGAGTTAAAAATAAAATCACAGGTACACTAATCGTGCTAAAATGTATAGCAGCAAGTCCACCTAAATTTACACAAATGCAACTAACACTGTATAGCTGCGATAAACATTTATTAGCTGTTAACATGCTCCTGCTGCTGTGTTTGATGTCAGATGATAAAATGATTTGTTCGATAATGATCATAGCTGAAGTCTAAGCTGATTTCTCAAACAACATTTAAATGTATTGTCGAAGATTTTTTTGAATTAAACATGAGCATAATTTTGTTTTGTTCATAAACTTGTTTGTAAAGAAAGTATTCAGAGCCGTGCTGATCTGCTGTATATAAAATCTCCAGTTTATGAGTAATTTGTTTTTGACCCACATCCATAATTACGGAAATAATCTTGTCATTGTAACATCAGAACTTTAGCAGCAAAACATTTTTTTAATTAATTTTTTTTACTTTACATTTAATTTCATTTAGTTATTTGCATCACAGCAAATAGTCTGCGATATGTTTGCTTTTGGGTGATAATCAACAGAAGTAAAGTGTTGTTTGAACAATAACAGCAAAACATTGTGAGTATTTTAATGTTGAACAGATTTTTTTTAAGTTTTATTTTAAATGTTAATAAGTAAAAAAAACAAAAACAAATCAGTGAGTCTATTTGCTCTTAAGAACAGTGCTGGTCTGATTTCTCACAGTGACTCACTGAGGGAAGAATTTATGAGGGACTTCACCTTTATTAACTTTAGATTTTATGGCACAACTTTTTACTTTGTGTCGCACCTTTATTTGAAAACACACTAAATAAAGTGGACATAGAGGTAAGATCATTTGACCTGTGACCTTTTCAGCCCCTTTTATATCACCGGCCATTTGAATTAGATTTTTCTTTTTTCCCAATAACTGCTACAGAAGCAGAATGAGCTGGAATGTTATTTACAACTTTTTGACTCACTGACTGGAAGTCTTCAATGGATTTTGTGTTCCGGCATGAGCCACAAAAGTCCTGATTCTGGAGAATTTGATTTCGGACCATCTCTCAGTGTAACTTGCAGTCCATCACATCCTTCCTCCGTTAACCTATTGTCCACTAGGGGGCAGTAGGAGACCCTGAGTATGGGGGAAGTAGGCAGAATAACTCACTGCATTACAAACAAAACAGTTGTGCTGTAATTCTCTCATTGATAACTGGACATCCAGCTATCTGCTTCTCACACTGGAGACAGGAATGTTTGTGAACAAAATGATTTAAAGTTTTGAGAATTAGCTTAACAAAAAGATATTTTCCCCCTTCTCTACTTATTTATTTTACAGAAGAGAAATTACACCCAAATTTGATCATTTTTAGTCATGTGAATAAATAATATGGTGAAAATAAAAAATGCTGGTTGATTGGAAGAGATTTTCTTATTTCTTATTTATATCTCAGTCTAAACTGAATAAATATTCCATTTTACTTTTTTTTTTCTCAGGCTGTTGGTCCATCTGTGCTGTTTGGTGAACCTGGGGTTACACGTTCAACATTTTATCCTCTAAACATGTTTTCTGAAGCAAAAGAAAATTACTATTAAATCAAATAATTATTATGCCTGCGCACAGTGGTGGTGCATGTCAAGGTAATTGTTTTTTTTGTTTTTAAGTGCAAGAACGGGGCAGGATGTGAGTATGTGTGCACATCATCATTGTCACCAGGGGAGAAAGAAATGTGAATGGTTTTTAAGCTTTTTTAAGGTTGTTTGACTCTGTGTTGAGCTGGTTAGTGTTTGTTTGTTGTACCCAGTGACACCCCCCCCCCCCGTGTGCCTCTCAAGGGGTTATGGGTCATTATCAAGCCGGTGACAAAACTCAAGGAGAGGTGTGCACGCTCCCTCAGTGTGTGATAATTCACACACACACACATATTCATCGCTTTTTACAGTGAATTATCTTTCATACGACACTTTTGTGCATCAAATTTTTTCACTTGCACATTTTAAATTAAATAATATATGTGTGGCAATTCTTCTTGAATTGAAACTTGCTTTAGCGAATGAGTCTCATGCTTTTTTCGTGCTCTAGTCATGAAATGAGTCACATTTCATGATGCATGATCTTTTTTAAAATTGTTTTGATATTTCTAATCTTACCCCTTCCCCTAACCCTAACCATAACTTCCACAGACTAGAGGCCCTTAACCAAACATTTCTTGCTCCCAATGAATTTGTACTCCTGTCACAAAAAGCGGCACATTTTCATGACGGTAGCACAAACAATACATTCATTTACTTTTCGTCATGCCATCATGAAATGGCATGAGATTGGGTTGACATACCGACACTGCTGGAGTTCCCAACCACCTGCAAAGTACAGATGGTGCAATCCGCCTCCACAGACACCTGCTATGGATGCACTAAATGGCCATTAGTGGAGGGGGGTAAGAACATGACAAAGCAAGCAGTGAAAGTGCCGGCATGTCAGCCAGATGGCTGGTCTTCTGGAGTTAAAGTCACAAAGTAATCTTTAACCCTCTGGGGTCGATGCCGTCGTATACGATGGCTAAGACAAAGGTTTACTAAATTATAAATAACTTTTTAATGATATGAGATAGAAACATACTTTTTTGCTGAAAAGTTAACTCCGCGGACTTTCGAGCCAGCCATCGGCCATCTTTGTACTCCTCATAGAAGCTGAGTGATGATGTGCACAATGTGAGTGTCCAGTCGGAATTGGTTCACCGTCACATGGTTTTCCAAAATTCAATCGTAGGGCAGATTTACCTCAAGGGAAAAGCCAAAGATCGTTTTCAGGAGTGATATATTACTAGTTGGCCCGTTTGAATAGCCCCCTGGGTGCTCCAATGAGTACATACTATTAGTACATACTCAGTGCACCCTGCGCCATTATGCACAGCGAACATGAAAGCAGACGGAGCAGACGGAGAGCCTCTGATGACAATCTCACTTGCTCAAACAAAGAGTGTGTAACTATCAGGATTGCTCAACTAGTTTGCATGTGAATGTTACTGGATAACTCTGTTGCTTTCTCTGTGTAAAGCACTGTTTACCATATCAAAATAACAAAACGCGTAGACCATTTTGTATATATTCAAAATGTGGCATTTGTGTTTATTGTTTGAACATTTTTATTGTACAGTCTTTCACACAAGACCTCAAATTACCTTTAGAAAGTGTCAAAACAGTTGTTTATTATAGTTTGCTGTATGTTTTGAATAAATGTGTGTGGAAAATTATTTTTCGCTTTATTTTTTCCTTGCCTATTTTTGATTGTAAACCTTTATTACACTTATAAAACACAACAAAAACATATATATTCTGAAAGCACAGGTTGTCCTGAAAAAAGAGACATAAAACTTGATTGTGGGATGCAGGGAGAGCTGTTAACGACAATAATAAAACATTTATGCCAGGCGAGTGAACTGTCCAAAAAATGCCAACGGACCCCAGAGTGTTAATGTGGGAGTTATTATACAAATAATGAATGTTTATGAGTTCAGTGGTATGATTATTTCATGAGGTGAATTAAATATTGGTTCCATTGAAAGAATGTAAAAACATTATTTGTTTTATATAATGGCTAAAATAGATCCTTGTTATTTGATATTTTATTAATTTATAAACAACAGAAAAGGGACTTAGGTTTTTGGTGTTCCACTGCTGCTAAAGTCCAAAATGTGACATGTAGTCCGGTGATGCTGTGCACTGACTTCGGACTTCCATAAAAAAAAGACTTTGTGTAGTTCCTCAGTTCAGCCGAAAATCATGTCAGCTTTTCATCTTTTCATCTGAACAACTCTTCATGCATCCAGACGGCTTACAGTGAAGTGGATTGTGTGTGTGTGTGTGTGTGTGTGTGTGTGTGTGTGTGTGTGTGTGGGTGGGTGTTACAAGAATTAGCACCGTCAGTTAGCACAATCAAATCGTCGTCTTGCTTGTGTCATTGTCCCACGCGTATGTACGCGCGCGCTCACAAATCCAGGTCGGTACTTGTGTGCGCGTGTACATCCTCAGTGCAGCGAAAAAAACTCACGTCAGAAATTAGTCCAGCTTTTCATTCTAACTTCCTGCTAACAGCCTCCAGACAACGCAGTGGATTTGTTTTGTGTGTGCCTGTGCAGGTGCGTGCATGTGTGCGCGCGTGTGTGTAGGGGTGTGTGTGCACAGTGCAATGGTACCAAATGTATGGAACCAAATTTGCACTCTAAATGGAACCAAATTCCACTCTAAATGCAATGCAACACAAATGGGACAAATAATCCATGTCATGTGACATACAAAGCACCAATCAAATGAGAAAGATCCACTCAGCCGTTATATAAAATTATATATTTGTTTTGGCTGTAGTATTGTTTTGTCATTTAGTTTTCATCCTTGTTTTGTCAATGATGTCATACTAAATAGTTGTACTTACAGTGGATAATCATCCCAAGTATGTGAGCTTACTATCTGCATGGAATGAACAAGATTATTTTTAAAGAAAATTTTGTAATTTTGCTTTTTTGTTAATTTCTGACTTCTGATTGTGATCAAACTTGGCAGGTGCACTAGGCCTACGCTTAAGAAGAAGTGACTTGATATTTGATCATGGTTGGGCAATGATCAATGTCAGTGAAAAGTTAGCCATGGTTGCCAGAGTAGTTTGGTAAAATAATACAGTAAAAATGCATGAATACCTTCACAGAAGAACCTGTAAATTTTATGGTATAAAATTGTTGTAATTTTCATTTTAAACCAGTTAATCCAACAGCATTTTTGGGGAGGCTAAATTGCATGATCATGCTGTTTTAAAACTACTGACTTCCTTATTCAGTGAGCTTTTGTTGTGCTGCTCCCATTTTGCTCAGGACCACCACAGGAGGTTTGGCATGGGATCTACATGCTGAGCTGGATTTTTTAAACACAACTTCAACTGTGTAAAGAAACTGGGCCTCAGGCAGCCTTGAACCTGGGATACTTTGCTTGGGAAGCACTGTTTCCACCACAATGTTGTCACACAATAGAAACTACTCTGAAAATATAATGAACTGTGTATCATATTGGCATACTAACATTTAACAGTATTTGTACAATGCATGTTAATATGAGGAGTTGTGAAATAAATCATATTTGTTTAGAATTGAGCAGGTTATATCTCAATGGGATAAAATGGATTGTGCATTTCATTACATTTTCAGACAAACTGGCAGCATTTACAGAATGACGGTGCCAGGACTTACTTTTTGCTAAATTCTGACAGTTTTATACTGTAAAATTTATATTTTTAATTTTTATATACATGTGCTGGCATCAGTGCATTCTCCCAGAGTTGGCTCGATACCTTGAAATGTGGGTGCAGTGTCATTGTGCTCTCTGAGCACTTTTGACAGAAGAAACAAAGGGTTATTTATTTGGAATCATATCTGTATGTCTGTTATTGTATGTTTGCATAAATCAAAAACTATATCTGGACTTCACTTGAAAATTTCACGCAAGGTATTGAAAATAAGGAGTCACTACTCACTGGTCCTCCAGGATCACCTGGAGTTGGACTTTAAAAAAAAAAACAATTATGTTCCGTTGAATATTACAGGTAGTATACATTCACTGATGTCTGCCAAGGTGTATGAAAGAAATCTGGCGCTGAATCTACAGACATGCATGTTTCAGAGAGGTGTGATCACAGTGAGACTCTGTAATATTTGGTCACTCCCGCTTATTCTGTGCGTTTGCAAATACCCAATAATTTGATATTTGCTTTACTGCTTTGTAGAGGGAAATTGGACTTTGATCACCTCCATTAACAGTGGGCTACAGGATCTATTGTGAGCACAGAAGCACGACAAGGCAGAGAGAGGATAGGTTGTTTTCTCCTGCCCCCCGTGGTGCTTTCTTCCCCAGCCACACACACACAAACACATAGCCCTGGTCGTCCCGGAGACATCGGCAGTACTGCAGGAATGAGTCTGGACTAAAGAGCTGTTAAACAACAATTTAATGTCATGTCTGTTTTTACAAACGAGGCACACGGGCGTACTCCCTGTCTGTGTCCATCACCCCCACAGGCAAGACTGAAAGACACGTGTGCAGCTGTGGGATTAGGAGTGCATCATGACTAAACAGTGTGTGTTTTTTTTACGAGCTCTCTCAGTCTGGACCATTTGGTCAATCATGGACACAAGCCTGATGGAAAATCTGATTTTTGACTGGTTGTATTGTACTGGTTTTGAACTGACGCTGTTGGATCTGGTAGTCTTCAAGTCTGATGTGGTTTGTATCTGATCTGTGATGATGTGACTGCTTTTGGAAACACTCAGGTCAGGTATAACATACTCCAAATCAAAAACAAACACACAAAATATGATTTGGCAAAATATTCAGATTAAGGTGACTTCAACCAATAATGTGAACATAACACATTTGTAAAATACCATACAGGCAAATAGCAGACAAACAGGATGGGTCAAAAGCAAGCAATAGATCAGGAAACGGGTGATCAGTCTAACAGGCAACAGTCTTTCTGAGGAAAGGCAAAAATAGTGGAAGTAAGCACTGTAACAATAATGCGAGAAAGCACAACAAACATATACAATCTGGCAATGAGGAAATGCTTCTAACATGGTTAAATTGGTATGTAAACAATCAAACCTGAAATTTATCAAAGGGGCCAAAATAGGAAGTTGAGCTACACAGAACGAACACAGAAGACACATTAATGCAAAGTGCCAGAGAATATCTACCACGAGAAGAATTAGCCAGATAACACAGAGATTAATAACAATAAGGATCATGCCAGAGACAAAATAATATGAAGAAAAACCCTGAACATCAAAACAGAATGTTTCAAACATTGTTATGGAGAACAAATGAAAAGGCAAACATCATGTGCTGTGCTGCTACCTGCTGAACACTGTCACCTGCTGGGCAGTTCAGAAATGTGTATCCATATCAAATTATGAATTTCTTATTCAAAAGGCTACATTCAGTGCAGGGTCTGCATGTTGTACAGGCACTGTGTTGCTTGTAATAAAAGTATCTGTGTCATAATTTACAAGAATCAACGTTAAGCTCTTGAAATGTCTTGTTTTAGTTGGCCAACAATTGCAACAGCAGATATATTAAATTTCGAGTGCTAATGCAGAGAAAAGTACCATATTGTCATATTTGAGAGTCAACAATCAGAAAATTAGTCATTTTTGTTTAGTTGTTTCATCTACTGTGTCTTGATTTCCTAAATTTTAATTTTATATTTATTTTTTACATTTTTTATATATATTTTTTGGTTGGTGTTGCAGTAAACTGCTGAATCTTCTGTCCACCAGATAAAGTGGTGTTCTACCCAGGAGTGGATGAAGAGATTGATTATCTGCACTCTGTTGTTGAAAAGCAGCAAATAACACAGAATAACCTCAGAAACAACCATCCAAACCAGCCGGTGAGATCTATAATTGTGGAAGTGTGTTTTATCTGTTTTGATTTTATCTGCAGCAAGTACTGGTGATTTGATTACAATTCTGGGTTCTCTCTCTCTCTCTCTCTCTCTCTCTCTCTCTCTCTCTCTCTCTCTCTCTCTCTCTCTCTCTCTCTCTCTCTCTCTCTCTCTCTATATATATATATATATATATATCACCAGATGTTGTCTTCTCAACACCAGATGTTAACAAACCCAAGCCAGGCCATGCCCCCGTAAAGGAACAGCAGATCAGAGTTCAATTAGCTAAAGCTGTCCTCACCAAGGCTGGGACCCCCCACCATGCAGCTTCTGCCAGTTTTAAACCGACTCCTCAACCCACAGTTTCTGCCCACCCTCAGGTGACCTCCCAGCCCAGGGTCACCAATGTTAATGGTCGACGTGGTCCCATAGCTGTCAAAAGGCACAGGAACGATGCAGTTATTATCAGTAAGTACGATTTTATTTATTTTCTAAGTCTATGGGCCCTGTCACACCTTGATGATTTAGCCAGTGTATGCCGACGTATGAAAAATGCGCTGAATACAATGGATACATCAAATAAGTTGTGCAGCTGTCACATCATGACGATTTAGTCAGCGTGTGCTGATAGCCCCGTTTCCACCGAGCGGTCTGGGTTGCTATGATCCAGGTCGGAACAGTTAAGTCCACCTTGGTTTGCATTTCCACTGCCATCAGAACCCTTTTGTTTGGCAGGCGGAACATGTAAATATTGACAAGCAATTTTTTTTCTCAATTTAATTTCAATTTATTTTCATTTATATAGCGCCAAATCACAACAGAGTTGCCTCAAGGTGCTTCACACAAGTAAGGTCTAACCTTACTAACTCCCAGAGCAGCAGTGGTAAGGAAAAACTCCCTCTGAGGAAGAAACCTCAAGCAGACCAGACTCAAAGGGGTGACCCTCTGCTTGGGCCATGCTACAGACATAAATTACAGAACAATTCACAAAACAAATATATAGGAAATGCTGTTGGTGCACAAGACACAAATACCACAGCACAAATACCACAAATAGCAGAAATACCACACCCATCTCTGGATGGAGCTGCACCTTAAACAGAGAGAAAAAACAGAATCAGGCATCAGAAATACAAGAAATTCAATATAATTTGCCAGCATTAAACAACAATAAAAACAGGAAATACTACGGTGATCGCCGGCCACTAGCCCTAAGCTTCACTAAAAGAATATCAGACAAGCACATCATCAAGCACACGTAGGCTGTCGCGTGCCTCTCCCCTGCACTCTGAGGCCAAAGAGAGTAATTTAACATTTTTTTAAAATTTGATTTAACTTTTTCTCTTGGTGGATCATGGGATTTATTTTCATTGCATGCAGAATGCAGAATAATTGACTGATGTCCTTTGATAAACGCTGACGTGAATGAATTACTGTGACTCTCAACTTTTAAATAAGTTCATTGTCTTGTGCGGGGACACAGTGCTGGCGTTCTCTGGTTCAGGCTGAGAAAAGCACAAAACACAGAGGGACATCTTTTAAAATGCTACATTTCTTCAGCCATGACAGGGAATTAAAGTATTTTCAGACGTCATTTTCCAAAATCAGGATGCTTTATGTGAATAAGTTTTTGTCAGGCTGCGATTATGAATCCGACTGAAATGAACTGGTAAGATTAAGACTTTATATTTACTCCATGTGTGAATAGTTTTAATGGTCTTCAATGGTGAATGGTCTTCTTCTCTACAAGAGTCAAGACAGAAGTCAGACTACCAGAGCAAGAATTTTAGCTGAGGAAGCTTCTGCGATTTGAAGCGAAACGTCCTCGCGTCAAGCAATCCAGTCCAGTCGAGTCAAGCTTCTCTACTATGTGAATGGTTTTAATAATTGAAACAGTCTGAACTGCATGAGAATTACAGGGTTTCAGTTCAGTCAATCAATGGACAGCATTAATGAAGGAGTAACTTACAAGAAACGTGTTAACAGTCGCATAACTTACCTACAACTTATGGCCCACGTATGCGGATGTATGAGCCATATGCTGGCATACATGGAAAATAATGTGCATGCACAAAATTTTTCGATGTACTCACCGTATTACCAAGTATATCAGTATGCTTCAGCATGCTCTTAACTTACACAAAATGTACCCATAACTTACTACACATATGCCTGCCGCATGCCAGTGTTTTTAATATGGTCGGCATATGCTGGCTAAATCTTCAAGGTGTGACAAGGGTGGATATCTGGGCTAATAATCAGGAACAGGGTGAGAAGCCCGACTATCTGGGAGGGATTCTGAGCAGAGACGTTGCTTGTTTACATCCAGAGGAGCCAGCTGAGGTGGTTTGGGCATCTGGTAAGGATGCCCCCTGGTCTTCTCCTAGGGAGGTCTTTGAGGCACTGGGAAGACCCAGGACATGCTATTTCAATTTCAATTTATTTAATTTATATAGCACCAAATCACAACAACCCTGCCTCAAGGTGCTCCACACAAGCAAGGTCTAACCTTACCAACTCCTAGAGCAAGCACACAGTTGACAGTGGTAAGGAAAAATCCCTCTGATGATATTGAGGAAGAAACCCTCAAGTAGACCAGACTCAAATGGGTGACCCTCTGCTTAGGCCATTCTAACAGTTACAAGGTTTTTACAGGGTTTACAAAGGTGAAGAAACAGAAAACAGGAAGTCAAAACAACATGGCATAATAACAAAGGAATATGTGTTTGATGAGAAGTCCATGCAGGCAGTTATGCCACAGTCAGAGGTTATCCAGCATTCCTCATGCCGTCAGTGATATTGTTTTGATGAGAAATCCATGCAGGCAGTTATGCCACAGTCAGAGGTTATCCAGCATTCCTCATGCCGTCCAGTGCAGCTGTGCCCACAGAATGTCCATTCCAAATGCAGGCTGCTGTGTACGGCACCAGTTTCAGGCGTGGCATCTCACGGTCAGTCCAGCACTCTGTCTTCAGTAGCCGTCCGCTATCCATGCATTGGACAGAGAGAAAAAGAGCAGAATCAGTCGGCCGGAAAAACCACACCTAAAGTATCATTCATAAGCAGTAAATCAACAGGAAAGCAGAGAATATTTCATTTCATTTAATTATTTATTTAAAAGGGACAACACATATTAATGAACAACATAAAGTGTAAATATGTCAGGTTATAGCCATGGGCTAATTTCCATCTGTAGTCCCTGACAGACTATAAGAATTAAACAATTTACAGTAAAAACACACAAACATCACAGGAGCTTACAATACAACAACAGACTACATTACATAGGGGTCACCAACTACTACAACAAGACACAGACTAGACAAAAGACAGGAAACAAAAGGACACTGATATGATCTGAGCATGAAGGTTAGTTTACACAAACTCAGTCAAAGGTGGACACATAGTTAAAAAAACAAAAAAACTACATGTACAATTCAATTGGAATAAGTTAATTAAAATTGCAAGTCTAATTTCATACATTTATATATTTTAAAAACCAGAACTTTAAGAACAATAACTTATAAAGTGCTGTAGTGCATTGCACAGTGCCTACAGTTCTTCTTAGTTTCTACAATTGAGTTCATAATGCTCACATTTTTTATTTGATTTGAGCAACTCCTTTAAGTGACTTTTGAAGGCTTTCAAGCTTGGAGCCTCTCTCACTGTAGTTGGCAAAAGCGTTCCATTGGAGACTGCCTTTGTAGGACAGAACATTTGTGAAAAGCTGTTTTTCGCACAGACACTTCATAATCCCCTCTGCTCATAGCCCTGGTGACCCTCGGACCAACTGTTCTATACTCAACAAAAATATAAACACAACACTTTTGGTTTTGCTCCCATTTTGTATGAGATGAACTCAAAGATCTAAAACTTTTTCCACATACACAATATCACCATTTCCCTCAAATATTGTTCACAAACCAGTCTAAATCTGTGATAGTGAGCACTTCTCCTTTGCTGAGATAATCCATCCCACCTCACAGGTGTGCCATATCAAGATGCTGATTAGACACCATGATTAGTGCACAGGTGTGCCTTAGACTGCCCACAATAAAAGGCCACTCTGAAAGGTGCAGTTTTATCACACAGCACAATGCCACAGATGTCGCAAGATTTGAGGGAGCGTGCAATTGGCATGCTGACAGCAGGAATGTCAACCAGAGCTGTTGCTCGTGTATTGAATGTTCATTTCTCTACCATAAGCCGTCTCCAAAGGCGTTTCAGAGAATTTGGCAGTACATCCAACCAGCCTCACAACCGCAGACCATGTGTAACCACACCAGCCCAGGACCTCCACATCCAGCATGTTCACCTCCAAGATCGTCTGAAACCAGCCACTCGGACAGCTGCTGAAACAATCGGTTTGCATAACCAAAGAATTTCTGCACAAACTGTCAGAAACCACCTCAGGGAAGCCTCATCTGCATGCTCGTCGTCCTCATCGGGGTCTCCACCTGACTCCAGTTCGTCGTCGTAACCGACTTGAGTGGGCAAATGCTCACATTCGCTGGCGTTTGGCACGTTGGAGAGGTGTTCTCTTCACGGATGAATCCCGGTTCACACTGTCCAGGGCAGATAGCAGACAGCGTGTGTGGCGTCGTGTGGGTGAGCGGTTTTCTGATGTCAATTTGTGGATCGAGTGGCCCATGGTGGCGGTGGGGTTATGGTATGGGCAGGCGTCTGTTATGGATGAAGAACACAGGTGCATTTTATTGATGGCATTTTGAATGCACAGAGATACCGTGACGAGATCCTGAGGCCCATTGTTGTGCCATACATCCAAGAACATCACCTCATGTTGCAGCAGGATAATGCACGGCCACATGTTGCAAGGATCTGTACACAATTCTTGGAAGCTGAAAATGTCCCAGTTCTTGCATGGCCGGCATACTCACCGGACATGTCACCCATTGAGCATGTTTGGGATGCTCTGGACCGGCGTATACGATAGCGTGTACCAGTTCCTGCCAATATCCAGCAACTTCGCACAGCCATTGAAGAGGAGTGCACCAACATTCCACAGGCCACAATTGACAACCTGATCAACTCTATGCGAAGGAGATGTGTTGCACTGCATGAGGCAAATGGTGGTCACACCAGATACTGACTGGTATCCCCCCCCCAATAAACAAAACTGCACCTTCAGAGTGGCCTTTTATTGTGGGCAGTCTAAGGCACACTTGTGCACTAATCATGGTGTCTAATCAGCATCTTGGTATGGCACACCTGTGAGGTGGGATGGATTATCTCAGCAAAGGAGAAGTGCTCACTATCACAGATTTAGACTGGTTTGTGACCAGTATTTGAGGGAAATGGTGATATTGTGTATGTGGAAAAAGTTTTAGATCTTTGAGTTCATCTCATACAAAATGGGAGCAAAACCAAAAGTGTTGCGTTTATATTTTTGTTGAGTGTATATTTAATATAATTTGCAAGAGGTGGAGGAGCCAACCCATATAAAATTTTATATATTAGACAAGCATTTTTAAATTTTAGAAAATTTTCAAAACTAAAGTTATACTTTGTTAAAATTTTGCAGTGATGATATGAAAATGGTCTTTTACCTACTTTTTCAGTGGTCTTTTATAAATATAAAGCCTTTCAATCAGTTTTAAAATTGTCACATCCGTGAGAGACCGTAGTAACCTACATGAGAAAAAAATCATACAGTGCAAGAACATCATAGCCGCTTGATCTGTCATTGACCTCCTTATTTGGTTGAAGTTAAACACATTGTATTTAATTATTCTAGTTATCATTTTAATATGATTTTTAAAGGAGAGTGTTGAGTCTAGCAACACTCCCAAATATTTGAATTCCTTAACTAACTGCAGTTCATCATCTCCAATGTACAAATTGGAGCGCTTAATATTAAAAGACTTTTTTGAAAAATACATAGACAGTTTTCTGTATGTTTAATTTCAGACATGATCCGTTAAGCCAATTTAAAATATACTTTAGGGCTGACGTAAGAGTTTGAGCTGCTGCCTCAGGTGATCTTGCACTTGTGTAGATTACTGCATCATCAGCGTAAAGTTGTATGGTGTACACCGACCGCTAACCCTAAGCTTCAATAACAGACCCAGAATTTAAATAAAGTTGAGGCTGACACCTGTTCCGTTACTAATAAAATGAATTTTAAAGGATAGGAAGCATAGTTCCATACTATTCCAGTATGTTAGCCATACGAGAGGGAGAAGAAATGCTTCTTAAGTCTGAAATTGAATGTCTCTACAGAAACTGACTGTTATCTCCATAGGGAGATCATTCCACAAAACAGGTGCACAATAAGAGAAGGCTCTGTGGGCAACAGACTTTTTATTTACCCTAGGGGCACAGAGTAGTCCTACACCCCTAATTTTATAGATTAGTAACAGAACCTTAAAGTCCGACCTTACAGAGACAGGAAGCCAGTGATGAGACACCAAAATGGGTGTAATGTGGTCGTTGGTCGAACTTTCTGCTTCCTGTCAAGAGTCTGGCAGCAGCATTTTGAACCAATTGGAGACCCCTAATGCTAGCGGGATTATATTTCCCAGCTGTCTTGGGACACCTCGGGATCTCCCAGGAAGACTTAGAGGATTTGGCAGAGGCTCGGGAAGTGTAGCATGAGCTGCGTGAGCTACTGCCACTGTGACCCAGAGCCAAATTAATGACCAAATTTTGTTTTGTTTTGTCTTTTTATTTGAATGTGCAGTCATCATCTCCCTGTGTGTGGTAGCTGGCACGGTAGCAGTCATTGTGGCAACCGTCTGTTACATCAGGTAAATGCCTAAAGTTATATGTAACCCTTTTATTTGCAGAATCTTACAGAATTCAATTTATGGCCAATAAAATCTGAAGCAGACAATGTACCTGACTTGAAAAATATATATCTATATATAGATATGTATGTATATAGATATCTATATATCTATATATACAGTTGTGCTCAAAAGTTTACATACCCTGGCAGAATATTTGAATTTTTCGGCCATTTTTCAGACAATATGAATGATAACACAAAACCTTTTTCTCCTAAATATCTGTGGGTTGTGAACAAAACAAGACATTTGAGGATTGCATAGGCTCGGGAAAACACTGATTGATATTTTTCACCATTTTCTGACATTTCATGGCTCAAACAACTAAGCACTTAATTGAGAAAATAATCAGCTGATTAATCAATCATGAAAGTAATCATTCGCTGCAGCCTGGTTTCATTTTGTTGCCTGTTAAAAGTTCATTTGCTGCCACTGATGGTCACAGCTTTCAGCTTCTCATCAGATTCATGCTGCCCCCAACAGGACACAGAAAGAATCACGCCTAGCTCAGAAGTTGGACTATCCTACATTCAGGGGTGTGAGCTTACCACCTACTGCTGCCAACGGTATTTCGGTGAGCACCTGGCATTTGCTTCTCTGTATTATTTTTTGCTTGTACAACGTGCACCGATCCTCACTTCTGTTTCGTCCTCAGATGGGAGACAAGGCGCTGGCTCACAACGCTCAAATGTTTCACTATCAGCATCAAAAACAACAGATGCTCTCATTGGGAAAGTATGTTTGTCCTTTTGCATGTTCTCCGCCGCGTCTTTCCTTACAAACACCTCTCCTCCTCAAATCGCCTCTTTCTGTTTCAGACACACACCTGAACAGAAAGTCCTGGACTCCGAGGCCACATCAGAAGAGGAGGAAGTGGGCGGAGACTTCACGGTGTACGAGTGCCCTGGCCTCGCACCGGTGAGTTGCACACGTCCGACATGCATGTTGCGTTTGTTTAGTGATGGAGGCGTCATTACCTTTCTCCTTTTTGACAGACTGGAGAGATGGAAGTAAAGAACCCGCTGTTCGATGAGTCCAATGAACAGTATCAGCAGAATCAAAAGTGAAACACACACGACACATTTTGGTGGAAGGAACCAATTCATCCCGACACTGCATGCGCAGAAACAGAGGATTCAGGCAGAGGATCGGTTAATAAAAAGGACTTTTAGTGTTCACATCCTCATTACTGATTTTAACCATAAACACTTTAGATCCTTTATTTTTCATTGTCTCATTTTGTCACTTTAAGGTCTCCTCTCGCTTACCTTTGTTATATTTCTTTATTTCTGCAGCTATTTCCAAAGAATGTGATAAAATAGCAGACACAGTTGTTAAACAGGTGTCCTCTCTTGTTTTGTCATGCATAACTAGTGACTAAACCACATTCCTAACAGATAACCTGCAGCCAGGAAATGATGTAAAAACTCAGTGACTCCGTCTCACAAGGTTTAGCGTCTGAAATGTTACCGTCGGTGTTGGCACTTTTATTCCTTGTACTATAACCTGCACTTAAGAAGAATTTAGAAATATAGACTATAAATATGAGCTTAAATGAAGTATATTTGATTACGTCTGTTGCATGGTTTTTCTGCACTGTGTTTGAATCACAGCAATGCTTTGATATTTATTTTGACTCCTGTGTGGATGCATCATATTGCATGAGGTAAAAGTGACTTATAAGCCCTTTAAAGAACTTTTCAACATAGGCTATACAGATGGAGATACTCTGTAGGTGGCAAATATCAAAATGTCATACTATCATTTTCTCTTTTCTGGCCTAAGATAACCTGGTGCTGCAAAAATGTACGCAGAGTGAAAGCGTTCACTTTTCTAAACATTTATACATGCACACCATTGATTGCAATTAAACTCTTTTTACCACATATGAAAGTTATGCTTTTATGCCTTTTTCTTGTAGCATTCAGTGAGAACATTTTAAGAATTTAACAAAATGGAATGCCAGATTGTGCAAAAACTCTGAGCTACTGTAATGAAGGAATTGAGGGGAAAAAAGTATGTTTTTTTAGTGGCAATAAATTCTCTGCAGGCAGTGGATTTTGCATTTACAGCTGCTGAATATGCAAAATTGCAATTTGTGCACCAGTCCTGAATGCATCAACAGCAAAAATGCACTTGTGCATCAAAGGAATGGAACTCAGTTGAAGCAGAAAGAAATTGTGTGGAGACAGTAAAAGTTACAGGTGATGTTGTATATTCTGCCTGTCCATCCTGATGTGCTTTTGTGGATGTTGTTCCATTTTCAATATAGGCTTCATTTTGATGTCAAATTATTCTCACCAACCCTGCTCCTGAAGATCACCTGACCTGCACGTTTTCCATGTATTTACCACTGCACCCACAGCTGATACATCAAGTCTGGTGTTTCCTTGACTGGGTGACCAGACATGATTTTAGTAGTGGGTGGTGAGGGAGGTTCAGGTGATCTGCAGGAGAAGGGTTGGTGATACCTTCAAATACACAGGGCCCTATCTCAATGCTCTTCAGTGCACAGGCTGAAGTGAAAGTGAACATTTTGGCTGGAGAACCATCTTCATAATCACCTTCCCAGCTGCGAAGGTTTTTCAGGATTGTAGTTTGGTCTTCTTTGTCCATGGAACGTTTTTCATGCATAGCAAAAACAAGCAAACATATTTTCTGTAAATCAAATGTTTTATGTTGTTGATGTTGTTAAATTAGAGTTAAAATTCAAACTTTTGGATTATTAGGAAAATATTTTTTGGTGTACATGTATTTCTCATTACAGACCCCATGTTTTGGTAAAATTCTCATATTAATTGTCCAGATTAAATATAATTACCGACCAAGGTCTCTCCAGTCCTCAGAGCATATCTTGGGGTTACAATGGCAGAGAAAACTACTGAATGTCTTGACAGGACGGCTGGCAATGATACACCTTTTCTAATACTGTTGACGCCCCCTCAGGGCCAACCTTCTTGTGAATGTGATTTGAGTATAACAGATTAAAATCAACACAAAATGTGCCAGGAAAAAGAATTCTGCTCCAATAATTATAAATTGGAGCTATCTAGTAACATTTTCCCGCATTTAAAAGAGAAATACATTTCTGAAAAGTACCTTACGTTAACTTTGAACGTCTATTTCTAATGGTGTCTCTACCCCGCAAAGGGTTACAAAAAACAACTTATTGCATAGGTGATACATATATCATTATTTTACAGTGTGTGACCTGTTGGTCTTGTCCTGTTTGGATAAGTCTTGATTTACTTAAGTACCTTAATGTACTAATTAACCCTTTTATGTGAAATGTGGATCAAAATGACTTGTTTTTATGTCATCCCATACTTGCCTGAATGGTCCTTTTTTATAGGCTATTTTAATATATTTTATTATTTAATCATTTAGCCTAATACTCCTGGTAACTATAGGCTGTACATATTATTTCCACACTTTTTATGTTATTTTTCATTACGTAATTCATCAGGCTTGGCTTGGTATTTTTGCATCAATATAACATATATCTATTAAAAATGAGTGGCATCTCTTGTGGCAGCTACAGCTGCCACCAGAAGTGCTGAGACAACATGCCACTGCTACAAAATGTGCTTGTCCTTGTTGAAAAATCATATGTATCGTCTACATTTTGGTCATTAAGTTGGGGGGCCTTTGGTTGCCACAAAAGTTCTGGTGGCCAGATCCTTCTTGTTGCCTCCCAACTTCAGCCCCCAATTCTTAAAAAAAAAAAAAATTAAAAGTAGCAGTAATCATTGTCCACCATCTAAAATCACTCAGCCTTCTTTTCTTTCTGGCTGCACCATTTCCCGCAGTGTACCACAGTGTGACCAAAAACACAAATGATTGATCTCCTTCTGCCCGTTTCTCATTTCTGCTACCACGTCTGGGTCCTTACCTCAGGTGACCTCATGTCAGTCCCACCACCCTTTGTGCACTCCAAGATGTTCATTTCGCTTTTTGTATATTTATCACGGAAACAATCGAAAAGACCCTTGTTGACCTTTGACCCCATCGCTGCTCTTTGTATTTCAGCACCGGACCTGTAATTCAACATTTCGATATAACGGTGAGTGTGACGTATCAGTCACAGCTGAATATCTTTGTTTTAAACGTATGTAGAAGCAGAAAAGGTTTTGCATGTTCTGAATCATTTATGCCACTAATCCAAAAGTCTGCTTTGTGCACAATTCTGTTGTAGAGGATTGTGTACCTTTGCAAAAATTTCCCTCACACTGCAGATTATCCTAATTCAAAGCACATGACATATTAAATTGTCTTTTGTGTAGATTTTTTTCAAAGTCACAGCACACTTCAGAGCGTTGGCGATGCCTCAGAGTGATTCTCTTTTGTCTTTTTTCTCTTCACGGTGCAGTTTGACCTTGTTTTACCTCAGAGACACAAAAGTCCGACACCCAGAAAGTGGTTGTATCAGTACGCGGGGGTGGGGGAAGAGAGGTGCTCGCATCTACCTTTTGTGGGGTTTTGTGATATGTGTTTGCATGTCCGTGTGTATGTGTCGGGGAGGGGACGGAGGAGTCTGCCGTCCCCACTGAGCTACATGCCAAGGGCCATTAGGGCCCATTGTGGTGGTGCACAGTGAAAGGAAGGCAGCCATTGGACCGCCGGTGAAATCCGGTTGTGGGTGGAGGGGCTGTGAAGGTGGGTGTCAACGGCCGAGCCATTAGGAAGAAAATCAAAAAGCCATCAGACTTGTTTGTGGGAGACAATTGTGCTTCTCAGCAGGAGGGCCGGCATTGAGCTTAAATCATCTAAAAATGTTTCAAACAACAGCTGAGAGAATTGATCACAAAGGTTTTGCTTCATTGACCACATTTCTTGGACATAAACTTATTTTGTTTTACAGTTTAAAAAAACAGCTCATGTTTTAGAATTGCCTGATGGTCATGTTTGTGGAAAAAAAAATCTAAATGGCCTGTCTTTACAAGTATGAAGCAAACATGCACACCAGCTGTGTCGAACAGTTGACTGCTATTTTGAAATTTCTGTGTGACATCATTATGAAGTAATTTATATCACAAGTATTTATCCATCTAGGCTTCTTACACTGAACAAAAAATATAAATGCAACGTTTTTGTTTTTGCTCGCATTTTTCATGAACTGAACTCAAAGATCTAAAATATTTTTTATATACACAAAAGACCTAGTTCTCTGAAATATTATTCACAAATCTGTCTAAATCTGTGTTAGTGAGCAATGAGCACTTCTCATTGCCGAGATAATCCATCCCACCTCACAGGTGTGGCATATCAAGATGTTGATTAGACAGCATGATTATTGTACAGGTGTGCCTTAGGCTGGCCACAATAAAAGGCCATCTTATATTTTTGTTCAGGGTAGTTGAGACATATGGAAACTGTGTTTTCTGGACCATGTTTTCCATGATCAAACTTCTCCCAAATCTAATCACCTACAGATATCCCTTCAAGTAATATCCCCACCAAGTTTGAAGGAAATTCATCCAGGTGTTTTTGAGTTATCTTCTCTGCAGACACACACACCAGTGAAAACAACACCCTGCTATCGCTGCTTTGCTGCTGCACATGGTAGTGAAAGACATATAAAGTGAAATAGGTGTAGAGAACACTTAAACTGTAACATTGTGGTGTTCTTTTTAAGTGGACAGTGGATTTGACTCAATATAAACTTTCTGAAATGATTTGCTGGAGGTGAGAGAGGCTTATGAACAGTGCCTCCTGGTTTGATTCCCACCAGAGAGGTAGTAACTCACTAAGGTGCCCTTGAGCAGGCCTCTCTGCTGCCAAATTGCCCCCGCATTGCAGTTGAGTGCCTTGCATGGTAGCACGCTGGCATCGTTCCAAAGTGCTTTGTGCCGTCTGCATCAGTTAAAAACACATGACAGACATGCAGTCCATTTACTATTTTAGCTTCATGCAAGCATGAGTTAGACACGCTATGGTTAGTGCGTTCTTTTGCAACATTTGTGCACAAAGCCTGCACTTTGGCAATTAAACCTTCAGAGACACCGTTGTGCACGATTTGAAGTTCACAGGAAAAAAGGAAGAAGTTTGCTACTTTTTCATCTAATGTGCATTTTTAATCAGTACATTATTATTATTGTTATTGTTGTTGTTGTTAAGGCAGGGATGTCGGCCAAGTGGTTAGTGCACTTGCTTTTGGTGCGGCAGGTTCTCGGTTTCAAACCCCACCCCTGCCACGTTTCTGCATGTATGTAATGTGGAGTTGGGTCAGGAAGGGCATCTGGAGTAAAACTTGTGCAGATCAGCTGAAGGGTCTTACTTTTATTGTACCTAAACAACAAGCAGTCATCAAAAGCATCAGTCTTGTTACTCCATGTTGGCTGCAGTCTTCCTTGATTTTAGGAACGAATATAACAGACAAAAAGTTATATGAAAAAGTAACAAGTGTAATAGCTTTTTTTTTTTTCAAGTAAATCTGTTTCTTTTTCCTCTGCTGGTTTTTCATGTCATTTTCTATCCCTGCAGTTTTCTGTGTCTGTCAAGTAAAAGATATTGAGCTTATGTTCACAACACCAGCTGAAGAGACCCGATTAGAGTTTTCATTATTTATTTATTTTAGGTTTGGGGCAATATTCATGACCTGTGTCCAATTATATTTGTCCCAAATTCCAGAGGTCAGAAACAATTAAAAACAAGAACAGTAACTACAAATGTGTTTTGAAATGTTAACATAAAGTTAAAAACATTCTATATGTCACATTTAAATCAGGACAATTCAGTGAACAGTGAACATACTGTTTGGTACAGACGCACACTGCAAATTAATTATTTTGTATTTGAACGTAACTTTTGGAACTTAATCTTTAATAAGCTGGAGACAAGATAGAAATAAATCACACTTATCTTGTTGGAATACAAAATGATTTGACTTTCCAAATAAAATGTTCTGTTCTTCACTTATTAAAAACAAATATATTTTTGGTAACAGTTTATTAGTCCCTAAAGTTTTAGTGCAGTAATATATTTAAATGATGGGATTTCCACTGTGATTTGCCTTTTTTGTAACAATTAGGAATAAAATGGACATTTAAGAAAAATTGTAAAGGAAACTGGAACCAAAAGGTTTTAAAAGTGTTGCTGACCTGATGAGAGGGACAGAGATCATCTGTAACAAATGGTTTCAGAGCAGAAGGAGGGAGTTAAAACATTACATGACACTAATAACTGAATGCACACAGAATTTTTTTTTTACAAACTTTTTCTCTGCAGACAGCAAAAACATCTCATGAAGGGGCTGCTTTAAAAGAACTAAAGATCTGAGACATCTCCTCCTCCTATTTCTCTTCCACCGTCACCCTCCCTTGTGTTGTGTGGACACCCTGGGAGCTCTCCTCGCCCTTTCTCTTCCCTGAAGTCTACACTGTTCTTGCTGTCTGTCTTTTGCATGACAATTCATCTCCCAAGTCCATGTCCCAGGACAATGCTCACATCGTTGGGGTTTGATGTCTTTTAAGCTCTGTGGAGGTTTCCCTGTCCTGGATTTAGTGGGGGTTCCTCAAGAAAGAACAAACCGTACTTGATTCAGCAAAACTGTATTTCTATATTTGATATATAATAAGGAAAAGCAGGAATTCACATGCAACGTGATGACATAAATGAATTGTCAAAATAATAATTTTTCCATTGATCACCTAACCAGTGGTTTTAGTGCTTTTCAAACCTGAGGTGACAAAGAAGCAGAGGATTGTAGGAAAGAAAGTAACAGCAAAAAGTAACATAAATAAAAGAAGCAAGAAAAAAATACAGTCAAAAAGTGACAGACAAAAAAGAAAAATGTAGCGGACAAAAAGTATCATTAATCAAGTACCAAACAGTAAAAAAGAAGAATGTAACCAGCAGTGTTGTGGAAAGTAACTTTGACAAGTTACTTTTTTAGTTACTTTTTTTAGTTGCTTTATACAGGTGCTTTATGCAGTTACTTCATTAGCAGCTTTATGCAATTACTTGATTAGAATCTGCAGAAAACTTGCAACTAATAAGTAATGTAACTAATAAGGTAACGAGTAATCTAACTTGGTTACTCGTAAGATTGAGCAATCAGCAAAGTAACTAATCAGCAAAGTAACTAATAGTTACTTTTCTGAGTACTAAATCTTAAAAATAACCAAATTAGATTATGAGTAACTTTATTATTACATTCAGCAGCTGCCGACAAGGTGTCCGCAGCTGCTAATGAAGTAAATGTAAGAAGTAACTGTAAAATAGAACTGTATAGATTAACTAATGAAGTAACTTTCCAAAGTTACTTTCCCCAACACTGGTAACCAGAAACAGCAGATTTACCAGATTTCACCCAATTTGCATATTCATGAAAATTTAAATAAAAATGAGAGAAGTGGAAAACAAACAGATGTGCTAATTTTTACCTTTAGATTATATTTAGAATTTTTCCTTCAGTAAATACAAGCAGATATGTCATTGCTTTAATTTGATATAACAAATATTGCAAAATAGTCCAGACAGACTTACGTTATGGTTATGGGTAGAGTTAGGAATACTAAAATAATAATAATAAAAAAAAAACATCACGAAATATGACTAATTTCGTGACGGGGACACATAAAAAAAAAAAAAAACAAACAAACAAAAAACTAAATGTGAGACTGGGCTGGAAAGTACGACTCCCACTTGGACGGACACAAATAATAATAATAACAATAATAATAATATGAAGAAGAAGAAGAACAGTTTATCAGATACAAGTGGTGGACATTTTTTAATTGCCCCTTCATATTTCGACCCTTTTCCCTCAATAAACTCAATAGCAGATCTTTTAATATTACAAGTAAAGCAAAATAGTCCAAATGGCCTATAGCGGAAAAGGTTAATTCCTTTATATGTTTTAAGTGATTGTTCTGGAAGTGTTGATTAAAAAAAGAGGAGAACTACACATTTGTGTAAATTACTATATCTTCATCACAAATGTATTTTTAAATTAAGGCTAGGTGAGGTGGTTGCACAAAACCTATAAATATGTATATATGAAATATTTACAATACAAATAAGATTAAAAATAAAACTTTAGAAGTGCATATATGTTTTATTTATATATTTTAGCTGTGTTTTGTCCAAAATGTTACACCTCAAAATTATCACATGAAATATTTCTGTACTCCACAGTGTTTTCACAAAAGTACAAACAATCTTTTAAAGGTTTTTTTTTTTTATGTAACTTTTCCTTGATGCCATGATTTAATATTTTGTGACTGGGACATTTTTTTTTTTGTTCATCCTTTTCTTCTGTGTGTAGATAGAAAATAACAGGGGAAAGTGTCATCACAGATCTGCTCTTCTGAAAAGATAAAACTAACAAAATTTCACTACTTGTCTTGTGTTATTTTTTAGTGTATATTAACGTGATAATAAGGTGAAATGGATTGTCACCATTTTAACATTTTAAACTTCATATCTTCACTCAAACTTCTCTGTAGAGGGCAAAGAAGATGGTGGGATCTACATTATTGTAACTTCGAGCTTTGCTTCAATGACAAGATTTAAATTTTATTTATTTTAGGGAGCAACAATGAAAAATGGTGTTGCCTTAAATCTGAGGCAATTTAGTTTATGTTACCTTTCAAATGAGATGTTGACAGAGAAGGCCTCAAACTGATCTGCTCTGCAACTCTACCAAACAGAATGCACTGCCCAACTTAAAAATGAATAAAATATGGCAACAATTTGCATTAATCATTTTAAAGTAAATCCAACTCATCCATTGCTGACTGCGACTGAGATTTTTGTAATTAGACTAACTCAAGTTTAGCAAAGTATTTAGCAGTTTAGTGAGTTGATTTGCTTTGTCCACTATAAGGTTAATTAAAATGTTTTAGTATTACTGGGTAGCCATTTTTTAAGTTATTCTAATTTCTTTGACCTCAGAAATGTCCATGCAAATTTTTACCTTAATTTTGAGATTTTTTTAATTCAATTTATTAAGTCAGACTAAATTACATGTTGCAATTCCAGTTTTATTACAAAAAACTATTTTAAAACCACTGTCAACCTACGACCAACTGTTTTTAAAACTGAACAATTTTATACCAGTAATTGTAAATTATCCACTTAAAACATGCAAACACCTTTTTCATGCTGAGAACACTTCAATTTAAGTTACTAACCCCATGAAGCATTTTTAGAGCGTACATACAAAACAGGAGTTTGCTCGTTTTTATTCAATTTGATAAAAAAAATTCTAAATATTCCACTGGAGTTTGGAATAATCTTTTTTTTTTTTGTTTTTTTTTTTGTGGAGACGTTTTGAGTGCTGGTGTTTTCCCATTTGGCTATTTCATGTAAAATGCAGAGCTGCAACATGATAAAACGCACAAAGAATGTATTTATTTGCTTATTTAATCCAGTTATTCGCCGCTATATTTGACGCAAACTCTGCGTCCTTAGATGAACTTCTCATTTCAAGATGAGTAGTATGTGCGTAAAACAAGCAACAGGATACCGTGTTCAGGGTGGGAAAAGATTCAAAGAGAGGTTTATCAAGTGGATTATGACACCTGCAGACAACAGTGCAGTGCTCAGACCTGTTTCAGGCCAAAGCAGACCGCGTGCGTCCTGCAGACCTGCAGACCGGAGTGTTTGCTGGTTGTGGTGTGGGGCGGAATCAAAGGGTGAGACTTATTGTTCCAATCTGAAAAGGAGCTAATGGTCGACCATCGCTACTCGGGATCTGAAAGCCACAGGGTGCCCCGAGGCTAGGCCGTACAATGGCACCCCCCCCTCGCCCTCCCCGCGGCGCGTCTTCCTGCCTCAATCTGCGGCCAACAACTCGCGCCGGGGGAGCGCATCTGTACGGTGCTGCGGTCATCCAGGCTTTTGAATGGCCACAGATCAGGGCTGAATGGCAGGTCACCTGAATGCTGTTGCAAATTTTTTTTTTTTTTTTTTATGATTTACAGTTTCTCTCGCTTCTGTTGTGATTCAAAATTGGAGACGAGGGCGACACCCTGACGCACGCAGCTGTATCTGCAAACTTACATTTATATGCGTTTTATTGTATGTCAAAAAAAATTACAATGATTCTTATTTTCACCGATTTCAACAAATCAGAACATAGTTCATTAGAGATAATCATCCAAATTTCCTTTTAAATCCTTGTAAAATCTTAATAAACCGTTTTAAATGGCAACTCGTTTAAAAACGTCATTAAAGATGGGCTTTTAAAAATAATCATCTGTTGAAAAGATTTTTAAAACACCTCCGATGTATGCGTCGTGCGTAATTTCTCACCAAACTTTTCCTTTGGCTGCAAGTAAATCCTGAAAAGCACGCATTAACCAGGTTATCTATTCAAGCTTGATCGCCTGTTTATAAATCATTTGTTACCTAATTAATGGCAGTAACCTGTTTTATTGGGGATCACACCACCAAACATTTATTTTAACGAAAAGAGATTCAGGACAGGCTGCAGAAAATTTTCATTTGAAAGCCATCTGCTTAGCTGTGAATAATTTAAACAAACTGAGCATTATAATTCATGTATGAGGTGAGTTATAATGTTACAGTATGGTTGCGTTGCCTCGTGCCTCTTTAGCAATGTAAAACATTCCTATAAATGCTCCAGGCGGGCATCTAGTCACTGCACCTGAGGTTTTTTTTTTTAGAAGTTTTTTTTTTTTTTTTTTTAAGAAAAATAAAAACTATAATGGTGCCGCAGCAAAGTGGTTCATTTCTTTTGGGAAAACACGCCCACTACTTTGGGAAAAATCAAGGTCATTCACAAATTCACCATCAGCTGTGCGCAATTGTCTGCAGCGGCCAATGAGCGAAGAGATACGAGAAGTCCAACACCCCGCAGCTGAGATTAGGAAAACCTGTGGCGCAATGCAGGGAAGGCGCATTTGAGCTTGAAGGTGGAGGTGAGGATTTTAAGTGCTTCATGGGAACTAAAAGGCCGCAGGAGCGTTGTAGGTGGTAATGGTGCGCCAAGACGACGGGCTACTTTTTGCGCATTTGCTAAGCAGCTTCCTCTCGCTCACTCAGCTTTCTTGATTTTTGCAAGAAGATCACATCGTCTGCAGTATGTCTGAAAGATCTCAGAGTCCAGGTTCGGAGTGCCAAACCCGGCCTTATGACTTCAGCAGGGCCAGCTCCTGCACCCAGGGTTTGGATCAGGACGGATTGAGCGGCGCTGCGTCATTCCAGATGCCTCCTGGCGTGTTGCCAGACCCGAACCTTCTGTACAACAAAAGCGCCTACAGTGGGCTGACCTCGTCTTCGGGTCAAACCTTTTTCCCTTTCCCACCCGTCGGAAATGACTACAGGGGAGCTGAGCATCAGATCGGGGAGTTTGGACAACCCAAACACTGGTATCTCTTCGCTGCGCCGGAGTACACCGGACAGGTACCCGGTGTACCGGTGGCGGCGCAGCCGTCAAACCCAAGCCCCCCCTTAGCCGCCACCAGGGAGCAAATCAAACTGGCCCAAATAAAGACTGAGAAGGACAGTGGTGAGGATTACCCCACGGAGGTGATGGTTCAGCAGTACGCGGCACCTTCGGCCTCCACGCCCCACGGCGTCTACTACTCGGGGCCTTGGAACCCGTCCTTCTGGCCCGGACTTCCCCACATGGCACCGCCCGGCGGCGGCAGCAGCAACAGCAACCAGAACCACTCGGCACCCTCGACGTCCTCCCGTCCATGTCCCCGTCACCCCCCAGCAACGGCCTGCCAAGGAGCGCCTTCTTCAGTGGGAACGCGTCGCAGGCCGCCAGCGGGGCCCAGACGCAGAACCCGACCTCCTCTACGCGCAGCAGCGGCTCCTCCAGCGGAGGGTGCAGCGACTCAGAGGAGGTAAGAACACATTAATGGGATTATGTGCGAGCTAAGTAAATGTCATCTCCTCTGGAGAGTACCGATGTGAGCTGTCTAACCACTTAATCACTCAAGAAAATGATTAATGATCCACAACCTCCACTTTCATGTTTGTGATTCCCCTATAAAAGGACAACCTCTCCACTGAGGAGCTGGAGCAGTTTGCCAAGGAGCTGAAACACAAACGAATCACTTTGGGTTTCACTCAAGCTGACGTTGGTCTTGCCCTGGGGAAGCTTTATGGTAAGTGTAGATCTCAAAGGAACGTGACGTTATGATGACGTGCATTGGGGTGGTAACCCCAACTACACCAGGGGTGAAACAATGAAGGGCTAAACCACCAGATACCCTTACACATTGTGCAGTGACGTCTCCTTATAATGAAGTCCCCCAAGACTAGGCCAGATACCACCAGGAACTTCATATTTATAAACAAATGATGGTACCACTTGTCAACCTGTAGTTCCATTTGTACATTATTTCTATATTATCCATTATCTGTCATCTCTGACGCTCTGTGTAATGTAGTTCGGTGGTTAGAAAATTCCTTCTGGAGCACTCGGCAATCAATGTAAAAAAAAAAAAAAAAGTATGTACAGAGGATGTATATAATGTAAACACAAATGCAAATCTGTCTCCAAATGCAACGCTCTTAGTGGCTTTAAAATAAGGCTGTGGCTATGGGTACGGACCCGTATCTACAGAGACCGTTCTAAAGATATGGAGGGTGTTTTACCGACCAATCAGAATGTGCAAATATGTCTGTACCTGTACCATATGCGGCTAAAGGTCCAGCAAGGCTTCAAAACTCATCTATACATGCACTGTATCTTCAGTGAACCTCAGGTCCTGCAGAAGATACGGATGTACGTACCCGTAGCCACTTCATTAAAATAAATTCCCGGCACAAATCAACATCACTCAAACAAATTAAACAGAGTAGCTATAGCACACTTTGTACGCTTGCATGTGCTACAGGTTGGCCGGGGAAGTAACCAGTTCCTGGCCTGTCCACAGGCACTCGTATGTCGATGTAGTTCACTGATAAGACTACGAGTGCTGTCTGGAATGTTTGACTCTGTCAGAGATCTTATCCACTTGTTTGATTTTTACTTTGTAGACATTTCATAGTGTGGAGTCCGAAGATGATTAGGCCTCAGCTCCTATATAGTAGTACTTATTGTGCATTCTATTTCCACCTACCTGAAGGTCATTATTCTACAGTTACAAGTAGGAAGTTTCCACTGTAACTTGTTTGTGCACCACGAACTCTGGGTTCACAATCCAAGACGGCCGCTCCAAGCGTCGACAGTGATTAGTTGTAGTTAAGTGTGTCAAATTTAAGTCATACACACAGTACCATCATACTGTTGTCTGTGCACATGCATAGAATGGCAAATAATGTAACTCCCAAAATGTTTGTTGTTTGTGTGGGTTTTTTTTTTTAAAGCTATTCAGTGGGGTGATAGTTTTTACAGATGGGGTGGTGGTAAGATGACATTAAACTGCCTTGTGGTACCCAAATTGTGTGTTTGGAAAAACTTGTAAATGTTGCCTACGTTACACTGGGGTCAACTTTACCTATGGTCCTGATTTGTTTTTTTTTCTTCTTTTTGCCTTTAGGTAAGATGTTTAGCCAGACGACTATCTGCCGCTTCGAGGCTTTGCAGCTGAGTTTTAAGAACATGTGCAAGCTGAAGCCCCTCCTTCAGAGATGGCTGAATGAGGCAGAGACCTCAGAAAACCCCCAGGATGTAAGTGCGCCACACTCGCATCTGCTCCTGTCCTGCTTCATCTACTTTACAAGACAACAGATTTTCCTGTGGTGTTGCCAATATCTTGCTGAGCAAACCTGCTTTAACATCTTGCTTAACCTTCTACAGCATGAAATGATGCCATCTAGTGGCCCCAAAGCCATCTTGATCTAATACTTATAGTCTGGAAGTAAACTTTACTAAAAGTTCTCTGGTTTCTCAGATGTACAAAATTGAGCGAGTGTTCGTTGATACCAGGAAGAGGAAGCGGAGGACCAGTCTGGAGGGAGCTGTGCGCTCTGCTTTGGAGTCCTACTTTGTCAAATGTCCCAAACCAAACACCCAGGAGATCACACACATCTCAGATGACCTGGGCCTGGAGAGATGTAAGGGATAAAATAAATCCTAAACATTTGTCTGTTGCATTGAAGCATTTGAATTGACAAAACTGTGCCGTTGTTGCCAGGTGGTGCGTGTGTGGTTCTGCAACAGGAGACAGAAAGGAAAGCGCCTGGCCTTGCCGCTGGATGAGGAGTGTGAGGGTCAGTACTACGAGCAGAGTCCCTCACCGCTGAACATGACCACGTCGCCTATTCCCAGCCAGGGTTACCCTCCTTCCAGTTACCCCGGAGGCCCGCCTGCGCTCTACATGCCACCTCTTCATCGACCCGATGTCTTGAAGCAAGCTCTGCATCCTGGACTGGTTGGTCACCTGACTGGGTAAACATGTTCCGCTTCTCTATCCACAGATTGTGTTTTTGCCCAGATTAAGGTGGTGATGGATAAGTCCCTTTAGCAGTTTTTGGGACAGAGCTGTTTAAATGAAGCTTTAGCAGGTTGATTCAGTGTAGTCTGCTGTACCAGTTGGTAAGAGACTTTATCAACCACTTCCCTTTTTTATGTTTCGAGTCCCCCCATCCCACCACCACCACCACAATTTGTGACTTGTGACTTTCATTGTGGTTGTTGTAGTGTCTCAGCTGTGTCACCACACAGCTCCTGTCAAACTCTAACACAATAGTTTTGGTTGCTGAAATGTAATGTTTAAAAAAAAAAAACACACACATTGCAGGAAAGCCTGTAACATTTTAATCACACAGCAGATGTTGAAAGATGGGGATGGAGTTGTAATTGTGTAGATGGCTTTAAGAAGGTGATTTGTATGAAAATGTGCCACCTCCCTCGGTAAGATTTAATCAACCACTGGCTTCCAAATAACAAAATATTTACGAGTGTTTTTGTTCATCCCTTCTGTTTGTTGAAAAGATATTTCAAAGCTGAGAAGTCTTGTTAAAGTGACATCTTGAAGTAATTTGACTTGGGTACCTGAATGCGTCGGCAGTGACACTTTTTACTCTTCGGTGTGATGTCTTTGTATTTTAATGTGAAAGGGTTTTTAATGTTTATGAATGTTGGACACAGTGTTACTATTAGCTCGATCTTGTATCCTACAGATATAGATGGTAAGTCATTACAGTGACTTTTTTAATGCCTGATTTTTATACAAGTAGCTAACTGTTCTAATATATCAATGATTAAGAAGTTTAAGCCATACCTGCATTTTTTTTTTTTCTTCTAAAAGATGTGGCTATAGAAATGAGACTTGTATCCCAAGTGATAGTGGCTACAGGTATGAGATTCTTACACGCAGTAGTGCACTGATGCTGCATGGCTTCCACAGAACCCAGTAGTATGAACATATTGTAGTACTACTACAAACCCAGTCAATTATCCATATCATAGCTGAACTGAGTATAAATTGAATTTTAGTACAAATCAAGGCACATGTGAAGTGTATATACACAAAAACATGGCTAGCACAAAGTGAACGCTTATTTCCGTTGTGGTCCATAGACTGGCTGACTCCGTCATGCAGCGTTTCTGTCAAATTCAAAATGGCAACAAGTAGCACATAAAATCTGTTTTTTTTTTTTTTTTAAATAAGCGCTACTATTCTCAGTGGTACCGCAATACTTTCAGTTACCACAGGGTGCTATTGGGTTCTGTTTAGTCAATCGGCATCAACATGTTGCATGCCTGTAGCCGTGACAACACTCTAAAAATGTTTGCTTAATATGTCAACAAAACACGGTCATTTAAATGCATGAAATCCTAACAATTGGGTACAATTTGCTTTTCCAGTTTAAACAGTTTTGTGGAAATGGTTGAAATGAGATGAAGTAATTGTAACTCTCCCAAACCCCACTTAGGATACAAGTCTTGTACTCGTATCCGTGGAGTTTTAGTAAATCGCTGAAATAGTTTGCTGTTGGGAACTCGGATTATCGATGAGCTGCTCTGACCGTAAGTCATTTTCATGACTTGAATTGTTTACTGATGAGTGCAATCCTGTTTGGCTTGAAGCTCCTGTGGCACATTTCCTGCAGACTTTCTGATCAATAGATCGTATGCAGATTAAAATTGTAATTTATTGTTGGCTACACTGACGTCCTGTCACTCAAACACCCTCTCTCTGTAATGTGGAAGAAAGTTGACTTCCTTCATTTTTTTTTTTAAGATTCTTTGTTGAATTGTAAATGTTCTGACATGTTTACAGATTTGACTTTTTTCTTCAGTAAAGTCTTGGCACATATCTCACAAAATGAAGTTGTTTTTCTTTATGGGTATGTTTATAGTTTATTTAATGCAAAAGTCTGACTTTGTGTGTTTCATCTACAGCAGGTGAGACTGTTCCAAAGCCGCTGACTGTAGAACTGAAGGCAACCTAAAGTTCTCAGTCTTCACAAGTTTAAATCAATGGTTTCAGTAATGGTTCCCTATTTTGTGAGACTTTACAAATCTTTAGTCACTTGTTGTACAAATCCTGGAACTTTGCATTCTGTTGAGCAATACTGGGTTTGTAGGAGCAGTAGTTGGCAGTCTTGCTTGTCAGTGGTAAACTCCTGGGATAAAGTCACTCTTTCTTGTCTATGTACACTGGAGTTGCACCACAAATAAAATTCACTGGTCCACCTGAATCCATTATGTCGGTTTTACTGTATTCAGTCCGCAGGCAACCATGGGTATACGTGCCCCCCACAACTCTATGAACCTATATTTTACTAAAGCCTTAATGAACTCAAATGTTGGCATTGAATATTTTGGGATGCACTACCTGTTTTCACACAATAGACATACCCTGTAAGCACCACTTGTGGGATAACTCATATTCGTCACCAAGGTATGCAAGGTTACAGGTTATGAAAATGTTATAGTTCAGATGCAACAATAGTCTAAAGTATTCTGGTGTAAAACAATGTTTTTGAATAATTACCTCTTGATGAAAGAGGTACCCCATAATTGTACAATTTCATACTTATCAGTGTTTTTTAATGTAGAAAAATATGACTCCTACGAACATAACATGCAACAGAACTCATGGTATGAAACTTAATATGCGCAAATGCATCCTGGATGTTTGTTTGCACTTAGATGGGACAGTCTCTTTGGAGGTCTGTGGTCTTGTATCAGATATTATTCATATGCAGTCGGGAGGGGACAAAGCATATTAACAGTATTTCATACAAACTTAAACTGTCATTTGAAATTTTAAGTCTTTCTCAGAATCACAAATTTGAAACTGTACGAAACCAGATAATTTACACTTAAGAATACTTGAGACATTGCGTTTGTGCAGAACTGCAATATTTGCATAACCTGTAACCTTATTACCTCTTGAGTTTTTGCATAATGAAAAATGGCGACTATAAGGGTATGTCTGTGTGAAAACAGGTAGTGCATCTCAAAATTTTCAGTGTTCGGTTTCATTGAGACACTAAGGCTTCAGGAAAATATAAGCTCATAGTTGTGGGGGTGCATGTATCTATACCCATGTTCCATTAATTGGCTTTCAAATTTTGTCATCTGTGTTGCTTTAATATATAAAATGTGCAGCTGCAAAAGGAAAATTGAGATCAAATACCAGCCAAAAAAGAAAGTTAATGTTGATGCAGATGAAGTGTTTTTCCCCCTCATTTCTAGTTATACCATGAAATTCAATATGTGGACTTGTGCTTGCATTGTGTTGGCTGATTATTTTGCAGTGCTGCACATGGATATCATCTCAACCAATGTTCAGAAACGGCTGTTTTTTTTTTACATTTCAATCTCCCCACTAGGGGCAGTGGTATATGTGGATAAGAAGCTTGGCCTAAAAGCCATATTTTGTATCCCTACAAAATATACAGGGATCCTTTGTAGGATATGTATCCCTACAAAAGATATCTTTTACTGTGTAGTTTGTGCGTTTGCAAATACCCAATAATTTGATATTTGCTTTACTGCTTTGTAGAGGGAAATTGGACTTTGATCACCTCCATTAACAGTGGGCTACAGGATCTATTGTGAGCACAGAAGCACGACAAGGCAGAGAGAGGATAGGTTGTTTTCTCCTGCCCCCCGTGGTGCTTTCTTCCCCAGCCACACACACACAAACACATAGCCCTGGTCGTCCCGGAGACATCGGCAGTACTGCAGGAATGAGTCTGGACTAAAGAGCTGTTAAACAACAATTTAATGTCATGTCTGTTTTTACAAACGAGGCACACGGGCGTACTCCCTGTCTGTGTCCATCACCCCCACAGGCAAGACTGAAAGACACGTGTGCAGCTGTGGGATTAGGAGTGCATCATGACTAAACAGTGTGTGTTTTTTTTACGAGCTCTCTCAGTCTGGACCATTTGGTCAATCATGGACACAAGCCTGATGGAAAATCTGATTTTTGACTGGTTGTATTGTACTGGTTTTGAACTGACGCTGTTGGATCTGGTAGTCTTCAAGTCTGATGTGGTTTGTATCTGATCTGTGATGATGTGACTGCTTTTGGAAACACTCAGGTCAGGTATAACATACTCCAAATCAAAACAAACACACAAAATATGATTTGGCAAAATATTCAGATTAAGGTGACTTCAACCAATAATGTGAACATAACACATTTGTAAAATACCATACAGGCAAATAGCAGACAAACAGGATGGGTCAAAAAGCAAGCAATAGATCAGGAAACCGGGTGATCAGTCTAACAGGCAACAGTCTTTCTGAGGAAAGGCAAAAATAGTGGAAGTAAGCACTGTAACAATAATGCGAGAAAGCACAACAAACATATACAATCTGGCAATGAGGAAATGCTTCTAACATGGTTAAATTGGTATGTAAACAATCAAACCTGAAATTTAATCAAAGGGGCCAAAATAGGAAGTTGAGCTACACAGAACGAACACAGAAGACACATTAATGCAAAGTGCCAGAGAATATCTACCACGAGAAGAATTAGCCAGATAACACAGAGATTAATAACAATAAGGATCATGCCAGAGACAAAATAATATGAAGAAAAACCCTGAACATCAAAACAGAATGTTTCAAACATTGTTATGGAGAACAAATGAAAAGGCAAACATCATGTGCTGTGCTGCTACCTGCTGAACACTGTCACCTGCTGGGCAGTTCAGAAATGTGTATCCATATCAAATTATGAATTTCTTATTCAAAAGGCTACATTCAGTGCAGGGTCTGCATGTTGTACAGGCACTGTGTTGCTTGTAATAAAAGTATCTGTGTCATAATTTACAAGAATCAACGTTAAGCTCTTGAAATGTCTTGTTTTAGTTGGCCAACAATTGCAACAGCAGATATATTAAATTTCGAGTGCTAATGCAGAGAAAAGTACCATATTGTCATATTTGAGAGTCAACAATCAGAAAATTAGTCATTTTTGTTTAGTTGTTTCATCTACTGTGATCTTGATTTCCTAAATTTTTAATTTTATATTTATTTTTTACATTTTTTATATATTTTTTGGTTGGTGTTGCAGTAAACTGCTGAATCTTCTGTCCACCAGATAAAGTGGTGTTCTACCCAGGAGTGGATGAAGAGATTGATTATCTGCACTCTGTTGTTGAAAAGCAGCAAATAACACAGAATAAACCTCAGAAACAACCATCCAAACCAGCCGGTGAGATCTATAATTGTGGAAGTGTGTTTTATCTGTTTGATTTTTATCTGCAGCAAGTACTGTGTGATTTGATTACAATTCTGGGTTTCTCTCTCTCTCTCTCTCTCTCTCTCTCTCTCTCCCTCTCTCCTCTCTCTCTCTCCTCTCTCTCTCTCTTCTCTCATATTATATATATATATATATCACCAGATGTTGTCTTCTCAACACCAGATGTTAACAAACCCAAGCCAGGCCATGCCCCCGTAAAGGAACAGCAGATCAGAGTTCAATTAGCTAAAGCTGTCCTCACCAAGGCTGGGACCCCCCACCATGCAGCTTCTGCCAGTTTTAAACCGACTCCTCAACCCACAGTTTCTGCCCACCCTCAGGTGACCTCCCAGCCCAGGGTCACCAATGTTAATGGTCGACGTGGTCCCATAGCTGTCAAAAGGCACAGGAACGATGCAGTTATTATCAGTAAGTACGATTTTATTTATTTTCTAAGTCTATGGGCCCTGTCACACCTTGATGATTTAGCCAGTGTATGCCGACGTATGAAAAATGCGCTGAATACAATGGATACATCAAATAAGTTGTGCAGCTGTCACATCATGACGATTTAGTCAGCGTGTGCTGATAGCCCCGTTTCCACCGAGCGGTCTGGGTTGCTATGATCCAGGTCGGAACAGTTAAGTCCACCTTGGTTTGCATTTCCACTGCCATCAGAACCCTTTTGTTTGGCAGGCGGAACATGTAAATATTGACAAGCAATTTTTTTTCTCAATTTAATTTCAATTTATTTTCATTTATATAGCGCCAAATCACAACAGAGTTGCCTCAAGGTGCTTCACACAAGTAAGGTCTAACCTTACTAACTCCCAGAGCAGCAGTGGTAAGGAAAAACTCCCTCTGAGGAAGAAACCTCAAGCAGACCAGACTCAAAGGGGTGACCCTCTGCTTGGGCCATGCTACAGACATAAATTACAGAACAATTCACAAAACGAATATATAGGAAATGCTGTTGGTGCACAAGACACAAATACCACAGCACAAATACCACAAATAGCAGAAATACCACACCCATCTCTGGATGGAGCTGCACCTTAAACAGAGAGAAAAAACAGAATCAGGCATCAGAAATACAAGAAATTCAATATAATTTGCCAGCATTAAACAACAATAAAAACAGGAAATACTACGGTGATCGCCGGCCACTAGCCCTAAGCTTCACTAAAAGAATATCAGACAAGCACATCATCAAGCACACGTAGGCTGTCGCGTGACCTCTCCCCTGCACTCTGAGGCCAAAGAGAGTAATTTAACATTTTTTAAAATTTGATTTAACTTTTCTCTTGGTGGATCATGGGATTTATTTTCATTGCATGCAGAATGCAGAATAATTGACTGATGTCTTTGATAAACGCTGACGTGAATGAATTACTGTGACTCTCAACTTTTAAAATAAGTTCATTGTCTTGTTGCGGGACACAGTGCTGGCGTTCTCTGGTTCAGGCTGAGAAAAGCACAAAACACAGAGGGACATCTTTTAAAATGCTACATTTCTTCAGCCATGACAGGGAATTAAAGTATTTTCAGACGTCATTTTCCAAAATCAGGATGCTTTATGTGAATAAGTTTTTGTCAGGCTGCGATTATGAATCCGACTGAAATGAACTGGTAAGATTAAGACTTTATATTTACTCCATGTGTGAATAGTTTTAATGGTCTTCAATGGTGAATGGTCTTCTTCTCTACAAGAGTCAAGACAGAAGTCAGACTACCAGAGCAAGAATTTTAGCTGAGGAAGCTTCTGCGATTTGAAGCGAAACGTCCTCGCGTCAAGCAATCCAGTCCAGTCGAGTCAAGCTTCTCTACTATGTGAATGGTTTTAATAATTGAAACAGTCTGAACTGCATGAGAATTACAGGTTTCAGTTCAGTCAATCAATGGACAGCATTAATGAAGGAGTAACTTACAAGAAACGTGTTAACAGTCGCATAACTTACCTACAACTTATGGCCCACGTATGCGGGATGTATGAGCCATATGCTGGCATACATGGAAAATAATGTGCATGCACAAAATTTTTCGATGTACTCACCGTATTACCAAGTATATCAGTATGCTTCAGCATGCTCTTAACTTACACAAAATGTACCCATAACTTACTACACATATGCCTGCGCATGCCAGTGTTTTTAATATGGTCGGCATATGCTGGCTAAATCTTCAAGGTGTGACAAGGGTGGATATCTGGGCTAATAATCAGGAACAGGGTGAGAAGCCCGACTATCTGGGAGGGATTCTGAGCAGAGACGTTGCTTGTTTACATCCAGAGGAGCCAGCTGAGGTGGTTTGGGCATCTGGTAAGGATGCCCCCTGGTCTTCTCCCTAGGGAGGTCTTTGAGGCACTGGGAAGACCCAGGACATGCTATTTCAATTTCAATTTATTTAATTTTATATAGCACCAAATCACAACAAACCTGCCTCAAGGTGCTCCACACAAGCAAGGTCTAACCTTACCAACTCCTAGAGCAAGCACACAGTTGACAGTGGTAAGGAAAAATCCCTCTGATGATATTGAGGAAGAAACCTCAAGTAGACCAGACTCAAATGGGTGACCCTCTGCTTAGGCCATTCTAACAGTTACAAGGTTTTTACAGGGTTTACAAAGGTGAAGAAACAGAAAACAGGAAGTCAAAACAACATGGCATAATAACAAAGGAATATGTGTTTGATGAGAAGTCCATGCAGGCAGTTATGCCACAGTCAGAGGTTATCCAGCATTCCTCATGCCGTCAGTGATATGTGTTTGATGAGAAATCCATGCAGGCAGTTATGCCACAGTCAGAGGTTATCCAGCATTCCTCATGCCGTCAGTGCAGCTGTGCCCACAGAATGTCCATTCCAAATGCAGGCTGCTGTGTACGGCACCAGTTTCAGGCGTGGCATCTCACGGTCAGTCCAGCACTCTGTCTTCAGTAGCCGTCCCGCTATCCATGCATTGGACAGAGAGAAAAAGAGCAGAATCAGTCGGCCGGAAAAACCACACCTAAAGTATCATTCATAAGCAGTAAATCAACAGGAAAGCAGAGAATATTTCATTTCATTTAATTTATTTATTTAAAAGGGACAACACATATTAATGAACACATAAAGTGTAAATATGTCAGGTTATAGCCATGGGCTAATTTCCATCTGTAGTCCCTGACAGACTATAAGAATTAAACAATTTACAGTAAAAACACAAACATCACAGGAGCTTACAATACAACAACAGACTACATTACATAGGGGTCACCAACTACTACAACAAGACACAGACTAGACAAAAGACAGGAAACAAAAGGACACTGATATGATCTGAGCATGAAGGTTAGTTTACACAAACTCAGTCAAAGGTGGACACATAGTTAAAAAAACAAAAAAACTACATGTACAATTCAATTGGAATAAGTTAATTAAAATTGCAAGTCTAATTTCATACATTTATATATTTTAAAAACCAGAACTTTAAGAACAATAACTTATAAAGTGCTGTAGTGCATTGCACAGTGCCTACAGTTCTTCTTAGTTTCTACAATTGAGTTCATAATGCTCACATTTTTTATTTGATTTGAGCAACTCCTTTAAGTGACTTTTGAAGGCTTTCAAGCTTGGAGCCTCTCTCACTGTAGTTGGCAAAGCGTTCCATTGGAGACTGCCTTTGTAGGACAGAACATTTTGTGCAAAAGCTGTTTTTCGCACAGACACTTCATAATCCCCTCTGCTCATAGCCCTGGTGACCCTCGGACCAACTGTTCTATACTCAACAAAAATATAAACACAACACTTTTGGTTTTGCTCCCATTTTGTATGAGATGAACTCAAAGATCTAAAACTTTTTCCACATACACAATATCACCATTTCCCTCAAATATTGTTCACAAACCAGTCTAAATCTGTGATAGTGAGCACTTCTCCTTGCTGAGATAATCCATCCCACCTCACAGGTGTGCCATATCAAGATGCTGATTAGACACCATGATTAGTGCACAGGTGTGCCTTAGACTGCCCACAATAAAAGGCCACTCTGAAAGGTGCAGTTTTATCACACAGCACAATGCCACAGATGTCGCAAGATTTGAGGGAGCGTGCAATTGGCATGCTGACAGCAGGAATGTCAACCAGAGCTGTTGCTCGTGTATTGAATGTTCATTTCTCTACCATAAGCCGTCTCCAAAGGCGTTTCAGAGAATTTGGCAGTACATCCAACCAGCCTCACAACCGCAGACCATGTGTAACCACACCAGCCCAGGACCTCCACATCCAGCATGTTCACCTCCAAGATCGTCTGAAACCAGCCACTCGGACAGCTGCTGAAACAATCGGTTTGCATAACCAAAGAATTTCTGCACAAACTGTCAGAAACCACCTCAGGGAAGCTCATCTGCATGCTCGTCGTCCTCATCGGGGTCTCCACCTGACTCCAGTTCGTCGTCGTAACCGACTTGAGTGGGCAAATGCTCACATTCGCTGGCGTTTGGCACGTTGGAGAGGTGTTCTCTTCACGGATGAATCCCGGTTCACACTGTCCAGGGCAGATAGCAGACAGCGTGTGTGGCGTCGTGTGGGTGAGCGGTTTCTGATGTCAATTTGTGGATCGAGTGGCCCATGGTGGCGGTGGGGTTATGGTATGGGCAGGCGTCTGTTATGGATGAAGAACACAGGTGCATTTTATTGATGGCATTTTGAATGCACAGAGATACCGTGACGAGATCCTGAGGCCCATTGTTGTGCCATACATCCAAGAACATCACCTCATGTTGCAGCAGGATAATGCACGGCCACATGTTGCAAGGATCTGTACACAATTCTTGGAAGCTGAAAATGTCCCAGTTCTTGCATGGCCGGCATACTCACCGGACATGTCACCCATTGAGCATGTTTGGGATGCTCTGGACCGGCGTATACGATAGCGTGTACCAGTTCCTGCCAATATCCAGCAACTTCGCACAGCCATTGAAGAGGAGTGCACCAACATTCCACAGGCCACAATTGACAACCTGATCAACTCTATGCGAAGGAGATGTGTTGCACTGCATGAGGCAAATGGTGGTCACACCAGATACTGACTGGTATCCCCCCCCCAATAAAACAAAACTGCACCTTTCAGAGTGGCCTTTTATTGTGGGCAGTCTAAGGCACACTTGTGCACTAATCATGGTGTCTAATCAGCATCTTGGTATGGCACACCTGTGAGGTGGGATGGATTATCTCAGCAAAGGAGAAGTGCTCACTATCACAGATTTAGACTGGTTTGTGACCAGTATTTGAGGGAAATGGTGATATTGTGTATGTGGAAAAAGTTTTAGATCTTTGAGTTCATCTCATACAAAATGGGAGCAAAACCAAAAGTGTTGCGTTTATATTTTTGTTGAGTGTATATTTAATATAATTTGCAAGAGGTGGAGGAGCCAACCCATATAAAATTTTATATATTAGACAAGCATTTTTAAATTTTAGAAAATTTTCAAAACTAAAGTTATACTTTGTTAAAATTTTGCAGTGATGATATGAAAATGGTCTTTTACCTACTTTTTCAGTGGTCTTTTATAAATATAAAGCCTTTCAATCAGTTTTAAAATTGTCACATCCGTGAGAGACCGTAGTAACCTACATGAGAAAAAAATCATACAGTGCAAGAACATCATAGCCGCTTGATCTGTCATTGACCTCCTTATTTGGGTTGAAGTTAAACACATTGTATTTAATTATTCTAGTTATCATTTTAATATGATTTTTAAGGAGAGTGTTGAGTCTAGCAACACTCCCAAATATTTGAATTCCTTAACTAACTGCAGTTCATCATCTCCAATGTACAAATTGGAGCGCTTAATATTAAAAGACTTTTTTGAAAAATACATAGACAGTTTTTCTGTATGTTTAATTTCAGACATGATCCGTTAAGCCAATTTAAAATATACTTTAGGGCTGACGTAAGAGTTGAGCTGCTGCCTCAGGTGATCTTGCACTTGTGTAGATTACTGCATCATCAGCGTAAAGTTGTATGGTGTACACCGACCGCTAACCCTAAGCTTCAATAACAGACCCAGAATTTAATAAAGTTGAGGCTGACACCTGTTCCGTTACTAATAAAATGAATTTTAAAGGATAGGAAGCATAGTTCCATACTATTCCAGTATGTTAGCCATACGAGAGGGAGAAGAAATGCTTCTTAAGTCTGAAATTGAATGTCTCTACAGAAACTGACTGTTATCTCCATAGGGAGATCATTCCACAAAACAGGTGCACAATAAGAGAAGGCCTCTGTGGGCAACAGACTTTTATTTACCCTAGGGGCACAGAGTAGTCCTACACCCCTAATTTTATAGATTAGTAACAGAACCTTAAAGTCCGACCTTACAGAGACAGGAAGCCAGTGATGAGACACCAAAATGGGTGTAATGTGGTCGTTGGTCGAACTTTCTGCTTCCTGTCAAGAGTCTGGCAGCAGCATTTTGAACCAATTGGAGACCCCTAATGCTAGCGGGATTATATTTCCCAGCTGTCTTGGGACACCTCGGGATCTCCCAGGAAGACTTAGAGGATTTGGCAGAGGCTCGGGAAGTGTAGCATGAGCTGCGTGAGCTACTGCCACTGTGACCCAGAGCCAAATTAATGACCAAATTTTGTTTTGTTTTGTCTTTTTATTTGAATGTGCAGTCATCATCTCCCTGTGTGTGGTAGCTGGCACGGTAGCAGTCATTGTGGCAACCGTCTGTTACATCAGGTAAATGCCTAAAGTTATATGTAACCCTTTTATTTGCAGAATCTTACAGAATTCAATTTATGGCCAATAAATCTGAAGCAGACAATGTACCTGACTTGAAAAATATATATCTATATATAGATATGTATGTATATAGATATCTATATATCTATATATACAGTTGTGCTCAAAAGTTTACATACCCTGGCAGAATATTTGAATTTTTCGGCCATTTTTCAGACAATATGAATGATAACACAAAACCTTTTTCTCCTAAATATCTGTGGGTTGTGAACAAAACAAGACATTTGAGGATTGCATAGGCTCGGGAAAACACTGATTGATATTTTTCACCATTTTCTGACATTTCATGGCTCAAACAACTAAGCACTTAATTGAGAAATAATCAGCTGATTAATCAATCATGAAAGTAATCATTCGCTGCAGCCTGGTTTCATTTTGTTGCCTGTTAAAAGTTCATTGCTGCCACTGATGGGTCACAGCTTTCAGCTTCTCATCAGATTCATGCTGCCCCCAACAGGACACAGAAAGAATCACGCCTAGCTCAGAAGTTGGACTATCCTACATTCAGGGGTGTGAGCTTACCACCTACTGCTGCCAACGGTATTTCGGTGAGCACCTGGCATTTGCTTCTCTGTATTATTTTTTGCTTGTACAACGTGCACCGATCCTCACTTCTGTTTCGTCCTCAGATGGGAGACAAGGCGCTGGCTCCACAACGCTCAAATGTTTTCACTATCAGCATCAAAAACAACAGATGCTCTCATTGGGAAAGTATGTTGTCCTTTTGCATGTTCTCCGCCGCGTCTTTCCTTACAAACACCTCTCCTCCTCAAATCGCCTCTTTCTGTTTCAGACACACACCTGAACAGAAAGTCCTGGACTCCGAGGCCACATCAGAAGAGGAGGAAGTGGGCGGAGACTTCACGGTGTACGAGTGCCCTGGCCTCGCACCGGTGAGTTGCACACGTCCGACATGCATGTTGCGTTTGTTTAGTGATGGAGGCGTCATTACCTTTCTCCTTTTGACAGACTGGAGAGATGGAAGTAAAGAACCCGCTGTTCGATGAGTCCAATGAACAGTATCAGCAGAATCAAAAGTGAAACACACACGACACATTTTGGTGGAAGGAACCAATTCATCCCGACACTGCATGCGCAGAAACAGAGGATTCAGGCAGAGGATCGGTTAATAAAAAGGACTTTTAGTGTTCACATCCTCATTACTGATTTTAACCATAAACACTTTAGATCCTTTATTTTTCATTGTCTCATTTTGTCACTTTAAGGTCTCCTCTCGCTTACCTTGGTTATATTTCTTATTTCTGCAGCTATTTCCAAAGAATGTGATAAAATAGCAGACACAGTTGTTAAACAGGTGTCCTCTCTTGTTTTGTCATGCATAACTAGTGACTAAACCACATTCCTAACAGATAACCTGCAGCCAGGAAATTATGTAAAAACTCAGTGACTCCGTCTCACAAGGTTTAGCGTCTGAAATGTTACCGTCGGTGTTGGCACTTTTATTCCTTGTACTATAACCTGCACTTAAGAAGAATTTAGAAATATAGACTATAAATATGAGCTTAAATGAAGTATATTTGATTACGTCTGTTGCATGGTTTTTCTGCACTGTGTTTGAATCACAGCAATGCTTTGATATTATTTTGACTCCTGTGTGGATGCATCATATTGCATGAGGTAAAAGTGACTTATAAGCCCTTTAAAGAACTTTTCAACATAGGCTATACAGATGGAGATACTCTGTAGGTGGCAAATATCAAAATGTCATACTATCATTTTCTCTTTTCTGGCCTAAGATAACCTGGTGCTGCAAAAATGTACGCAGAGTGAAAGCGTTCACTTTTTCTAAACATTTATACATGCACACCATTGATTGCAATTAAACTCTTTTTACCACATATGAAAGTTATGCTTTTATGCCTTTTTCTTGTAGCATTCAGTGAGAACATTTTAAGAATTTAACAAAATGGAATGCCAGATTGTGCAAAAACTCTGAGCTACTGTAATGAAGGAATTGAGGGGAAAAAAGTATGTTTTTTTAGTGGCAATAAATTCTCTGCAGGCAGTGGATTTTGCATTTACAGCTGCTGAATATGCAAAATTGCAATTTGTGCACCAGTCCTGAATGCATCAACAGCAAAAATGCACTTGTGCATCAAAGGAATGGAACTCAGTTGAAGCAGAAAGAATTGTGTGGAGACAGTAAAAGTTACAGGTGATGTTGTATATTCTGCCTGTCCATCCTGATGTGCTTTTGTGGATGTTGTTCCATTTTCAATATAGGCTTCATTTTGATGTCAAATTATTCTCACCAACCCTGCTCCTGAAGATCACCTGACCTGCACGTTTTCCATGTATTTACCACTGCACCCACAGCTGATACATCAAGTCTGGTGTTTCCTTGACTGGGTGACCAGACATGATTTTAGTAGTGGGTGGTGAGGGAGGTTCAGGTGATCTGCAGGAGAAGGGTTGGTGATACCTTCAAATACACAGGGCCCTATCTCAATGCTCTTCAGTGCACAGGCTGAAGTGAAAGTGAACATTTTGGCTGGAGAACCATCTTCATAATCACCTTCCCAGCTGCGAAGGTTTTTCAGGATTGTAGTTTGGTCTTCTTTGTCCATGGAACGTTTTTCATGCATAGCAAAAACAAGCAAACATATTTTCTGTAAATCAAATGTTTTATGTTGTTGATGTTGTTAAATTAGAGTTAAAATTCAAACTTTTGGATTATTAGGAAAATATTTTTTGGTGTACATGTATTCTCATTACAGACCCCATGTTTTGGTAAAATTCTCATATTAATTGTCCAGATTAAATATAATTACCGACCAAGGTCTCTCCAGTCCTCAGAGCATATCTTGGGGTTACAATGGCAGAGAAAACTACTGAATGTCTTGACAGGACGGCTGGCAATGATACACCTTTTCTAATACTGTTGACGCCCCCTCAGGGCCAACCTTCTTGTGAATGTGATTTGAGTATAACAGATTAAAATCACACAAATGTGCCAGGAAAGAGAATTCTGCTCCAATAATTATAAATTGGAGCTATCTAGTAACATTTTCCCGCATTTTAAAAGAGAAATACATTTCTGAAAAGTACCTTACGTTAACTTTGAACGTCTATTTCTAATGGTGTCTCTACCCCGCAAAGGGTTACAAAAAACAACTTATTGCATAGGTGATACATATATCATTATTTTACAGTGTGTGACCTGTTGGTCTTGTCCTGTTTGGATAAGTCTTGATTTACTTAAGTACCTTAATGTACTAATTAACCCTTTTATGTGAAATGTGGATCAAAATGACTTGTTTTTATGTCATCCCATACTTGCCTGAATGGTCCTTTTTTATAGGCTATTTTAATATATTTTATTATTTAATCATTTAGCCTAATACTCCTGGTAACTATAGGCTGTACATATTATTTCCACACTTTTTATGTTTATTTTTCATTACGTAATTCATCAGGCTTGGCTTGGTATTTTTGCATCAATATAACATATATCTATTAAAAATGAGTGGCATCTCTTGTGGCAGCTACAGCTGCCACCAGAAGTGCTGAGACAACATGCCACTGCTACAAAATGTGCTTGTCCTTGTTGAAAAATCATATGTATCGTCTACATTTTGGTCATTAAGTTGGGGGGCCTTTGGTTGCCACAAAAGTTCTGGTGGCCAGATCCTTCTTGTTGCCTCCCAACTTCAGCCCCCAATTCTTAAAAAAAAAAAAAATTAAAAGTAGCAGTAATCATTGTCCACCATCTAAAATCACTCAGCCTTCTTTTCTTTCTGGCTGCACCATTTCCCGCAGTGTACCACAGTGTGACCAAAAACACAAATGATTGATCTCCTTCTGCCCGTTTCTCATTTCTGCTACCACGTCTGGGTCCTTACCTCAGGTGACCTCATGTCAGTCCCACCACCCTTTGTGCACTCCAAGATGTTCATTTCGCTTTTTGTATATTTATCACGGAAACAATCGAAAAGACCCTTGTTGACCTTTGACCCCATCGCTGCTCTTTGTATTTCAGCACCGGACCTGTAATTCAACATTTCGATATAACGGTGAGTGTGACGTATCAGTCACAGCTGAATATCTTTGTTTTAAACGTATGTAGAAGCAGAAAAGGTTTTGCATGTTCTGAATCATTTATGCCACTAATCCAAAAGTCTGCTTTGTGCACAATTCTGTTGTAGAGGATTGTGTACCTTTGCAAAAATTTCCCTCACACTGCAGATTATCCTAATTCAAAGCACATGACATATTAAATTGTCTTTTGTGTAGATTTTTTTCAAAGTCACAGCACACTTCAGAGCGTTGGCGATGCCTCAGAGTGATTCTCTTTTGTCTTTTTTCTCTTCACGGTGCAGTTTGACCTTGTTTTAACCTCAGAGACACAAAGTCCGACACCCAGAAAGTGGTTGTATCAGTACGCGGGGGTGGGGGAAGAGAGGTGCTCGCATCTACCTTTTGTGGGGTTTTGTGATATGTGTTTGCATGTCCGTGTGTATGTGTCGGGGAGGGGACGGAGGAGTCTGCCGTCCCCACTGAGCTACATGCCAAGGGCCATTAGGGCCCATTGTGGTGGTGCACAGTGAAAGGAAGGCAGCCATTGGACCGCCGGTGAAATCCGGTTGTGGGTGGAGGGGCTGTGAAGGTGGGTGGTCAACGGCCGAGCCATTAGGAAGAAAATCAAAAAGCCATCAGACTTGTTTGTGGGAGACAATTGTGCTTCTCAGCAGGAGGGCCGGCATTGAGCTTAAATCATCTAAAAATGTTTCAAACAACAGCTGAGAGAATTGATCACAAAGGTTTGCTTCATTGACCACATTTCTTGGACATAAACTTATTTTGTTTTACAGTTTAAAAAAACAGCTCATGTTTTAGAATTGCCTGATGGTCATGTTTGTGGAAAAAAAAATCTAAATGGCCTGTCTTTACAAGTATGAAGCAAACATGCACACCAGCTGTGTCGAACAGTTGACTGCTATTTTGAAATTTCTGTGTGACATCATTATGAAGTAATTTATATCACAAGTATTTATCCATCTAGGCTTCTTACACTGAACAAAAAATATAAATGCAACGTTTTTGTTTTTGCTCGCATTTTTCATGAACTGAACTCAAAGATCTAAAATATTTTTTATATACACAAAAGACCTAGTTCTCTGAAATATTATTCACAAATCTGTCTAAATCTGTGTTAGTGAGCAATGAGCACTTCTCATTTGCCGAGATAATCCATCCCACCTCACAGGTGTGGCATATCAAGATGTTGATTAGACAGCATGATTATTGTACAGGTGTGCCTTAGGCTGGCCACAATAAAAGGCCATCTTATATTTTTGTTCAGGGTAGTTGAGACATATGGAAAACTGTGTTTTCTGGACCATGTTTTCCATGATCAAACTTCTCCCAAATCTAATCACCTACAGATATCCCTTCAAGTAATATCCCCACCAAGTTTGAAGGAAATTCATCCAGGTGTTTTTGAGTTATCTTCTCTGCAGACACACACACCAGTGAAAACAACACCCTGCTATCGCTGCTTTGCTGCTGCACATGGTAGTGAAAGACATATAAAGTGAAATAGGTGTAGAGAACACTTAAACTGTAACATTGTGGTGTTCTTTTTAAGTGGACAGTGGATTTGACTCAATATAAACTTTCTGAAATGATTTGCTGGAGGTGAGAGAGGCTTATGAACAGTGCCTCCTTGGTTTGATTCCCACCAGAGAGGTAGTAACTCACTAAGGTGCCCTTGAGCAGGCCTCTCTGCTGCCAAATTGCCCCCGCATTGCAGTTGAGTGCCTTGCATGGTAGCACGCTGGCATCGTTCCAAAGTGCTTTGTGCCGTCTGCATCAGTTAAAAACACATGACAGACATGCAGTCCATTTACTATTTTAGCTTCATGCAAGCATGAGTTTAGACACGCTATGGTTAGTGCGTTCTTTTGCAACATTTGTGCACAAAGCCTGCACTTTGGCAATTAAACCTTCAGAGACATCGTTGTGCACGATTTGAAGTTCACAGGAAAAAAGGAAGAAGTTTGCTACTTTTTCATCTAATGTGCATTTTTAATCAGTACATTATTATTATTGTTATTGTTGTTGTTGTTAAGGCAGGGATGTCGGCCAAGTGGTTAGTGCACTTGCTTTTGGTGCGGCAGGTTCTCGGTTCAAACCCCACCCCTGCCACGTTTCTGCATGTATGTAATGTGGAGTTGGGTCAGGAAGGGCATCTGGAGTAAAACTTGTGCAGATCAGCTGAAGGGTCTTACTTTTATTGTACCTAAACAAACAAGCAGTCATCAAAAGCATCAGTCTTGTTACTCCATGTTGGCTGCAGTCTTCCTTGATTTTAGGAACGAATATAACAGACAAAAAGTTATATGAAAAAGTAACAAGTGTAATAGCTTTTTTTTTTTCAAGTAAATCTGTTTCTTTTTCCTCTGCTGGTTTTTCATGTCATTTTCTATCCCTGCAGTTTTCTGTGTCTGTCAAGTAAAAGATATTGAGCTTATGTTCACAACACCAGCTGAAGAGACCCGATTAGAGTTTTCATTATTTATTTATTTTAGGTTTGGGGGCAATATTCATGACCTGTGTCCAATTATATTTGTCCCAAATTCCAGAGGTCAGAAACAATTAAAAACAAGAACAGTAACTACAAATGTGTTTTGAAATGTTAACATAAAGTTAAAAACATTCTATATGTCACATTTAAATCAGGACAATTCAGTGAACAGTGAACATACTGTTTGGTACAGACGCACACTGCAAATTAATTATTTTGTATTTGAACGTAACTTTTGGAACTTAATCTTTAATAAGCTGGAGACAAGATAGAAATAAATCACACTTATCTTGTTGGAATACAAATGATTTGACTTTCCAAATAAAATGTTCTGTTCTTCCACTTATTAAAAACAAATATATTTTTGGTAACAGTTTATAGTCCCTAAAGTTTTAGTGCAGTAATATATTTAAATGATGGGATTCCACTGTGATTTGCCTTTTTTGTAACAATTAGGAATAAAATGGACATTTAAGAAAAATTTTAAAGGAAACTGGAAACCAAAAGGTTTAAAAAGTGTTGCTGACCTGATGAGAGGACAGAGATCATCTGTAACAAATGTTTCAGAGCAGAAGGAGGGAGTTAAAACATTACATGACACTAATAACTGAATGCACACAGAATTTTTTTTTTACAAACTTTTCTCTGCAGACAGCAAAAACATCTCATGAAGGGGCTGCTTTAAAAGAACTAAAGATCTGAGACATCTCCTCCTCCTATTTCTCTTCCACCGTCACCCTCCCTTGTGTTGTGTGGACACCCTGGGAGCTCTCCTCGCCCTTTCTCTTCCCTGAAGTCTACACTGTTCTTGCTGTCTGTCTTTTGCATGACAATTCATCTCCCAAGTCCATGTCCCAGGACAATGCTCACATCGTTGGGGTTTGATGTCTTTTAAGCTCTGTGGAGGTTTCCCTGTCCTGGATTTAGTGGGGGTTCTCAAGAAAGAACAAACCGTACTTGATTCAGCAAACTGTATTTCTATATTTGATATATAATAAGAAAAGCAGGAAATTCACATGCAACGTGATGACATAAATGAATTGTCAAAATAATAATAATTTTTCCATTGATCACCTAACCAGTGGTTTTAGTGCTTTTCAAACCTGAGGTGACAAAGAAGCAGAGGATTGTAGGAAAGAAAGTAACAGCAAAAAGTAACATAAATAAAAGAAGCAAGAAAAAAATACAGTCAAAAAGTGACAGACAAAAAAGAAAAATGTAGCGGACAAAAAGTATCATTAATCAAGTACCAAACAGTAAAAAAGAAGAATGTAACCAGCAGTGTTGTGGAAAGTAACTTTGACAAGTTACTTTTTTAGTTACTTTTTTTAGTTGCTTTATACAGGTGCTTTATGCAGTTACTTCATTAGCAGCTTATGCAATTACTTGATTAGAATCTGCAGAAAACTTGCAACTAATAAGTAATGTAACTAATAAGGTAACGAGTAATCTAACTTGGTTACTCGTAAGATTGAGCAATCAGCAAAGTAACTAATCAGCAAAGTAACTAATAGTTACTTTTCTGAGTACTAAATCTTAAAAATAACCAAATTAGATTATGAGTAACTTTATTAATTACATTCAGCAGCTGCCGACAAGGTGTCCGCAGCTGCTAATGAAGTAAATGTAAGAAGTAACTGTAAAATAGAACTGTATAGATTAACTAATGAAGTAACTTTCCAAAGTTACTTTCCCCAACACTGGTAACCAGAAACAGCAGATTTACCAGATTTCACCCAATTTGCATATTCATGAAAATTTAAATAAAAATGAGAGAAGTGGAAAACAAACAGATGTGCTAATTTTTACCTTTAGATTATATTTAGAATTTTTCCTTCAGTAAATACAAGCAGATATGTCATTGCTTTAATTTGATATAACAAATATTGCAAAATAGTCCAGACAGACTTACGTTATGGTTATGGGTAGAGTTAGGAATACTAAAATAATAATAATAAAAAAAAAAAACACATCACGAAATATGACTAATTTCGTGACGGGGACACATAAAAAGAAAAAACAAAACAAACAAACAAAAAACTAAATGTGAGACTGGGCTGTGAAAGTACGACTCCCACTTGGACCGGACACAAATAATAATAATAACAATAATAATAATATGAAGAAGAAGAAGAACAGTTTATCAGATACAAGTGGTGGACATTTTTTAATTGCCCCTTCATATTTCGACCCTTTTCCCTCAATAAACTCAATAGCAGATCTTTTAATATTACAAGTAAAGCAAAATAGTCCAAATGGCCTATAGCGGAAAAGGTTAATTCCTTTATATGTTTTAAGTGATTGTTCTGGAAGTGTTGATTAAAAAAAGAGGAGAACTACACATTTGTGTAAATTACTATATCTTCATCACAAATGTATTTTTAAAATTAAGGCTAGGTGAGGTGGTTGCACAAAACCTATAAATATGTATATATGAAATATTTACAATACAAATAAGATTAAAAATAAAACTTTAGAAGTGCATATATGTTTTATTTATATATTTTTAGCTGTGTTTTGTCCAAAATGTTACACCTCAAAATTATCACATGAAATATTTCTGTACTCCACAGTGTTTTCACAAAAGTACAAACAATCTTTTAAAGGTTTTTTTTTTTTTTATGTAACTTTTCCTTGATGCCATGATTTAATATTTTGTGACTGGGACATTTTTTTCTTTTTGTTCATCCTTTTCTTCTGTGTGTAGATAGAAAATAACAGGGGGAAAGTGTCATCACAGATCTGCTCTTCTGAAAAGATAAAACTAACAAAATTTCACTACTTGTCTTGTGTTATTTTTTAGTGTATATTAACGTGATAATAAGGTGAAATGGATTGTCACCATTTTAACATTTTAAACTTCATATCTTCACTCAAACTTCTCTGTAGAGGGCAAAGAAGATGGTGGGATCTACATTATTGTAACTTCGAGCTTTGCTTCAATGACAAGATTTAAATTTTATTTATTTTAGGGAGCAACAATGAAAAATGGTGTTGCCTTAAATCTGAGGCAATTTAGTTTATGTTACCTTTCAAATGAGATGTTGACAGAGAAGGCCTCAAACTGATCTGCTCTGCAACTCTACCAAACAGAATGCACTGCCCAACTTAAAAATGAATAAAATATGGCAACAATTTGCATTAATCATTTTAAAGTAAATCCAACTCATCCATTGCTGACTGCGACTGAGATTTTTGTAATTAGACTAACTCAAGTTTAGCAAAGTATTTAGCAGTTTAGTGGAGTTGATTTGCTTTGTCCACTATAAGGTTAATTAAAATGTTTTAGTATTACTGGGTAGCCATTTTTTAAGTTATTCTAATTTCTTTGACCTCAGAAATGTCCATGCAAATTTTTACCTTAATTTTGAGATTTTTTTAATTCAATTTATTAAGTCAGACTAAATTACATGTTGCAATTCCAGTTTTATTACAAAAAACTATTTTAAAACCACTGTCAACCTACGACCAACTGTTTTTAAAACTGAACAATTTTATACCAGTAATTGTAAATTATCCACTTAAAACATGCAAACACCTTTTTCATGCTGAGAACACTTCAATTTAAGTTACTAACCCCATGAAGCATTTTTAGAGCGTACATACAAAACAGGAGTTTGCTCGTTTTTATTCAATTTGATAAAAAAAATTTCTAAATATTCCACTGGAGTTTGGAATAATCTTTTTTTTTTGTGTTTTTTTTTTTGTGGAGACGTTTTGAGTGCTGGTGTTTTCCCATTTGGCTATTTCATGTAAAATGCAGAGCTGCAACATGATAAAACGCACAAAGAATGTATTTATTTGCTTATTTAATCCAGTTATTCGCCGCTATATTTGACGCAAACTCTGCGTCCTTAGATGAACTTCTCATTTCAAGATGAGTAGTATGTGCGTAAAACAAGCAACAGGATACCGTGTTCAGGGTGGGAAAAGATTCAAAGAGAGGTTTATCAAGTGGATTATGACACCTGCAGACAACAGTGCAGTGCTCAGACCTGTTTCAGGCCAAAGCAGACCGCGTGCGTCCTGCAGACCTGCAGACCGGAGTGTTTGCTGGTTGTGGGTGTGGGGCGGAATCAAAGGGTGAGACTTATTGTTCCAATCTGAAAAGGAGCTAATGGTCGACCATCGCTACTCGGGATCTGAAAGCCACAGGGTGCCCCGAGGCTAGGCCGTACAATGGCACCCCCCCCTCGCCCTCCCCGCGGCGCGTCTTCCTGCCTCAATCTGCGGCCAACAACTCGCGCCGGGGGAGCGCATCTGTACGGTGCTGCGGTCATCCAGGCTTTTGAATGGCCACAGATCAGGGCTGAATGGCAGGTCACCTGAATGCTGTTGCAAATTTTTTTTTTTTTTTTTTTATGATTTACAGTTTCTCTCGCTTCTGTTGTGATTCAAAATTGGAGACGAGGGCGACACCCTGACGCACGCAGCTGTATCTGCAAACTTACATTTATATGCGTTTTATTGTATGTCAAAAAAATTACAATGATTCTTATTTTCACCGATTTCAACAAATCAGAACATAGTTCATTAGAGATAATCATCCAAATTTCCTTTTAAATCCTTGTAAAATCTTAATAAACCGTTTTAAATGGCAACTCGTTTAAAAACGTCATTAAAGATGGGCTTTTAAAAATAATCATCTGTTGAAAAGATTTTTAAAACACCTCCGATGTATGCGTCGTGCGTAATTTCTCACCAAACTTTTCCTTTGGCTGCAAGTAAATCCTGAAAAGCACGCATTAACCAGGTTATCTATTCAAGCTTGATCGCCTGTTTATAAATCATTTGTTACCTAATTAATGGCAGTAACCTGTTTTATTGGGGATCACACCACCAAACATTTATTTTAACGAAAAGAGATTCAGGACAGGCTGCAGAAAATTTTCATTTGAAAGCCATCTGCTTAGCTGTGAATAATTTAAACAAACTGAGCATTATAATTCATGTATGAGGTGAGTTATAATGTTACAGTATGGTTGCGTTGCCTCGTGCCTCTTTAGCAATGTAAAACATTCCTATAAATGCTCCAGGCGGGCATCTAGTCACTGCACCTGAGGTTTTTTTTTTTAGAAGTTTTTTTTTTTTTTTTTTTTAAGAAAAATAAAAACTATAATGGTGCCGCAGCAAAGTGGTTCATTTCTTTTGGGAAAACACGCCCACTACTTTGGGAAAAATCAAGGTCATTCACAAATTCACCATCAGCTGTGCGCAATTGTCTGCAGCGGCCAATGAGCGAAGAGATACGAGAAGTCCAACACCCCGCAGCTGAGATTAGGAAAACCTGTGGCGCAATGCAGGGAAGGCGCATTTGAGCTTGAAGGTGGAGGTGAGGATTTTAAGTGCTTCATGGGAACTAAAAGGCCGCAGGAGCGTTGTAGGTGGTAATGGTGCGCCAAGACGACGGGCTACTTTTTGCGCATTTGCTAAGCAGCTTCCTCTCGCTCACTCAGCTTTCTTGATTTTTGCAAGAAGATCACATCGTCTGCAGTATGTCTGAAAGATCTCAGAGTCCAGGTTCGGAGTGCCAAACCCGGCCTTATGACTTCAGCAGGGCCAGCTCCTGCACCCAGGGTTTGGATCAGGACGGATTGAGCGGCGCTGCGTCATTCCAGATGCCTCCTGGCGTGTTGCCAGACCCGAACCTTCTGTACAACAAAAGCGCCTACAGTGGGCTGACCTCGTCTTCGGGTCAAACCTTTTTCCCTTTCCCACCCGTCGGAAATGACTACAGGGGAGCTGAGCATCAGATCGGGGAGTTTGGACAACCCAAACACTGGTATCTCTTCGCTGCGCCGGAGTACACCGGACAGGTACCCGGTGTACCGGTGGCGGCGCAGCCGTCAAACCCAAGCCCCCCCTTAGCCGCCACCAGGGAGCAAATCAAACTGGCCCAAATAAAGACTGAGAAGGACAGTGGTGAGGATTACCCCACGGAGGTGATGGTTCAGCAGTACGCGGCACCTTCGGCCTCCACGCCCCACGGCGTCTACTACTCGGGGCCTTGGAACCCGTCCTTCTGGCCCGGACTTCCCCACATGGCACCGCCCGGCGGCGGCAGCAGCAACAGCAACCAGAACCACTCGGCACCCTCGACGTCCTCCCCGTCCATGTCCCCGTCACCCCCCAGCAACGGCCTGCCAAGGAGCGCCTTCTTCAGTGGGAACGCGTCGCAGGCCGCCAGCGGGGCCCAGACGCAGAACCCGACCTCCTCTACGCGCAGCAGCGGCTCCTCCAGCGGAGGGTGCAGCGACTCAGAGGAGGTAAGAACACATTAATGGGATTATGTGCGAGCTAAGTAAATGTCATCTCCTCTGGAGAGTACCGATGTGAGCTGTCTAACCACTTAATCACTCAAGAAAATGATTAATGATCCACAACCTCCACTTTCATGTTTGTGATTCCCCTATAAAAGGACAACCTCTCCACTGAGGAGCTGGAGCAGTTTGCCAAGGAGCTGAAACACAAACGAATCACTTTGGGTTTCACTCAAGCTGACGTTGGTCTTGCCCTGGGGAAGCTTTATGGTAAGTGTAGATCTCAAAGGAACGTGACGTTATGATGACGTGCATTGGGGTGGTAACCCCAACTACACCAGGGGTGAAACAATGAAGGGCTAAACCACCAGATACCCTTACACATTGTGCAGTGACGTCTCCTTATAATGAAGTCCCCCAAGACTAGGCCAGATACCACCAGGAACTTCATATTTATATAAACAAATGATGGTACCACTTGTCAACCTGTAGTTCCATTTGTACATTATTTCTATATTATCCATTATCTGTCATCTCTGACGCTCTGTGTAATGTAGTTCGGTGGTTAGAAAATTCCTTCTGGAGCACTCGGCAATCAATGTAAAAAAAAAAAAAAAAAGTATGTACAGAGGATGTATATAATGTAAACACAAATGCAAATCTGTCTCCAAATGCAACGCTCTTAGTGGCTTTAAAATAAGGCTGTGGCTATGGGTACGGACCCGTATCTACAGAGACCGTTCTAAAGATATGGAGGGTGTTTTACCGACCAATCAGAATGTGCAAATATGTCTGTACCTGTACCATATGCGGCTAAAGGTCCAGCAAGGCTTCAAAACTCATCTATACATGCACTGTATCTTCAGTGAACCTCAGGTCCTGCAGAAGATACGGATGTACGTACCCGTAGCCACTTCATTAAAATAAATTCCCGGCACAAATCAACATCACTCAAACAAATTAAACAGAGTAGCTATAGCACACTTTGTACGCTTGCATGTGCTACAGGTTGGCCGGGGAAGTAACCAGTTCCTGGCCTGTCCACAGGCACTCGTATGTCGATGTAGTTCACTGATAAGACTACGAGTGCTGTCTGGAATGTTTGACTCTGTCAGAGATCTTATCCACTTGTTTGATTTTTACTTTGTAGACATTTCATAGTGTGGAGTCCGAAGATGATTAGGCCTCAGCTCCTATATAGTAGTACTTATTGTGCATTCTATTTCCACCTACCTGAAGGTCATTATTCTACAGTTACAAGTAGGAAGTTTCCACTGTAACTTGTTTGTGCACCACGAACTCTGGGTTCACAATCCAAGACGGCCGCTCCAAGCGTCGACAGTGATTAGTTGTAGTTAAGTGTGTCAAATTTAAGTCATACACACAGTACCATCATACTGTTGTCTGTGCACATGCATAGAATGGCAAATAATGTAACTCCCAAAATGTTTGTTGTTTGTGTGGGTTTTTTTTTTTAAAGCTATTCAGTGGGGTGATAGTTTTTACAGATGGGGTGGTGGTAAGATGACATTAAACTGCCTTGTGGTACCCAAATTGTGTGTTTGGAAAAACTTGTAAATGTTGCCTACGTTACACTGGGGTCAACTTTACCTATGGTCCTGATTTGTTTTTTTTTCTTCTTTTTGCCTTTAGGTAAGATGTTTAGCCAGACGACTATCTGCCGCTTCGAGGCTTTGCAGCTGAGTTTTAAGAACATGTGCAAGCTGAAGCCCCTCCTTCAGAGATGGCTGAATGAGGCAGAGACCTCAGAAAACCCCCAGGATGTAAGTGCGCCACACTCGCATCTGCTCCTGTCCTGCTTCATCTACTTTACAAGACAACAGATTTTCCTGTGGTGTTGCCAATATCTTGCTGAGCAAACCTGCTTTAACATCTTGCTTAACCTTCTACAGCATGAAATGATGCCATCTAGTGGCCCCAAAGCCATCTTGATCTAATACTTATAGTCTGGAAGTAAACTTTACTAAAAGTTCTCTGGTTTCTCAGATGTACAAAATTGAGCGAGTGTTCGTTGATACCAGGAAGAGGAAGCGGAGGACCAGTCTGGAGGGAGCTGTGCGCTCTGCTTTGGAGTCCTACTTTGTCAAATGTCCCAAACCAAACACCCAGGAGATCACACACATCTCAGATGACCTGGGCCTGGAGAGAGATGTAAGGGATAAAATAAATCCTAAACATTTGTCTGTTGCATTGAAGCATTTGAATTGACAAAACTGTGCCGTTGTTGCCAGGTGGTGCGTGTGTGGTTCTGCAACAGGAGACAGAAAGGAAAGCGCCTGGCCTTGCCGCTGGATGAGGAGTGTGAGGGTCAGTACTACGAGCAGAGTCCCTCACCGCTGAACATGACCACCTCGCCTATTCCCAGCCAGGGTTACCCTCCTTCCAGTTACCCCGGAGGCCCGCCTGCGCTCTACATGCCACCTCTTCATCGACCCGATGTCTTGAAGCAAGCTCTGCATCCTGGACTGGTTGGTCACCTGACTGGGTAAACATGTTCCGCTTCTCTATCCACAGATTGTGTTTTTGCCCAGATTAAGGTGGTGATGGATAAGTCCCATTAGCAGTTTTTGGGACAGAGCTGTTTAAATGAAGCTTTAGCAGGTTGATTCAGTGTAGTCTGCTGTACCAGTTGGTAAGAGACTTTATCAACCACTTCCCTTTTTTATGTTTCGAGTCCCCCCATCCCACCACCACCACCACAATTTGTGACTTGTGACTTTCATTGTGGTTGTTGTAGTGTCTCAGCCGTGTCACCACACAGCTCCTGTCAGACTCTAACACAATAGTTTTGGTTGCTGAAATGTAATGTTTAAAAAAAAAAAAACACACACATTGCAGGAAAGCCTGTAACATTTTAATCACACAGCAGATGTTGAAAGATGAGGATGGAGTTGTAATTGTGTAGATGGCTTTAAGAAGGTGATTTGTATGAAAATGTGCCACCTCCCTCGGTAAGATTTAATCAACCACTGGCTTCCAAATAACAAAATATTTACGAGTGTTTTTGTTCATCCCTTCTGTTTGTTGAAAAGATATTTCAAAGCTGAGAAGTCTTGTTAAAGTGACATCTTGAAGTAATTTGACTTGGGTACCTGAATGCGTCGGCAGTGACACTTTTTACTCTTCGGTGTGATGTCTTTGTATTTTAATGTGAAAGGGTTTTTAATGTTTATGAATGTTGGACACAGTGTTACTATTAGCTCGATCTTGTATCCTACAGATATAGATGGTAAGTCATTACAGTGACTTTTTTAATGCCTGATTTTTATACAAGTAGCTAACTGTTCTAATATATCAATGATTAAGAAGTTTAAGCCATACCTGCATTTTTTTTTTTCTTCTAAAAGATGTGGCTATAGAAATGAGACTTGTATCCCAAGTGATAGTGGCTACAGGTATGAGATTCTTACACGCAGTAGTGCACTGATGCTGCATGGCTTCCACAGAACCCAGTAGTATGAACATATTGTAGTACTACTACAAACCCAGTCAATTATCCATATCATAGCTGAACTGAGTATAAATTGAATTTTAGTACAAATCAAGGCACATGTGAAGTGTATATACACAAAAACATGGCTAGCACAAAGTGAACGCTTATTTCCGTTGTGGTCCATAGACTGGCTGACTCCGTCATGCAGCGTTTCTGTCAAATTCAAAATGGCAACAAGTAGCACATAAAAATCTGTTTTTTTTTTTTTTTTAAATAAGCGCTACTATTCTCAGTGGTACCGCAATACTTTCAGTTACCACAGGGTGCTATTGGGTTCTGTTTTAGTCAATCGGCATCAACATGTTGCATGCCTGTAGCCGTGACAACACTCTAAAAAATGTTTGCTTAATATGTCAACAAAACACGGTCATTTAAAATGCATGAAATCCTAACAATTGGGTACAATTTGCTTTTCCAGTTTAAACAGTTTTGTGGAAATGGTTGAAATGAGATGAAGTAATTGTAACTCTCCCAAACCCCACTTAGGATACAAGTCTTGTACTCGTATCCGTGGAGTTTTAGTAAATCGCTGAAATAGTTTGCCTGTTGGGAACTCGGTATTATCGATGAGCTGCTCTGACCGTAAGTCATTTTCATGACTTGAATTGTTTACTGATGAGTGCAATCCTGTTTGGCTTGAAGCTCCTGTGGCACATTTCCTGCAGACTTTCTGATCAATAGATCGTATGCAGATTAAAATTGTAATTTATTGTTGGCTACACTGACGTCCTGTCACTCAAACACCCCTCTCTCTGTAATGTGGAAGAAAGTTGACTTCCTTCATTTTTTTTTTTTTAAGATTCTTTGTTGAATTGTAAATGTTCTGACATGTTTACAGATTTGACTTTTTTCTTCAGTAAAGTCTTGGCACATATCTCACAAAATGAAGTTGTTTTTCTTTATGGGTATGTTTATAGTTTATTTAATGCAAAAGTCTGACTTTGTGGTTTCATCATACAGCAGGTGAGACTGTTCCAAAGCCGCTGACTGTAGAACTGAAGGCAACCTAAAGTTCTCAGTCTTCACAAGTTTAAATCAATGGTTTCAGTAATGGTTCCCTATTTTGTGAGACTTTACAAATCTTTAGTCACTTGTTGTACAAATCCTGGAACTTTGCATTCTGTTGAGCAATACTGGGTTTGTAGGAGCAGTAGTTGGCAGTCTTGCTTGTCAGTGGTAAACTCCTGGGATTAAAGTCACTCTTTCTTGTCTATGTACACCTGGAGTTGCACCACAAATAAAATTCACTGGTCCACCTGAATCCATTATGTCGGTTTTACTGTATTCAGTCCGCAGGCAACCATGGGTATACGTGCCCCCCACAACTCTATGAACCTATATTTTACTAAAGCCTTAATGAACTCAAATGTTGGCATTGAATATTTTGGGATGCACTACCTGTTTTCACACAAATAGACATACCCTGTAAGCACCACTTGTGGGATAACTCATATTCGTCACCAAGGTATGCAAGGTTACAGGTTATGAAAATGTTATAGTTCAGATGCAACAATAGTCTAAAGTATTCTTGGTGTAAAACAATGTTTTTGAATATATTACCTCTTGATGAAAGAGGTACCCCATAATTGTACAATTTCATACTTATCAGTGTTTTTTAATGTAGAAAAATATGACTCCTACGAACATAACATGCAACAGAACTCATGGTATGAAACTTAATATGCGCAAATGCATCCTGGATTGTTTGTTTGCACTTAGATGGGACAGTCTCTTTGGAGGTCTGTGGTCTTGTATCAGATATTATTCATATGCAGTCGGGAGGGGACAAAGCATATTAACAGTATTTCATACAAACTTAAACTGTCATTTGAAATTTTAAGTCTTTCTCAGAATCACAAATTTGAAACTGTACGAAACCAGATAATTTACACTTAAGAATACTTGAGACATTGCGTTTGTGCAGAACTGCAATATTTGCATAACCTGTAACCTTATATACCTCTTGAGTTTTTGCATAATGAAAAATGGCGACTATAAGGGTATGTCTGTGTGAAAACAGGTAGTGCATCTCAAAATTTTCAGTGTTCGGTTTCATTGAGACACTAAGGCTTCAGGAAAATATAAGCTCATAGTTGTGGGGGTGCATGTATCTATACCCATGTTCCATTAATTGGCTTTCAAATTGTTTGTCATCTGTGTTGCTTTAATATATAAAATGTGCAGCTGCAAAAGGAAAATTGAGATCAAATACCAGCCAAAAAAGAAAGTTAATGTTGATGCAGATGAAGTGTTTTTCCCCCTCATTTCTAGTTATACCATGAAATTCAATATGTGGACTTGTGCTTGCATTGTGTTGGCTGATTATTTTTGCAGTGCTGCACATGGATATCATCTCAACCAATGTTCAGAAACGGCTGTTTTTTTTTTACATTTCAATCTCCCCACTAGGGGCAGTGGTATATGTGGATAAGAAGCTTGGCCTAAAAGCCATATTTTGTATCCCTACAAAATATACAGGGATCCTTTGTAGGATATGTATCCCTACAAAAGATAATCTTTTACTGTGTAGTCTGGAAAGTTATGCCAGTGCATTCCTGTGTAACCAGTATTTGTATAGCTCTTATTGCTGATTAAACAGTGTTTTACAAGAAACTATAAAAATCATACCATGACATATTCATATCAAAGCCACAGTGTATAGTATTTAATGCCATCTAGTGGTGAGGTTTATTGCATTACTTCATCACCAGTCAAGATGTCGTTTACTTCATCCATGGGGACTCGTATTGTTGCCTTTTCTTGTGCTAAGCAATATTATGATCCATTTCACAGAAACAAGGATGGTTAAACTCGTTAGCCTGTACTAGCAACCAGTAGACAGTGTTTGGTGGAACAACTGTTAAGTCATTTTTAGTTCTTCAGTCTTCTGACAGCTCTGCAAAAAAAATAGATGTCTGTCCTTTTTAAAGCTCCTGTATCAGCATAGTGGTGCGACATGGTGACTAATAGTGCAGCATATAACAGAATATTTGCAGAGGAATCCTTCAAATCTGGTTACAAGTACCAAAGTTTGACTGTGTATACCTTTTGGTACATATTTTAGAAAAATATTAGTTTGGACTGTGACTGAATGTTATGGGATTAAAAACAGCAAGCATAGTGGCAAAGGTCACTTTCAGTTTGTACAGGGGTCAAAAGTTAAAGTTGCTCCAATTATGGTAAAACATTATGCAAATTATTGAGTTAGTAGGATTTTAAAAAGGAATAGTTTGCACCATGTGTCATGCTTAGTTGTCATGTTACGGGGTAGCATATGTCAGAATCCAATGGACGCTGACATTTTTTGACCTTTACTTTGGAGACCAAACATTCAACACCGAACTATTCCATTTGTTAATCCTATTAATTCAACCAATAATTTGCACCACGTTTTACCAAAACTGGAGCAACTTTAACTTCTGACCCCTGTACAAACTGAAACTGACCGTTTGTCACCATTCTTGCTGTTTTTACCCCATAACTCAAGAACATTCAGTTATAGATAGTCCAAACTATACTTTTTTGGAATCTTTGTGATCAGACACATACATAATGTGGTATAGCTTTCAATATGACTGGATCATTTTTTTTTTTTTTTTTTTACCCTTTACAGTTCTTCAATTGACCCCCCACTTGGCCCCCTATTGAAAATTCAATGGCTTATGTTTTTTCTACAATATGTACCAAAAGGTATACGGGTGATTCTTAGACTACGGGCACTTATGTCCTTTGATCATATTCTATGAAAAACAGAAAAAAGGGGAAATTTCACACTTTTATAGTTATCTTTACAATGAAAGTGTTAAGAAATTTGTTCTAGTAGTCTGACTTTTTCACCTTTTTTCAGCATCATTATATGCAAATATTGCCGTTTTGTGCTTGTCCCACACCTAGACTTTTGATCTTCAATGATAAAAATGAATGGTAAATGTTTTTTTCTGTTTTAAAATATCTATGAATAAAATATCAGTAAAATAATCAAAACATAATTGGGGTATTCAGTGTCATACAACTGCTGTGATTTTTTTTTTTTTAAACAAAATGTAGTTGTCCCACACTATTGCCGTAATTTCCACCACAACACTGTAATGTCCCTTTAAACAGTTTGTATGAAAGATTGTTTGGGTAGTTTCTATGGAGATAAACAGTGACATCAGAGCACGTGTGTGTGTGTATAGCGCCAAATCACAACAAACAGTTGCCCCAAGGCGCTTTATAGTGTAAGGCAATGGTGTGGTGGAAATTACATTTACAAGGCCAATAGTGCCCATAGTTAAAGAATCACCCATACACAGTCAAATTTTTGTGCTTGTAACCGGATTTGAATGATTCTTAGTTATCTGCTGTACTATAACCATGAGGGAGCCTTTATCGATTTGAAGGCCTCATGCTAAGCTCCCGAAAGCAGTTTATTACAGATAACTACACATTCAGACAGGTGGTTATGCTCATGAATGCTTTGATCAGTTTCTGTTCATGAATACCCCTAAATACTACTTTTAACATACAAGACACTTTGACTTATTAATTTGCTAAACATTTGCGTCGTTTAATCTTGCGGGTAGTCCCTAAAATCATAAGTTCAACTTATGTGTTGGCTGCATTTAGCCACGCGTGCAGGTCCGTGTAAACCTTGTGCTGAGGTAAACTGTTGTACACGGTGCAGATTTTACACAGTCTTTCCCTCCAGTCTGTGTACAGCTTCACTTTCCACTTGTGTCTCCACCTAAAATACTCGCTGTATCTCTTCTTGTCCCCTGCGAGCTGCTGCAGGTGCTTCCCTAAAGCCTCTATGGAGGAAAAGTTATCGACGTGAATGAAGGAGTTGAGCGGAGCAACTGCTTTGTAGTCACCGATGGGAGGGCCCAGGACGACTGGCACCGCCCTGGCTTGGTAGGCGTTCTGCCAAAGCTTCTCTGTGATGTAATCTTTGCTGATTGAGTTCTCAAATGATAAATAGAAGTAGCAACGAGAGATTGTAGGCAGCAGGGCTTCGGCAGTCAGGACTCTGTTGGCCCATCGCCCGTATACCTTCACAGGAACTACAGCCTTCAGCTTTTTAAACACTTGGCTTCTCCTGTGGTGGCTGTTGTAGTTGCTGACGACCCAGCAGATGAGATTAGTCTTATTTGTTGGTGCCTCATCAGCCATCTCACCAGCTTCCTTTGGCAGCAGCTCACCATAAGGGATGGTGACGTCAGCGTCCCTCCTGTAGGTTATGGTGAGGTTGAAGATATTTGCATACTTCTGTAGTTTACCATTGTGGACAGGGGCTTCCAGGGACATCCAGGCCCACCTCTGGCCACTAGGTTGTGGGAGGTGAAAGGGCAGCTTCTGGCCCTGGGTCAGTTCTTTGTTGTGGAACACCACCACATCAGCTGCTGGGTAGAACAAGTGCTGGTCCACGAGGGTGCAGTGGGGGATGCGGTAGAGGTCCCAGCACACGTCGCCCTTCAGGCTGAGTGACATCTTCAAGGGCCAGTACCACAGCAAGATAACAATATCTCTGCCAGAATTAGAGTGACCAGAGTCCGGATTTGCCAGCTGGAGTCGTGTCCAGCAGCCATAGAACAGGAACATCAGTGAAAGACAGATGAAGCGGAGGAGATGGTGCCTCAAAGAGCTGAGCAGTGCCTTTCTAGTGGTATTCCACCCCTATAAAAAAAAATGTCAAGTAGTAGTAAGATTGTTTGGTGGTTTTGGGTGTTTCAATGCCATTGCACATATATCACCATAATGTTGAAGTGTACAAATATTTCCCAATATTTAGGAATCATTTCTTAACGGCAAGAAAGATATGGGAAGCAACTGTGCATTTTATAAGCACCAAATCTGCACAGACACTATTTGAAGACGATATCATTCCAAACTCTCCTTTTCTCACCTGTTGAATCCATGCCAACCACAATTAAACTGATTAATTTTATTTACAGCACTTTATCAAAATAAAGTGCTTCACAAACCACAAAAGCCACACTATCACGAGTTAATAAAAAGTAAACTTAAATTGCGTAGACAAAATTAAGACACTAAGCAATAACATTTTCCACCATCAAAAATTGAAAGCAGCCAAGAAAACACATACGAGTATTTTAAAATGTCAATAGAACTTGACTGTTTAATTTCAGCTTTCAGTTAGTTCCACAGTGCATGAAATGCAAGTGATCAAATTTGCATTTGATAATTCTACAGCTATAAACAATAGTTGTCATATTTACATTAAAAACAGTGTAGGATTTTTTTTTTTAAAGGGTTAAAGACTCAAATGTGACCTTGACGTCAGCCTGAGTTCATGGGTTGTTAAGAAAATGGTGTGGGATATCTTGGCACATTTTGACTTTTGCTCAGAAGCTCTAACAGAAATAGCTAACACATAGAAAATTTAACCATTTTTAAAAGTAAAGTTTAAATATGTCTGTATTGCCCCCCCCCCAAACAGAAGATAAATCTTGGTTTTAGTTCTACATATTTTTCAATTGTCTTTCAGACTAACATAAAATTTATACTGTAAAATGCTGAACATTACATTTGTGGTGAGGTAATTTACATGTGAAAACCGTGCACTCATTCACTTGCATATCTCAGTTGAGGTTTAAAATGTCCTGACACTAAATGTTAAAGTGAACAAAGTCATCTGGCTCATCCCCAAAATGTAACTATCGGTACTCGTTCTGAGACCCAGAAGCAAACTCCTACAAGAAATCTTTATGAAAATCTGTTCCTAATTTTGTGAATTATCCTGTCCAAAACAGACAAATGAAGTCATGGTGTTAGGCTCCACAGTGGTAGGAATTCTAGCAGACATGACGAATGTAAAGACTCACCATCTGGAACTTCCAATGGAGCATATGGCCCCCCACTATCACCAGGATTCGGCACCACTTCCCCAAATCAGAAGGCACGACTACTTCAGTCTCAAGAAAGTCGCAGAAGGGGCGGTGATCTAGTCATAGAACATCAGCTACTTCAGCCAGCCAGTCAATGGTGATTACAAACAGCAGCAGATACAGTAGTGTTCAGGATAATAGTAGTGCTATGTGATTAAAAACTTTAATCCAGGTTTTGAGTATATTTCTTATTGTTACATGGGAAACAAGGTACCAGTAGATTCTCACAAATCCAACAAGACCAATCATTCATGATATGCACACTCTTAAGGCTATGAAATTGGGCTATTAGTAAAAACAAGTAGAAAAGGGGGTGTTCACAATAATAGTAGTGTGGCATTCAGTCAGTGAGTTCGTCAATTTTGTGGAACAAACAGGTGTGAATCAGGTGTTCCCTATTTAAGGATGAAGCCAGCACCTGTTGAACATGCTTTTCTCTTTGAAAGCCTGAGGAAAATGGGACGTTCAAGACATTGTTCAGAAGAACAGCGTAGTTTGATTAAAAAGTTTATTGGAGAGGGGAAAACTTATACGCAGGTTCAAAAAATTATAGGCTGTTCATCTACAATGATCTCCAATGCTTTAAAATGGACAAAAAACCAGAGACGCGTGGAAGAAAACGGAAAACAACCATCAAAATGGATAGAACAATAACCAGAATGGCAAAGGCTCACCCATTAATCAGCTCCAGGATGATCAAAGACAGTCTGGAGTTACCTGTAAGTGCTGTGATAGTTAGAAGACGCCTGTGTGAAGCTAATTTATTTGCAAGAATCCCCCGCAAAGTCCCTCTGTTAAATAAAAAACGTGCAGAAAAGGTTAATTTGCCAAAGAACACATCAACTGGCCTAAAGAGAAATATAGGAATATTTTGTGGACTGATGAGAGTAAAATTGTTCTTTTTGGGTCCAAAGGCCACAGACAGTTTGTGAGACGACCCCCAAACTCTGAATTCAAGCCACAGTTCACATTGAAGACAGTGAAGCATAGTGGTGCAAGCATCATGATATGGGCATGTTTCTCCTACTATGGTGTTGGGCCTATATATCGCATACCAGGTATCATGGATTAGTTTGGATATGTCAAAATACTTGAAGAGGTCATGTTGCCTTATGCTGAAGAGGACATGCCCTTGAAATGGGTGTTTCAACAAGACAATGAACCCAAGCACACTAGTAAACAAGCAAAATCTTGGTTCCAAACCAACAAAATTAATGCCTCACAGATGTGAAGAAATCATGAAAAACTGTATATTAGTTTAGTGATTCACAGGATTGCTAAAAAAGCAGTTTGAACATAATAGTTTTGAGTTTGTAGCGTCAACAGCAGATGCTACTATTATTATGAACACCCCCTTTTCTACTTTTTTTTTACTAATAGCCCAATTTCATAGCCTTAAGAATGTGCATATCATGAATGCTTGGTCTTGCTGGATTTGTGAGAATCTACTGAATCTACTGGTACCTTGTTTCCCATGTAACAATAAGAAATATACTCAAAACCTGGATTAATCGTTTTAGTCACATAGCACTACTATTATTCTGAACAGTACTGTACTTCTTAGCCTCTGCTTTTATCCAGAGGGTTATATTTGGATTAAATCACATTTTAAATGGAATTTCTGCAACTTAAAATGTGTGTACTGATCAAAAGTTATCGTTAGGATTCTACAGATGAACTGCTGAGAATATCTGCTCTTAAGTTATGAAATCATACAAATCCACAAACACCAGATTGTTACATTTTACAATGTTAGAGCGGATCCAAATAGACAGGAAGTAAGTGCAAAAGCTCAGGTGATTTATTATCCAAACAGTGGCACACACTCCAAACAAAATGAGGTGTGGGAAGAAGGGTCCAAAATGTCATGAGGAATGTATCAAAAACACTAGGAAGAAAACAGGCAGTCTCAGAATACTCACAACACAGACAACATGAAGAAACCATCAAACAAGCAAGGAAGAGGTGCCACTTGAGTACAAAACCCACTAATTAACAAATGAAAGATGTGTGTGAATCAGGGAGAAATGGTCAAAGGTCACATGACATCTTAAAGGACACAAGATGACTAAAAACTAAACAGACATCAGGTCAGTGGAAAACAAAACAACACATAACCGAAGCGAAACATCACAAACCAAAATACAGATCCAAAAATGCATAATGCAAAAACAAACATAGAACTCAAAAGTGAACAAAGTGCAAAAGAGGAAAATCTGACATGAAGACTAAGAACAAATAAAGGAGGCAATCAAAACACAAACAATAAGAACTAATAACCAAAAACTAAATCCATGAACAAAAAGCAGAAAACTAACGTGGAACTCAGAAGTGAATAAAGTGAGAACCGGGGGAACAAGTGGCCAATAATCAGCCAATATATATGTACGTATATGTGTGTATATATCAGGCATGCAGATAACTGATACTCATGGTGCTTGTGCATGCTAAAAATAAATGATGTGCAGCAGAAAACACAAGGGAAACGGTTCATAAGCGAAAAAGTGTTTCCATCTGCTGTGCATCAATAATGTTTCACACACATGAGCATCATGAGTACCAGTTATGTGGACTCCTGGTATATATGATATCAAGCAACACACACACACACACACACACACACACACACACACACACACACACACACACACACACACACACACACACACACACACACACACACACACACACACACACAGGTTAATGACACAGAAGAGGAACAAACAAGAGGAACTTTATATCAAATGGGAAATCAATTAAGTCAGTGAGCTCATCTATTTCTCATAGAGTTATACAGTCTGATGGAGTTACATTTACACTATTTCAATTACAATTTCAACTGATTCATATTCAGGGTACAACTACTTGTATGTTTACAGGGATGTTAACTATTTGGATTGGAATTGTTATGGTTTCAGCTGAGCAGTGAGTGTGTATTTGTACACTTCTTATGCATTCAGGTGGTCTGCAATACTTTGACACGCTTTCTGTCATTTTATAACTGTTGAGGTGTTTTTTTTTTGTTTTTAACCGTTAGTCCATGGGCCAAGCAAGTTTTCGGTACCACTTAAAGTGGATATGAAGACTAAAAAATTAGGTAAAACTGATATAAATATCAAAAATATACATACAGCATCACACTCAAAGTAATCCTACCCAACCTTGGTGGTGTTGTTACCTTTCTTTCTAATTTGCTCCTTTACGTCCTCCTAACCCTCCATGAGGATTTCTGCCTCCACCCGAGAGAAGTACGCCGCTCTGGTTGCCAGGGAGCATTGGTGAATCTGTAACCAATGGCGGGGTTGGTGTGAGGAACCCGTGTGCATGCACTTATCCAGGATTGGTGTCACCTGGCTCGTAGTGTCCGTGTCAGCTCATCCTGACTTGGTCTCTGTGGAACCAATTGAGCCTGAATGCTCCTGATGTGGATACGATGAATGCAGCTCAGTCATTTATCCTGGATGTCTGAATCCTCTGTTTCATGTAGTGGGAGGCAAACCACAACAGGCTGACTAACATTAAGAGGAAAAACAATTGTGCAACATTAAGAGGAAATACAAGTGTTTAAATTGTGTAAGGACAGGAAAATTACATATACTGAACAGCTTACAAAAAGAGAAGTGAAGACAAGTGACACAAAAACACTCTGGATCTATCGATTGTATGTCAAAGTAAAATATGTCCAAAAGAGTACACACACACACACACACACACACACACACACACATATATATATATATATATATATATATATATATATGCACAAATCACCAAAAAATTAATTACACCTTGTAGAAATGATCAGGTGATGTATACATAACTTAAAAACAAACAAACAAACAATGGCTTTGTCTTCTGTGGTGGAATTCCTTTTTCAGGCATTTTTTTGTTTGGCCATTTTTCAGAGAATATGAATGATAACACAAAAACTTTTTTCACTCATGATTAGTGGTTGGGTGAAGCCATTTATTGTCAGACAACTGTGTTTACTCTTTTGAAATCATAATGACAACACAAACTACCCAAATGACCCTGATCAAAAGTTTACATACTCCTTCTCTTAATACCGTGTGTTGCTCCCTTTAACATCACTGACAGCTTGGAGTCTTTTGTGGTAGTTGTGGACGAGGCTCTCTGATGGTAAAGCTGCCACTGAATATGTCTTGGACTTTATTTACATTAATTACAAAGAAATACAAACAATATGGCACTTCATGGTAAATCCGCATGGAGTAGACAGTTCTCAAAAACTGAGATGGTGAGAGTATTTTAACTGTAGGTGGTTGTCCTGGCTTCATGTCCACATTGGCGCTGTGAAACACTTCTGGACCGCTGTTAGAGGTGAGATTCATGTTTATTAATGGTGCAATGGCCTGGCACAAGTTCCATGTTATATCTCCTCCAGAGTTAGAAGGTGAACATTTATTACAGCGTGAGATCCATTCAGCTCGCGTGCAGTGATGCGTTACTGCGCACCACAGAGAGGCTGCCTGTGTTATGATAGAGACAATAGTTCACATTATTTACGTTGCCCTTGGGAAGGAATGGACAAATATCTGTACTGTAAGGTCTATTGCAGATATAACAGCCTATTCAGATTTGCGGCGGCATGCGCACAGTAGCGCACAGAGCTTTTGGTTTGATTTCCGTGTTCACATTCACTTCATTCAATAATTCATAATTATTATCATGAAGAAGGGTGCCACATACATTTCAACAGTTCCTCTGAGCTCCGGGGGGTGAAGTGGACGTTATTATATGTCCACTGCTGGTCATACCGAGAGGCTTTATGGTGCCAGATCCATCTCGAGGTTCCCTTGTATGTGCTCAAATAGTTTCGGATCCTGTTTTACCACCATCGGAATATGTAAATTGCGGTCAGATGGTCCTCAGATTACACATGGACCGCTGTTGGATAGGTGTCCCTGGAGGGTTTTGAACATGTGCATCACACTCTGGTCCGCCGGCCGATTTTGACCAACTGTGTCGACTTCCACAGATGGCTGTCAGAACGTTTTGGAACTGAAATCCGACACTTTTCAGATGTGCACCGATTCATAATTGTGACGCCACTCTGCGTGATTCCGGCTATGTATGACAAGGGTATAAAGCTTGATCCCAGTAACATGTATGATTTCAATTAATTTAATTTCATAACTAATGCATGTAATGCCTGATATTATATTTCAAGAAATGAGAAAACTAGCTAAATATTAAAAAGATGAAACAAAAATGCCCCTTTAGTTTCATACTGTGATGTTTATACAGGAATATTGTTATTCTTACAAGAATAATTTCTCAGGCTTATTTGATATATACTAGATGTGTTAAATCTTTAAGGAAAAAATGAATACTTCAAAAATAAATCAGAAGTAATCAAACAAGTAAAACCTATTTAATGGAATTCTCTATTCCTATTTGATGGAGAAACTTTCAATATCAATTCAAGTTTGGATTGTCCATTAAATTACAATTCCTTTTGGAATTCAACCCAATCCTGCTTCCTTCTTTCAGGTTCTGGTTCCTGGGTGGTGTCGTTTGACAAGAAAACAACACATTTTTTACTCATGCTAGTGCACCAAAGCAAATGGAATAAGGGGAAAAATACACACTGGGCAGCGTGAAGTTGCTCAGTTGATCACTGTGCAGTGCATGACCATTATCTCACGGCTGCTATGGAAACCAGAGGTGCAAGAGAACCCGATTAATCAGAGTTAGGTAGGACTCTGAGGCAGTAAACGGGATGTTAAATTGGAAAAGTCATTTTTCTTGGGCTTACGGCAGGGTTAAAACGTTAGGTGCCTGCAGCCCCATTTAGACCCCATCTAGAGGCGCTTATGAAAGCAAAACATTTTTCACATCTTGCAAAAACAGAACTGCCTGTTGGTTTTGTTCCTGTAATGACTGAAATGAATCATTGGGCACCAAGAGGAAACTCTGGTTTCAGGTGTCTGTTGATCTCTGTAGGTTGTCAGCAATTTTATCATTTACACTGTAAATATATTGATGGTGTGTTATCTGTCAGTAAAAGTGGAAACGAACAGAAATTAAGAAACTAGAATTTGGATATATTAAATAAACACATCAGACTGTTTCATCTGTGGACTTGATGTTAACTCCGACACGTTCTGAAACTGCAAAGTGGAAAATGACTTCAGTTCACTGACAGCGCTAATTATTTGTGACTCACTGCTGAAAGTGTTACAAATACTGTGAATTCAAATCAAATTTTGTAAATGTTCATAACTCATTTATTTGTATGAAAAAAGGTACAGGGAGTATATACACTCACCGGCCGCTTTATTAGGTACACCTGTTCAATTACTTGTTAACTCAAATAGCTACAATAAATCACATGGCAGCAAATTGATGCATTTAGGCATCTAGACATGGTGAGGATGACTCACTGAAGTTCAAACCGAGCTTCAGAAGTGACTTTGAACGTGGCGTGGTTGTTGATGCCAGGCGGGCTGGTCTGAGTGTTGCAGAAACTGCTGATCTACTGGGATTTTCACACACAATCATCTCTAGAGTTTACAGAGAATGGTCCAAAAAAGAGAAGACATCCAGAGAGCAGCAGTAGTGTGGACAAAAATGCTTTGTTGCTGTCAGAGGTCAGAGGAGAATGGGCAGACTGGTTGAATGGGCAACTGCGTGATGCCATCATGTCAGTATGGACCAACATCTCTGAGGATTGTTTCCAACACCTTGTTGAATCTGTGCCATGAAGGATTAAGGCAGTTCTGAAGGCAAAAGGGAGTCCAACCCAGTACTAGCAAGGTGTACCTAATAAAGTGGGTGGTGTATATGTACAACATATTCATTTGATTAAATAAATACAATTTTAGAAACACTGATGATGTTACAATAACTGTAATATTTTTCAAAGCATTTACATATGGGGAGAGAACACCACATGTCAACAAGCTGATGCACAACGCCATTATATTCTACAAAATCAGCCACAATAAAGTGCTGATTGCCCGGTTTAACATAAATAAGTAAATAAATTAAAATTTAATCAAGACAACAGCATCAACAACAAAACAAAGGCATCAGAAGGCTGATGCATACCCTGCATGCTCTACACAGCACAATATAAATACAACTAAATACATACATCCATATACATACATCTGTAATGGTGTTTTTGACTATAAGTCTTCATCATTTGACTCATCAACCAAAGTATTTTAAACTCTAATCACCTCTTGATATCTGTCAAAGTAACAAAGCACCAAAGTTGAAGGAAACCCATCCAGCTGTTTTGTCTGTTATTTTGTCCACAGTCACCACATATGTCACTGAAAAAAAATATGCAACAGAATATGTAGCTTCATGGATGTTCAGGGTAATTAAATAAATGCAATTTTTTTTTAAAAGTGCAAATGCAAATAAAAAATTTCAAAAATTCTGTGATCTGGTAAGACAGGAGGTTATAGAGTTTTAAATAAAAAAAAAAAACCCTATAAATTCCTATAAATAATTTATGCAATTTTGCATTTGTCACTAGACCTCTCAGTTTTATAATTTTAGCGAATTTGTGAAAAAATTGAAATTAAAAAGCACACTCAGAATAATAATGGTAAACTTTATTCCTATGAATGGCACTCATAATATTCACATTAAATGTAAATTTACTGTCATCAGCATCTGTTATCACTGACTTCATCATTCCTCTGGTGGAAATGTGGGACTTTGGTGATATTTAACATGGAACCCCAACACGGTAATCTATAAATTGTCTGATGGCATCTTTGAAGAGGAAAAAACCTTTTGAGATGTTAACCAACTTCACAAATCACAGGGCATGTGCCTCCGTGTTCACCCTGAACAGGGTGTGGTGAGAGAATCAGCTCTGAGCAGAGGAACTGCTTTCTATCCTTCACACAGCTTCAGAAAGCAAAAACAACACTTTAATTCATCTTCCTCATTCATTCATTTTCTATACCTGCTTACTCGAGTAGGGTCATGGGGGCTGGAGCCTATATCTTCCCAATCAAACATGAAAAATCCTGTCAGTCTTAACCCACAGCTATGAATTACCAATGAGCAGGTCTGAGCCTTTTTGCCACGAAAAGCAGCGAATGTAAAATAACAAACAAATACATTTTGAAAGTCACAAAGCCTCACCGAATCTTAAAGCTTCCTCCGCCAGCAGCAGCGGGGTCTGCAGCCTCTACTTGTATGGTCTCAACGAGGGCAAGGTTCAGCTGTAAGCATTTGGAAACTGAGATGCAGCCACTTTAGAGGAAGCTGAGGAGGAGTTTCCGTGTAGCAGATTAAGATTTACACTCTGTGTCTTCACATCCTGTTAATCCAGTGTTCGAGTCAACTGTGATCTTACCAGCTTGTTTGGCCAAACTCTAAAACACAACATATTTGTCAGATGAGGTTTGCTGCTTATGCAAAAGAGAAAGTGTTGAATGTACACGTGCACATGCGTATGAAGTTAAATTTGGGTCATTAATGCTCTGCAAATGCACAGAGGGTGATCTACATTTGCTCACGTGTTTTGCGATCCGCAAACACAAATTTCCGATTTGTAACTTGTGTGTTGGTTTGTACAAATTAATGTGTATTTGTAAACATGTAATTTTTTATTTGTAAAAAAAAAAAAGAAGACATTTGCAAAACTGAAAACTGGGTTTGTGAAATGTAATTCAGCGTTTGTGGATTAGTGATCACACGCATTCATCGCTTTGCTCAGTTACGAGGCGAGGTGCACGCTGAGGGGTGTCAACCCACACAAAGCAACGGGCCCCAATGGCATCTCTGGATGGGTGCTGAAAGACTGTGCAAACCAGCTTGCCGGGATTTTTACCAAAATATTCAATCAGTCCCTGAGACAGTCTGCTGTCCCATCATGCCTGGAGACCTCCACCATAGTCCCCCTCCCCAAGAAATCTCCCATAATCAGCCTCAATGACTACTGGCCTGTTGCACTCACACCGGTGGTGATGAAGTGTTTTGAAAAACTGGTTAGAAGTCACATCATGTCATTCATAACCCCCACTTCAGACTCAAACCAGTTCGCTTGCAAGGCCAACAGGTCAACAGAGGAGTCTGTGACCGCTGCACTCCACACCACACTGACCCACCTGGAGTAACAGGGTAACTACGCCCGTCTTCTCTTCGTGGATTATAGTTCAGTATTCACCACCATCCTCCCCCATGGCCTTGTGAGGAAATTGCTGAACCTTGGTCTACCTCATTCCACATGCCTTTGGATTAAAGTGTTTCTGTCAGATCGCCCACAGAGAGTCAGGATTGGCCCCCACACATCCGCAGCTCTCACAGTCACCATTGGTTCCCCTCAAGGCTGTGTGCTGAGCCCACTGCTCTTCACCCTCTACACCTCTGACTGCACTCCTGTCCACACCAGCAACACCTTCATTAAGTATGCAGATGACACCACAGTGGTAGGCTGTATCACTGGAGGAGACGGTGTGGTGTAGAGAAAACAACCAAAACCAAGGAGCTAATCATAGACTTAAGGAGAAACAAAACAGACATTCTGTCCATTATCATTATCAGTGTCAGTGCTCCTAAGGACTCATCCCACCCTGGACACTGTTTAAGCTACAGTAGTAGCTCAAATAGATTGAGAAACAGTTTCTATGCAACTGCTGTTAGAGCTTTGAATGCCACTGGAACAAAATAGCCACATCACATACCACACTTGAAATGAGGGCAATATTTGTTTATGTGAATATCCACTGCCACTGAAATAGCCAGTTTTGTACATACTTTTCTCTCTTTTTTTGCATATGATTTTGCTGCTATGTCCAACTTTTTTTCTTAACGTGCACTCTGAACATACGTTTTTCTTTGTGTTACATGTTATGTTTATTTTCTTTAAGTCCTTTAAGAACTTTTAAGTCTCTGCGTGGTTTGCTCAGGTTTATATTTGCACTGAAAAGGCTCGCACTTACTTTTCATCGTACTTGTTACAATGATGATAAAGAATCTGAATCTGAAGTACAAATACGTAATTTTCCTTGCCCTACATTTAGATAAAAATATTGGCTGTGTTATTATTGGTGGCTGCTCTCCTTCTTAGAGTGCAAACTATAGCCACATTAATGAATAGAACAACACTGCCATCTACTGGATAACAGTGTTGCTTTGTATGAATGAGCTCTTTGTGAATTTTTGTGGCTTTGCAGTAAGAATTTCTCAAAATTCCGTAACTGAGCAAAGCGTTGAATGCGTGTGATCGCTGATCCACAAATGCTGAATCACACTTCACAAACAAGAATTTGCATTTTTGTAAAAACCAGCACACGTTACAAATTGGAAATTTGTGTTTGTGGATTGCAAAATGCGTGCCAATCAAGAAATATTTATAGATGACCCTCGGTGAATATGCAGGTATTAATGAGACAAATGTAACTCCCTACATATAGGGACGTGCTCACTACCCATATGTCTAAGCGGCTAAAAATAGTTATTCTGGATACTCATCTCACACAAAACATCAAACTTTTCGCAGAGTGGATAAATTTATTGGCTGGAGCTTATCCCAAGCACATGAGGACATGCAGATGGCTGGTGCCACAGAAGAAGTTGCCCTGAGGACAAGGTGGGATGGAGACTGATGATCTGGAGCGAGCTGCAACGGGTGCAGCTGAAAGAAGAAGATAACTGACATATGGTGTATTTTAACAGCACAAAAACATTGTAAGATTTTCTCTCAAACGCATTATTACACTACAAAATGATGTGCTGTCATTTCATTCTTTAGCGTTCAATAGAACTCACAACCACCAGAGGGGAGTGTTGTTTACACATTCACTGAACCTAAGTGTGTAACTGGTTGTCTGTTTTGTTGCACACATCCATAAATACAGTAAATGACAATATTTATGCTGCTCTCATATGAAATGTCTTCAATAGTTACATTTTGAATGTCTTTTACAGAGTCAGGAAAACAGAAAGTACCTTAAAAAACAGGAGCTGATAAGATTTGGGAGACTACACTGCTTTACATGTTAGAAAAACACTGTACATAGTCCATATTATGCCAACAAAATCATATGTACTCAATCTCTGACCCGACGGCTCCACTTGTCTTAATGCAGTTCTGATTGCCTGGCTCAAATGCTTTTCTTACCTCTGAAGGGGAGGTTTGTCAGCAGGACATCCCAAAATGTCAGATTATGAACATGTACATTTTGGTTAAAGGAAAAATCCATCAAAATTTTGGTACAGATCTGAATTCAGGGACCAGTCCTGCTTTTGATTGTTGTGCAATATATATATATATATATATATATTGCCGGTATTTGGTTAGACTGTTTCTCTCCGATTGTTCTGTCTGAGTTATTTTCATTAGTTACTTCATCCAAACCATCAACATGTTTATTAGACCCCATTCCTGCCAGGCTGCTCAAGGAAGTCCTACCATTATTTAATGCTTCAATCTTAAATATGATCAACTTATCTTTGTTAGTTGGCTATGTACCACAGGCTTTTAAGGTGGCAGTAATTAAACCATTACTTAAAAAGCCATCACTTGACCCAGCTATTTTAGCTAATTATAGGCCAATCTCCAACCTTCCTTTTCTCTCAAAGATTCTTGAGAGGGTAGTTGTAAAACAGCTAACTGATCACCTGCAGAGGAATGGTCTATTGAAGAGGTTCAGTCAGGTTTTAGAATTCATCATAGTACAGAAACAGCATTAGTGAAGGTTACAAATGATCTTCTTATGGCTTCGGACAGTGGACTTATCTCTGTGCTTGTTCTGTTGGACCTCAGTGCTGCTTTTGATACTGTTGACCATAAAATTTTATTACAGAGATTAGAGCATGTCATAGGTATTAAAGGCACTGCGCTGCGGTGGTTTGAATCATATTTGTCTAATAGATTACAGTTTGTTCATGTAAATGGGGAATCTTCTTCACAGACTAAAGTTAATTATGGAGTTCCACAAGGTTCTGTGCTAGGACCAATGTTATTCACTTTATACATGCTTCCCTTAGGCAGTATTATTAGACGGTATTGCTTGAATTTTCATTGTTACGCAGATGATACCCAGCTTTATCTATCCATGAAGCCAGAGGACACACACCAATTAGCTAAACTGCAGGATTGTCTTACAGACATAAAGACATGGATGACCTCTAATTTCCTGCTTTTAAACTCAGATAAAACTGAAGTTATTGTACTTGGCCCCACAAATCTTAGAAGCATGGTGTCTAACCAGATCTTTACTCTGGATGGCATTTCCCTGACCTCTAGTAATACTGTGAGAAATCTTGGAGTCATTTTTGATCAGGATATGTCATTCAAAGCGCATATTAAACAAATATGTAGGACTGCCTTTTTGCATTTACGCAATATCTCTAAAATCAGAAAGGTCTTGTCTCAGAGTGATGCTGAAAACTAATTCATGCATTTATTTCCTCTAGGCTGGACTATTGTAATTCTTTATTATCAGGTTGTCCTAAAAGTTCCCTAAAAAGCCTTCAGTTAATTCAAAATGCTGCAGCTAGAGTACTGACGGGGACTAGCAGGAGAGAGCATATCTCACCCATGTTGGCCTCTCTTCATTGGCTTCCTGTTAATTCTAGAATAGAATTTAAAATTCTTCTTCTTACTTATAAGGTTTTGAATAATCAGGTCCCATCTTATCTCAGGGACCTCGTAGTACCATATCACCCTAATAGAGCGCTTCGCTCTCAGACTGCAGGCTTACTTGTAGTTCCTAGGGTTTGTAAGAGTAGAATGGGAGGCAGAGCCTTCAGCTTTCAGGCTCCTCTCCTGTGGAACCAGCTCCCAATTCAGATCAGGGAGACAGATACCCTCTCTACTTTTAAGATTAGGCTTAAAACTTTCCTTTTCGCTAAGGCTTATAGTTAGGGCTGGATCGGGTGACCCTGGACTATCCCTTGGTTATGCTGCTTTAGACGTAGACTGTGGGGGGGTTCCCATGATGCACTGTTTCTTTCTCTTTTTGCTCTGTATGCATCACTCCGCATTTAATCATTAGTGATCGATCTCTGCCCCCCTCCACAGCATGTCTTTTTCCTGGTTCTTTCCCTCAGCCCCAACCAGTCTCAGCAGAAGACTGCCCCTCCCTGAGCCTGGTTCTGCTGGAGGTTTCTTCCTGTTAAGAGGGAGTTTTTCCTTCCCACTGTTGCCAAGTGCTTGCTCACAGGGGGTCGTTTTGACCGTTGGGGTTTTTCATGATTGTTGTATGGCCTTGCCTTACAATATAAAGCGCCTTGGGGCAACTGTTTGTTGTGATTTGGCGCTATATAAAAAAAAAGTTGATTGATTGATATATATATATATATATATCTCACTAATATGACTCAAAGCTGGCTTGTATCATTACGAACATAATTTTTAATATAAGCGATTTTGCTGCCCCCTTTTCTTTAAGGTTGTGACACACAACAACAACACTAAACAAACAGAGCGACTAACAATAACTGACAGTTAGACATGCCAACAAAGACAGTGTTTGCAACAATAACAAAGATGTCAACACGGACAGTGAAGGTAGAGAGAGAGAGAAATAAAAGCAACAACAAACATCAGCAACAAAGATCTTTATCCTGAGATGTGATGCTGATCTTTTTGATCCAGATTACTGGATAAAAGCAATCAGGATATTGCAAAAGGATACAGATACGATGCATGCAGAAAGTATTCACTTTTTCCACATTTTGTTATGTTACAGCCTTATTCCAAAATGGAGTAAATTAATTTTTTCCCTCAAAAGTTTACTCACAGAACCCCATAATGACAACATGAAAATTTTTTTTTTGGAATGTTTGCAAATTTATAAAAAATAATAATAAAAAAAACTAAGAAATCACATGTACGTACATAAGTATTCACACCCTTTGCTCAATACTTTGTTGATGCACCTTTGGCAGCAATTACAGCCTCAGGTCTTCTTGAATATGATGCCACAAGCTTGGTGCACCTATCTTTGGACAGTTTTGTCCATTCCCCTTTGCAGCACCTCTCAAGCTCCATCAGGTTGGATTGGGAGCGTCGGTGCACAGCCATTTTCAGATCTCTCCAGAGATGTTCAATCAGATTCACATCTGGACTCTCACTGGGTCACTCAAGGACATTCACAGAGCTGCCACTCCTTTGATATCTTGGCTGTGTGCTTAGGGTCATTGTCCTACTGAAAGATGAACTGTTGCCCCAGTCTGAGGTCAAGAGCGCTCTGGAGCAGGTTTTCATCCAGGATGCCTCTGTACATTGCTGCAGTCATCTTTCCCTCAATCCTGACTAGTCTCCTAGTTCCTGCAACTGAAAAACATCCCCACAGCATGATGCTGCCACCACCATGCTTCACTGTAGGGATGGTGCCTGGATTTCTCCAAACATGACACCTGGCATTCACACAAAAAAGTTCAATCTTTGTCCAATCAGACCAGAGAATTTTGTTTCTCATGGTCTGAAAGTCCTTCAGGTGCCTTTTGGCAAACTCCAGGTGAGCTGCTATGTGTCTTTTACTAAGGAGTGGCTTCCGTCTGGCCACTCTACCATATTTGTCCTTCTGGAAGGTTCTCCTCTCCACAGAGGAATGCTGGAGCTCTGACAGAGTGACCATCGGGTTCTTGGTCACCTCCCTGAGTAACGCCCTTCTCCCCCGATTGCTCAGATTAGACGGGGAGCCAGCTCTAGGAAGAGTCCTGGTGGATCTGAACTTCTTCCATTTATGCACCTAAGCTCAATTTTGAGCTTCATGGCAAAGGATGTGAATACTTATGTACACGTGATTTATTACGTTTTTATTTTTAATAAATTTGCAAAAATCTTAACATTTTCACATTGTCATTAGTATTGTGTGTAGAATTTTGAGGAAAAATGAATTTCACCCATTTTGGAATAAGACATAACAAAATGTGGAAAAAATGAAGCGCTGTGAATACATTTTGACGCACCGTATCTGGATCAAAGAAGAACCCATTACATTTTTATCCTTATTTGAATGTGGGGGAACATCCCAATTTTGACCTGTTCACATACTTTGATCTTTTTGGTGACTTTTCCTGATCTTGCTTTTGACTTTTGATCATAATTGTTTTGATCCCACTTACAAGATTGGATCAAAGGTCAGCAGTCAGGATCAAAGGTCAGCTTTGAGGCGTCACCACAGATGCACATTTAAACAGAACTTTTACATTTAATTACTAAGTCAGCGTCTCTGTTTCTAACGTGATGACAGACAGCCATGCCCTAGAGCTTTTTTCTTTTGTGAAATAACACAGAGGTGACACGGTAACAAATCCTTTTGTTTGTCTGAGATCTTGGCTCACAAATGTTTTCTTTTTAATGTCAACTTGCTTGTGATGTTTACCGGTGGTTTCATGAATCTCAGTTTTCTCCTCAGATATTTGCCCGATGACAGCATTTTCTGACATCTGTGAAAGTATGCACAAACAAAGCAACTACAAACGTCTTCACGGAGTGATATAAGACCTTGCTGAAACTGACCTGACCTGCTTTATCTCACCAGAGCTGCCTTAAGCAGTGCAAAAATTCATACTCACACCACGATGTTGCTTAGAATTTCAGTACAGTTCTACTGTTCTATCAGATACAGAAGGTAAGGGCTGGGAGCATGCACTGGTGCCACGCATGGCAGAAACCACCACACCACAGTACTGCCTTAGATCCTGGAGGACCACCACACAGACAGACAACAGGTCCATCCTCACCTCCCAAAAGTAACCATCTAGCTACTGCGGCCACAGGTGAAATGTGGGTGACCCCTTGGCCTTCTCCAGCTGCTGGGGCCATCAAGACTGAGGCACCTATGTAGTGGCCAGAGAAACAAACCACATGTCCAAATTGTCACAGCTGATGTTCCTTCACAACATATGATCAAATCTAACAACCATAACCATGAGCGTACTTTCATGCAGAAACACCATGTTCCATTTGGGACATCAGTCTATAGCACTTCATCTGTTGGGTAGGTGTCGTAACACGGACCCGCAACAGGGGGCGCAAATGAACGGACAATGGATAAGACAAAGTAACAATTTAATGCTGTGAAACGCACAACTGGATACAGATAAAGATAATGCCAATTGAACACAAGGTGATGTGCGGGCAGGCTCGAAGATAGGAGACCTCTGGCGATCGGAGAGCCGGGACCCACACAGCTTCCACCACCAACGGCCTGAAGAACACCGGAGCCGCCAAGTCCTGAGTCCCCAGGTGGTCACCGTCTTCTGTTGCAGACCCTGGTACTGCTGGCAGAAGATGAAAAAACAGTTAATGGTGAGTGTGTATCCACACACCCAGTAATCCTTCACCTATAGATCGAGGAGGGAAAACCTCCACCTCCGATACAAAATCACCCGTGCAGCTCCTGACAGTGGCTCCTTGGATGGAGTGAGAGGCGAAGACGTCGCAGACTCTCACTGCACGCCAATCCAAAAACACTGACTCCTCAGGAATATGGCTGCACACAGAACAATTAGTTAATACTCGATCACAGCAGAGAATTACCTTCACGGTAGTTGATTTCTTGGCGAGGAGGTGGAGTAATGATCCGGCTTTTGTAGGGATGCAGGTGATTGGTGACAGCTGGTGTAAATGAGTGACAGCTCAACTGTTTGTTGTGATTTGGCGCTATATAAAAAAAATTGATTGATTGATTGATTGATTGGCGCCCTCTCATGCTTGAAGCCCGCACTCCAAGCAGGGCGCCGACTGGTGGTGGTGGGCCAGCAGTACCTCCTCTTCAGCGGCCCACACAACATCATCATCTCAGTTCCACTCAAATGTCATCCAAAACAACTGAATAGAGATGCATTAGGTTACCAACACTTTGGATGCTGGACCGATATTAAATGATAGATGTAATGCATTTATATGAGGACAATTCTAAAGTAACAGAAGTACAATGACAGCAAAACCGGGCCTGATTTTAGGTTGTCATTATAAATTTGCTTTTATTGTAATTCTGTTACCATAAAATTGCACGTAATGCTTTCAAAGCACTTTACAATGATGCCCCACATCCACACACACAAACCGATGTCAGTGTGCTGCCATGCAAGGTGCTCAACTGCACAAAGGGAGCAATGTGAGGATTAAGGAACAGTTGCCTGGGGGCCCCGTAATGATTTTCCGGTCTGACGGGATTTGAACCGAGGATCCTCCCCCCACCATGTTAACCTCTTGACCATCACCTCCTTCATGTCTCACGCCATCATAGTATACCCCGTTTGTGGTCTTGGAGGTTTCCAAGCACTTCTTCAATCCAATAAATGCAGGTTAGGATCATTACAATCTCTGGTCACCGCTACAAAGTCTGAGTAGAACATCAGGAACCCCAAGTCAACCGTGGTCGAAGAAGTTGAAGAACCCCAGGTTAAAGAAATGACCTGCTCCTGTCTTGGAGCAGTCATGTCTTTCATGCCTTGAATTGAAACCTATCATCTTCTTATATCTTTGTAAAACATTTTGTCTTTCAGTTTGAATGTCGCTATGAAAACAGAGAGTTTGAATGATAAGTTGAACCAATCTAATCAAATCCTACAAACACAATAGAAAGCACATGAACCAAAAAGGCATGGAAGCAGGAAAATGTGATTTGATCTGGTTGTAAACAAATCTGATCCAACGGATAACTGCATGCAAATCAGACAACTGCATGTTGTGTAATAGTACATGTGTGCAGCATATTATCATAGATAGTTAATGCACTGTTAAATCCACACAAACTAACATAGTAACCAGTTTTCAAAGTTACACAATCAATCAATCAATCAATTTTTTTTTTTTATATAGCGCCAAATCACAACAAACAGTTGCCCCAAGGCGCTTTATATTGTAAGGCAAGGCCATACAATAATTATGTAAAACCCCAACGGTCAAAACGACCCCCTGTGAGCAAGCACTTGGCTACAGTGGGAAGGAAAAACTCCCTTTTAACAGGAAGAAACCTCCAGCAGAACCAGGCTCAGGGAGGGGCAGTCTTCTGCTGGGACTGGTTGGGGCTGAGGGAGAGAACCAGGAAAAAGACATGCTGTGGAGGGGAGCAGAGATCGATCACTAATGATTAAATGCAGAGTGGTGCATACAGAGCAAAAAGAGAAAGAAACAGTGCATCATGGGAACCCCCCAGCAGTCTAAGTCTATAGCAGCATAACTAAGGGATGGTTCAGGGTCACCTGATCCAGCCCTAACTATAAGCTTTAGCAAAAAGGAAAGTTTTAAGCCTAATCTTAAAAGTAGAGAGGGTGTCTGTCTCCCTGATCTGAATTGGGAGCTGGTTCCACAGGAGAGGAGCCTGAAAGCTGAAGGCTCTGCCTCCCATTCTACTCTTACAAACCCTAGGAACTACAAGTAAGCCTGCAGTCTGAGAGCGAAGCGCTCTATTGGGGTGATATGGTACTACGAGGTCCCTAAGATAAGATGGGACCTGATTATTCAAAACCTTATAAGCAAGAAGAAGAATTTTAAATTCTATTCTACAATTAACAGGAAGCCAATGAAGAGAGGCCAATATGGGTGAGATATGCTCTCTCCCTCTAGTCCCCGTTAGTACTCTAGCTGCAGCATTTTGAATTAACTGAAGGCTTTTCAGGGGACTTTTAGGACAACCAATAGAACAACTTTACTGTCTTGCTGAGGTTAGTTTGTATAACAAATTCTTGAGTCATTTCAGTGTAATAAATAATGTTTTTGCATACTCACATTTTAGAAAGTTGATCATTTAGAAGTTGCGAATACAAAATTGTTCACAGTTTTAAAATAAAACACAATGCTAAAATACCCTCAGCTGTATGAGCATAAAAATACAAAGCAATGTGACCTTTTGACCTCTTAAAATAGGCCAAGGTTAGCCATCTTTGAACATGTCCAAGGTCCATGTCCCAAGAATGTTCCCTGTGAATTTGAAGACTGTGGTAGTCATACAACTGGACTTATGCTGAGCAGACAGATGGACGGCTGGACAGACGCTTATACTGGTTTTATAATAAACAGTTTGATCATAAAAATCTAATTGCAATGTGTAATTTATTCAGTCTTAAGTTAAATTATTTGTGTTTATGCTGCCACGCAACAACGTTTCTGATCTACGGTGCCCCGGCTTCCCCTGCTTATTTCCTGCGAGGTGAAATAGCAAATTTAATTCAGTAAACCTTGATGAGTGCAATTACTAACCTAAGAGAAAAAATCCTAATCGCTTCAGCATGTAACACTCAAATCAATTAAGTCTGCCCAAATTAAATTAACAACTTAGCATAAATCTTATAATATAATCAAGCTAATTCATTTGAGTGTGTGTGTGTGTTGTGCTGCCTGGATTGCTGCTCTCCTCCCCTCCCTTCCTCTGTCATCAGGCAGCTGCACCCTGGAGCTGATTTTCCACACCTGTCTTCAGTCACCTGTACTTAAGTTCTGGTTCTTCCACTCCTCAGATGCCAGAAACTCAGCCTTGGTTGCTTGGTACCTGGCTCGTAGCCCTATGTTTACATGGTTCTCCTTTGATTGCTATGTTCCTGGCTAACTCAAATTTCCTTTTAGTGCAGCAGATTAGAGAATATTTACAGGGGAATCTTTCAAATGGTGATACAAGCACCAAATTCAACACAAATAGTCCTGAGACACTACTCTTTTGAAAAAGCAGACTATCCACTCGATTTTTCAATAGGCAGCCAGGTAGGGGTCAATGAAAAATTACACAGGGATCAAAATTAAAAGATGCTCCAATCATATTGAAAACTATACCACATTATTCATCCAACCATAAAGATTCCAAAAAGGTATTTGGACTATCTTTGACTTTATGTTATGACGTTATGGGGCAAAAACAGCAAAAACGGTGACAAAGCTCAATTTCAGTTTGTACGGGAGGCCAAAGTTAAAGTTGCTCCAATTTTGGTAAATAGTGATGCAAATTATTGGTTGAGCTAATAGGATTAATAAATTAAATAGATTTGACTGTGCTGAATGTTTACTGTCCAAAGTAAAGGTCAAACAATGCCAATGTCCATTGGATTCTATGGCATATGACATATGATACCCTGCAACATGATAAATAAGTATGACACAAACTATTGCAAACTATTCCTTTTTAAAACCCTATTCACTCAACCAATAATTTGCATCACTTTGTACCAAAATTGGAGCAACTTTAACTTTGGCCCCCTGTACAAAACTGAGATTGACCGTTGATACCATTTATGCTGTTTTACCCCATAACTTCATAACATTCAAAGATAGTCCAAACTATACCTTTTTGAAATCTTTATGGTTGGATGAATAATGTGGTATAGTTTTCAATATGATTGGAGCATTTGTAAATCTTGACCCCTGTGTAATTCTTCATTGACCCCTACTTGGCCGCCTATTGAACAATCAAGTGGATAGTCTGCTTTCTCAAAAGAGTAATGTTTAAAGAATATCTGTGCCAAATTTGGTGTTTGTATCACCATTTGAAATATTGTTTCAGTTATCTGCTGCACTATTTTGCTTTCAGCATCTTGCCACCTGTCAGCTCATCCGCGGCCGTCTTGTTCCTGTTCTGAACCTTAACACGCCGCCCTTCACCATCCAGCTCTGGAACTCAATCCATCTCCTGTTTGGGTCAAGTTGGTGACTCCCTGCTCCGGTGTCTTCCTCTCCTGCTCGCACTATTCCAAATTTAACTGCATTTTCAATAAATTATTTCTTTGGTTACCTGTGGCTCCAAGCATTTTGAGTCCTTACCCCTTTCTCTGGTTGATTCATAACAGTTCCCACATGAAGTAATTTAATCAGGTTGGTCTAACCATTGTCTTTTTACAATTTAACTAATAAAATCCAAGGGCCCTATCTTGAGCATAGCACACAATCTAATTAACACATATAGTGAAAATCCATTTGGGTTGTGTTTAATTCATTTGTACAATTTGGAGGGCGCATAATCTAAATGCAAAGTTGGACGGGGTGATAGAGGGGTTGCACCTAATTAGTCATGGGCATGTTGTGTGCATAACACAAAATCAAGCAATCAAACTGTTATATTTTATTCCTTTTATGACATGAGAGCACCAAGCGTTGGTGCACTGATTTTGAGAATGGCAACTAAAAAATGAGAGGTTTTGTAGCGTCTCATTTTCAGACCAACACAGCAGCACAAATTAGTGTAATTATACTCGTTACACAGATGACGTTGGTGCTGGGTGTGAAAACCTCAGCTGTAATGGGTGGAAACTATAAATGACACTTATGTGTTACACTGTGCACTCCTTTATGCGGAGTAGAAACTAAGGCCCCAAATGTCTTTACAGCTAGTTACCTTGGGCTTGTCATCTCTGCCTGATATTGCCAACCTGTTACCGTGTTGTAAATAAGGCTATAAAGGAATACTAGCGTGTTGCCTGTGGGGATCCATGGGTTCTAGATTTGGTAGTGTTTATAAAATAGGTAGCTGACATAAATATGCATAATTATGCAAAGTTTCTATAATGATTTCAACTTTAAGTGCACTCTAAAAAAAAAAATGAACCGCTGTCTCAACAAGAAAAGTGATGTAACAATTTGCATAGATTGTACAAAGTTATTTCAACTTAACTACAGAAGTCTGGTGGTATTAACTCAGTTGACAGTTGAAATAACTTTTAAAAATCTATGCAAATTGTTATATACTTTTCTCGTTGAGACAGCAGTGTGCAAGAAATTAAAATGAGAAAGTTTTATGAATAATTGTATTTATTATTGGTACATTTAGTTGGTGTCATGTTTTACAACTGGCAAGGTTGACATATTTCCTTTGTTCAGAGCTTTCCTGGTTACGGGGGACTGTTTAATATCCATTCATGTCAATGTCCATTGTTCACGGTTGTTACATAATATCCCTAATTTCTCCAAAAATATCAACTTACCGTTTTCGTGGCATTCATTCTTGACCCAAAATGCATCAACATACCAAATGGCAAATATCAGCTCTCCCCAGTTTGTCCGTCAATGAAGTTTTACACACACACACACACACACACACACAGAGAGAGAGAAGCCACTCAGCTTTTAATATACAGATGACGATTTACCACCCCCTGCTGGAATGGAGTGTGAGTGCAGAATTTAATTATGAACATCCATTGTTTATTGTTGTTACCGATTATCCCTAATTTCTCCAAAAATATTAGTTCTATCAACTTTCTGTTTTTGCAGCATTTATCCTTTACCCAAAATACATAAGCATACCAAACAGCAAATGTCAGCTCTCCCCAGTTTCTCTGTCATCAAAGTTACACAAACACACAACAGAGGCCACTTCTCTACTAATATATAGATAATGCATCAAATTTAGTGTTTTCTTTTAGAATTTGACATCGAGTGTTAAAAATCAGAGTAGCTTTTGAAATGTCACATGCTAACCAAGTGGTTGTAGAGTTTCAGAGCGACAGAAGAGTTTTGTAAAGATTGTGCTGGAACGCAGAGAGGAGGAGAGATCCAGATTTGCTGGTTGGACTGGAAAAGTTAGTGAGAGAGTGAGATGACTCTGACAGATTGGCAGGTGTGGCAAGAGAAGGACAAAAAATAGAAACAAAGTGGGAGGAGATGGAGCCATGCTACAGTGGGATAAAGAAATGCAGGTGGAGTGAAGACAAAGAGTCCAGAGTTTTGACCACCAAAGTGAGCAACCATCAGTCGTACAAACTGTAAAAAGTCTCCTGGAGAAAGGCAGGAATAAAGAACAAGAAATGGCGCAACAAAAGGCGCCGCAGAAGCCAAAGATTGAACTCTTCATTAAGGTGAGCTTTCAAAATGTCCCGTTATGCTGTTAGCGAATAAAATAGATATGTCAAATTAAAGAAACTCTTTTATAATCATTGAAGTTTTCAGCCTCTGTTGTGTTGTTTCTGTTTTCATACATTCATAGTTTTAGGAGAATGAATCGTCATGGGCAAACACAAGGCAGAGGAATTGAACTAGGGGGCGCTGTTTTGCACTTTTATAAAAGTGTGTCTCTTTAGCAGGTGGATTTATACCTACAGACTTGTGACCCTTAATCCAACAAATGCTATTAAAAAAGAAGAACTTTCCATTGTGTTTTACACTGAAAATAAATTGTACCATCTGAGGCGAGGCTACGTTCACATTACCATTAGAAATGACTCAAATCAGATTTTGCTCATAACTCAGATTTGATCATTTGTGTAGCATGAACATGGTGGGTTGTATTTTCATATCAGATATGTGGTGCCAGATAAGATTTAAATTTCATCTTTGTGACTGCTGTGAACAGTCAGATATGACCTTTAATGAGTGCAATTTAATTCAGTTCAAACATATCAAATCTGACTTTTTAAATTCATTTTAATTCCTGTTCATATTAGGCTTGTATGTGTGGCCTGAGATCTGCTTTGAGAACCATCAGATAAGATACATGTCACTTACAATCATGAATAAAAACGTCCTGATGAAAAGACTTTATAGAACACACTCTTTTTGTTGTATAACCTTCATATCTCTTTAAATCTTGTGGAATTCTGTGGTGAACGGTCAGCGCTACAACATGCTTGGAAATCTGTTTTGAAAAGCTTTCCACCCACAACATTTTACCTTATTTCCACATGAGAAAACATTCCATTTCCACTATTAAGTGTTTAAAACACATATTTGGAACTCATATTATCAGCATAAAACAGATTTTAAAGCATAAAACAGCATTTAACGACTGGTTTCTCCCATCAAGTTAAAATGAGTATCAACCTTGCTTTTTAAATTCCAGTGTAATTAGTTTAGAGTGTCAGAGCAGAGCAGGCTAGACAAGAATTTCTACATAAGTATGTTTTCTCAATTTGTCCAGACATATAACTATGGTGTGCTGCTTAGAAAATCAGAGGTATATATTTTTTAAATTGGCAGTTATAGTATTTTGCACAATTTTGTTAGAGTTTTAAAATTTAGCACAATTTTCTCAAATTATTTATGCATTTATCACAATTTTCTTAAACTTATGTCTGTATATTAAAGGCAGTTGTACGTTGCAAATGTGGATGTAAAATTGTTCAAACAAAATATACATTTTAAGTGTAAATGTTAAAAGCAATATATAAATCTTACAAATACGAATCTAAAATGACTTTCTGTGACATATCTATGGCTCTGTGGGGTGGTGTATGTGGCTACGTGTGGCACAGGCGCATGCTCTTACATCTGAACTGATATACTTGCAGCGTAACTATTTACAAAGTAAAAAATTAAATGTTGTCTTTAAAAATGTTTCAGTTTATGCAGACACATTACAGCAGTGATGACAGAACTGAACCAGCACTGCAATGTTACATCAGTCATTTTTTTAATGCATTTTCACCTTGATATTTGAATTCACTGCCGAGCTGATGCATAAAAAAAACATTCTGTAATGTCCTTATTTTTCTCGATGTCTGACAGGCCAGTACTGACTGTGAAGGTGTGGGCAGCTGTCCCTTTTGTCAGAGACTCTTCATGATTCTTTGGCTAAAAGAGGCCAACTTTACCATCAACACTGTGAACATGAACAGGTGAGAGCGCTTTTCTTACACGCGGTCAGTCTACGAGTAATCTTTGACTCTTACGTGGTCTGACATTTACACGTACCTTGTATATAAAAACAGCTTTAAAAAGAACACAATTAAATCAACTCAAACCAAACAATTAGAGGACAAGTTCCCTTTTTTTTAAAAGAATCTCTGACGCATTTAATCCTCTGTGTGCCCTTCTCACTGCTGACATTTGTGGTCATATGACAGAATTTCCTGCTCAACAGGAAATGCATGGGTCTCAGTTTGCCACTGGCTGTAAATTAAAACTTTTTTTTTTGGAACCTGAAAGTTGCATACTGTAATTTTTAACATGTTGCATTTTATGATTATATGTAGCATGTATTTCCGGTGCATGTATTAGATTAATACAATATTCACGCTAAACAAACTGAATGGAACTCTCCTTTAAGACTGGCTCAGGGTTGATATAAACTGGTATAGTATCGTCTACAAAATGACATACTGTAATATCTCTAGGATGTTATGATTTGACATCAGTATTCAGAAGCTTGATTGCTAACAATGTTTTAATATGACAAGGGTAGTAAAACAGTGAACCTATATGTTAAGTAATTAATATATACATATACACACACACTGAACAAAAATATAAATGCAACACTTTTGTTTTTGGTCTCATTTTCCATGAGCTGAACTCAAAGATCTAAAACATTTTCTATATTGTGGCAGACATTCACCACGTAATAGACATAATTCACCATACCGAGTGTGTTTTCTGTTAGATATGTGGTAACATGCCCCAATGTGTGAAGCACATACCAAAGTGTTGCTGCTGGTGGTTAGAGTGTGTCCTCTGCTCTGCAGGTGTTAACACGCCAAGGTGTGCATATTGATGTTTCCATCTCAGCCCCTGCATGGGTAATTGCCAATGTGTATTCCCGCTATGCATATAACAAGCTGTCTCGGATATTGATGTTTCCTGTTTTGACTCTTCCATGGGTGATTGGCAATGTGTATTCGGGTGATTCTTAGACTACGGGCACTTATTATGTCCTTTGATCATATTGTATGAAAAACAGAAAAAAGTGGAAATTTCACACTTTTATAGTTATCTTTACAATGAAAGTGTGTTAAGAAATTTGTTCTAGTAGTCTATGATGATTTTTTCACCTTTTTTCAGCATCATTATATGCAAATATTGCCGTTTTGTGCTTGTCCCACACCCAGACTTTTGATCTTCAATGATAAAAATGAATGGTAAAGAAACGTTTTTTCTAATATTTTAAAATATCTCTGAATAAAATATCAGTAAAATAATCAAAACATAATTGGGGTATTCAATGTCATACAACTGTTGTGATTTTTTAAACAAAATGTAGTTGTCCCACACTATTGCCGTAATTTCCACCACAACACTGTAATGTCTGTTTAAACAGTTTGTATGAAAGATTGTTGGGTAGTTTCTATGGAGATAAACAGTGACATCAGAGCACATGTATATAGCACCAAATCACAACAAACAGTTGCCCCAAGGCGCTTTAAATTAGTAAGGCAATGGTGTGGTGGAAATTACATTTACAAGGCCAATAGTGCCCGTAGTTAAAGAATCACCCATTCCTGCTGTGCATATGATAAGCTGTCTCGGTCCCCTGTGGTGCTTTTCCTGTCATGTGCCTATTTGGTGTGACCACCATTTGCCTCATGCAGTTCAACACCTCTCTTTCGTATAGAGTAGATCAGCAGCCAGACACCATCGAATGTGAGCATTTGCCCACTCAAGTCGGTTACAATGATGAACTGCAGTCAGATCGAGACCCCAATGAGGATGACGAGGATGCAGATGAGCTTCCCTGAGATGGTTTCTGACAGTTTGTGCAGAAACTCGTTGGTTCTTCAAACCAATTGTTGCAGCAGCTGTCCAGGTGGCTGGTCTCAGACGATCTTGGAAGTGAACATGCTGGATGAGGAGGTCCTGGGCTGGTGTGGTTACACATAGTCTGCAGTTGTAGGCCAGCTGGATGTACTGCCTTCATGACTGTATGTTTGTGACCATGAGTCATGTACAGAGGAACAGATGGATCATATTTGTGTTGCCCGCTTGATGAATGCGGTGTTTTTATAGGGTGTGTGGGTTTCTTTCATTTTAAATACGTCCATCTCCTTCGTCATATCAGGTAGGTTCCCACAACTTTCATAGGACTGTGACTGTAGCTCAGTGGTAAAGTTTCTGACTGGCAGTCAGAGCTTTTGGAAGGCGGGGGTTTGAGTCCAGTGGGTGGCATGTAATTTTTATTTTTTTTATTTTCAGCAGCTGCGCGATGTGTACATCGCGCAGCTGCTGTGAAGCACAGATGCTGCTGGCAGTGTGTTCCCGTGTCCACAAACCATCGCACCGTACATGCCTGCCCATCGGCACAATGTTTTGTGGTTCAATCATACGAGCTGTTTCGCCGTGAGTCGCCCTGGAGTTGTACGTATTCGCACTATGTGTGAAGGGACTCTGAGGAAAATAACCAAGACCCTGAAGGTCAACACTACCAGCAGTGATCAGATTTAGCTGGAAGGTGGGTTACTGGAAGCAGTGGAACCCCTTACGTGGGCAGTGTCATCTATAAGCTGGGCGGAGCCGACGTTGACGTGAAGGCACAAATAGGCAAAGCAGGAGCAACTTTGCAACAGTTGAAGAATATTTGAAATTCAAAGGAGCTAACTGTACAAACGAAGATCATGCTGTTCTTTTATATGGAGCAGAAACCTTAAGCACAGCGGTGGCAACAATGATGAAAGTGTAGAACTTCACCAACACCAGTCTGTGAAGGAGCCTCCAGATCCCCTGGCCGAACACCATAAGAAACCCCAACCTTCGGCAGACAACCAACCAGCTTCCTGCAGAAGATGAGATCCTGAGACAGTGCCTGAGATGGATTGGCTACACACTCCACAAGTCAGCCTCCGACATTATAAAACAAGTGCTCCCCTGGAATCCTCAAGGCAAGATGAACAGAGGACAGGCCATTAACATGTGGCACTGAGACCTTCAAATTGCAATGGGGTACACCTGGGGCCAGCTACAGCAGAAAGTGCAGGACAGAGATGCCTTCATCAAATGCGTATGCCCCAGGAGGCAGGCAATGATGATGACGATTGATTGTTGTAAAAGAATAGTGAAAAGTGCAATGTGGCCTGGGGGTCACTAGACCTACGCTTTGAAAATGAATTAAACTGACAAGCTCATTTTGACCTACATGTAACTAATCACACCTGATCCTAATTGCCATCATGCATGTGATAAGGTTGTTCCCTCCAACAAGCCTAGACATTTCCAAAAGCTGGCAGACAGGGATATGGCATATTATATAACCAAAATAAAGTTGCTTTTTGTGTTAATTAAAGCTGAACTACATTTAATCAGTTTTTCCTTATTATATGTTGTTTTAATTTCAAACTTTAAAATGGTAATTGCATTTATTGTTTTTGAATTATTGTGTTCACAAATGGGAGGGGATGCCCTATCTATCTATCTATCTATCTATCTATCTATCTATCTATCTATCTATCTATCTATCTATCTATCTATCTATCTATCTATCTATCTATCTATCTATCTATCTATCTATCTATCTATCTGTCTGTCTGTCTGTCTGTCTGTCTGTCTGTCTGTCTGTCTGTCTGTATGTATGTATATGTTTATTGTGGTCTGATGTTTTATTGCAGGGCACCTGAAGTACTCAGAACTTTGGCGCCAGGTGCTCAACTTCCCCTTCTCGTGTACAACAGTGAGGTCAAAACAGACACCAATAAGATTGAAGAGTTCCTGGAGGCGACTCTATCCCCGCCTCAGTGAGTAGAGTACACCCTGCCTTTATTTAGACACATATCGTATAGAGTGTGTAGCATATTTTACTATTTAATAATTTGGCCTCACACGGCCGACCAGAAAATGTAAAACTTTGACTATTTAGATTTATTAATCATTGATATTGAAATGTGACTCCTTATGGGGGCCCAGAATAATTATTATTGTTATTATTCTTTATTTTGGGAAGCACCTATGTGTTCACAAAAAAATTTATGTAATAGAATATAAGTTAAGACAATATTTAATGAAATATGAAAATTAATTAACCCTCGAACAGGGCACCACCTGCTTAATTTTCAGACAAGCAGTACATCAGGTTACAGAATATTAATATTAATGAGTCTCTGATCTGAAAGTCATAAGTTTCCGATACGACTGATTGAAACTCTGTTTCAACTAAACACAATAAAACCACTGGTGTGATATTTACATATTTATTTACATATATACAGGGATGAACAGGTGACTGACATTTTGAGGATATGAGATTCACAGTTTTATTACAGAGCAACATTTAACAACAAAGCTCTTCCAAAACCTCGGAGGGGTCATTGAGCTGGGCAATGCTCTGGTCTGGTCCGATTTCTTGATGGGCCTGTGCGGCCTTCATTGTCTGTGTCAGGGTTGAGCCCAAGCGGGCCTCCCAGGTGACTGCAGACTGCAGGTACAGCTTTGCCGGCATGACTGAACTTAATAGTTCGACGGTTCCCTTGAAGAGGGTGGTCGACCCACAAATGAAGGTTTTAGGGGTGTGCGCTCAAATTGCTCTGGCGGCTTAAAAGAAACTTGTGGAAAACCAAATTAAAGTCTTTGTATAAATTTAGAAAAAGTTCAAGGCTTGATAACGAGAGTTGTAAAGTTAAAGAAAAAGAACTCTTTTGGCAAGTTTGCTCTTAATCTGAAGAGCTCAGCTAGGAAGTTGTCTATCAAAGGCCAAAAATTTGACTCAAGCCTTAAAAGTTACTACCCTGGCGCGTCAGACAAAAAAGTTATGAAGCAATGAACAAAAGCAAACTGGAGCAAAAAGAACAAAGAAGCCCTGTGGCTGAACAAGCAACCAGCAAAAGTCATAAACAAAGGCAAAAATAAAAATGGAAGAGAGAGAGAGGTTCCTTTGTTTGAGGCATTTTAAAGGAAGCCTCGCTGAGTCATAAGCTCTGCCCAGCAGGTTTCTGCCTACAGTTAACACAAGGGCTTTAGCTGAAAGAAACATGTGAACAGGAAAGACATTACAACTTTTCTACTTGGGGTAAAAGATTATTTGTATACGAAAGTGTGTTTGTGTTCTTCCCAGTTGGGCCTCCAGGGGGAGCTCTGGTCCTGCCCCAATGTTGGTCATTTTTATGACAATCCGTGGCACCTGGAGGAGGACAATTCTGGGTTTATTGATCTGTTATTTTAGAGGAAGAGATCTCCACTAACCTGGAATGTCTCTGGCTTGGACAGGTTTATATGAACTGTCCCATCACTCACTCTGAACTGAGTTCAACTCAACCATGTTCTTGACAAGTGATCACTCTAGTGAGAGGTGGGGGCTCGAAAAAGAACCTTACCACAGGAATTTCTCTGTGAAGTTGTAACCTGAGGTCAAGTGATAACACAGTCTTTTCAGCTCAAGACATTGGCCTTTGGAAGGTTTGGAAAGACAGTTCTTTGTAAAAGGGGAACATTAATGTATTTGGATTTTGTAAAGATTAGCTTGAAGTCAGATTTGTGATGAATGAAAATAGGTTTTAGGAAAACGTATTCTGATGTACATGTTAATTGTTTTCTGTTATTACTGCATGTACTGGACAGTACACAAATATAAAATCAGAATTTATTTCACCTATGTCAGGTATCCAAAACTGGCTTGTAAAAACAGAGAGTCTAACACTGCTGGTGATGATATCTTCAGAAAATTCTCAGCCTACATAAAAAATCCTGACCCTGGATCAAATGAAGGTAAGGTCATGCTTTGAAAATGACATCAGTAGTCAGTTTGTATGTAAAATTGCAAAAATAAATAATTAAATGAATAAACAAAACAGCTTTGGTCTTGGTGGCCACCAGATCTAGGTTTTGGAAATGAAAGAAACTGACAAACCTCATTTCAAACTACCTGTAACTTCAAAACTGTACATACTATGTCGAGAGCAAAGGGACCAAATCTTTTCCTTTGAAGGGCCATCAATTAATCTGCATAGAGAGCCACTGGATCTGAGGTATTTGAGCTGAGTTTCTCCATGTGGGTGGAGATGGTATTGCAAACATTTTGCAGTAACATATTGCAAATTTTTTTTTTCAGTTTAGCAGAGCTCACCTCTCTGGACTGGAAGAAATGCCTTCTCATTCCACTCTGGAAAGCAATTGCAACAACTATAAGGGCATTAGCCTGCTTTCTGTACCTGCCTGCTTGGAACAGTACTTGCAAAAATTATTCTCCACAAAATTCAGTCCTAGTTACTTGCCAGAGCAGTCTTGCATTACTGCCATAAAATGACCATTGACAGCATCCTAGAAATTCTATGAGGCATACGGAAAATTAGTGGGATCTCAAAAAAGTTTGTAGACATCATCGCGAGCCTATCTGCAGGTACTGTGTGTCCTGTGCAGAGTGGAGTAAGAGCCTCTGGAAAATGTGTTCTGTCTGGCCTTTACACTGTTTACTGCTTGCATGGACTGGATGTTGCATAGAGGTACTGACATTGGTGGTTTGGGTGCTTTCTTCAGTGAGGAAAGGTTTACTGACCTTGTCTTCATGGAAAATGCCGAATTAAGGGATATCCTGATTGTAGAACTTTAGAAGCTGAGTTAGGAATCAGAGCGCCTGGGTTTGTGATAATACTGATCAAGACGAAGATTGACTGTCAGTGGCTTCCTGGACTCAACCATCAAAAGTGTGTCTGCATGTACTGAAAGTGTTGACCTTGCAGAGACATTCACTTGTCTCAACAGTGGCATTATTGTCTCTGAGTTCTCAGCCTTTGAGAAGGAGACACGCCTGGGAAGAGCTTATGGAGTCAGGACATTACTGGGCAGAGGTGTTTGGTGATGTTAACACCATTGTAGGAGAATGAAGGTCCAATTCTTTCAATTCTTTTGAGTCTTGGTGCTTCCTGTCTTACTGTATGGTTGTGAGACTTGGACACTAACCAGTGACCTAAGGCAGTGACTGGATGACTTTTACTACCACAACTCATTAGGGGATCCTTGGGTACCTCTGGAATAATACTTCGGTACTTAGGTAGACTCAGATGAGGAGCATCATTTGCTTTATAGGCGGTGATGCGCTAAATATTAAAGCATTGGTCTTGATACCAGAGAAGCACTGGTTCAAATCTCTATCAGACTGGAAAATCACTAAGGCCATTTGTGCAAGGTTCTTAATCCCCCAATTGCTCCTGGTGTGCTGTTGAGCGTTTTGCATTGGCTGCATGCTGCATTTGTGTGTGAATGTAAGGCATCATTGTAGAGTGTTTTGAGAGTCTGCTTCAGATAGGAAATGCAGTCCATTGTGACTGAACATTAGCTACAATATTTTGGCCATGTGGCATGTTTCCTTGCGTGATACAGCACACAGGTGCCCCAGTGTTGAGGATCTAAAACTGGCCAAGGAGATGCCTATGTTTCACCAGTCTGTAGGACATACATGGTGACTTTAAACAGAGGGTCCGGTTGTCTGCCTGGGAGGTCACCATATGGGATGCAGGGCAGTGCCGTTTAGCCCACTGAAGGCACAGGGCAAATGTTGCGTGAATTACATAAATACAATTATATTATAAGTAAATGTATGAGATTTACTATCACATTCATTTATATATTCACTCAACTGCCTTTTTGAGTGTACCTGCCTAGGCTTTTGCAAAGCCTAGGGATATGTAAGAGTTTGATATGACGTAACCTATCCACACATATTTCACCGTTTTGTCCTTCAGGGCTAGAGAGGAGCTTTCTAATTAGTTTGATGAAGTTGGACAGGTTCCTATTGACCCCTCACCCTGAGGAACTCGATGAGAACCCGAATATCACTGAGTCTAAACGACTCTTCCTTGACGGCAACAAGCTCATGTTAGCAGACTGCAACTTGCTTCCAAAGCTCAACATAATCAAGGTGAGTAGAAAAGTAATAGGTGGAGCTTCAGCAAGACACTCTCTAATTACTCTGCCAGGAGGAAATTCATCTTTTGAGGAGTTTATGTTGGCTCCAATTGTTTATTTCTGCCATTTAGGAAATTAAGTCTATGTATCCCCACTGGAAAGATTACTCATATAGTGGATTGTGATTGTCCCAAAGCAATTGGTTCTAACAAAAAGTAGAAACCACTAAATTATGGATGAAAATTGGCAGTGCCTAGAAATGTAAAATAGGTTATTCTGCCCTCAGATTTTATTTTACTTTTGTTCATAGTTCTCAGTTTCCCTTACGCCCAGTTAATTATGTTCACTCCATGCCCTGCACCTGCCATTATGTTTTTTTCCCTCACATTGTTCAGTCTGTTATGTTTCCATTCACTCACGCTCTTGCACCAGCCCACATGTCTTTGTCTATTACATCACTTCACTTTGCGCACTCCCTTCCTCACTATCTTGCCCCTTCCATACTCTTTGTTCACTAGCCAAACCCCCTTTCTAGATCCTTCTCCTCATTTGCACCTTGTTAACACCTGCCTATTTAATCTCCTGCTGGTCACCACACTTATGCCAGTTTGTTGTCGCTTCGTGCACACATGCCAACCCTTTGTATTCAGTCCTGATTTCTTGCCTTGCCATGTACCGTGTTTTGCTCTGTATTCCTTGACCACACCTTCTACTTCATCTCTGACAACTGTGTTTGCTCGTCCCTCTGACCCCTGCTGTACCTTGACTGCGTTTATGCCTGATCCTGTTTGTACCTCTGCTCCGCTGCCTGATTGCCTGTTCACCGAACCTAAGCCTGGAATAAAGATGAAGATTTCTTTTACACCAAAGCCGTCTTTGGGAGTCTGCATTGCGGGTCCAGCCACTACGGTTGTCGGGCAGCCGCCCGCCCTGACAAATGGCCACATCTTGATTAAAATAAGCGTCATGCATTTCACATAAATTATTTGTAAATGAATGCATTTTGGCCTTGAATGTATCACAGGTGTAGGTCTAATGAATAAGGATAAACACAGACTTACTGATATTCAACCTCTTATTCAAGCAAATTGCTAAACATTCAGTCATGTGACTCAGTGCACATATAGTATGTAGACATGATCAAGACAGAGGATCTGATAATAGGTGTATTACGTGTCTTCAAAGAATCCTTGGGTACCACTGGAATGACTTTGTATTAAATGAGCTGTTACTAAAACAGTAGGATGAGTCTATTTACTGAATCTACAGAAAATGGTCTAAAAAAGGCAGAAAGATCCAATGAGTGGGAGCTTTCCGGGTGAGAAAATGATGTGTTGAGGTCAGGGAACAATGGCCAGACTGGTTCGAGCTGATAGGCACCAATAACTCAAATGGCCAATTGTTGCATCTGCAGTCAAGGATCTCTTAATGCACAACTCATCAGACTTTGAAGCAGATGGGCTAACCTAGCAGCAGACCAAAAGGCCCTTGAATCCTGTCAACTAACAACAAGAAACTGAGCATACAATTGTCCAGAATTTGGTGTAATCAGCATGAAAGTATGGCTGCATCCTGCTGTGTAGCAACAATTCAGGCTGCTAGTGGTGGTGTAATGGGGTGGTAACTATGCAAAGCTGTCATATCAATATAGACCAAAATCTCTGGTTAATGTTTCCAGTACCTTGGGATTTCAGTGCCAGACAGGGTCGGACTGGGAACAAATTTCGGCCCTGGCATTTTTCCTCTGGACCAGCCCACTATTGGCCCGACGAATCCACCCCCAAACACGCACACCCACCCGTCCATACCGAACCCCCAATGAACAAATACTATACAGCTAAACACCATGAACACACACCTAAACACACACTTTCACTGTCATTTCACCTTGATCATAGTACAAAACGCGGCCCCGGTGCCACGAGGGGGCGTCCTGATAACATTAAAGGCAATTACATATTTTGACGAAATTACAAGTTTAAATGACTATATATATATATATATATAAAACATCATGAGGTTTATGTCACAGAAATCCAACTTTACAATCACACTGCAGTCATTGTTAAATTATTTCCTTTTGCATTTATAATAAACACTTGTATTTATTTAGTGTTTGTTTTTCTGGTTGAAATAAGATATAAATAATCTACCACACTTCAAAAAATATACAAGTTTCCATGTTATTTTATTTGTCTAAAAATAAATGTCTGAGGTTCCTTATGTTAAACAAGAAATTATCTAATCTGAAATAACAGGTGGTTTTAATACAGATGAAAGGTTTCTAAAGAACCATTTATTGACTTATTTACCTATTTTAATTACAAGTGTTCTAAACTTTTTTTTTTAACAGTAATCAGAAATTTTGAGGTAACAATAAAAAAACATTTCCAATGATTTTTCTTCAGAAAACTGCTCTCTAAATGAGCAGTCCTGTCACACGTTAATGTTTTGTACAGATCAGTGGTTTCTGCACCAATCGGATTGGTCCAATCCATTTTGTAGAGATCAGTGGTTTCTGCACCAATCAGATTGGTCCAATCCATTTTGTAGAGATCAGTGGTTTCTGCCACGAGTCTTCCGTGTTTTGGCCCAACGCGTCGTTCCTATTGGACAATGCGAAGGTACGTCACAGCTCAGAGTATCGAAAGTTGGCGCACCTCATCTCGACAGAACACCGGCTCTGTGGTATGCAGGAGATCACTTGACCGAGCGTCTATACGTTCAAATAATAATTTAAAAGAATACTGTCATCACTCTTCACTCTTAGTCAGTCTCTTACAACGGTGCAGCGTAAATACACGAGCTTTCCAGGAGCGCACGTCTCCTCCGGTGCGCACTATTTTTTTTGGGGGGGGGGGGGGGGGAGATCCCGCACCCTGTGATAAACTCATTGCCCCCTTAATATTTAATATTTTTTTTTCTGGCGCCGGGTCTGACAAAACGGAAGCAAATGCACACAAGCAGAAAAAAGTTTTTGTCTCCAAAGTGTGTGTGAGTGTGTGTGTGTGTGTGTGTGTGTGTGTGTGTGTGTGTGTGTGTGTGTGTGAGAGAGAGAGAGAGAGAGAGAGAGAGAGAGAGAGAGAGAGGGGTAATGTGTAACCACTGCTAGGATTCACACAGCAGCAAATTAAGGAGCTGAAGTCCGTAGCTGTTGCATTTAAAGATTAACAAAAGTAAAGCACAGTTAATTAAGATAAAAGAAACCATTCCAACCTTGTATCAGTAGAAGAGCGGAGAGAAGTCCAGGCGCCGAGGACTCAATCCATTCACAGGGGCGGGAGCGGCCGCCTGCTCTTCCTGCAATCTGATTGGCCACCCTGTATGCTTCTCCATTGTCATTGGCTGTTGGTCATGTCAATCATTGTGCTCGATGTAAGTCTCCGTTGTGTGATCAAACGGAAACAAAACTGAAACCTAGAATAAGACTGCGCCGTGTATGAAACACTACAGAACTTTTATTTTGACACAAATTCAGGAAGTGGCTCTGCAGCTGCGCAGATTAAATGCTGTAGCTTCACCAATCACGGACTTTCCTCGTGTTGACAGCAGCGCGCGGTTCGACAACACTGTATATTTCCATAATCTCTATAAACACGGGCCGGCCGGCCCACGCACATCTAAACGTGCAGCGACCCACAGGGCAAATGCCCCAAATCACAGATTATCAGTCCGAGCCTGGTGCCAGATGAATCAAGATGGTTCAGGCAGTTCTGAAGGCAGTAGGTGTCACGGCCAGAGATACAAGGTGATCAAAAAAACAAAACAAAACCCAGAACCCATAAAAATTGTAATAAATCCTACAAAGGTCGAGAAAATTTCTTGAAATTTGCTTGACTTAAACTTCAGTCTGTATAAAATCATTCCCCAAAATTTCAGTTATCTTGGTTGCTTTGTATAAAAGTCATGTTCTCTCAAAATTATGCTCCAAATGGTACGATGTGTTGGCAAAATAGGCCTCCAGGCAAAATGTCTTTTCCTTGGTTGCCCTAGACATGTTGGGGAAAATGGTAACGAGTCCAACTTACTGCAGAAAACCCAGACACAGCTCTCGCTTTGTAAGTACAGAGATTGGATGGCCCTGAGAAGGGACACCCTCACTCCATACTCCTGCAGCACCTCCCACAGTATCTCCCGGGGTACCCGATCACACGTCTTCTCCAAATCCACAAAACACATGTAGACTGGATGGGCATACTCCCAGGCCCCCTCCAGGATCCTTGTGAGAGTGAAGAATTGGTCAACTGTTCCACAGCCAGGACGGAACCTGCATTGTTCCTCTTCAATCAGAGGTTCGACTATCGGCCAAACTCTCCTTTCCAGCACCCTGGAGTAGACTTTACCAGGGAGGCTGAGTAGTGTGATGTCCCTGCAGTTGGCACACACTCCCAATTCCCTTTTTTAAATTTGGGGACCATCACCCCAGTTTGCCACTCCTTAGGCACTGTCCCAGACTTCCACGAAGTGTTGAAGAGACGTCTCATCCGACAGTCCCTCCACACCCTGAGCCTTCAGCATTTCTGGATGGATCTCATCAACCCCTGGGGCTTTGACACTGCAGAGTTGTTTGACTACTTCACTGACTTCCACTAGGGAAATTGATGATGATCCTCCATCAGCTTCCAGCTCTGCCTCTACTACAGAGGCCACTCCAGTCTGATGCAGGAGTTCCTCAAAGTGCTCCTTCCAGCGCCCAATTAACTCCTCATTTGAGGTCAACAGAGTCCCATCCTTAATGTAGACAGCTTGGACGGTTCCCCGTTTTCCTCTCCTGAGGTGCCATACGGTCCGTCAGAAGCACCTTGGTGCTAACCGAAAATCCTTCTCCAAGGTTACTCCGAACTCCTCCCACACCTCCCTCACAACAAAGGCTGCCACCCTTTGAGCCTGTCGGTACCTTGCAACTGCCTCTGGAGTCCTCCGAGAAAACATATCCCAGAAGGGCTCCTTCTTCAGTTGGATGGCTTCTCTGACCACCAGTGTCCACCATGGTGTCCATGGGTTGCCGTCCCTTTAGGCACCTAAGATCTTCAGTCCACAGCTCACCGCTGCAGCTTCAGCAATGGAAGCTTTGAACATTGCCCATTCTGGTTCAATGCCCCCAACTTCAACTGTGATGCCAGAAAAACTCCACTGGAGGTGTGAGTTGATGATCTTTCGGACAGTGGGCTCCTCCAGTTGTTCCCAGTTCACCTGCACTATCCATTTGGGCTTACCAGGTCTGTCCAAAGTCCTCCCCCACCCTCTGCTCCAACTCACCAGCAGGTGGTGATGAGTTGACAGCTCTGCCCCTCTCTTCACCCAAGTGTCCAGAACATGCAGCCTCAGATCAGATGATACGATCACAAAATTGATCATCGATCTTCGGCCTAGGGTGCTCTGGTACCATGTCCACTTATGAGCATCCTTATGTCTGAATATGATGTTCACTATGGACAGTTCCCGACTAGCACAGAAGTCCAATAACAAACAACCATTCGGGTTTAGATTGGGGAGGCCGTTCCTCCCAATCAAACCTCTCCAGGTGTCTCGGTCATTGCCCACATGTTTGTTGAAGCCCCTCAGCAGAACAATGGAGCCCCCCACCACAGCTCCATGCAGGACTTCAGTCAATGACTCTGAGAAGGCTGAATACTCCGAACTGCTGTTTGGTGCACACACATAGACAACAGAGTTTTCCGCCTTGCCAACCAAAGTGACAGATGACCCTCAAAAAATAAAATATCTTTCTCATAATAACCAATTATTCATTTCTGATTTCTATTTCATAAAAATTAAGTAGTTTTTGAATAATGCCAACAACAGACAGACCTACAAACAGAGGCAACGTATAGAAGTTTTTTGGCAGGGTTAGGAAAGACAGAAGAAAAATACATCTACCATTAAACATTTGATGATCTTTTGATGATTGTTGGATAAGTAGTTGGGCTACAAGTAAGTAGACCTGGGTTTGATTCCTGGTCATGCTACGTGTCTGTTTCCTTGGAGAAGATGCTTTATCTGCATTGTTTCAGTCTGCCCAGCTGTAAATGGGTACTGGCACTGGTTGGGACCATAACCTGAGATGGACTGGGGTTCTAGTCTAGGTGGAGTCATAGACTCTCATATGCACCAGCATCAGTGAACCCAATGACCTATTTTGGACTTGCTTCTTACCTTCTATTTATTCATAAATGTGGAAGTGATTGGCCCCTGGCAGAGGCTTGTGTTCCAATGAGTACTGCTCCTGTCTTATCTGGAAACTTTGTGGCATACTGTTTCAATATTTTGTGTCAATTTTACTTTTTCTTTTGTTTCTTGTTTTTTTTTTTTTTAAAATAACAGTCTTAAATTCTCTCATCTCACAGGTGGCGTGTAAGGAGTACCGTGGCTTTGATATTCCTGAAACTCTTAAAGGCTTGACACGCTACCTGCGTAATGCCTACGAACAAGAACAGTTTCGTTTGACTTGCCCTAATGATTCTGAGATCCTCAGGGTTTACCAGTCAATGGTGAAGCACATGTAAAAATACAAAAAAGCCTAATAAAAGCAGGACAAACAGAGTGGAATGTTCAAGATGATAACATTTTTATTTGTATTAGTTTTATTTATATTAGATGTAATGGAATCTGAACAATGAAACTCTGCAGTAATATTTTACATACTCAAATTCAGTTTTTGCTAAATATACATATTCCATTTGTTAAACACTGCATACGTTAAATCAGTTATAGTATTTGCTTTATTTCCATGTAATGTTATTTAAAAATAATAGTTATTTTAGTTTTTATTGATGATGTCAGATTTATAGTGGGTCACCAGTTTGCATACATCAAGATGAATGCCTTCTTAATCAACAGGGAAAAGTCCAAAAGTTTCCAAAAATTGATGGAATTATTGTCAAAGCTTTTGAGCTGGCATGACACGATGACTCGGAGTTAACTGGGTGAACCTTGCCTGTATGCAAGAGGTGACCTATAGAAGCAGTGCCTTTTTGAGTTAAAGATCAGGAGGAAAAGAAAATCAGAAGAATTACAACAAGGCTTCCACAGCAAAATGTTGGATCTCCATAAGTACAGTTTCCAAGGCATCACATGGAAATGTGACATCATCCATCTTTAAGAGAGTGCTCAACACCATGGGCTCCTGAAAACCCATAGACCCTGGATTAATCTATGTTTTCAGCCTTTGAGGTCATGGTGATGTCTTCAAGGTGAATGATGTCACATTTCTATCTGATGCCTTCAATTCCATTGGTTCCTTTGTTCCTGCTGGTCTTTTCACACAAAAGTATATTCATTTCTTTGTATTAATTTGGGCCTCATTCCCCAATGAGGTAAATCTATAGGGTCCCAAGCTTCTTACTTTTTTTTTTGCATGCAGTAATTTCTAAAAGTAATCTATCCATTTCTGAACTCTTCTGGAGCCTTCCATGCTGTTCTCAGGAAGCACTGACAATCTAATGTAGTTAATAAAAATTTAAATAAATCTTTATTGTAATGATTATTTTAAATAACTTTATATGGAAATAAAGTCGACATGCAGTTGGGGAAATTTTAATTTGAACGTTTCTGTTTTGGGTGTATGTAAACTTATGTCTGCAGCTGTAAATAGATTTCTTGGCAATGCATTTCTGTGCTTATGAATCTTTGACACTATAAGCGGGAAGCTGCCACTTCCAAGTAATTAAAGATGTTTTCAATTGTATGTATTGCATTCTTATTCTTCCCCTGTAAGAGTGCAGTGTAAATCAAAAAAGACCATATTTACATCTGATTGTCTTGTCTGCCTGTGCATTTACTCAATGCTGTTTAGAATTAAGTCATTTTTGTAAAAGTATATAAAGGATTAATCCAAATTTGTGTTATTTTGCATGTTTAGAATGTCACTCATGCAATTATAAATATATTAATATCATAGTTTTGGCACTGTATATTTAACACTGGCCCATTTTAAATGCAAATCTGTTGATATGTTCAGGACATACACAGGGAAAAACAGAGAACAAGAATGAGGGGTTATATGTCTATGACAGCATGCATAATTTGATAATTACATGTTCACTGATCATGTGAAAATGAATGGATTGTAATCGAGTATATTATTAATGGAAAACCATATAAATGTAAGAAAATGTGCTTTAAGTTACTGTTTGCTGTCATTTATACATACATACATATGAAGTCAAAACACATATGAATTGAGTTTGATTTTTGTTGTATTTTTATTTTTTAATTTTCCCCACATATTGCCATCACTGTTAGTTTTAAGTTTAATTTGCAGAATAATATTACCAGTCCAGGTTGTGTGTGTGTCAGCGAAATGGCGATAGTAGGGTGTTGTTTTCACTGGTGTGTGTGTGTGGGGGGGGGGGGGGGGGGGTATTATAGACTGAGAGATACTTAGACTAGACTACAGATAAGAGGTGATTAGACCTCCTAGACATGATTGGTTTATGTGAAACCTGGCTGAAACCTACCATCATCGTCCTGTTAAATGAAGCCTGCCCACCTGTGTACAAATGTGTCACGTCCCTCGAGATACAAGGCAAGGCAGAGGTATTGCTTTAATTCATAAATCTGGGTTTAGTTTAATGGCTGTTGGGGACTGAAAATATAACTCATTTGAACATTTGACTCTGCTCTGCTCTGCTCAGAATGCCATATACGTATAGTCAAAATTAGAAGAATGAAATTCCTGTTACTTTGTCACCATTTATAGGCCCCTGGGTCCATATTTTGATTTCTTAGATGAATTTCATGACTTTATCCCTAATTTGGCAACTTGTGCAATTAACATTCTGATTGTTGGTGACTTCAATATTCATGTAAACATGCTTTCTGACCTCCACTGTAAATCATTCATGGACATTATAGATATATTAGGATTCCAGATGGTTTGACTCACATTAGCAGAAGCACCCTGGATTTGATCCTTGTTCCTGATATTAACATCTCAAATATTGACGTTGTGTCTCTTGCATCAGTGGTTTCAGCTCACTCACTTATTAAGTTAGAGTCTCATTGCCTTGTCCACTAGGACAAGACACTTATTCATCATCACGGCATCACATCAACTCCACAACTACAAATGAACTTGGTGCCAAACTGCCTGATATCTTAGCATCACTTTCGGAACATGATCATTCAGTGCATAACCTTGTCGACAGCTTAAATTCAGCACTCACGAGCACATTGGACATAATAGACCCCAAAACATACTCGTCATGGTTCAGTGATTATTTACATAACCTCAAGCAGGTCTACAGGTCTAGAGCGAGAAGGGTATAGTTCAAAACTAGAAGTATTCCACCTCGTATGGCACAATGCTATTCTGGACTGTAAGCACACACTGTTGGATACAAAATGGGCCTATTATCCTGATTTGATTAACAAAAACAAGCATAAATCAAAATTCCTGTTTGACACAGTGGCAACACTTATTCAAGGACAACCACCTGTAAGTTGCTCTCCATTTACAGCTCAAGATTTCTTAGAATACTTTGAAAAAAAAATAGGTGACATTACTAGGTCAAATATATCCCAGCATGCCTTAGTGCCGCCACTGCACCCTGTTACCAGTGCGGGTGACATCTCTGATACATCACAGAGACTTACTGAATTTGATAGTATTTCACTGGGTGTACTGATGAAACTTGTAATTTCTGCTAAATGCACACCCTGTCTCTTTGAGCCTATACCGACAAGACTGTTTAAGGACCTGTGGCCTAAACCTGGGCCTACTGTGCTGGAAATTATTAAGCTGTCACTAACAAAACATTCGGACACCACTACGGTTCTGCTGCTGTTTGATCTTAGCGCTGTTTGATACATTGAGTCATTGTATACTACTTAATATAGGTTGGAGAAACCCTTTGGGATTGCTGGGAATGTTCTTGTGTGGTTGACATCTTACATAACCAGGTGCTGACTGTGTCCTGTACAGTAACATCAACTCAGACCTTGTTCCCATGAAATACGGGGAACCAGTCAGTCTACATATTGTATCTGTATTTGTCCAGCTAAATCATGACTGGGAGTATGAGATGGCGCCGATTGTCACCTCATCCACCACAATACGTAATCACCAAGGGTCCTGGATGGCAATTGCACAGAAAAATATCCAATCCATCCCCAATTCTTGACGGGAACCATCTATCTGCTGCAGCCAGGTGAGACATTGCTATCTAAGTGTAAAGACATTAAAATTCTAAATGCTGTTTTTTATTTATTTTAACTGAGATCTATACATTATTTCATGAGTTAATGTTAAAAATACAAATAATAATAAGTCCAATGTCATAATAATAAGTATCAGAATTTTGAATCTGCACAAAAGGTCAATAGGTTCTCTGCTTCACATACTTAATGCGTAATACTGATGAGTCGTGACAATAAAACAAACATGAGTGAACACATGACCTCATTGGTGGAGCTAATGAACTAGAAGTTACCAAAAAATAAAGCACATTTATGAAAATGCTGTAATAAAGTCAAAAGATGTGTGGACTTTATTCAGTGTTTATAGAGGGCCAGACGTCCCTGGGATAGAAAAGTAGTTGTAAACAGGAAGTACACGTTGCGCCGATGCTGTATCTGATTGGATGAGGGTTTTGTACAGCGGCATGGTAACCATAGACATCAAAAAGCTATTGGTTAAGGTGATGAAGTAGGCGGGAATAAGGAAGTGCAGAAAGTTTGTTAGCCCCTTGCTAACTTTATCTGTTTGTGTATTTGGCGTTGTTTTACTAAAAGCAGCGGAACAAAAAATGCTCGAAAAGTAAGTATAGTGTTTATTAGGATGTTTTGTTTGTTATATTTTAACGTGGAAGGGATTGTTCCCCCCCCCCCCCCCCTTCGGGCTATATGTTGTGTGAGCTAACGTTTAGCTGTGTAGCGAAACCGACCACAGAATGTATTTACACTTTGTGTTATCCGAGTAATTTAATGTGCATTTTATGTCTGTATTTTGTACACAATCTTACTGAATGAACTCGGTATGTCAAAAAGCTAACGTGGGGGATGCTGCTGAAATTGCGGCTGAACAAAAACGTCGACATTGACTAAACTGCGCATCCCTTACCAAAAAGTAGTACATGCAAGTATGTTTAAAGTATACTTCCAGTTTACTTTTTATATACTTATCAGTACTATTTTTGGTAAGGGATTTGTTTGCTGTGTCACTTTGTGTACATGAATTAAAATCGATAACTTTCGAAATGTCCAAATGGGCATTGTACAAAATAGACGTGATATTATTACGTAGCTGGCGTTATTTGCTGATTCGTAGCTTTTGGTTCCTTTTTGTTAAGCATTCTGAAGAGCCTCTTCACTGCGTTTGATCTGCAAATTTTAAAAAATGTGTTTCTCATGTGATTCTTTAAAAATAATCATTGAATTTTATTGACAGCACACCGAAAAGGGGTAAATAGTACAGAAATTTCGTTTTAACTGAGTCAACCTGGCACACAGTGTGGCCAGAAGGCCTCCTTTGTACCACAATATGAGATGGTTCCCGGCGTTGTTATTGACAGTATGGCTTCAGGTTTGAAATGTGCATTTTTAAAATACGCATTTCAAAACTGAAGCTGGACTGTCAATAACAACGCCGGAAACCATCTCAGTGGCACAAAGGAGGATATCTGGCCACCACTGAATTGATATTCACTGTATAGTGAATGTTACCATGTAGACTTGGGGTATTTGTTTATTGTATCAACACATACTAACCCTGATTAGGCCACAACTGATATCGGGTAACAAGGTTGACAGCCAGCCAGACCCAGCTGCTCAATGACACCTCTGCAATGCCTCAGAGAGCACATCTTTTTAGTGTGCTGTCGATAAAATTCATTATTATAAAGCTACAAGGGTATGGGTGCTCTGATTGGCTGATTTCGGGTCTGATAGTTTCCCTTATCAGACTGTTACCGTGACAAATGGTCCGGATTGTGTATCAGTGAACAAAGAAATTATGAGCAATAAAGAAAGGACCATTCTCCGAGTGGATATTATTACACTGACGAGTTTGAATAGGAGGAATTGACAGCAAATGAGCTCAAAGTGGATATGCAAAATGAAGGCCAACATGATGAAAACACAGCTCCAAACAGCCGTATAATAAACAAATTATTAACATCGCTTGGTCAGTTTGTACGGGAATATCAAACCTCAATTTGATATTTTCCTGTATAGACCTCGCGCTGGGTTAATAATCCTTTATTATTATATGACTGCGAGGCTATGCGTGCTCTGATTGGGTGATTACCGTTCGGATATTTTCCTATATCCGGCCCGGTTACCATGACAATTGGTCCACAACGCATATTTTTGTTACAAACCAGGAAGCAAAAAACACGATTTAAAAAAAACAAAAAAACAAGTCGGACATAAACATACTCCATAAATATTTAAACATCTGAAAAAACACACATTGAAATCTTACCAGCTAACGACCGGAGCATCTGTTCGCAAGTTCTTCATGGAGGTGAAGTGAACAGGTCTGTCTACGACAGCAGCTTTTATATTCAGGCGATACTGTAAGTTTGTGTGTGTGTGTGTGTGTGTGTATATATATATATATATATATATACATACATACACATACCACCTCTTACACCATTCGGAAGATTCAGATGGCTTTTGGTGGCTTTTCAGTCGTGTGACTATCCGAGAAATTGTGGACGAGGTGAGCATGTCACAACATGTCCTGTGAGGCTTCAGCACGAAGGCGCTTTTGCTGCGCCATCAGCTTCGTGCCGATGAATTTCGCCGCCACTCTTTTCATGGCAAAGTCTTCTGTCACAGTGGAATGTGCCGAAAAAGTGCTGATGTTCACCTCTTCCGCAATTTCTCAGATAGTCACACGACGGTCCCGCATCACCACAGCGTTCACTTTGGAAATGATCTGGTCATTTCAGCATGTTGATGGCCGCCCGGAGCACGGCGCGCCCTCCACCGTTGTGCTGCTGTCTTTAAACCGGTTGTACCGCTCCTTAATCTGTGTGATGCCCATAGGATCGTCACCGAAAGCCGTCTGAATAATCCGAATGGTTTCCACCTGGCTGTCGCCCAGTTTCTGGCAAAATTTGATGCAGTCGCGCTGCTCCAGTTGTTCCGCCATTTCCAAGCAAAGAATAAATGACGAGAGACTCCACCCATCCTCACACAAAGGCTGCTTGCAAGCAAATGACGCAACCGACAGGCGTGAAAAATTCACGCATGCGCACGAAGGTTCAAGGTTGGCTCATGCAAGCACACGTGATTCAAAGCCATCAGGTTTTTGAAAAAATAAAAAGGTCGGATACTTTTCTAACAGACCTCGTGTGTGTGTGTGTGTGTGTGTGTATATATATATATATATATATATATATATATATATAATAAACAAATTATTAACCTCGCTTGCTCGGTCTGTATGGGAATATCAGACCTCTGTTTTTTGCACGGACCTCGCTAACGCTCGGTCTTTTCTGACAACACATCGGTTTGATATTTCTCTGTACAGACCTTGTAGTCAGTTAATAATCCTTTAATATATGATTCATGAAGAGAAATACGTGAGGAGCACATTAAAAAATAGCATGATACGACAGATATTAAGGGAGATATGGACCAAAACGTATGACATTAACATATGCGGTACAAAGATCGTAGTGATTCCAAGTTCGTGTTGGTTCTGAGATTGTCTCCCTACTGCTGGTCCCAAGGTGACGTGGTTCCGAGGTCTCTAACAGTCATTTCTTATAGGCTGGATTGTCAAGGAGAGCAAGGAGACCTGTGCAAATGGGCCAGTTCAGTAAGCACGGTAGTTTCTTTTAAAATATATGAAGCTGTTATCTGTGTTCACTTTCTTGAGCACACTCGTATTCTGACAGCAAAATTGTGTTATTCATCTGATTTAACATTATGTGCTTATTAAACTTATGTTACAGGTGTTGAGTAGTAAAAATAACCTCACACTAAGAGTGCAACATTTTCTAGAAGAGCGGCTGCAGACTACCATGGTAGGATATTTACAGCTTAACTGATGCTCCCCGACCTCTGTGCTGTCTCTTATAACTGTAGGATTTGTAACTGGCTGTCTGAATAATATTTGAGGCACTATTTTTATAGTCTATCAGCGTAATTATTTTTCCATGTAGATAGTAAAAATCTGAGATGGACTCAGTCATTTGTTCTTCTGATACTTTAAATGCATTTTTGGCAAGCAGAGAAAAAGAGTTTTGACAGTTAACTGAAGCTACTGCCTTCTTAAAGCTATTTCACTTGCTAACATATATCATACTCGTGGTGCTTTTCAGTATGGAAGCCACATCAGTAAGACATGCCCTGTGTCCAGTTGTTAGTATATACTACCCAACCGTTACTGTTGTACCTATTAGAAATAAGCATGCAAACCATTTTACCTGTCCTTTGACTTTTTTGGTTCCCACGCTCCAGCTGCATCATAGGATAACGTAGAGTAGTCTATTTGCGCGCTATGGCAGTAATAGATCATCCAAGGGCCATTTGCCTACAGCTAAATGCATCCTGAGTATTTGTACATCCTTCTTATTGTGTGTACTGCTTTTTGCCTTTGAAATAGTAAGCTAGCATGAGTATTCGCATGAAGTAGTGTTAATTTCATCAGACGAGACGAGACAAAATGACTTGACCATTTTTTTCATGGCGAAGATGAGACAAGGACGATACTACTTTTGTGTTCTAAAACACTGACTTCAACAAAATTATTATAGAAAAAAAGACAAGACTAAAATGTTTTGCATGAAATAAAAACAAATAAAATCTCTTTCCATTTTTGTCTACAAGCTCTTACACTTTGAAAATGTTTCCAAAATGTGTCTCACTCAGCAGAGATAGCGCTGATGCTGTCCTGATGCAAAATCATCAAGGCTGGATGTAACACACAAAATGTACCGTGGGACGTACGTGTATTCAACACTTTCAAAATTTTTATTATTATTGAATAATGTCTCTGTTTTGTTTGATTGTCCTCGCTGCTGTCGGCTCGTCAGTCTCCTGTCTGTAGGATGGGGGCGGGTTTATCCTGCTGTGTCTTTGAGCATAGATCTGTAAAGGCCACTGGTGTGGACACCAGCCTCCACAAAGTTAACTTAGAATTCTCTTACAAACTAGGAACCTGAAAGCCAAAATATATGTGTTTAATGACTGTGTGTGTTTAAGAAGACAACTGCACTAATTAAATACACATCGTGCAAACTGGTTAAAATAGTAAATGTGCTGCACAGTAAATCCATCTGACGCCAGTGACAAACATTTAATGAAAAAATAGTTTACATTTGCACTCTATCTCAGAGTGTCTGATCAGCTCTCTGCTGCTCAGTTTAAAGCTACTGTGTGTAAATTTTTGAACACAGCAGCAAACACCACATCCATCCAGTATCGACTGATGTATAACAAATGACATGAAATATAAAAAATAATGAAATATGAAGTGTGCATCATATTTGAATTAAATTGGCTCATGTTGTGGCTCTTACAGTAGATAAAAACATTACAAATCTTGAATTATTTTATGCTGCTTTGCTTTAAAAAAAATTCAGGCAGTCCTGAATGTGCAGAAAGTGACTAGATCCAACAAATGCAGCGCTGTGAATTTACAAGAAAACCGAATGTCTAATTGTATATGACGTGAAGCCTTGTGGATTTAAAATATCGGGGGGGGGAAAAAGTACCACAAACCTTCAGTAATTCAATAAGTGTTTTTTGTCAGGTAATGTAATATTCGGTATTTTAGATGCATGAAACACTATATTGACTGAAATAATAATCTGAAGTAATCAAGTGTGTTTTATCAAAAAGACTAAAATGTCGCCACTGAAAAAAAGACTAAAATACATTCAATTCTCTGACTAAAACTAGACTAAAATTAACAGACTTTTAGTCAACTAATACATGACTAAATTAAAATGGTATGTGAATGACATAACGTAATAAGGACATTTGACACACGACTAAGACCAAATAAAAAAAAAAAACAGGTGGCAAAATTAACACTAAGCTTAAGTTTATTAAAGGTGTACCAGAAATGCACTTTCTAGGTGTGATGGGTAATAATGCATGTTAGAAGTTATGCATGCATTTAGTTTTCTGGCACATAATGTTTTGCTAACAGTACTAGGGAATACTCTCCTGTATTAACCTTTTTTTCCTTTTGATTACATTAAGGATGTAAAGAAATGGGAAATGGAAAGTACTGAAATAAGTTTGGTTGTGAAAGCTGTCAGCAACTCCATTGCTTTGTCGTGACTGTACTGTTGTTTATCTTGCAGCTGACTGGTGTACTGATTGGTGCTGCAGTAGCCGTCTCACTGATTGGCATTGTGGTTCTTTTCCTTTACAGGAAATTCAAGCTTTCTCGTGAGTTGGCCAAACTCCTCCTGAACTTCAAATTTCGTTCTAATGTGCATTAGTTTTTTTTTTTTTTTTTTTTTTGTCTGTTCCTGTGATGACGAGACAGTTTTGGAAAGACTGTTGTGTGTGTGTTTTTTTTTTTTCTTTAAGCTGCTTGATAAAGTGAAATACAGTGGCATCAGAATGTTGTTCTAACAGCTTTATCCATGTTTTGTTTGGATTTGTGTGTCAAGGTGAACAACAGCCTGGTCCTCACTATCGTTTCAGAAAAAGAGATAAAGTGCTCTTCTATGGAAGGAAGATAATGCGAAAGGTGTGTGTGTGTGTGTGTGTGTGTTTTTTTTTTAAACTACATTGTCTTGTGTCACATACATACACAAATCTATTCTGACTTGTGATGGAAAGTCACTCATTTTATGAATTTGTAAATGTACTGCTTAGTTAAGTTGCATAGTTATCCTATATAAAGTGTTATTTCTACAGTTTATTTTTTTGCATCACACACTTACACACTTGCAATACTTTTCACTCAGTTTGTATTTTGCACTCCTTCACCTTCACTGGCAGCTTAGTTATAAAGAGCAGGGGTTTTTCTAGGAAAATTTAGCAAGGGGGCGACACCAGATGCGAGGAAGAGTAGCAACCGAGCAGGAGTGGTGGTGGTGGTGGTGGGGGGCGTCCCTTCTCTGCTTCTGCAATGGGGAGCTTTTAAAAATTTAAGGTCTTGAAGGACTGAATAATAACAAACAAGTCTGTAGCCACAATCTGAAAAGAGAGGGTTCTTTGTTGGTGAAAGTGGACCTTTGTCCACAGCAGGTCGGCCCCCAGAATATTTTGGGATTTTGATTTCCAGGGATGCCTTCTGGAGGGATCTTTGATGGCTATTCCCCCCCACACACATTTTCACATTTTCACCTTTTCTTTGCCTTTACTCCAAATTTATCTTGCATAATAGGATAGAATTACTATCACTCAGTCAATCAATCAATCAACGTTTATAGCCCTCTACAGCAGCCAGACGATGTCCAAAGTGTTTTACAGTAAAATCTTATTATTAAATCAAGGAACAAGAATTCACAAAAATAAGACAAATGTACAATAGAATTAAAAAGGCACATACAAACAAAACTTCACAGTGCCACGAGGTGTTGAAAGCCATTTTAAAGAAATAAGTCTTGAGCTTTGATTTTAAAAAGTGCTGGGTCAGAAATAGTGCATAAATCAGGCGGGTAAGTTGTTTCACAGTCTGGGTTCAGCTACCACAAAAGCACGATCACCTCAGAGTTTATATTTTGACCTCGGAACATCTAAGTAAAGTTGACCAGATGCCCATAATGTCCTACTGTAAGTGGTGTCCAGAGTATTCCAGAAAGGGCCAAGAGCAGGGGTGGCCAAGTTCAGTCCTCAAGAGCTACCTTCCTGACACTCTTAGTTGTCTCCTTGCTCCAACACACCTGAATCCAATGAAAGACTCGTTAGCAGACTTTTAATGAGCCTTTCATTGGATTCAGGTGTGTTGGAGCAGGGAGACAACTAAGAGTGTCAGGAAGGTAGCTCTCGAGGACCAAACTTGGCCACCCCTGGCCAAGAGGGTGCAGGTTTTCTTTGCATCCACTGACTCCAGCAGGTGATTTCACTGATGGACTCATCCCATCTGTTCAAAGTGATGTCTGAGCAGACAGAATGGAGAAGTTGTGTATTTAAGTGGAAAGCATGACATAATTGAGAGGTAACAAGATTTTATCGCCACTTTTTACTTCATGCACAGAACGGCACAGAATTTGAAAGAAAAGAAAAGTTGAAAAATATGTATGTAAACTCTGCTCTTTGCTCTCTGTGTCCTCACGCTCTGAGACACAGAAGGGAACTCGTTTTTGTTTGTTTGTTTGTTTCTTTTTCTTCTCCTTTTTTCCAACTCAGACCTACTGTGCAAACCAGCAGACTGACAGCTCGCAGCATCAAATGCTGATGTAAACACAGGGAGGGATGACAGGTGCACGTACTGAATGTGTTATACTGGTACTTCAATATTACAGTGAACCTGTAGTCTCCCGAACAGGCACCAGTGCGAAAATCGTGGCAAAATTAGGTGGTTTGTCTGAACACACTCCCATTCTTAGTTTCATTTTGTCACATTTTTAGTATTTTAGAAAAAAAAAAGAACAAAACGCTGTTTATTAATGGGCTTGTTATTTCCTGGCATCAATGTTATATATTTTTACAGCCAAATCAATTGCAGAGGGGAAGGCTATATGCTAGGAATAACACAAAAGAAAAATCACCATAAGTGGGCACACAGCCAAAAACAAGGGAGTGTGGCTCCCCTATTTCCCAGTTTAGAAAACCCCCCGAGGAGTTATAGCTTATGAATACAGGTCATCATAATACTACCTGTGATTTAAAAAAAGCCTTTTAAAAATTTTGTATCTGTCTCTGTTAATCACTTCTGTTTGAGTATATTCTATATTTTTCAGTTTACGCAAAATGAGAGCGACTTTTAAGTGATTTTTTTTTTTTTTCTTCTTAAGGTTCAAACTCTCTCCTCTACTTCTCCGTCCACTAACTCCTCAGTATCCAAACAACAACAGCGCATACGCAAAAGAGCCAAAGTCTTAAGTATAGCTCGCAAGTATGTACTTTTAAAAATGTGTAATTTATTTCTGTGTGTTCATTTGTGTGTTTTTCCTAACTTGTTGATTGTGTGACTTGTCTGTGTGTTTATTATTATTTAAATTTTTTTGATAGAATCCTCAGAATCCGGAAAGACCCTCCCACCCTGCAGCCTAAGGAACCCCCTCCCTCACTGCTGGAAGCTGATCTAACAGAATTTGACGTTCAGAGCTCGAACCTGCCTTCTGAGGTCCTGTACATGCTTAAAAATGTCAGGTGTGTGTTTGCAGAGTATCAACAGCCTTTCTTATAAATTTAGTCTTTTACATTATTCCTGTAATCTGTGTTCCTATGATTTTTTTTTTTTTTCTTTTTCTTCTCATTGGTTGTAGAGTCCTGGGTCATTTTGAAAAGCCCCTGTTTCTAGAGTTGTGTCGTCATATGGTGTTTATTGAGCTGCAGGAGGGAGAATCTTTGTTTCGGCCTGGAGACGATGATGACAGTATTTATGTGGTCCAGGATGGAAGACTAGAGCTGTTTATCCATGAGAATGTATGTTGAATTTCTCTTACTTTTCCATTAATATATAGTGTGTGTTATTCTGAACTGAATAACACAATTTAGTTTTAAGTAGTTGTTACTCTTCATCAAATTTTATGAATATTGTGAAAGCTAAGGCAATTACAGTTTCAAAATCATGTAATGAAAGCTAATCTGAGAGGCAACCAGCCACGCACTTCTTTTTTCTTTTTTTAAGATCATGACAAATTGGAAAGGGCCCCTCTCTTTGCTTAATGGCTGCAATAAAATTATATTCCCTTAAATAGGGCATAATCCAGAGTATAATGGCTTCAGTAGAATTATGTTCTCTCACAAAATTGCAGCTGTGCTAACAAGTGAACAAGTCAACAAACTGAAAGAAAAAATATGTCCAAGACGTTCATGTTTTGAGGGCAAGGCCCTGTCTGAACATTAATACATGAGACGTAAGTTTATGTGTGCTATTAAGACTGCTACTTGAGACTTATAAAATGTACTTAGTTTTAGTCAAGATGCATGAGGGCCTGTATTGTCTTAAAACCTTTTGGAGTCAATGATGTGTAATCTGCTACGTCCTAATATTTATTTATATTTAACCAACAAATTTAGAGCTAAACATGGACATAAATGATGTGAAAAATTATAAGGCAGCAGTAAGATTACTCACCATTTCAGCAAATGTTAAAGTTGTAGGGTATATATATATATATATATATATATATATATATATATATATATATATATATATATATATATATATATATATATGTTCAATAGATGTGGACTCTTATTTACATGGCTACTCTGTCACTAGTAACATCCGGGAATTCCCAACTAAGAGGAAAAAAAAATAAAAATAAATAAATAAATAAAATAAATGGGGGGTGGGGGTAGTGCAGCTCCTCCTAAATCAGTTTATGGATTTCAGTGAAACGTGACACAGTGGTAGCACATGTAGAATATGTGCATGAAGGAAAATTACTGTATTTGCCGGATAACAAGTTATTTTTTATTTTTTTTACTAGTTTGGGAGGTCCTTCGACTTATGCTCTGGAAAATAGGGTATTCCTGTCCAGCATCTTCAAGGGGGCATAATTGGATTATTATTATTATTATTATTATTACACTCAACAAAAATATAAATGCAACACTTTTGGTTTTGCTCCCATTTTGTATGAGATGAACTCAAAGATCTAAAACTTTTTCCACATACACAATATTATCATTTCCCTCAAATATTGTTCACAAACCAGTCTAAATCTGTGATAGTGAGCACTTCTCCTTTGCTGAGATAATCCATCCCACCTCACAGGTGTGCCATATCAAGATGCTGATTAGACACCATGATTAGTGCACAGGTGTGCCTTAGACTGTTCACAATAAAAGGCCACTCTGAAAGGTGCAGTTTTGTTTTATTGGGGGGGATACCAGTCAATATCTGGTGTGACCACCATTTGCCTCATGCAGTGCAACACATCTCCTTCGCATAGAGTTGATCAGGTTGTCAATTGTGGCCTGTGGAATGTTGGTCCACTCCTCTTCAATGGCTGTGCGAAGTTGCTGGATATTGGCAGGAACTGGTACACGCTGTCGTATACGCCGGTCCAGAGCATCCCAAACATGCTCAATGGGTGACATGTCCGATGAGTATGCCGGCCATGCAAGAACTGGGACATTTTCAGCTTCCAAGAATTGTGTACAGATCCTTGCAACATGGGGCCGTGCATTATCCTACTGCAACATGAGGTGATGTTCTTGGATGTATGGCACAACAATGGGCCTCAGGATCTCGTCACGGTATCTCTGTGCATTCAAAATGCCATCAATAAAATGCACCTGTGTTCTTCGTCCATAACAGACGCCTACCCATACCATAACCCCACCGCCACCATGGGCCACTTGATCCACAACATTGACATCAGAAAACCGCTCACCCACACGACGCCACACACGCTGTCTGCCATCTGCCCTGAACAGTGTGAACCGGGATTCATCCATGAAGAGAACACCTCTCCAACGTGCCAAACGCCAGCGAATGTGAGCATTTGCCCACTCAAGTTGGTTACGACGACGAACTGGAGTCAGGTCGAGACCCCGATGAGGACGACGAGCATGCAGATGAGCTTCCCTGAGATGGTTTCTGACAGTTTGTGCAGAAATTCTTTGGTTATGCAAACCGATTGTTTCAGCAGCTGTCCGAGTGGCTGGTCTCAGACGATCTTGGAGGTGAACATGCTGGATGTGGAGGTCCTGGGCCGGTGTGGTTACACGTGGTCTGCGGTTGTGAGGCTCGTTGGATGTACTGCCAAATTCTCTGAAACGCCTTTGGAGAGGGCTTATGGTAGAGAAATGAACATTCAATACACGAGCAACAGCTCTGGTTGACATTCCTGCTGTCAGCATGCCAATTGCACGCTCCCTCAAATCTTGCGACATCTGTGGCATTGTGCTGTGTGATAAAACTGCACCTTTCAGAGTGGCCTTTTATTGTGGGCAGTCTAAGGCACACCTGTGCACTAATCATGGTGTCTAATCAGCATCTTGATATGGCACACCTGTGAGGTGGGATGGATTATCTCAGCAAAGGAGAAGTGCTCACTATCACAGATTTAGACTGGTTTGTGAACAATATTTGAGGGAAATGGTGATATTGTGTATGTGGAAAAAGTTTTAGATCTTTGAGTTCATCTCATACAAAATGGGAGCAAAACCAAATGTGTTGCGTTTATATTTTTGTTGTGTATATTTTTAAAGGCAGGGGTGATGGCCAAGTGTTTAGTGCACTTGGTTTCAGTGTGGAAGGCTCATGGTTCAAACCCCATCCCTGCCACATTTCTACATGTAATGTGGAGTTGCATCACGAAGGGCAACTGGGGTAAAACTAGTGCCAATTAAACATGCAAGTCCACCTCGGATTTGCTGTGACGAACCCGAGTGCAAAAACAAGGGTGTAGCCAAAGGGACTTTATTATTACTATTTTTAAATGTATACATCATACTTGCTTTCTACTATCTCATTGTTGATTTCCTCCTGACTCCCCGGAATCAAGCTGGTCCTGCAAAATTCTACATCAGAGGGTCGCCTGTACTCTATGCTCGGTCTGTCTTTATAGGGGGGACTGCACTGTCATTGCTTGTTTTTGTGTTTCTAGGATGGCACAGAACCAGTAGTAAAGGATGTACTGCCAGGAGATAGTGTACACAGTCTGCTCAGTATTCTGGACATCATCACTGTGAGTTCCTTATTTATCCTCTATCTGTATATGCGACAAATTTCTTTCCCTGTGTCCTCACTTAGCCTCCAATCTGCCTATAAATCTTTCCATCTTCTCTGCTGAGATTTTCAGTTATTCTGCTCTTTCAGACTTCTATTTGTGCAGTCAACTCTTTCAGCTCATTTTGTTCCTCAATCTGGGTTAAAGTCTTCAGAGTACTTTAGCTAGTTTGTGTTATGAATCATGTTATTGATATCCTTTTTATCCCCCGCTGACCGAAGGCTTGAAGGGAGATTACGTCGTGCCAATTTTCGTCTGTCTGTTGGTCCGTCCCTCCCTCCCTCCCGAAAAGGGTATAATTGTTCTGAAATCAACTCCTCTCATATTCTGCACCATTAACTATGTTACGGCTCTTGTTCACATTTCGCGAACCTGGTTTAAAACTATGCTTTTGAAGCTGCTTTTATGCGTGACTAGTGGCATCAGACTCGTGAGTGAATGAGCAACTTTTCGGAATCCATCAGTACAGACGATGCAGATTGCAAAAAATGTGATGTGATAGAGGAAATCTGAGCTCAGATTCGGATTCAGCACCGCAAAATTACCCTAAATCAATTCTCAAAGTCCATGCAAGAATTTGTTTTTGGGGGGGGGAGCAGTGTTATAGGCCTGTCACACCTTGACGATTTAGTCAGCGTATGCCGACTTATGAAAAATTTGGCGAATATGCTGGATACATAGAATAAGTTGTGCAGCTGTCACACTATGATGATTTAGCCAGCTTGGCTTGTGATTCCACCACCACCAGCAGAACCCTTTTGTTAGCAGGCAGAGCATGCATGCTACTGAGTGTGCCTCGTCCCTCCACACGGAGGTCAGAGTAATTTGTCTAGAGTGCCAGAGAGTAAACTCGTAAACTGTGCACAAGTTGTACGCAGCTGCGTGCCAGTGTGCAAAGAAAATTTTGAAATGTTTAAAATCTCTGGCATGCATTAATTTTGTGAACTACACATGAACACTGTGCAATCTCTTCGAAAACACTGTGTGTGTGACTGTGAGTCAGTGTGACACATTGCTGCACTGCAGCGCATCTGAACGATTATGACATCTACAATAAACATAATTTTATGGTACATTATCTAACTCATAAGAACCAATGAAAATGCAACTGTTTATAAATAATTACCTTTGAGACTATTCCAAGTGCTTTCTACCCCTCATGAAGCACAGGAGAAAAGCTGCAGATAACTCCTCTGTGATTCCGGCAGTGATTAGAGATGGTTTCAGCCAAGTTCTGAAATGATTAATCCGGTACAAAATAATTATTTTATATAATGTGGCGTTCAGCGACACAAAGCAGATTGCATTGGTACAATGAATTGCGCTGCAGTGCGGGGGTTAAATGTGTGAAAGTGTCATGGTGCCTTAATATTAAGATATTTACTCAGTGTGTAAATGGTTTTACTATTTGAAACAATGACTGCAGCTTTCAAATGTTGAGCCAATCAGTGGACAGCATAGAATACACCAAGCACTTGTACCAAAGCAGCATTTGCCAGCGGGGGTAATTGTGCACTCAGTGCACTCTTGTTTTAAAATTCACCCCCTCAATTATTTTTGTGAGACTAATCAAAATAAAGGAATCTGGTGACATCATTTGTGTGACATGTTTTCCGTTTTGCCTGTCCTCTGTCAGGGTTATCCAGCACCGTATAAAACCGTATCAGCACGCGCAGCATCTCATGCCACCATCTTGCGTCTGCCAGCATCAGCCTTTGAGTCTGTGTTTCAGAAATACCCAGAAACGCTTGTGCGCGTCATTCAGGTAAGTTGGTTTTTATTATTGTAAATTATTGTTTGCTGTTCCACGACACGTTCCTGTATTATCTTGGAGTTTTGATGATTATATATTAAACTGTTCTGTCTGGTGTCTGTCATTTTGCTGCTTTTCACCTTATTTGATTTTTGCATGTTGCAGATAATCATGGTACGCCTCCAGAGAGTCACCTTTTTGGCATTGCACAATTATCTGGGCCTAACCACTGAGCTCTTCAATCCGGTAGGAGGGAAATTAATTAGCACACGCATGCATGTCCACATGCGCACGCAGGTGCAGTTGGGCTCATACTGAAGCACCAATGTTTGTAAATTAGCACATACACAAGCAGTCACGAAGGCCCGCGCGCTGGGTCACACACACATATGCAAGGCGTTTTCGTGATGTTGTGGTTAAGGCAGTGTGCGACAAAAGGACCACACCTTGACCTATGTAGGCCATTATTATTGCACATTTTTGTCTTTTGTTTACCCTCTTGGAAATCTTTTTTTTTTTACCCACCAGGGCATACAATGGGGATAAAAATGTCTCTTGCTATTCATTCCCCACTCTCCATGATCTGCTGTGGTGACCCTGAACAAAAATGGGCGTGGCCAAAAGAAAAACACCACTAATGAGTTTAATATACCCGCTATCCTGTATTTTAAATGTGTTGTGTTTATCCTCACAAATTGAGCTCTGCCTCCTAATGGGGATTGTTATAAAGACAGTTTTATTTGAACCTCATTGATAGGAGAGTCAAGCGGTGCCCTTGACGTACACAAGCAGTGTGATGGCAGAAACAAATCCCTCAAAAACAATTCGTCGACCACACTTCCCGGATGAGGCACCTGCTGGGACTGCAGAGACTGCTGCAGAGACAGGTGACATACAGAACTCCCATGCACTACACGTACAGTCAAAATTGTACTGCAGTCACTCATCCACCTTTTTAATACTTGACTATACATTAAACAGATGGTTTAAAAGACAGCCCTTCAAGCAGCTACAGGAAGCCTCGCACCATCTCCATGCCTACTGACTGTGCAGGTGTGTCGGCCATGTGTACATTCTGGATAAAAGTGTTCACCAAATGGCACGCGTCTGTATTCATATCCTTCACAGATTAGTCAGGTGCACTGAACTGAAAACAAGCACACATTTGTACTCATTGCCCTCCTGCTTTTTTCAGGTAATGACCTGAATATGGCTTGGGAACGAGCTCGAGTCACCATCGATGACACTCCACCCAGTCCTGTAACTCACAAAGTAAGATCCTCTCCATCATGTATCCTTGGTCACTGCAGGGCTTGCTCAGCCACACCCTACATCAGGATCTCCCCCCTATGCTAACAATCATATCTTTTTTTTTTCCTCTCTCCTTCTTCTTCTTCTCTCTGTAGTCTATTTTGAAGAAGAGTGTGACCATGCAGCAAACACCCTCAGCAGTGGTTCAGTATACAGACAGTGGGGGGCGGTCTGATGCTGTTTTCCTGAGTAAGGGCAGCGCAATCCTCCAGGCTGCTAAGAAAGACCTGCTGGGAATCATCCAGCTGCAGGTGAGACAAGAGCTACTACTTGATCGCACAATTTGAATGTTTATTCCTTTGATTTATGTGTACAGATCAAACTTGTATGTCCTTACTTTTTATATTTAACTGAAGAAATTTGGCATTTCCTTTCCATGCACTTTGTAGAGTTTGTAGAATTACTCCTAATATTTTCTGCATTTACCACTGGGTATTAGGTAATTGGGAGAGCTGATGGACATTTTGTGATAGTTTAGTGATGATTTTCTGACTGGATGCTGGGTAATATATTCTGTGGCAGGATCGCAGTCTGCTGGATGGCAGAGTGACCCTTCACCATGTCAAAGCTGGTTCTGTGGTGGCTCGTCAGGGAGACCAGGTTATAACAACATAATTGAACCCCCACCCCCCAACTAAAAACTGTTGCACCTCCTTTCATGTTCTTGCTTGTCCTTTCTTTCATGTTTAATTTGTGTTTTTTTTATTTATATCGCATCCTGCTCAAGTATTGTTTTCTTCCTTTTGTTGTATTAAATGGGGAACCTGATGTCAGTAAGGTTCAAGAAAAGATTTTGTTCAAGAAAAGCTTCCGTTTACCTATCATTTTTTTTTGGTGGTGTTTGAAATGCTGAAGGGAGCAGCGTAGTGCTACTTCCTTTTTATTCATAGTTCTATTATAAAACAGTTTGTAACACAGTGACCCTAACCAAAAAAAAAAAAAGAGAGAGAGACAGAGATGCACAATGTATTTATATTTCCTGATGGGCACACTGTGATCTGTGTTGGCTATAGCGAAGTGTAAAATGAATAACTGCAAATACATCTTCTGATGCTACTGGACACATCTTCCGTGATGTTTCTCCCTCACTAAAGATTGGTCCAGTAGCATCAGTGTAAAATGAATGATAACTTTAAATGCTAAAGCTAATATAAAACTATTTATTAGTCAGTTTAATAGTGACTATATATAAAAATATCTCTCATGATCCCAGGGAAGTTTGTATTGAGAATGGTTGTTTGCATTAGACAAAGCCCGCTTTATTGTTGGTACCATATGTACCAGATGTAGACAGGATTGAAATTCCAGTGCTCTGTAAAGCCCATGGTCTTGTAGCAGTATTAATAATAATGAAAAGTAGTAGAAATATAAACATCCAAAAGAGAGACTAAGGGCATGCAAAAGAAACGAGCTAAGAAAAATCTAGAATTAGAAACAAAGTAAAAGTAAAATGCTAACTTTTGTATATAATACAAAACAATAATCTGAGCTACAAAAAAAAGTTGCTGTGCAGATTCGAAGCTTATTAATTGGAACTCTTCCCCTGAGTGAGTTCAAAAATCTTCATAGATTGAAGAGCATCCTCCTCAGTGTCACCTATCAAAGTTGTCTCAGTACCCAGATTTTAGGTTTGATTTATTTGTTAATAATTTGAACTATTAAAATATTTATCTCCATGTCAGTAAAAAGTCATAGAAGGATGGTCCGGTATTCAGAGGTGATCTTTGATTTTGGTCACTAATCTTTGATCAGAAGTCTTGATCACAGGCTATAGGTGTGGGTGGTTTTTCTTTTTTAATAAAACGGAGATTGCTGTGTGTTGTCATCTGTACATTAACTGAATGAGAACCTTGAACCTCACAAACATTGCCTGATTATTGCATACATTTGGTAAGATATATATATATATATATGTAGTCATTTTTTAATTTGGGTTTTCTTTGTTAGCCTTCGCACTTATCAAAACTCTTGTTCTGACCCCTTATTGATTTTTAGGAGGTGAGCATTCAGTTTGTGATTTTTGGCCTCCTCCACGTTTACCAGAAGATGATTGACCGCGAGGAGGAGTCGTGTCTGTTTCTGACACACCCCGGGGAGCTTGTAGGCCAGCTCGCCGTCCTGACTGGAGAACCTCTCATCTTCACTGTCAGAGCCCACAGAGACTGTAGCTTCCTCTCCATTTCCAAGACCCACTTCTATGAGTCAGTCACACAAACATGTTCACTCACATGTGCATGGAGTTTAATGCAGACTGTAGTCTGGGGGGAAAAAAAACTTCATTCATTCAAAATTCCACAAGTTGAGTATTTCAGTGACAAGACTCTGAACTGTTGCTTCATTTTTTGTGTTCCACAGAATAATGCGTAAAGAGCCTAAAGTTGTATTAAATGTGGCTCACACGGTGGTGAGGAGGATGTCATCTTTTGTCCGTCAGATAGACTTTGCTCTCGACTGGATGGCTGTAGAAGCTGGCAGAGCTGTTTACAGGTAGTCTGCTGCAAGCTGTTTGTTTTTAATTAAAGGTTCAATGTCAGAAAGATATTTGCAACACAGAAATGGTTTCCACTTTCATGAGCTGTTCTTTTTCGTTAAGTTTGGTGTCGGAAGCTTGTTTGCAGAATTAAGCATAGTCGTCTTTACTCTTCTCAGGCAGGGGGAGAAGTCGGACAGCACCTTCATAGTGCTAAGTGGTCGACTGCGCTCTGTAATCATGAAAGAGGACGGCAAGAAGGAGCTGACGGGAGAATATGGTCGCGGTGACCTTATTGGTGTGGTAAGCCCCATGATGTGCACTGAACAACAGATGAAGAGCTTAGTTGTGTACATAAGGCTGCAACTAAACAGTTGTTGTGTTTAATAATGAATCTATCAATTTCTTACCGATTAGTCGATTAATCCTTTTGGTTAATTGACCAGTAATTCATATTTTTAAATTCTACCAATGGCCTTCAACATTATATTTGAATATTTTCTCATAAAAGTATTTACTTTTGAAAGTTCACTACATATAAATGATGTGTCAAAAATTAAAAGGGCATCTGTAAAGAGAAAAAGTGAAAATGGGCAATTTTACAGTAATGGAATTACAATGTGAGCTAATCTGTCGTGGTTAGATGCCATATGTCCAGATTTTGCTGCTGCTGTAATTCCGTTACCATAGAATTGCCCAAATGTTTATACAATTTTGTCTCTTCCTGAGACAAAAAGTAAAATCTGACATTTTAAATGACTGTAACTATTTTCATAATCAAGTAAGCTGTTGATTATTTTATGATGAGTTGATTAATTCTTTGATTAATTATAGCGATACATCATAACCATAAATTCTACCAGTGATGTTCAACATGGCATTGAAATGTTCTCATCAAAAACTCATCTCATCAAAGACTGAAGCATGCTCCACTTTCCCTCCTACCTCCCCTCCTGCCCCCATCACACACCCCATCCCGGCCACCGCTCATGCCACCCCTTCTCCCCTCCAGGGTCTGTGTGGTTTTAGCTACGGCAGGTCCTCGTTCCCCCCAAGCTAGCGGTGGCACGACTCCTGTTGGAGCGGCTACCACACACTCACATTGCCTCAATTTGGAAAACGGACTGTTTCAAGTTTATTGCACATAAACAATGTCAAATGTATATGTGTTGTCTTAATTTTGATGTGTGCCATTATTACGGTAAACAAGTAATAATTGTGGATTAATTGCGGTATCTTGTCTGTGGAAATGCGAATGTGGATGTTAGTTAGTTAGTTTATTAAGATCCCCATTAGCCACTGAAAATCAGTAGCTATTCTTCCTGGGTCCATTAAAATTCATTACATTCATTTTTCACCACACACACACACACCCCTTAAGTATGAAAGCCCACTGTTAACTCTAAACTCATGAATTTCCACTTCCATTAAAATCAAATCTGAATAACGTAACATACAAGAAAAAGTACAGCTCATTTGAAAAATGTACAAAAATATAAAAATAAAATAAATTAATAAATGATATATAAAATATTAGATCATTGTGTGAATAGGAAAAGTTTTAACTTCTTCTGAAACAAGTTTTTGTTTGTTTCTGACACCAAAAAAGTAGGCAGTGCATTCCAGGCGACCTTGGCACAATAAACAACAGTGCATTGCATTTGACCCGTTCTACACACAGGGAGCAAACCTCTTATGTTACTGCTTTGACGAGTTACATAATTATGAACATCAGAGAAAAATAACAATTTACTAAAAATAATTTCTGGACTTTTGGTTATAATAACATTTCTAATAAATGTTAACAAAAAATATCTGTCTGCATTTTACCATTAGCCAGGCCAGTTCACTGTGCATTGATGTTACACTGGTTCTATATGGACAACTCAACACAATTCGTGCCCCTTTGTTCTGGGCAACTTGTAACCTGTGCAAATTATTTTCAGTTGTATTTGACCAAACCACAGAAACATAATCCATCTGGGAGAGCACTAATGATTGAACTAACTGTTTGGTTAAATGCTGTGGAATACATTTTCTGCAGTGTCTGATCATACCCATACTGCGACCCATTTTCTGCAACATATAATTTATGTGACTGGTCCATGATCATTTAAAGTCTACTATTACACCTAATAATTTTGTTTCTTCTATCTGTTCAACTTTAGTTTCCTTTAACTTTAAATGTAATTTTTGTTTATTTATTTTTAACATATATTGTGATCCAAGTAACATACATTTAGTTTTCTCTGCATTAATTACTAGCTTATTATTTTGAATCCACTGTGCCACTACTACCAACCCGTCATTTAAAATGTTACTGAGTTGTTCTACAGTCTGTGTAGATGCATACAGTGTTGTGTCATCTGCATATATCGCCATAGTTGCATGTTTTAGTACAAATGAAAAATCATTGGTGAATATAGAAAATAACAGGGGTCTCAGACAACTGCCCATGTAATCTCATTGTTGTTGCACTTGTAATGACAGTGACAATAAATCTCATCCATCCATCAAAAGTATTTATTTTACAAAAAACCCAACATATAAATGATGGAAGAACATCTTTTACACAGCTTCTTCCTGAGACACAGAAAATAAAACTGGTGACATTTTATAGAGGTGCAAATAATTATTTTTCATTTTAATCAGTTAGTACTTGTTTGGTCCATAAAATGTCAATCAGTGTTTCAATGATTTCCAGTGATGACGTCCTCAGGTATCTTGTCCACAACCTGAAGGTATTCACTTTACTGTCAGAGAAGAACAAAGGAATCATAAAATGCTTGAAAAGTAGGTGAACAAGAAGGTCCTATAGGCCCTGAGGGCCCAGTGGTGCCGGTTCGTCAAGCAAATGAGATGGTCTACGACTCCCTCTAGAGGAGACTCCATTCCACCGCAGGTTACTTCCCCAACCGTGGCCAGTGCCTATTTACAGCTGGGTAAACTGGGATGATGTAGATTGTCTTGTCGAAAGAGCATTAATGGCATTCATACCCATGGGCTTCATGTACAAAGCGTCTGTACGCACAAAAATGTGGCGTGCGTCTGTCTCCAAACCAAGGTTCAAATGTTCAAAACTCAAATGTCCAAGGTTCAAAACTCACCTAAACCCATCCATCCATCCATCCATTTTCTTCCGCTTTATCCGGAGTCGGGTCGCGGGGGCAGCAGCTCAAGCAAAACCGCCCAGACCTCCCAATCCACACACACCTCCCCCAGCTCCTCCGGGGGAACCCCAAGGCATTCCCAAGCCAGCCGAGAGATGTAGTCCCTCCAGCGTGTCCTGGGTCTTCCCCGGCGCCTCCTCCCAATGGGACAGGCCCGGAACACCTCTCCAGCGAGGCGTCCCAGGGGGCATCCGAAAAAGATGCCCGAGCCACCTCAACTGCCTCCTTACGATGTGGAGGAGCAGCGGCTCGACTCCGAGCTCTTCCTGAGTGACCGAGCTCCTCACCCTATCTCTAAGGGAGCACCCAGCCACCCTGCGGAGGAAACTCATCTCGGCCGCTTGTACTCGCAATCTCGTTCTTTCGGTCATGAGCCAAATCTCATGACCATAGGTGAGGATCGGAACGTAGATCGATCGGTAAATCGAGAGCTTTGCCCCCCTACTCAGCTCTCTCTTCACCACGACGGTCCGATACAGCGACCGCATCACTGCAGATGCTGCACCGATCCGTCTGTCGATCTCACGCTCCATCCGTCCCTCACTCGTGACAAGACCTCGAGATACTTAAAGTCTTCCACTTGAGGCAAGGACACTCCACCGACCTGAAGAGGGCAAAGCACCTTTTTCCGGTCGAGAACCATGGCCTCGGATTTGGAGGTGCTGATTCGCATCCTGGACGCTTCACACTCGGCTGCAAACCGCCCCAGTGCACGCTGAAGGTCCTGATTTGACGAAGCCAACAGAACTACATCATCCGCAAACATCAGAGACGAGATTCTGTGGTTCCCAAACCAGACCTCCTCTACACCCTGGCTGCGCCTAGAAATTCTGTCCATAAAAATAATGAACAGAATCGGTGACAAAGGGCAGCCCTGGCGGAGGCCAACGTGCACTGGAAACAGGTTTGACTTACTACTGGCAATGCGAACCAAGTTCCTGCTGCGGTCGTACAGGGACCGGATAGCCCTTAGAAAAGGACCCCGGACCCCGTACTCCCGGAGCACCCCCACAGGGTGCCCCGAGGGACACGGTCAAATGCCTTCTCCAGATCCACAAAACACATGTGGACTGGTTGGGCGAACTCCAATGAGCCCTCGAGCACCTGATGGAGCGTGTAGAGCTGGTCCAGTGTGCGCGACCAGGACGAAAACCACACTGCTCCTCCTGAATCCAAGGTTCGACCATCGGTCGAATTCTCCTCTCCAGTACTCTGGAATAGACCTTACTGGGGAGGCTGAGGAGTGTGATCCCCCTATAGTTGGAACACACCCTCCGGTCCCCCTTCTTAAACAGAGGGACCACCACCCCGGTCTGCCAATCCAGAGGCACTGTCTCCGGTCGCCACACAATGTTGCAGAGGCATGTCAGCCAAGACAGTCCCACAACATCCAGAGACTTAAGGTACTCAGGATGGACTTCATCCACCCCAGGAGCCTTGCCACCGAGGAGCTTTCTAACCACCTCAGTGACTTCGGCCTGGGTAATGGATGAGTCCACCTCTGAGTCCCCAGTCTCTGCTTCCTCTTCAGAAGACGTGACGATGGGATTGAGGAGATCCTCGAAGTATTCCTTCCACCGTCCGACAACATCCCCAGTCAGGGTCAACAGCTCCCCACCCGCACCGTAAACAGTGCTGGTGGAGAGCTGCTTCCGCCTCCTGAGGCACCGGACGGTTTGCCAGAATCTCTTCGAGGCCGACCGATAGTCCTCCTCCTACTCACCTAAACCGTCACCGTATAAACCGGATATTCGCAGTCACCGGACAAAAAAAGTCCCAAAGTTTTTGTATTGTTTTCCATGTAATAAACACAGTATATAAAGGATTTTGTACAATGGATTTTTTTTCGCTCACATTGGATAAAATGTCCCATCTGATCGCAGTGTATTGCCATTAAAATCCCTCGCATGTAGGACCAGAGTCATTTCTGTCATTAAAAGTTCGACCGTTTATTTTTTTCACACCGTGCTCAGACTCAGACCCGCAGTCTGATGTGCCCCTTTTAAATCAGACACAACAAAATGCTGTGATTTAACACTTTTCTGCTTTCACTGCACTGTCTGCCATCATATTTTAATAGTTTTTGCAGTGCGCATGTTTCTTAAAAATGGATCAGAAAAGTCCTCAACTTTACAGCATGAAGTCAGAAAAAGAGTTTCTGTGTAGGCTCTCAGTTGTCCAGGTGGTTTCCATAGTAGAGAAGCTTGAATCTTTGACTGGACTGGGTTGCATGACGCGAGGATGTTTCGCTTCAAATCGCAGAAGCTTCCTCAACTAAAATTCTTGCTCTGGAAGTCTGAATTCTGTCTGACTCTTGTAGAGAAGAATAAAACAGAAGCCAACAAAAGCTGGAGTTTTAAACCTAACCAGTCCCCTCCTACTGAGAGGCAGACCGCTATAGGCTAGTGACTAAACAATAGCTCTAATTAGCAACTATTATGCTGTAGTTAGCACACCTAATGGTAGGACAGCTGTCCCTCTAATGATGGGATGGATGCCTTTCTGATGGCTCCCTTGATGACGTGAATGACTCATTACCATGAACAAAAGACTGAAACTCCTTTGACCTGAGTACCCCATTGTAAACAGGGGATAAAGTGTGTCTCAGACCCCCTCCCCGGTTAAGGCTGGGTTTCAAACGTTTCACAAAGAATGCCTCCTTGACCCCTCTCTCAAACCATTTCATCTCTCTGGCTAATATTTTAACTTCCTTGTCCTCAAACGTGTGGTTAGTGTCTTTAAGGTGGAGGTGAACCGCAGACTGAGGTCCCTGGCGCCCTCTCTGTGGTGCTGGTATAGCCTTTTGTGTAAAGGTTGCTTCGTTTTACCTATGTAGTTTTCCTTACAGTTTTCCTGACATCTGATAGAATACACTACATTGCTCTGTTTGTAACTAGGGATCATGTCCTTAGGGTGAACTAATTTCTGTCTCAAGGTGTTAACCGGTTTAAAGTAAACTGGGATTTTGTGCTGTCTGAAGATCCTCTGTAGTTTTTCCCCTACTCCTGCTAAAGAAGGGAGAGACACTCCTCTTCTTGTCTCCGTCTCCTGTCTATCTGGTCTCTCTGTTCTCTGGGACTTCTGCACTTTGTCCAGGGACCATCGTGGGTACCCACATACTGTGAGGGCTTTCCGGACATGTTGTTGTTCTTTAGCCCTTCCCTCTTTATCAGACTTCCAGAGCAAGAATTTTAGCTGAGGAAGCTTCTGCGATTTGAAGCGAAACGTCATCGCGTCAAGCAACCCAGTCCAGTCAGAAAAAGAGGAAAATGTACATCTTACCTTTGAATTGTTGGTGATGATTGTAGAAAGAAAAGCTTGTTGAGGGTCAGATTAGTCCAGAATAAAGCATAATCCAGAGACGGAGAACTTTAAAACTGTTACGCACGTCATTGCATGGCATGGAGTTACAGAGCTGCAGAAGCATAAAATCAGGCTTTAAATTAATCAAATAAAACATCATAAATTATAAATTTATGTAAATTTGATAGCTTAACTATGTTTATTTATTTTGATAGCATCTGTACCTGGATGTGTTGCTGTATGTGGTTAAATGATTTAAAAAAATGTTAAACATTAAAGGTTCATTCAGTAGTTCAGCGCAGTTGGAACCAAAATGGCGCCATGTTCTGAGTTGACGCCACTCTCTCAGTTAAGGCACTCTAGCGTACGCATGTTTCTGCAGCTATTGTTCCACTGCCAACACATAGAGCTGATGCTTGGAACCATTATTAGTGTGAAAACAAGAAGTGATCAGAGTGATGTGCACATCAGAGACACACTTATGAACAATTAACACACTCACGTGTTTGTAATTATATGGGTGGACATAAAAGCATGCACAAAGTGATGTGTAAAATAGCATCAACAATGGCTGCGTTAGTGTCAGGGGAACTTGCAAATAGTTCAATCTGAGGTGAGCGTGTATTCAGGGAACGCGAGTATTTACTTGCAGTTGACGATAATTGGCTCATAAGTCAATTTCGATTACCAAGGCCACTGTTACTGGAGTTGCGCATAGAATGTGGCTGGTGCAGAGCCCAAATATGGCGAGGAGCCAAGGGTTGTCTGTGCCCACACAGGTGCTGGTCACACTGGGCTGCCTGGCAACAGAGACATTCCAGTGTGAGCTGCCCGATAGTTCAGGAGTGTGCCAGTCAACCTTGAGCCGAGCCATGCCAGCTGTGTGGAAGGCAATCATCCGAATGTCATCAAGGTACATCACATCCAACATTAAAGCGCAATTTGCAGTGAGAGACGGTTTCCTTCATGTAATCGGAGCTATTGACTTCACACATTATTGCTATGGCACCATCACATGATGAATTTGTTTTTATTAATAGGAAACATTTTCATTCCATCAATGTTCAAATCATATGCATCAGGCTGGAGGATGGCACGGTACGCGATGGATGGCTGCTTGGTTGCTAAATAGGTTATTCGTGTAATCTTTCCAAATGAAAACCAGTGTAGGGCACATTTGGGCATGTGCGCATTGAAATATGTTTTTGTTATTATTATTATTATTAATGTGTTTTTTTTTATGGTGATCCTGGAAAACATCTTAACAGGCCCCTGACTGTCACCCTGTGTTCAGTAGTTGTCAATAAACGTGTGTAATGTTGTGAATGTCACACACTGTGTGTGCGCTGCTCTGGCTTCAGCATTTACACACACAGATGCACTCATTTTATTTTACATTGCAGCGAGCTGCATGGGAGTACGGTGAACGATCCACAGCTTTTGTTGTTTTTGCACGCTGCCTGTAAAAGTGCTTTAATTTTATCTGTGACAACACAGAGACAATGGTGGACGTCATCATACACACACCACTCCACACCTATGGTACCGGTAAATAACACAGCCAAACTATTTAAATAAATTTGCATATTTAAATATGGGTGTGGAAAGGGGGGAGCTTTGTGCATGTGCATTCATTTCCACGTTTGGGATGTACAAACGGAATGTGCTTGGATCCATGCCTATGCACACTTTGATACATCTGAATATTTTTGTGCTTATGCCTGTTTCTGGATTGGCAAAGGCTATACACCCAACCGTTGGGCAAAATAAATATAATGTCTGACCTTATTCACCCAGCCATTGAGCAGATAAGTCGTACATTGAACGTTACATGCACAACCGTTGGGCAGATAAATATAATGTCTTATCTCATTCGCCCAACTGCGATCATGTATTTGACACGTTTTGTGCATCTAAACTACATTTTTTTCTACACCATTTAAGGCTCTATTGCGGCGTAACAGTTTTTGAACAAAATGCTGTTTGTTGGCTGTAAGACGGTGTTAGTTTGACACTGTTCCCTGGGTGTGATGAGCCAAACAGAACCACTTTAGATCACAGCTCCTCCGCGGGCTGCGAACCCTCCCGCAGCCGGCGAGAAAATATCCGCCTTTTTTCCCCTCCCGCATTGAAACCGGAAGTGAGCTTACAAGCGCACTCATTGGTCGTATGTGGTTGGGCGTATATCCTCGCAAATTTACTTTACTGACCCAACGGTTGGACGTATAGCCACTCCGTTCTGGATTTTGGCATACGCCATGTTTTAGTAGGAAATCCATTCAAGCCCCTGGTCAGCCTTATCCACTCCTCTACTTTCTCGACTTAAGTGGACAAAGGGAGAGAACTTGCACATTAAAAAAATGTATAATTCAAAGCAATTCATCAATTATTAGAATAGTTGTCTGTTAAATTAATAATTGATGCATCTCTACTGTGCAGTGTTATGAAGTCTTTCTTGTGGTATTTACAAACATTCTTTGCTGTTGATGTGTTTGATCAGTTTTGTATCAATATTCTGCTGCTTTTTGACTTATAACTTGCCAAAAAGGTGTTGAGCCTTAAAGGGCATATCACACTCCAATCAGCACTATCTTATAAAAATATATATACCAGATTTTGACTCATTACTTCCAACTCTTTAGCTTGTGTGAGTCCTGATGTAGTTGATAAACATAAAAAGCCATACAGTGTCTGGATAAAATGCACACAGATTCAGAGCTATTTTTAGCAATAAAAGTGACGTAACCTAAGGTGCTAACTATTACCGGTCTCTGTCTGAAGATCACTCACTCCACCTGTGTTCACTTCATGATTCACTCCAGTACACACAGTCAGTCTTGGCTGTTTTTGTCTCCGAATGTAAAGTGGTTTTAATATGGCTTTAATTTGGCTTTCAAATCAAATTCTTGTATTTTGTGATCAACAAATGCCCATTTCCACCTCTTTGTAACTTGCAGTGTATTCGGAAAAAAAACATTGCATACATTTCAATAAGACTGAATAATGATTATATACTGTGAAGTCTGATTTTATGCCTGCTGTGTTCACACACAGAACCATGTAGAATTACTGTTCCGTTTGGAGACGCTGTCTTTAGTCCAAAGAAGAACACCTCCCTGCGTCAGCCTTTTTCTCCAGACTTGCACAGACACTAGAGTTCCCGGTAGCTTAGCTTAGCCATCGGTTTAGTTCAGCTTGGCCATCTCGTCTCGTGTGCGTTCACAGGTCTGCTGGGTGCTACCCTACCATTTTGAGGGGTGAGCAGCACATTAGTTTTTTAGATTTTCCTCGATCCGTAAAGAGCTTTTGCAGTTTCTCTTAGTTTGGTTGTATCTTCTTCAAAGATATCCTCTGTTGTTACTTTTGGGTACTCTTGCCTATTGATTTGCTGGCATTCTTCTAGTATATGTTTTTGGGTTTCCTCCTTAGCATTGCAGAACCTACAAGATACATTGGCATATTTATTCCTATAGTTGCATTTTACTGCCAGCATTCTTGTTCTTGCCATCATGATGCTATGTGCTTCCATGCTGTTTAGTTTGTCCAGGTAGGGTTTCCTATTTCCAATGTTTTTACATTTTCAATGTAGTGTTTTACCTTTGATCTCTCCTTGTTCTTTGATATTATTCATTAACTGTTCACCTATTTTCCTTTTTATATCTCCTTTGCTTGTTTGATCCGTTATTTGCAGTTTTCCCCTAATCTTGTTGACTTCCCTTTTCCATGGTTTACTGTTGTTGTTGATTATGCTTTTTATTAGGTCTGATCCTACTGTATTTATCCTTTTTTGGAAGTTGACCTTGTTTTTTTGTATTATATGGTCTATATCCCAGAGCCCTGTTTCCGCATACATGATTTCTCTCTGTGTTGTTGTTGATAGTATTAGGAGCCGTTTTAATATATTGTCCAAGAGTTGGTTCCTCATTTTTCCCTCCCTTTTTTGTTGTTGCCACTGATTCTCCTGCGTACACAGTTATTGGGATAATGCCATGATTCCACTAGTTGCCAGATACTCTCATTTCTGTTCCTTTAGATCCGGGCTTCCTGCTATTTGTAGATGGTTTGTAAGGCTCCTTCTGCTTTCTTTTTTGCTTCTTCTATTTGGTCACTTTGGTTGTTGTTATTGTTGATTATTTTCCTAGGTATTTGTAATTTCACATTTTTTCCAGTTTCTTGGGTCCTGTTTAGAAATTTGTATCATCTTTTGGTTTCCCTATCGTCATAACTTTGCTTTTTTCTTCCCCAAATTCTATGTGGTACATATTTGCTAGATCGTTTATGTTTAGCATTGTTTGCATTTCCTTGGCTGTCTCTGATATGAGGGCTATGTCGTCCATCCATAGTAGGCATCCTATTTTTTCTCCTGTGCCTGTCTCTATTCCAAGGTTGTTATTCAGGATTTCTCTGCCTATTTCGTCTCCTTGTCTGATGCTGTCTTTGATCTGTATTTGTCTTGTAAGTCCATATCTGGTCATTATTGAGGCTTTCAGGTTTTCGTTGAGCTCCTTTATGTTTAGCCATATTTTATCTCTTAGTCTGTTTTTGTACAGAGTGTACACCAGGGCATCTGCCCAGGCTTTATCATATGCTTTGGTCACATCCAGGAATGTTATGTATCTTGGTTTTTTGTTGTCAATCAGGTGGTTTAATAGTAAAATGTGGTCTGCAGTTCCTATGCTTTCCTTACCACCTCCCTGTAGTTCACTGATTTGTATCAGGGGTCTTACTCTATGGTGTAGGATTCTTTCATAAAAATTTCCCTATGTTGCTGCTGAGGGTAATTCCCCTTTCGTTGGCACATTTGCCTTTTTTTCCTTTACCTTTGTATATGCCTATAATGTGGCCGTTCCTCCATTCATCTGGAGTTTGTTTGTGTATGCCGTTTGATTAAACATTGTACAGTATATTTTCATAGTATCATTTGTTGCATTTATGAATATTTTGTTTGGTATGTTGTCTGGTCCCGTTGCCTTTTTCCGTTTTAGTTTCCTCTTTACCCGCAGCATCTCTTCGAGGCCTATTTTTGGTATGTTTTGCGGTCTTAGTTGGTTTGTAACTCTCTCAACCTCTGCCGATATTCTATTGGTCCACGCCTCATACTCCGGTTTACCTTCTCTTGCTCGGTATAGGTCCTCGTAGTAGTTTGCTATGTGGGATTTGGTTTCTTCCTCATTAGTGATTTCTCTGTTGTCCTCTGTGATGTAGTTGTAGTCTGCCTGTCCCTTATTGGCTAACTTTTTCCTCATTTTCCATATCTCGTTTCTTGGATCTCTACTGGTAGCAATTTTGTTCAGGTTCTTGTTGTGGCTGGCGTGCCTGGCTGGCTTTTGTTTGTCTTCTGTTTCTGTCTTTTGGGTTTCCTTCCAGGTGGTGCGCATTTGGGACTGAGTGGCTGTGTGGCTGAGTTACCAGGACCTCACCCTGATCACCTGAGGCTGATCAGGTGCGGCTCGTCAGGACTCACAGCTGTGGTGCATCTACACGGATTGGAACATGGTGGCATTTAAGTCTGGAGTACACAGTGTGTATTTGCCAGAGACTCGACCTTGTGACCAGATGGGTGAGATTGTCGTCTCAAGAGCCATCTCATCATCAGTGGATGCAGAGAACATCCAGGTTTGATGCATGGTCTGTGAAAGAGGAGGGGGTGAGGTCTCACGCTCGTCAGCACACTTCCTGAGGTACGTTAGGTTTTGTGACTTTCATTTGTACAGTCAGTAAATGTGGTGTCCCTCACACCTTATTATATTGAGCTGTTATGTTAGTCGTTTAATCAGCTTCCACTGCAGTTGAGTTATGTGAACGGGGTGTTCCATGCCTGCAGGGTGGGAAGCTGATTAGTGATTAAGCCAGGAAGTGTTTGCTGTGTATGTACACCTTTGAGTGGTCTCTCTGTGTGTGGAGTGTGGACTCACATGATGATTTCTTCTTTCACAGACTCGGTTTGTCGCGGCCACCTGGGGGGTGTCGGCGGGGTCCTTGGGTCCGAACTGTTTCTGGCTCCGGACCGTTAGTGCTGCTGGGAGCGCACCGCTTATCCACCACGCCAGACCGCGCACTCATTTGTTGTCTTTTATCACATCACTGTTATGTCATTAAATTTAGTTATCCTTTGTACCGTGCTCTGCTTATTTTATACTGGGTCCTTCAAACGCTGGTCCGTTCTCCATCCTGCGTCCGACACATAACAGTTCTCTTGAACTTCTCTTTTATATTTCTCGTCCATTGCCTTTCTTAGTTTCCTTTGTGCTTCATAGTGGCTCTCTAATGCTTCCTTTTTTCCTCTTTGCAGGCCTTCTGGAAAATTTTCCTTTTCTCTCTCACTTCCTCCCGCAGGCCTTTTGTTTCCGGGTTTTCTTCTTTTTTGTTGGTTTATGCTTATTGTTCTTTGTCCTATCGTCTCTTTTAGGGCTTCCTTTATTGCTGTTTCATATTCTTTGTATTCACTAGGTTTTATATTTCTAATTTTTGGGGCAGTAATTTGTTGTATTCCTTCCAACCTTCTTCATTATCTAGGTTCCATCTTTTAATTCTTTTTGTTCTTTGGCTGGTCTCTGGTATTTGGATCCAAGCTGCTGTCGTGTTGTGGTCTGTCTCCCCATGTTTGTTTTTGGGTCTGAGGGTTCCTGCTTCATCAACGTCTACTCTTGTTGTTCTTTGTTCCATTTCTTCACATGCTATTATGTAGTCTATTACAGATTTTTCATCGTTGTGTCTGTTCTCTCTTGTCCACAGACCTGTTTCAGATTTGAGGTTGATTGCCTTGCAGTCTGCTTCTTTTAGTAGGTTTTTTAGGATTCTCCCTTTTCTACTTTCTTTTTGTTGGTATTGTCCTGCTGTAATTTCCAGTTTTGCATTGAAGTCTCCTGCTAGTAGTACATTTCCTTCCTGTTTGTAGCATTGGATTTGTGTTTTGATTATGGCGTACTGCCTTTCCACCTCATCCTTATGGCATGTCTCTTGTGGTCCGTAGTAGCATCCTATGAAGTCCAGTTTATGTTTTGCATTTTCTGTTTTTAGCCAAAGTATTTCCATTGTGTTGTCTTCGAGGTTTTCTTGGGCTGTTGTGTGCTTTGCTATTTCGTTCCTTGTAGGAATTGCTGTGCCTCCTCCTGTTCTGTTTGGTCTTTGCTTGGAGTACCATGTGAAGTGGGGTATTATTGGTGGTTCTCTTTTTGTTTCTGTTACTATTACCATATCTGTGTTGTTAGTTCATATTATCTCAGATAAGCTGTGTATTTTCCCTCTAATGCCGTTGATGTTTGTGTATATGATGTTTACCTTCCATTGGTTGTGCTTTTTATTTTTTCCTTCTTTTGTGTTTGGTTCTTTTCTCCCTTATTGTTTCTCTTTATGGTATCGTATATATTTGTACTTCATTATTGAATGTTACTTTTCTTTTTGTATTTCTTTTTCCAGGACTTTTTATTCTTTTTGCAGGGCTCTGGGTGTTATCCTATTTCATTTTTGCGATGTTTATCCAGTTTGGTGTACTTTCATTTTCCTCATACCTTGATGTGCTTCATTGTCTGGTCCTTGTCCATGTTTGTTCTTCTTCTCTGTTTCTGTTTGGTGTTTGGGGAGCCAGTAACACAAACGCTGAAGCTGGCCCACGTCGCAGCTGTCCTGTTAAAAGTGGCCACTCTATCACTTTTCTGTCAGACTCCGTGACCACAGAAGAGGCTTCCTCAGCTAGACTGGCTGGTGTCCCCGCACATAGCATCTTGGCTTAGCATGACGCGATGGTGTGGCACAATCCACACAGATGGCTCGGTCCACGCTTTTGAGAGAAGAAAGACGTTTTTTTTTTTTCCTGGCTACGCGAAAGAATAAAATTAGTTGTTGGATGCATGTTTTGAAGACCATTCTCGCGCTGTCCTGGACTTCACTTATGCTGTTTGTATGAGATACACTAAAAAAAAAAACCTGTCACTTTCCTCCTCAAAATATTATCTTTGGAAAATCTGTCCACCTAATCATGTGACTGCATCCTTGTAAAATACACATTTTAACCATTTTGATGTATTCACTGTTAAAGTCCACAAAAACCACTGATTTCACATTAACCCTAACAATGACACACTAGTATAAATATGTGCTCTCATTAGACTGTAATTACCAGCCAATATAAACTTGATAAAAAAAAATTTATCTATGTATTCAGAAACTTAACACAGCTAAGCTAAATTGCAAATCTAACAAGAGCAATCAGACATTTCTGAATCAGGGTCAGGATCACCTCCAAAATTCAGTGGAGTCTGCCATGCCCTATTATCTGTCTGTGGTGCAAATTTGGTGAGACTCTGATGTAGGTTTGACATAATCCTTTAGAGCCTATATAAAGTGAAATCCAGATTTGGAGCTGGATCATCTTCAAAATTTATTGGAGTCTTCCATGGCCTAATATGAAAATGTGGTGAGAAATCGTGAAATAGTTTTGACATAATCCTTCAAGGCCTATATAAAGTGAATCTTGATCCAGAATCCAGATCACCTCCAAAATTCACTGGGGTCTTCCATACCATAATATTGATCTGTGGTGCAAATTTGGTGAGAATCTATAAAGTAGTTTTGACGTAATCCGTCAAAGCCTATATAAAGAGAAACTTGATCCAGAATCTGTATTCGGATACAGATCACCTCCAAAATTTAATGGAGTCTTCAATGGCGTAATATCTATCTGTGTTGAAAATTTTGTCAAAATCCATGCAGTAGTTTTGACTTAATCCTGCTAAAAGTCAGACAAATAGATAAATGCCAATGATTATTACGTCCTTGGTGGACGTAATTAAGATCAGAGCTGTATGAACAATCTTGTGGCCACATTCACTGTTAATTTGATTCTTTTTTGTTACAAGTGCATAAAGTCCATAGGAGAAGAAGTCCCTTTTGTCCTTAATGAGTTAACTTTTAAAATGGACACAGTGTTCCTGTGGTTGTGCCCTTTTCATTAGAACGCCTTATGTTAGAGTGAAGCCACTTTACACTTGCTTCTTTTACTGCTGGCTGACGTGGCCATGAGGCTTCTAATAATACCGGCATTTGATGAATTCTATGGTTACTGTTAGCTACAGCAAAGAAGCTGTCGTGTCTCTTGTGAGGGTGTGAAGAACGGCATTATCAAGGTGCTTCACATTCTGAGACGTATTTAGCACCGCCATGTTGACATTAACATTGGATGAGGAGACTTTTTATTTTTTTTATAACTTTTCCTCTGCCAACTAAAGTTTGTGGGATATATATGAATCTGTCAGTTTATCCACCTGTCAAGTGGATTTCAGTGAAACTTCACATTATGGTAACACACAGTATGAAGCTGTGCATGAAGGAAAACACTGTCTTCAGAGAGAGATAATTGTATTTTTTTATTACATCAAATTTGTCAATTACATGTATTAACAGGCCAGTTGGGCTCATCAGAATAGATGTGACGACTGTGATCATTCAGGTATTTCATTACAAAATACTTATTGTCACCAACATACATATAATATATGCAAGCAGCAAGTGGCTTGACTAGGTAAATATTAAAAAAACAAAAATTAAATTGCAGACTTTATTAATTGCAGGTGTTGTATAGTGTGAAACCAAGAGCTCTACTGAGTGAGCAGGCCTTGGTTTGATGGCAGCAGGTGGTTGAATGGAAAAAAGGCGACTTATTACCTCATCACTGAGTACAAAAAAAATGGCATCACTTTTAATACAAAACACAACAGAAAATGCTGTTCTCAGCATTAATTATAGTACCTCTGCATGCTCTTTTGACAGTTTCCTCAACAGTGTGTGATGTGTAATGTATTTGTCTGCAGGTGGAGGCTCTAACCCATCAAAACAGGGCCACCACGGTGCATGCAGTGCGAGACTCTGAACTGGCTAAGCTACCAGAAGGCGCTCTGAACTCCATAAAGAGGAGGTTCCCTCAGGTACATTTTGTGTTTAATTTATATAGCGCCAAAACATAACAGTTGCCTCAAGGCGCTTCACACAATAAGGTCTAACCTTACCAACCCCCAGAGCAAGCACACCAAACAGGTGACAAGTGGTAAGGGAAAAACTCCCTCTGAAGATTTAGGGAAGAAACCTCAAGCAGACAAGACTCAAAGTGGTGATCCTCTGCTTGGGCCATGCGACCTCCACAATTTACAAAACAAATATACAGGAAATTTTGCCGGTGCACAGGACAGGAGGGTTGCAGAAACAGACACCACACCCATGTCTGGATGGAGCCACACCTCAAACGGAGAGAAAAAAACAGAATCAGACATTGGAGAGACAACAAATACAGTATAATTAGTCAGCATTAAGCAACAAGGAAAAAAAAAATACTAAGGTGATCGCCGGCCACTAGCCCTAAGCTTCACTAAAAGACCCAGAATTTAGATAAAGTTGATGCCGCGACCTGCTCCGTTTCCTAATAAAATGAATTTAAAAGAGTAAAAAGCATAGTAACATACTATGCCAGTATGCTAGTCATACAAAAGGGAAAATAAGTGCATCTTAAGTCTGGACTTGAAAGTCTCTACAGAATCCAACTGTTTTATTGATGCAGGGAGATCAATCCACATTTAACCTCAGCAGAAACAGGATTGATATTCTGTAGCAATACTTGTTTAAACCAGTCACTCACTACTTACTACAGTTCTTGATTTTCCAGATGCTGCTCTAGCAGGATTCACTCTCTCTGTTGCTGGAAATCACTTGACGTGTGTGTTTTACAAATTCTTTCTGTTCCAGTCGCTGTTAATTAAGTCGGGTGTGCTCAGTCAATCAAAACCTAAGAAATGACAGATTTTAATCAGCTGTGGCTGACACAAGTACACATGGAAAACATGCGGAGCATGTGACCTTCGTCTAGCATGATCAGTTTCTCCACCCCCCATCTAATTCTTACATCCAAGGAAATGTTTTTTGCGTGCAAGCAGTTCCATGGATGAAATATTTCTTTAAGGTAGAAAATTTACACAGTAAATGTAGTGCTGAAATGCTTCATGTCCTTAAGCAATTAAAAAAAATGCTGGCATTCCTCATTGGTTTTGAATAATCACTATGATGATAATAATGTATGTGCTCTTGGCTGTGTGTTTTTAATTAATTTTCATGTTTTATTGTGAAATTGTTCATTCAGGTTGTCACCAGGTTGATTCACTTACTAGGGCAGAAAATTCTCCAGCAAGTCAATGGTCCTCTGACAGGTAAGTGTGTGTTTGTGTTGTGTTTGCTTATCCTGTTTGAACACATTTTGTGTGCGTTGTGTATGTCCTATGCACTCTTCACCCACCAACTGTCTGCACAGGCTGAAAAGCTGTATTTGTTGAGGGGTAAATTAACAAGTCATATTTGTATGCTCCCAGCTCGCAGTTTGGCCCTCCACACCCCTGGCAGTAAGTGGGATGCGGGGAATCAGGCCTCGAACCTCTCCACTGTGACTGTGCTGCCGGTGTCTGAGGATGTGCCTCTGACTGCGTTCACCCTGGAGCTGCAGCACGCACTCATTGCAATTGGTAATAAATGAAATAAAATGTGTACTAAACAAGACACTGGTAACTGCAGACTTCAGGACTTCCCAACAAATTATGTTTGACTGACAGAGAGCTGTTGAATAATAATTGTTGCAGCCCTCTGATGACTTTGATTTTTGTAGTAAGAGGCCTCTTGCTATGTCAGAAGATGGTTTCACAGATAGTAATAGTAATTTTCTGCGTTTTAACGTTCTCTCACAGACCACTGTGTACATTGTCGATTGTCTCCCTCACTCTTTCAGTTACTGCTAAATTCATACAAAATCCTATCTTGTGGATTATGTGGACTTGTGAATGTTATTTGAGTTTTAGAATCCAACTTAGTCTCCCCCACCCCCCCAACCCCCTTCCGTGATGGCACCATGGTGTGTGTGTGTGTGGCATCATTACATAGTACTTTGCTTGTCTGCATCAGATGGAAAGGCACTATAGAAATGCAGTTCACTCGCCTATTAGCTTTTTTGCCTTTGTAATATCAGATAGGAATATATGCCCCCTGCTGGATGGTTAAGGGATGTTTGATAAATCATTAGAAGTTGCAATCAGCTGTGGTTAGACTAACATGTGCTTTGAATTCCTCCTGAACATTGGGGAAGTCATGTATTCATTAAGCTAGCAAACATTGGGGGGGGGGGGGGGGTGTTTTCCCATTGAGTCGGCAAATATTGTAAAAAATATAAAACTGAATGGGAAAGGAAAAACAGAATTGAAGAAAGGTAGAGTGTGTGGCTGGGGATGCCGCCGGAAAGTTGTGTGTACTGCAAAGTAGTGAGGACTACCTGAAAAGATTGACCTGGAATATTTCAAAACCTTTGCAACACCTGTGTTTCAGAACACTTACTACAGGCTTAAAAATGCTGTTAATAAACAGTCCTTTTCCCTCTGGTATAGTCACTACTGTTTCTGAGTCCTTATCAAAAGGAAGACAGGGCATGGTCTGCTAGAAGAGGCACCAGTACTAGAGGTGTCACAATACATGTATTTGTATTGAACCGTACTGCACGCACGTGACTGTTTGGTGAACAGAACTGCACTCAGAACACAAGGTACAACGCTGCACAGTATGATTATAGACACGTGCATATTTGTTTCCATAAGTCACCAACATTTCATTGCATTTCTACAGACTGTGTCCATCCAGTTTCATGTCTATTATCTGTGCACGAAGGCAGAGTCTTTCTCCCCCTTCAGTGCAGGAGGCATGGCCACCCCCCAGCCTGCTGTTCCTAAGTCGAACGGAGGAACACAGCCAGTTAAAACTAGTGATGGAATCGTTTAGCCCAGAAACTTTGGCAGCATTAATAAAATTAGTTAATTTCCCTTTTTCTTCAGGAAGATGAACCTGAAAGTGAAACTGTACTGATACACTTTTGTGTTGAGTCGGTGTACCCATATGAGGTCAGTCCGCTTTCAAGTTTCGACAAAAAAGGCCACCAACTTATAATATAAGTTGATGTTTTGTATGAATTATTGTAAAATTTCATGGATGAGAAGTTAACTGAATAGTCACACTGTGTACAATAACTTAAAATCTGTACAGAGTGAGGTTTTTACTGAGATGCAGTATTTGCGCAAAAGTAAACAAACTTAAATTGGCTAACTTTGAAGGCAGTTTGGCTCCACGTCACACAGCATTAAAAACAAACAGTAAACACAGCACGGTGTGCAATAAATTCATCCCAATGTGAATGATAAGAGATGGAATCCAATTTACACTTTGTCTCAGTGTTGGTGGCAGATGGTAGCTGTCATGCTGCTCATTGATTTAAAGCTACTGCATGTAAAACCTGAACTCGTACTGTGACGTCTAACCACAAATATGAACCGAACTGTGACTTGTGTGTACCGTAACACCCCTAACCAGTACACATTTCAAAACGTTCCATTTGATTTGCACCCTATTGTGTTGAAACATATTACAACACAAATGACTGAAATAGAATCTAAATATTTTTAGTTTCACTATACAGTGAGTGCAGGGTCTGTACATGCACTAGCGTGTATGTTTTATGTATCAACATTACAGGTTTAATCTCTGAATATAGTGTTTTTCCACAGTCTCTGTCAAGCATCAGAGTTTGAGGTCCACCGCTGCTGTAGAAAAGTCTGGTGTAAGTGAGTTTAGTTGTATTAAGTTAATCGGCTGATTGATTACTCTGGTCGTTCTCATACAGGCCCCACTCTTCTGCTGACAAGTGACATGATCAAACAGCGCCTTGGAGCTGCTGCACTAGACAGGTAATTTTTGTGGCACCTGCATTTTTGCTGGAATGTTGAATGTAGCTCCCTGATACAACCCATAAAATATTTGCATGGTGTACTATTTTCTAGGGTTTCTCCCTCTGACTCATTCACTCTATCCTTCACTCTATCCTTTATTGGCTAATGAGGGTCTACTGTGTACTGCCAGCTAAGCAATGTGACTCATCATAAATGGACTCATTCTTCTCAGTGTTCACGAGTACCGTCTGTCCAGCTGGCTGGGCCAACAGGAAGATATCCATCGCATTGTTCTCTATCAGACAGACTACACATTGACCCCGTGGACCCAGAGATGCATCCGTCAGGCCGACTGCATCATCATCGTGGGGCTCGGGGAACAGGACCCGGCAGTTGGAGAGGTGAGGCTTCAGTCAGTGACGGTTGAAAAAAGGCGACAGGAATGCAGGCGCTTTTAGTTGATGGGTGTTTTTTTTCTGAAAATGAAAATCTGAACTATTTGTACAGCTGAGGCTCAGTATCAGCATTTGGCTCTTAACAGTCAGAGTTCTCGAGCCTTTGTATGGATTTCTGTCTTTGGGGAAATCATCTCACCAGTTCTTGCTCCAAGCCCTCACTGAGTGTGCAGGAGTGTTAGTTACTATCTCCAATAGATCGTGGTAGAGCTGCTCACTCTCTGGTGAGATATTAAGGACAATTCTGATTGGTATGCTGCTGAGCCCTGGTTTGCAGATGGCTTTAACCAATGTAATGGTCACAAGTTGTAAATATGTTGTATTGGACCCCTGGATATACAAGAGAAGGATGGATGTGCGAGAGAGAAATGTCCTGCTGATTGGTGGGGAAATTGCTTTCATAAGACAAAAATGAGCATTGAGAAAGGGAAGGAATCTTATCCCCTTTTAACAGGAGGCTGTGAGAGAAAGGGGAAAGCCATGAAGCCATGAAGTGGATCAATATTTGTTCAGACATAGAATGACTCCTCTGTCCAAGCTGTTTTTTTTTTTATGTCTTTTTGCACAGATGATAAACCTTTTAACAGAAGGCTTTTTGTTCACATATTTTCCTGCTTACCTTGCATAATATGCTGCAGAATGAAAAGTGCATCCATCAAGGGCAGATTATTTGGCAGATCATCTCTAAGAAACATGTTTGTAGCAATCATATGCCCACTGTTCTGCCATATTTCCCTGTAGTGTGCTGTTACTGTTGCTTTTTTGTTGATTCAGCCAAGTGTATTATTCCTCTTTGTACAACCTCTGCAGTTTTGAAGCCCCCATGGTTCAAGCCCATTTTGTAACAAGGGGACCTCTCGTGTTAATTTTGGTGCACAAGGGAAGCTGGTAACAGCAAATGTGTGTGTGTGTGTGTGTGTGTGTTTTTTTCCTCTGTTTCTTTTATGTTATATACACACATATATAAAATACAAATAATGAATGTTTATGAGTTCAGTGGTACGAATATTTCATGAGGTGAAAGCTGTAACATACCATTCAACAAGGTGAAGCCGAGTTGAACGGTTTATTCCAACTTTCACCAAATTAAATATTCATTCCATTGAAAGACTGTATAAACATTCATTATTTGTTTTATAGAGCCACTGGAGCCACTGCCTCCTCCAGAACAAAAGAGGGATCATCTCCTTCATCAGAATCCACACTGTCTGACGACACGCTGCACGCTCCGTCTTGCTCCAATTAAAACAAACAAACAAAAAAACCTCTGGTGTGCCATGGTCACTGATCTATCACTGTATTATGTTCTAAGCCGATTTATAACAGAAAACTGTCAAAAGGGGGAATAAATACAAGTGTAAAGTTGATTGAATATATCAAAGCAGTAAATTGATCAGTGCATGTGAACACCGCCATGGAATCCTCATGTGTGGTTATTTCACGAGCTGCAGCTGATCCACAAAGTGAATTCTGCCTTCCAGAACAGCTGTTTATATAATCATTTGAATCATCTACCTGTTGCCACATGTACATAAGGACTGGATTGTCATTGCTACACTCATATTGTTATTTTTAATTAAAAACAATAAGCGCACACAGAAGCTGCTGCTGCTGCTGCTGCTGCTGCTGCATTCAAGTACCGCCGGAAATTACACAACTTTTTTGTTGTTTTAAATTCAGCAGTTGCTTGTGGCAATATAATTAATTGTATCCACACAAAACATTATGTCCTATATAAGGTGCCTGAGCCCAGTGACGCTGACCTCCACCCAGATAAAAAAAAAAAAAAAAATCCAAGCAAACAGGCAGAGTTTGCCCTGTAATTTCTGATGGTACATGAACGCAGTGATGGCAGCAGCGCTCACAAACCGGCGTCTGTAGTGTGTGAAAACATTCAGCTGGTTGAACAAAGTCAAAGTAAACACTAACGTTACAAAAACTAAACAAACAATTAAAAAATGTCAAGAACGGCAGCAAAATGAAACACGGATGAATTGAGGTTTTCGTTGTCCTTTGTTCAAATTTTTCAACAGTTTAAAAATCCTGATGAAGCGACGAAGGTTAAACGATGCCAACAAAAGTCCACATTTCTTGTTTTCGTTAGGGCTTTGTTCCCCTTTAAGTGCCGTGTGACTGGGCCATTACATTTTGGTGTTCCACTGCTGCTAAAGTCCAAATTGTGACATGTAGTCCGGTGATGCGGTGCCCATCCTCAGTGCAGCGAAAAAAAAATCACGTCAGAAATAAGTCCAGCTTTTCATTCCAACTTTCTGCTAACAGCCTCCAGACAGCGCAGTTGATGTGTGTGCGCACGCAGAGTGCAATGGTACCAAACGTATGGAACGAAATTTGCACTCTAAATGCAATGCAACACAAATGGGACTAATTAATCCATTTCATGTGGGTCATACAAAGCACCGATCAAATAACAAGGATCCACTCAGCCGTTTTTTATATACTCGTATATAGGGTGTCCCAAAAAAATATACATTTAAAACACTTGGTTTGACCCTTAAATGCTATAAACCAGGCTCGGACTGATATGTGATTTTGGGCATTTGCCCGGTGGGCCGCTGCACGTTTAGATGTGCGTGGGCCGGCCTTCCCATATTTATAGAGATTATGGAAATATACAGTGTTCTCGAACCGCGCGCTGCTGTCAACACAAGGAAAGTCCGTGATCAGTGAAGCTACAGCATTTAATCGGCGCAGCTGCAGAGCCACTTCCTGAATTTGTGTCAAAATAAAAGTTCTGTAGTGTTTCATACACGGCGCAGTCTTATTCTAGGTTTCAGTTTTGTTTCCGTTTGATCACACAACGGAGACTTACATCGAGCACAATGATTGACATGACCAACAGCCAATGACAATGGAGAAGCATACAGGGTGGCCAATCAGATTGCAGGCGGCCACTCCCGCCCTTGTGAATGGCTTGAGTCCTCGGCGCCTGGACTTCTCTCCGCTCTTCCACTGATACAAGGTTGGAATCGTTTCTTTTATCTTAATTAACTGTGCTTTACTTTTGTTAATCTTTAAATGCAACAGCTACGGACTTCAGCTCCTTAATTTGCTGCTGTGTGAATCCTAGCAGTGGTTACACATTACCACTCACTCGCTCACTCACTCACTCACACACACTTTGGAGACACAAAAACTTTTTTCCGCTTGTGTGCATTTGCTTCCGTTTTGTCAGACCCGGCGCCAGAAAAAAAAAATAAAAAATTAAGGGGCGATGAGTTTATCACAGGGGGCGGGGTCGCACCCCCCCCCAAAAAAAAATAAATAAATAGTGCGCACCGGAGGAGACGTGCGCTCCTGAAAAGCTCGTGTATTTACGCTGCACCATTGTAAGAGACTGACCAAGAGTGAAGAGTGATGACAGTATTTTTTTACATTATTATTTGAACGTATAGACCCTCGGTCAAGTGATCTCTTGCATACCACAGAGCCGGTGTTCTGTCGAGATGAGGTGCGCCAACATTCGACACTCTGAGCTGTGTCGTACCTTCGCATTGTCCAATAGGAACGACGCGTCGGGCCAAAACACGGAAGACTCGTGGCAGAAACCACTGATCTCTACAAAATGGATTGGACCAATCCGATTGGTGCAGAAACCACTGATCTGTACAAAACATTAACATGTGACAGGACTGCTCATTTATAGAGCAGTTTTCTGAAGAAAAATCATTGGAAATGTTTTTTGTTGTTGTTACCTCAAAATTTCTGATTACTGTTAAAAAAAAAAAAAAAGTTTAGAACACTTGTAATTAAAATAGGTAAATAAATCAATAAATGGTTCTTTAGAAATCTTTTATCTGTATTAAAACCACCTGTTATTTCAAATTAGATAATTTCTTGTTTAACATAAGGAACCTCAGACATTTATTTTTAGACAAATAAAATAACATGGAAACTTGTATATTTTTTGAAGTGTGGTAGATTATTTATATCTTATTTAAACCAGAAAAACAAACACTAAATAAAGTGTTTATTATAAATGCAAAAGGAAATAATTTAACTGACTGCAGTGTGATTGTAAAGTAGGATTTCTGTGACATAAACCTCATGATGTTTTTTATTTATATGTATATGTGTATATATATATATATATATATATATATATGTATATGTGTGTATATGTCATTTAAACTTGTAATTTCGTCAAAATATGTAATTGCCTTTAATGTTATCAGGACCCCCCCTCGTGGCACCGGGAACGTGTTTTGTACTATGATCAAGGTGAAATGACAGTGAAAGTGTGTGTTTGGGTGTGTGTTCATGGTGTTTTTCGTCTTTTCGCGCCGCGATGACCAATCAGGGACTGGATATGTGGTGACGTGGAGATGTCTGGAGTTTGACTGAGTTGGATGTGAACATGTCCTGTCTCTGGTAGCCAGCCTGTGAGCAGGACTTATGTCCCTTTTGTCCTTTATTTCACAATTATGACAGAGTTTGGGGGAAGAGCGAGCTGCAGCCCCGCAGCAGGGGCAGCGGAGTTTTTTTTTTTTTTTTTTTTTTTTTTCTTTCATGTGCGCGCTCTCGCGAATCGTCCGTGATTATTTTATTAACTACACAGATGTATAATAAAACAAATGGTGACTAGTTTCGAAAAACAGTTATGACAGAGTTTGGGGGAAGAGCGAGCTGCAGCCCCACAGCAGGGGCAGTGGATGTTTTTTTTGTTTTTTTTAATTGTTTACATGTGCGCACGTGAATGGGACAGGAGGTCCTCAAACTAGGTCCTGCAGAGGCAGAAGGACCGCTGAAAGCGGCCATCATCCAGACGCAGCTCCTGCAGAAAATAATGAAACTCCCCAAAATGGGATCGTCTTATGAGGATGTTGTGAACCCACGGCACGATTGGCGACACAGCAACTCGCTCCAGCTCTCTCCCTCACTCCGTGTTTTCTCTTCTTGATCTTCACCTGTCTGTTGTTTACCATTGATGTCGCGCTATGATGTACAACTATGATGTACGTAATTGTCAGGGGACAGTCTCTCTGAACAAAATCACAGTTTAGTAATGCAGTTTCTTTGTGGGAAAGTCATGTAATTACTATTTTTGCAGTTATAATCCCTTACTTTACTCGTTACTTGAAAAAAGTATTCTGATTACAGTAACGCATTACTTCTGATGCATTACTGCCCATAAGTGGTCAAACATTCTGAGAACACGGAGTGTCTAACCTCACCTTAAAAGCGTCGGAGCATTGTTTAGTGAGGAGATATGGTTGACCCCACTGCAGATTGATTCATAGAACTTAGTCTCTAATAAGACAAGGTGTATTTGCAGGTACTAAATTGTGTAATAAAAGTAAGCTTTCTGAAAATGGTCCTACTTGCTATTCATATGCTGATAGTTATCATAGTTAATATTATTTTATATGAAATGAGCTGTGTCACAATATGAGGCTGTGAAATTTGCTCTAATTTCTTGTATGATTGTACTGCTGTTAACGTTATGGCAGAAAAAGGAATCACGGCAGTACTGTCGAGTTGCCAGATGCCTCCGTGTGGGCGTGACTGTGATTTGTAGAGTTATTGCATCAGGTGAGAAATGTCAATACATCTCATGAGACTGACCTTATCTCTGTACTGTCTAAAGCGGGGGGGGGTTGAACAAAAAGAAAAATATATCGGCATATTTGTACTCAAACTGATGCACATACAGCCGTTAGTACCTGCAACAATATTGCACTGGCATGGCGATCACGTGTGTATAAACAGTTATTATGTCATTGTTGCACGTGTGAGAGAAGCATTTCATGAACTTGCGATCATATTTCCTTCCGCTTTGTTTTTCTATGTTTTCTCAGCAGTTTAAAAAAAAAAAAAACTCTTAACCGTTTTTCACCATATTAGCTGCCTTGTTTTTACTACGCTCATAACTTTAATGGGAAATTCTTACAATATGTTATAGCACTAAGGATTTTCTTCACTTGGAGCAACTCTTTATTCTTTGATGGTTTATGAATGACTCCTGGTTTATTGTAGAGGTCTGTGTGTATTTTTATAGGCAGTTTTATTTAATTTAGATTGTGAGTGCACTGTTGGCTCTTGCAAGACTCCGGTCCACTGTGATTTTTGCTTCAGTGTATGAGTGTGTGTTTTTTTTGTTGTGGTTGTCTTCAGCTCACTCTGAGTCCTCTTAGTCCCCATGTGCACACAGTGCAAACAGCCACTCTGAAACAAACAAGGTGCATAAAATGTTCTAATGCATCTGTGCTGTTTTCCCCTCTAGCTGGAGCGTATGCTGGAGGGAAGTGCAGTGCGTGCCCAGAAGCAGCTGGTGCTGCTGCACAGAGAAGACGGTCCCTCACCCAAAGGAACCGTGGAGTGGCTCAACATGCGCAGCTGGATCTCCAGACACCTCCACCTCTCCTGTCCCCGAAGGGTCTTTTCTAAGAGGAGCTTGCCCAAACTGGTAGGCTTAGAAAAATCGAGAAACAATTTGGTAGCAACTGACAAACCTGTGCTGATGCTTTATTTCTCATTTGCCTATAATCACCCAAATAAAGCCCGTTATTTAGCCCCTACCACAGCACATGGCAGGAGCTTTAGGACTTGGGTCCATCTGCCAATAAATTGTGTTACTAAATCTCATTAAAGCAGCTCCTCCTAGATAGCTGCAGATCCGAATATGATATGGTTATATATGGATCAGGCTTGGCCAGCAGATCTGCACCTCACATTGGGCCTCATGTATCAACGTTGCGCACTTACGGTGTAAATTTGAAGTACACCAAAGTTGCTGTGACATGTATCAAGCAGTGCGCACCTGCCCATTTCCAGCGTACGCCCGACGTGACCTTGATAAATGTGGCGGGTGAAAACAGTCGTAATTATAATGAACACGCCCATAAATATTCAGACTCCACTTCAGACACACCCTCATTTTACGACATGGAAGCCAGGAAGACGTCAAAGAAAAAGAACTCCACCACGACGCGTGCCATTAGAGCATCAAAAGCGGCCATCAAGCAACGCCGTGATGAAGCCTCACGGGACATGTTCTGGCATGTCCAGCTCATGCACAATCACAATCGGATATTCACACGACTGGAAAGCAACCGGAATCCGTCTGAAATCCACCTGAAAGCTGTCCTGAGAGACCAACACCGAGGTGGTTTTGTCCCGCGTAATGAACGGAGCCGTGGCGCGTCCCTCCGCTTTTCTTTCCATGAAAAAAAACTCCTGTAACGGTGGGATGTGCCGAAAAAAGTGCTGATGTCCACATCTTCTGCTTTTTTGTGAAAGTCAGACGAGGTCCTGGATCAACAAAGCTTTCACGTTGGAAATGATCTGGTTGTTCCCGTGGGGTGTCAGCCTGTCGATGGGGGCTGGGAGCGCGCCGTGCTCTCAGCAGTTGTGGGCCATCCTTCAAGCGGCAGTAACACCCCGTAATCTGTTTAATCCCCATAAAATCGTCCCTGAAAGCCATATTAATTTTTCGAACAGTGTTCACCTGGAGGTCTCTCACAGTTTCTGGAAAAAAATTGATGCAGCAAAGCTCCAAATCGTTCAGACATTTATTCGCAATAAAAAGTAGACGAGAGGGGTGGACCACACCTCACACAAAGCCTGCTCACAGGCGAATGACGCAACCGACAGGCATGAAAAAACTCACGCATGCGCACGGGGGTTCAAGCTTGTCTGACGCAATCACACGTGATTCAAATCCATATGGTTTTTTGAAAAAATAATAAGGTCGGATACTTTTCTAACAGACCTCGTACACTTTACTCAATCAGGCATGAACATTTTCTCCCTTTTCTCTCGTGTGTAAACACTCTCAAAGTTCAAACCTTAGTAGAAAAATAAGACCAACCTGTTTTCAGGCCCAAACATTTGTTTGAGAAATAAAAATAGAACGTTTTCCTTTAAATAATTATGATGGCTTTTAGAACTAACAAATTTAATTGTAATGATCAACGTACGAGGTTGGACACATAAGAAATTATTAATAGTGACTGACCAGTATTTCACAGTTCCTCTGATCGCGCCTCTTCGTCCTGACGCCGCGCCTTTTCCCACTGAGTTAAATCTCGCTGCAGGTGTCTTTTTCCGAGTGAAGAACACAGTTATGGGTAGTTGTTGGCGCTCTTTTTTCTTCTGGGCGAGAAGATTCTTATAAACAGACACGCAGAACACAATGCACTGTTAAAAAAAAAAAAAAAGCATGCAAAATTGGACTAAAAAAATCTGCGAAACTGCGAGGCCGTGAAAGGTGAACCGTGTTATAGCTAGGGACCACTGTATTCTCTTTTCACATCAGTAATTCTTGACATGTGGATATTTGCTAGCTTAATTAATAAGACACGCCTAATTTTTCAGATTTCTTTATTTTCAAATTTTATTTCTTTATTTTATTGTAACAAATGAATGGAGACGACACAACCTGATTGCAGCACGGGCGAAGGGAATGACAACATTACAGTTGTAATTATCAGTTCCATTGTCTAAAACGATCACACCACATAAAGTTAAGCTCAGCGCTGCTCAGGCTCCAGGCTCTGGAGAAAAAGGCAAGCAGTGCTTTCTTTGCGGTCAGCGCTGTGGCCACAGATCGTGCTCAAAAGCGGGATTTGTATTAATCATGTGGTATAATCAAGAAAGTGTTATTTATGTAACATATGCATTGATTTGTATAATGGCACTGTTTATCATGTTGATCATTTTCATTTTTATGTGGATTCCAGTGCTGGATCATTTTGGTGTATAATTTACACCACCTCTCGACCTGGTGTATATTTTCAGCGCACCGTATGCCAACGACCACATTGATAAATGCCAAGTAGCGCAGCCATTTTGGCGTACACCCCATATACGCTCAAATATCACCGTACGCAACGTTGATACATTAGGCCCACTGTGTGTTGACTTTGACCCTCAAAATGACCTTGATTTAGGACATTGAGATACATGATTTTTAGGTAAAGGGATGATTTTTTTTTTTTTTTTTTTTTTTGTCACCGCGAATCCTCTGAGGCTGTAAGGCACAAAAAATGATATGAGGACACTGAATAACACAGGAATGAATGACCTTGAATCAGGACATCGAGACACTTGTTTGTACCTCAGAAAAAGACTTGGATATTTTCAAATATCTTCAGAATGGCAGCCATTAGGGATTTCCATTTCTCACCACTCAAATTAGTGGCGGGCACGTTGGCACCCCACGGAGTGCACGTCTTCTTTTTTATATATTTTTTTTCCGTTTATCCCCACTTTTGTTTTGCTCTTTCCAATATTTTCACACCATTGCCATAACCTGATGCCTTCAGGTTGTCTCAATACTCTTATCTCCTCCTCCTTACCATCTTATTTGTCTTTTCTTTTCTTCATCTGCAGAGGGAGATGTATCAGCGTGTCTTCCAGAAGCCAGCAGACCGCCACTCTGACTTCTCTCGCCTGGCTCGAGTTCTCACAGGAAATGCCATCGCCCTTATCCTGGGCGGCGGTGGGTCCAGGTAAGGCAGCACCCAGTGCAGCGTGAATCTTTCAACAAAACTAAAGATGCTTAAACACTAAAAACATAAAATAAAAAGTGTGTGTGGGGGTGTAAGGTATAGCAATATAAGCAGCCAGAAGGAACCTGTTGGCGGGAATAAAAAGAACTAAGTCCACATATACCCTCAAGGTTCAAGGCCACTTCCAATCTAATGACCCACGGAGCATGTGGAGGGGCATCAAATGCATCACAGACTACAAAAGCAATGTAGCACAGTGCTTTGCGGACCCAGCGCTCCTGGACACTCTGAATGCCTTTTATGCACGTTTTGAGGCGTCCAACACCACCACCCCCTCCTGAGTCCCTCCCTCCCCCAAAGACCCCCCAGTCAGCAACATCACTACAGTTGAGGTGAGGAATGTGCTGCAGAGGATCAACCCCCGAAAGGCCCTTGGCTCTTACGGACTACCAGGGAGGGTCCTTAAATACTGTGCACACCAGCTGTCTGAGGTTCTCGCGGATGTATTCAACACCTCTCTGTCCCAAGCCAGAGTTCCGCCATGCCTCAAGACATCAAGGATAATCCCTGTGCCAAAGACCTCTGCACCATCCTGCCTCAACGACTGCAGGCCAGTTGCACTCGCCCCCGTCACCACAAAGTGCTTTGAGATGCTGGTGATGAGGCGCCTCAAGCAAACCATCGATGTGACTGTAGATGAGCACCAGTACGCGTGCAGGCAAAACCGGTCCACAGCTGATGCCATCTCCACCGTGGTGCATCAGGCTCTCTCCCACACAGATAACAAGGACTCCTATGCAAGGCTGCTGTTCCTGGACTTCACTTCTGCATTCAACACCACCATCCCGCAGAAACTGGTGTCCAGGCTGGCTGAACTAGGAGCCCCCTCAACACTGTGTAACTGGATCCTGGACTTCCTGACTGGGAGGCCACAGAGTGTCAGGATCAACACCACCTCATCCTCCACCATTATCCTGAACTCTGGCTCACCCCAGAGTTGTGTGCTCAGTCCACAGCTGTACACATTGATGACCTTTGACTGCAGAGCCCAGCACAAGAATAATCTTAAGTTTGCAGACGATACAGCAGTGATCAGGCTCATTAGCCAAGGGGATGAGACAGCGTAGAGACGAGAAGTGGAGAACCTGACACGGTGGTGCGGAGACGACAACCTCATCCTCAACACGAAAGAAGACCAAGGAGATAGTTGTTGACTTCCGCAGGTCAGCCCCCACCACCCCTCCCCTCTCTACATCAACGGAGCAGCAGTGGAGATCGTCTCCTCCATCAGGTATCTTAGAGTCCACCTCTCCAACACTCTAATCTAGCACACCAACACCACAGCTGTCATCAACAAAGCCCACCAACGTCTCTATTTTTTTTAGGAAATTGGGAAGGGCTGGACTGAACACCGAGGACCTCAGGGCCATCCACAGCTGTGCAGTGGAGAGTGTCCTGTCCTGCTGCCTCCCTGTGCGGTATGGTGGCTGCACAGTGGCAGAGAAGAAAGCGCTGCAGCTGGTGGTGAAGTCTGCACAGAGGACCATCGGATGCAGCTTACCACCCACTGAGGACAGCTACATCTCCAGATGTAGAGAAAAAAGCCACTTGCATCCTCCGAGACTCCACCCACCCTGCGCACAGTCTGTTCACACCCCTTCACCTCTGGAAGGAGGCTGCGCAGCATCCGGGCAAAAACATCCAGACTAATAAACAGCTTCTACCCGAATGCTGTCAGACTGTTGAACAGTTCAACATCCACCACCAGACTGTGAACATTGCACTAACGTGCACATTGTCACCTTCTTAATACTCTAACACTGCTGCTGCTGCTCACCCTGTGCCTTGCGTATACAACCCCTGGCAAAAATTATGGAATCACCAGCCTCTGAGGATGTTCATTCAGTTGTTTAATTTTGTAGAAAAAAGCAGATCACAGACATGACACAAAACTAAAGTCATTTCAAATGGCAACTTTCTGGCTTTAAGAAACACTATAAGAAATCAAGAAAACAAGATTGTGGCAGTCAGTAACGGTTACTTTTTTAGACCAAGCAGAGGAAAAAAATATGGAATCACTCAATTCTGAGGAAAAAATTATGGAATCCCCCTGTAAATTTTCATCCCCAAAACTAACACCTGCATCATATCAGATGTGCTCGTTAGTCTGCATCTAAAAAGGAGTGAACACACCTTGGAGAGCTGTTGCACCAAGTGGACTGACATGAATCATGGCTCCAACACGTGAGATGTCAATTGAAACAAAGGAGAGGATTATCAAACTCTTAAGAGTAAATCATCATGCAATGTTGCAAAAGATGTTGGTTATTCACAGTCAGCTGTGTCTAAACTCTGGACCAAATACAAACAACATGGGAAGGTTGTTAAAGGCAAACATACTGGTAGACCAAGGAAGACATCAAAGCGTCAAGACAGAAAACTTAAAACAATATGTCTCAAAAATCGAAAAATGCACCACAAAACAAATGAGGAACGAATGGGAGGAAACTGGAGTCAACGTCTGTGACTGAACTGTAAGAAACCGCCTAAAGGAAATGGGATTTACATACAGAAAAGCTAAACGAAAGCCATCATTAACACCTAAACAGAAAAAAGACAAGGTTACAATGGGCTAAGGAAAAGCATTCGTGGACTGTGGATGACTGGATGAAAGTCATATTCAGTGATGAATCTCGAATCTGCATTGGGCAAGGTGATGATGCTGGAACTTTTGTTTGGTGCCGTTCCAATGAGATTTATAATGATGACTGCCTGAAGAGAACATGTAAATTTCCACAGTCATTGATGATATGGGGCTGCATGTAAGGTAAAGGCACTGGGGAGATGGCTGTCATTACATCATCAATAAATGCACAAGTTTACGTTGATATTTTGGACAATTGAAAGGATGGTTGGGGATGTTTCAAGATGATAATGCATCTTGCCATAGAGCAAAAACTGTGAAAACATTCCTTGTAAAAAGACACATAGGGTCAATGTCATGGCATAGGGTCAGTGTCAACGAGTAGATCTGATTTGATGCAGGTGTTAGTTTGGGTGATGAAAATTTACAGGGTGATTCCATAATTTTTTCCTCAGAATTGAGTGATTCCATATTTTTTTCCTCTGCTTGGTCTAAAAAAGTAACCGTTACTGACTGCCACAATCTTTTTTTCTTGATTTCTTATAGTGTTTCTTAAAGCCATAAAGTTGTCATTTGAAATGACTTTAGTTTTGTGTCATGTCTGTGATCTGCTTTTTTTCTACAAAATTAAACAACTGAATGAACATCCTCCGAGGCCGGTGATTCCATAATTTTTGCCAGGGGTTGTATATTATATGGCCACAGGGGTGCGCATATTGTACATCAAAAGTTTATATTGCAAAAGATTAGGTTAAAAAAAATGTGCCAGTTAACTACACCAAGACCTGGAGAAACTGCATTTCGTTTTGCCTGTAAAGGTCAAGTGACAATAAAAGTGAGTCTGAGTCTGATATAATTTGAATCATGGCACAACTTTTCGTCTTATTGGATTTGTTATGGTTTGTAACTATATCACAGCCACATGATTATAGTGATAAATGTTAACCCCGTAAATCATGTCTTAGGAAATTTTTGTTGTTTGTTTTAGGTTCATTTGAACAGATAAAAAAAAAAAGTGCAAAATTAATGGTCCATACAAAAAGTGACAGTGTTTGGTCCTAAACACATTCTGGTGCCATTTGGTCTCCAAAATAATAATAACATTGTGTAATATAAGAGACTCTGTGTGGATTAAGTATGAGTTCAAAATGCAAACAAGTGGCCATCTGTAATAAAAGTTCAAGGTTACTGTAACCATGGTAACACGCATGTCTGGGGTGATTTGAAGAGAGGTTCAATATGCAGGTTCAGTTTCTTCATCTATTTTAGCAGTTCACTTACTGGTAATACTGAGTAAAAAGTAATGACACAGTATTAAATACTCCCTTGCTGTCATTAAAACAAATTATTTTACACCTGCCACTGATAACTAAAGAATAACTGTCACTGAACATATTACCTGTTATTCTATATAACTTCACGTTTCCGCAGCCATTTTTGATAATGTGACATCTCTGGTTGTCCAAGTATCAAACTGCATGTGTAAAAATTTATTTGTGTCCATCTCATCTGTGTTGTGTTGATTTTGTTTTGACATTTAATTCCTGGACATCTATTATTTGTTTGAAATGTATTTTTCCATCCTTTCATTCAGGGGTTGCTCCCAGGTGGGGATAATGCGTGCACTTTGTGAGGCTGGGATCCCAGTGGACCTTGTTGGTGGCACTTCTATTGGCTCCCTAATGGGGGCACTATATGCTGAAGATCGTAGTCACAGCCGCATGAGGATGAGAGCTCGTGAATGGGCAATGGTAAGTCGGGTCACACAGCTACTAAATAATTGGGACTGTAAGACTTGAGTGCATTATAAAATGTAACGCTGGGCTCATGATTTCGTAATGCGGCTTTAAAAAAAAAAAGAAAAAGTGGATTGGTCACCTGTGTTTTCTGATACAGGAGCTGTGGGGGCTGCACAGGTTGAATTGTAACACAGTTCTGTTTGTGTTTCTGTACGCATGTTATTTCACGGGGTGTTGTGTCATGAAGTACGTGTGTCTTGTAGTAACGTTCGTGTGTCCTGTAGCCACAACATGGCAGAAAGCAGCTGTGTTAGTGTCTGTCTAATAAAAGTGGATTTCCTGTCTGTTACTGTGTCGGTCTCTGCTGCAGGCAGAACACGGTTGCAAAGTGTGGCCAGTTCAAGAGTGATTCCTTTTCAGCATATTTTATTTGAAAGTTGCTTGTAAACATTCTTTCTGCTTGTATATAGTGTAGTTTGTTCTGTTGTATATATTATTCGAAGTTGACTTCTGTATTTTGATAATTATTTTTACATACTTGCACTGTTCTGCTGTCCCTGGCCTGTGCTGCTGTAACATTGTAAATTTCCCCATCGGGGGAAATATTAAAGGATTATGTTATCCTATTCCTTTTCAGCATATTATAATTTATTTGAAAGCTTTTCAAAGCTATGAAAGGATGTTTTAAATGTAAAATGAGAGGCAAATGAAAGAGTGCCTTTGTTCTATGAAGACTTATATAGCTGATCTTCAAAAGTAAAAATAAGTCAGCATTGCCTCACCGTACTAGAGGAAAAAAAAAACATGTTTTATATTGTAGTGATTTCATTCCAGGGTCAGCCTTTTCCTCAGGAACCGTGATAACTGGTCCAGGTAAAAACAACCTGCCTCACAATGTTAAAAACAAAAAAAAACAAAGAAAAAAGCCTTCTTTATGCAAATCTGCCCCAAAATGTAGGTTTAATATTCCAGTTGAGAGCCAAACTTAGGTCTGTGCCTTATCAAAATTGGTTCTTTGCCTTTTCAGTAATCCTGCAGAAATAAATAACACTGCTTGAAGGCAACTTTGTTGTGATTTGGCACTATATAAGTGAAAATAAATTGAAATTGAAAAACAGAAACTGACATAAACAAAAACGCAAACGCCCAGCATGTCACAGCATGTGAGCGTAATGCTATTTTCTTACAAAATTCAGGATAAGTTTCCTTCATGACTTTTATGTCTGGAAGGTGTATTACTATAGTTGTGTATAAATGTTGAGATTTAATTGACACTGATGCCATTATCAAATCTGATTATTAGGGATGTCCAAAGCCAGTTGAAAGGATCAGAATCTGGCCAGATCAGGGCATTTTTTTTTTAACTGATTGGCAAATTAAACCTGAATCACTAAACTGTTGCATGTGTCCTCTCTCTTCTCTCTCCTCTGTCTTACTTTCACATGCATGGTGCCAGAGGAGTGAACAGCTAGTCAGTGATACTACTGCTACACAGCCACAGTGCACATTTTAAAAGCACATTAACACTCTCCTTTCCTTTATATATGCAACAAGTCTATTTTATTCAGCCACATGATCAACAATGCGCATCAGTCTCCCACTGTTTCAAAAGCTCACTGCCAGTGCAGTGATAACATGGAGTGCTCTGTCAGTCTTGAAGCAGTGCAAGTTTTTAAAACACATTTCTCTCTACTACAAAAATGCACAGTCAGTTTCTGATGGACTGTGCATGTGATATAACCTTCTTACCAGCCAATCAAGTAGCTTTTTCCCACATGTGTAAAGGGGTTTTTGTTGTGGTGGTATATATATATATATATATATATATATATATATATATATATATATATATATATATATATATATATATATATAAATATTAGTTTCAGAAAAGCACCAAATGTAATTAAGACTTTGGAAATTCTGGGGTTGGGCTCATTTTCTGTCAGACTTTTGAATTTCTTATTAGCTTCTGGACGAATGCTAGAATTGATCTAAGGAAAAGTCCTTTCTTGAAAAAAGAAATCTGGATTCCTGTGTTAGAAACATAAACTCTACTTTATCCTGCTTTCCCTGCAGGAAATGACATCGGTGTTTAAGAAGGTCCTTGATTTGACATACCCGGTTACCTCCATGTTCTCCGGCGCAGCCTTCAACTCCAGCATCAGTAATGTCTTCAGGGGTAAACAGATTGAAGTAAGTCAAATGAGGCTATCTTAAGATTGCACACTATATTTTCTGGACTATAAGTCACAGGGACTTCACTTATTCATTTTTACCAGTCTGTTGTTGGTGGCGGGGGTTTCATGTGACTTGTACTCCAAAGCGATTTTATATGTCAAAAATACACATGTAACAGTATACAAAAGTTGTGGTTTGGTACATTCTCAGAACAACAGAAACAAGAAAAACAACACTAAATATATTTGGTCTGTTTTTTAGGCTACTGTGGGACTGAATAGTCTTTCCAGATTGTTAAAAAAAAAAAACTTTTTTCTTTCTCTTGAATTCTTGTGAATTATGTTTCAAACTAACATAACTGGTTTGGTTTGTTCCTTGGAATTGAGTGAGTCCGTGTTTTTTTTTTTTTTTTTTTCCCTCTGCTTGGTCTAGGGGGGTGGCCGTTGCTGACTGCCACATTTTTTTTTTTTCTTGATTTCTTGTGGTGTTTCTTGAAGCCGGAGGGTTGCCATTTGAGGTGGCTTTGGTTTTGTGTCATGTCTGTGATCTGCTTTTTTTCTGCGGAATTGGACAGCCGGGTGGGCATCTGCCGAGGCTGGTGGTTCCATAGTTTTTGCCAGGGGTTGTATTCGTCCGTGAATTGTTCTGTGAATTATTTCTGTAATTTATGTTTGTAGCATGGCCCAAGCAGAGGGTCACCCCTTGGAGTCTGGTCTGCTTGAGGTTTCTTCCTCAGAGGGAGTTTTTCCTTACCACTGTTGCTCTGGGGGTTGGTAAAGTTAGGCCTTGAGGCAACTCTGTTGTGATATGGCGCTATATAAAGCAAATAAATTGAAACTAAGTGCCACATATATTCCGGTGTGACATATGTATAGTTTTGTATATATGTGTAGTTTCATCCAGGTCATGGTATCCAAGTAGGATGAGTCAGGTCAACTGGACTTGTTTAATACTTTGAAGATGTTTTGCTCTTCATCAAGAAAAGAAATGAAGAGCGAAAAATCTGCAAGGTATTAAACAAGTCCAGTTGACCTCAACCTATTTGGATCTTCTTAATGATGGATTTTTGTTACTGTGCAACTTATGGTCTGTAAATACGGTACATGGTCAATGCAGTTCAGTGCATTCTGTAAAATCAACATATGTTTTGAACTAAATATTTTATATATGCAGGACCTTTGGATCCCATACTTCAATATTACAACTGACATCACCTCCTCCACTATGAGGGTTCACACAGATGGTAGGTCCAGAGAGTCTTTTCATACTAAGGGTAATGGTGATCCCTATTTCCTGTGTCATTGATTGTTTTCTGTCTTCTGCATTGTACTAGATGGTTGTTAGTCATGAACATTTATCTTCTGTTTGAGGTTCTCTGTGGCGGTACGTGCGTGCCAGCATGTCTCTGTCTGGCTATCTGCCTCCACTATGTGACCCTAAAGATGGACATCTGCTAATGGATGGAGGCTACATCAACAACCTGCCAGGTTTGTTGCTTTGAAAGCTCTATTTTCCTTTGATCACCTTGATTAGCTCTGTTGTGTTCATTTCATGTTTGTAACAAATCTATTTTACACTGCTGATGTCTGGTTTATTGCTTTGTCTCCCCCCCCCCCCCTCCACACACACCCTTTTCTTTCTCCATCTCACCTATTTCTTTTTTTCCTCCTGCGCTACCAGCTGATGTGGCGCGCTCCATGGGGGCCAAAGTGGTTATAGCTATTGATGTCGGCAGTCGGGATGAAACTAACCTCACTAATTACGGTGACTCGCTATCAGGCTGGTGGCTGCTATGGAAACGCCTCAACCCCCTAGCTGAGAAAGTAAAGGTAATGATTGATTAAAAACAAACTACTTGCTGTGTATGAATGCTTTAAAAGTCGGCTAATCCTATCAGCAATAAGTAGATATTTTGTGATCGTGATGCTAATGTTCACCCCTGTTGTTGTGGTCTTAGGTGTTGAACATGGCAGAGATTCAGACTCGGCTGGCCTACGTGTGTTGTGTTAGACAGTTGGAGTCTGTGAAGAACAGTGATTACTGCGAGTATATCAGACCACCGATTGACAGATACCGTACACTAGAGTTTGGAAAGTTTGATGAGATTGCTGTAAGTCTGACCAAAGCCCCGTGTTGTCGTCTTTATTTGGGTGATTCTTTAACTATGGGCACTATTGGCCTTGTAAATGTAATTTCCACCACACCATTGCCTTACAATATAAAGCACCTTGGGGCAACTGTTTGTTGTGATTTGGTGCTATATACATGTGCTCTGATGTCACTGTTTATCTCCATAGAAACTACCCAAACAATCTTTCATACAAACTGTTTAAATGAACATTACAGTGTTGTGATGGAAATTACGGCAATAGTGTGGGACAACTACATTTTGTTTAAAAAAATCACAACAGTTGTATGACATTGAATACCCCAATTATGTTTTGATTATTTTACTGATATTTTATTCAGAGATATTTTAAAACATTAGAAAAAACGTTTCTTTACCATTCATTTTTATCATTGAAGATCAAAAGTCTGGGTGTGGGACAAGCACAAAACGTCAATATTTGCATATAGTGATGCTGAAAAAAAGGTGAAAAAGTCATCATAGACTACTAGAACAAAGTTTTTAACACACTTTCATTGTAAAGATAACTATAAAAGAGTGAAATTTCCCCTTTTTTCTGTTTTTCATACAATATGATCAAAGGACATAATAAGTGCCTATAGTCTAAGAATCACCCATTTAATTTTCTCTCAAATTCTGTTGAATGTATCAATTGTAGAATATCTTTCTTTGCTAAGGAGTACTCTTAAAAATGACAGCGTGCATTGTGGGAACATGTATTTTGTGGTGTACATCCATGACTATGAAGGTACGTGCACAGAGTAAATGATAATGTGGAGGTTTCTGTATTGTTTCCTATGTAGGAAGTGGGGTACCAGCATGGGAAAACAGTGTTTGACGTGTGGACACGCAGTGGCGTGGTGGAGAAAATGTTAAAAGACAGACACCAGGAGGAGTTCCACTACACCCAGTGCAAGAACAATGTAAGCATGAATGGAGTGAAGATTAAATACTGCATCTTCCAGACTATACCTTGCACCGGAGTATTAGTTGTATCTGTCCAAGCGTTTGTCATGAATAGGGGAAAAAAACCCACATCACATGTATTTTTGAAATGTGGTGCAACTGTTTCATGCAACAAGAAGCAAAAATTAATTTATTCAGCCCATTATTTATTTGTAAACCAAGCACTGAGCAGAAGCTAACATACGAATGTTAGTGTACAAGGCACAACGAATTCCAGAGCAAACTGCTTCCTGTTGCCACTGAACAGATGAAAACATCAAAGTGGAGCTAAATGTAGGCATGTTTATCTCACAAAAATGTAACTAAATATTTTAATTGATTATATGTTTTTAAAACATTATTGTTAGCTGAGCTGGCCTCCTTTTTGCAGGTCTGACTGTCCCACAAAGTGCAAACAAGATGAGTATTGAGTAGGGGTGTCACAATACATGTATTTGCATTGAACCGTATGGAACACAGAATTGTACGCAGAACACACGGTACAACTCTGCTCTCTGATTCCACCGTGCATAAATAGGATTGATTACTTTTTTTCTTCTGAAATATGAACCTAAAAGTGAAACCGAACTGATCCGCATTTATGTTGAATCACCGTCCCTGTATGACATTAGTCTGATCATTCGAGTTTAGACAGACAGTGCCACAAGCAGCTCTCTGCTGCTCACGGATTGCAGCTACTCTACAAGATTTGAATAATTTTCGAAAACTGAACTTAAATGATGTCTAAGGTGTGAACCAAACCATGACTTCTGTGTACAGTGACACCCTTAGTGTTGAGTAGTATGAAGGTTATTTTTTCTTTATGCAAGAAAGGTAGCCTTAATACACTATTAATCTGGTTGCTAACTTCTGTAAAGCAAGAAGAAAAAACATTTGAATGAGGAGGATGTGGTGGGTCTTAAAGAATGACTGAAATTAATAAATCATGCTCTCAAACTTAAAGACCTTCTGCTCCAGTGTGTGGATCAGACAATAACTCATACATATCAGGATACAGGAGTGGCATGTCTGTGTGTAAACTGTGCCTTCTTGTGGTTGTAGAAGACAGTGCAGTGTATTTTGACATAAGGTGAAGGAGCAGCCAAACCAGTTAAAAATACAACATACAATGATGAGTTTTAAATCAAGTGGGGAGGTTTTCCCTCTTGAATTGAACCAATATGACATTAGAAATTTGTACAGATCAATTACTAACAACACAAAGCCAACATGCCTTTTTTCCTCCCTTTTAAATTCATGTTACTTTCCTTCATTTCAGTTTAGGAGATGAGATGAGATTTATTGTCATGACACGAGTGCAGCAACAGCGAAATTACATTTACACTCCAATTACCTCAGACAAAATACAGCAATTAATCCACAATTATTACAAGTTGAACGTAATAATGGCGCACATCAGAATTAAAGACAACACATATACATTTGTCATTGTTTATGTGCACTAAACTTGAAGCAGTCCGTCATCCGAATTGAGGCAAAGTGGGTGAAGGCTGCAGCAGGAGGGCCTGTGCTGCCCAGCTTGGGGAGTTGAAGGCTGCAGCAGTAAAAGCTGTTCTGCCTCCAGTGGTGGCAGGCAGGGAGGAAGCCAGGGTGAGGGGGAGGAATGTGACCGCCCTTGTCGGAGTCCCAAGCTGAAGGAGAAGCAACCACTTCACATTAGTACATGTAGCTCAGCAAAGCTACTTCATTTACTGGGTGCTAAAAACCTGCCAAATATGGCTGAAAACGAAAGTAAGTGTTAAATGCTAATAAAAGGAACATTAAAGGACAGGTCGCATTGAAATCATAACAATTTAGATTTGATCCATCGGGATTACTTTGTGCACTTCCATGACCGGTTCCGTGATGCAGTGGTGGGCACAGTTCCGCTAACCGCTAATTAACGAAGCTAACGTTTAACGTTTAGCTTCCAATAAATTTAGTTCAGATAACTTTTAGACTGCTGACATATTTTTGCGGGCATAGTGAATAAAGCTTGACAGTTAAAAATTTGTAAAGTCTGAAATAAAGGATTTTAACACCGACCTGTTACATGTTTTGTAGCAGACAAACAGCCATGAATGGTAGAGCTCTATCCTCTGCAGACAGAGGAGAGCTGACTACCAGAGAGAAAGGAAGAGAGAGAGAGGGGGAAAAATTTTTTTTTCCACACCATACAGACCTGCCGGCATATTACTGGAGTCATACACAGGCAGATAGTTTTTATTTATGGTTAAAATTTTAAAGAAACTAATTCCAGACAAGTTATTGGAATTAATGTTTGTCGTTTTACAAAGTGAAAATATCAGCTATGTTTTAGTTTTAAAGTAATGCACTAATTTTGAAGGTTTTAGCATTTAGACACACATGCTGCAATGCATTATGGTAACATTAGTTTCCTGACATCAGTGGGTGCTTGGTGGGTATAACACACATCACTGAAACGTATGGTGGGTTTTACAAATAAATCTGTATTTGGAAATGTCATTTTTTTCATTTATTAACAAAAGGGCAATTTGAAAACTGAAAATTCTGTTTGATTCATCATCACTTTTAGCAAATGTGTAGCAAATGGTATTCATTCATTCATTCATATATTCATTCATTCGTGGCACTGTTGTCAAAGTCTGAACCATACAGTGAGAATTCTGATGATGGAGGAGATGATAACTCTTTTGTTCTGGATGAGCAACCAGAGCAAGTGGATCCACCGATGTGCGCACAGATCTCCATAGCTGGCTGGATTGCGCACTTCTGTTTGCAGCTTCTCCAGGACTCAGGCACTACAGAGCTCCATCCGAGTGCTGAGTCCTGGGATGCAGAGCAGGATGCAGGCACACACTGCTCCAGCAGTGGCTCCAGGCGCGTTTTGTTTAAAGCGTGGAGATCAACATTAGCTTCGGCTTCATTTTGTTCCTCTTTTGTTCCTTTTGCACGATTCCCTTCATTCAGGAATCGTTGTATGCAGTGTGACCAGGCCATAAGTTCTACATTCATGTTAAATTAGGCCACACTCATGTTAAAAAAAAAATATGAGTCCTACAGCTCCTACACACCCTCCATAAAAGCTTCACCAAGCATAAGAGCCGTGACAAAGAAATACAAAAGGAATAAAAAAGACGGATTAGATTTATCCCTATTCAGTGCTTGAGCATAAGACTGGTATTAAAAGGTTTTCTGAGAATAGGCCTTAAGCAATAATTTAACCTGAAGGTACAGTATATACAGAGATTGTACTGCAGTTATGGTACCAAATTTTAGTTGGTCTCATAAATACATTTTTATTTTTGTTTTGTCCCTTGTCATCCCACTTGTTGGCAGTTAAGGAACGTCTTTCTATTTTCAGTCAATGCTGTAGGTCACTACTCCCCTGGGAAAGCAATGCATCATTTCCTGTAACGGGCTTTTCATAGATTGTTTGGCTGACAGTTCACAGAAGAAACACAACAACTAGCCACGCCAACCCCTAGATGAAGAAAACTCCTTTACATGAGCAGCAAGATATGCCAAAGAAATTCAGTCAAAAGTCTGCTCTGCATTTCAAAAGATGAAATCTGAATTTTATTGTATATCTTCAGTGTAGAGCAGGCAGCTCAGTGGAATAAGGAGTTGGGTTACCAATATAAGTATTCACAATGCTGCACTTTTTCCACATTTTATGTTACAACCTTATTCCCAAATGGATGAAATGCATTTTTTTTTCCTCAAAAATCTACACACAATACCCCATAATGACAATGTGGAAAAGGGTTTTTGTTGTTTTTTAGATTTTTGCTAATATATATGAATGAAGGAAAAACAACAGAAAAAGAAACTAAGAAATCACATGTCCATAAGTATTCAGTCTTTGCCATGAAGCTCGAAATTGAGCTCAGGTGCATCCTGTTTCCACTGATCATCCTTGAGATGTATCTAGATCTTAATTGGAGTCCACCTGGGGTAGATTCTGTTGATTGGACATGATTTCGAAAGGCACACACCTGTCTACATACAACCCCAATTCCAATGAAGTTGGGACGTTGTGTAAAATGTAAATAAAAACAGAATATATACACACACTCTCTCTCACTCACTCATCTTCAACCGCTTAGTCCAATTAAGGGTCGCAGGGAGCTGGAAACTATCCCAGCAGTCAGAGAGCGCAAGGCGGGGTACACCCAGGACAGGATGCCAGTCTGTCACAGGGCCACAAACAGACAAACACAGACACACGCACACCTACAGACAATTTAAAGATTCCAATCCACCTAACCTGCATGTTTTTCGATGTCAGAGGAAACCGGAGCACCCGAAGGAAACGCACGCAAACACGGGGAGAACATGCAAACTCCACACAGAAAGGCCACAGGCGGGAATTGAACCCATGACTTTCTCGCTGTGAGGCAACAGTGCTAGCCACTATGCCACTGTGTTGCCCAAAACATTATACAGTGATTTGCAAATCCTCTTCAACCTATATTCAATTGAATACACCACAAAGACAAGATATTAATGTTCATTAATATCTTGTCTTTGTGGTGGGCAAATGGGCAAATATTTGCACAAAAACAAAAAAGTCTATCAGTTTGAACATTAAATATCTTGTCTTTGTGGTGTTTTCAGCTGAATATAGGTTGAAGAGGATTTGCAAATCATTGTATTCTGCTTTTATTTACATTTCACACAATGTCCCAACTTCAATGGAATTGGGGTTGTATAAGGTCACACAGTCGACAGTGCATGTCAGAGCACAAACCAAGCATGAAGTCAAAGGAATTGTCGTCTGAGACAGGATTATCTTGAGGCATAAATCTGGGCCAGGGTACAGAAACATTTCTGCTGTTTTGAAGGTGAACACAGTGGCCTGCATCATCTGTAAATGGAAGAAGTTCTGATCCACCGGGACTCTTCCTAAAGCTGGCCGCCCATCTAAACTGAGCAATCGGGGGAGAAGGGTTTATATCATCAGGGAGGTGGCCAAGAACTCAATGGCCACTCTGTCAGCACTCCAGCATTCCTCTGTGGAGAGAGCAGAACCTTCCAGAAGGACATCCATCTCTGCAGCAATCCACCAATCAGGCCTGTATGGTAGAGTTACCAGACAGAAGCCACTCCTTAGTAAAAGGCACACGGCAGCCCACCTGCAGTTTGCCAAAAGGCACCTGAAGGACTCTCAGACCATGAGAAACAAAATTCTCTGATCTGATGAGACAAAGATTGAACTCTTTGGCATTAATGCCAGGTGTCATGTTTGGAAGAAACCAGGCACCATCCCCACAGTGAAGCATGGTGGTGGGCAGCATCATGCTGTGGGGATGTCTTTCAGCTGCAGGAACTGGAAGACTAGTCATGATTGAGGGGAAACATGAATGCAGCAATGTACAGAGCCGTCCTGGATGTAAACCTGCTCCAGGATGGCTGGGGCGCCAGTTTGTTGCAGCAGGACAGTGACCCTAAGCACACAGCCAAGATATCAAAGGAGTGGCTTCAGGACAACTCTGTGAATGTCCAGAGCCCAGACCTTAATAAATAGTAAATGGACTGCATTTATATAGCGCTTTTCCATCTGCATCAGATGCTCAAAGCGCTTTACACATCAATGCCTCACATTCACCCCGATGTGAGGCTGCTGTCATGCAAGGCGCCCACTACGCACTGAGAGCAACTAGGGGATTAAGGACCTTGCCCAAGGGCCCTTAGTGATTTTCCAGGTCAGGCTGGGATTTGAACCCAGGATCATCTGGTCCAAAGCCCAACGCTTAACCACTTGACCATCACCTCCTCTAATCTGATGAATCTGATTGAACATCTCTGGAGAGATCTGAAAATGGCTATGCACTGACGCTCCACATCCAACTTGATGGAGCTTGACAGGTGCTGTGAAGAGGAATGGGTAAAACTGCCCAAATATATGTGCGCCAAGTTTGTGGTATCATATTCACGAAGACCTCATGCTGTAATTGTTGGCAGAGGTGCATCAACAAAGTATTGAGCAAAGCATGTGAATACTGATTTTTTTTTTTTTTTTTTTTTTTTTTTTTAATAAAATTTCTTAACGATAGCTGCAAGAGTGAAAGGAACAGTTTACAAGACAGTAGTGAGACCAGTTTTATTGTATGGCTTAGAGGTGGTGACACCAACATAAAACAGGAGGCAAAGCTGAAGATGTTGCAATTTTCTTGGGGGGCAATGAGGATGGACAGGATTAGGAATGAACATATCAGAGAGACAGCTCAGGTGGGATGGTTTGGAGACAGAGGTGCAGAGGAGGGATCCAGGGTATATAGGGAGAAGGATGCTGAGGATGGAGCCACCAGGCAGGAGGAGAAGAGGGAGGCCAAAGAGGAGGTTTATGGATGTGCTGAGGGAGGACATGCAGGTGGATGCAGGTGTGACAGAGGGTGATGCAGAGGACAGAGTGAGGTGGACACTGGTGTTCTGTTGTAGCAGCCGAAAGAAGAGAATTATTACACATTTCAATTGTTTAAGAAGAGGTTTACATTTATTTCTTAACATGTTTATAAAACTCAGGTGTGCCAGTAATTTCAGCAGCACACAGTGATGGCAGGAGATTAAAATAGACACCCCCACTGCAGAATGTCAGTGTCACTACAACTGGTAGTCATCATTATTTCATGTCATCATTTGTGTGCATCTTTTCAGGTAATGACATGTCCCAATGCGTCCTTCACTGACCTGGCAGAAATTGTGTCCCGCATCGAGCCTGTCAAACCTGCCCTGGTGGAAGGTAAAGTATTAACACATACGAGGTCTGTGAGAAAAGTATCCGACCTTATTATTTTTTTAAAAAACCATATGGATTTGAATCACGTGTGATTATATCAGCCAAGCTTGAACCCTCGTGGGCATGCGAGAGTTTTTTTCCACGCCTGTCGGTGACGTCATTCGCCTGTGAGCACGCCTTGTGGAAGGAGTGGTCCAGCCCCCTCATCGGAATTCCTTTGTCTGAGAAGTTGCTGAGAGACTGGCGCTGTGCTTGATCAAAATTTTTTCAAAAACTGTGAGGCACATCCGAGTGGACACCATTCGAGAAATTCAGCTGGTTTTCGGTGAAAATTTTAACGGCTGATGAGAGATTTTGGATTGTTTCTATCGCTGTAAGGACTTCCCACGAAGCGTGACGTCGTGCAGTGCTCTGAGGCGACGTCGTCATCCTGTTTCAAGCTGAAAACCTCCAAATTTAAGCCTCTGTTGACCCAGGACGTCGTGAGAGAACAGAGAACTTTCAGAAGAGCTCGGAATCAGCAGTTTATCCGGACATTCCACTGTTAAAGGAGATTTTTTTTAATGAAAGATGTGCGGACGGATTGGCGCGTTGGCTCGCAGCCGGCGCTGCGCACCCGCCACAGGAAAAACACCTCTGTTGGAAGCCTTAAGGACAAGTTGGAACATGCCCTGCTGTTAAACAATTTCTCAGATACTCACTCAACTGAAAGCCACCAAAAGCCGCCTGGATTTTACAAATGGTTATCAACACGGAGATGTTTATCCTGTGGCGGGCGTGCCGCGCCAGCTGCGAGCCGACGCGCCAATCCGTCCGCACGTCTTTCATTAAAAAAATCTCTTTTAACAGTGGAATGTCTGGATAAACTGCGGATTCCGAGCTCTTCTGAAACTTCTCTGTTCTCTCACGACGTCCTGGGTCAACAGAGGCTTAAATTTGGAGGTTTTCAGCTTGAAACAGGATGATGACGTCGCCTAGGAGCGCTGCACGACGTCCCGCTCCGTGGGAAGTCCTTACAGCGATAGAAACAATCCAAAATCTCTCATCAGCCGTTAAAATTTACACCGAAAACCAGCTGAATTTCTCGAATGATGTCCACTTGGATGTGCCTCACAGCTTTTGAAAAAATTTTGATCAAGCACAGCGCCAGTCTCTCAGCAAGTTGTCAGACAATGAAAATCCGACGAGGGGGCTGGACCACTCCTTCCACAAGGCGTGCTGACAGGCATGAAAAAACTCACGCATGCGCACGAGGATTCAAGCTTGGCTGATGTAATCACACGTGATTCAAATCCATATAGTTTTTTTTTTAAAATAAAACTGTCGGTTTCTTTTCTAATAGACCTCGTACATTACTCTTACAAAACAACTTTGAGCACTTTTTTTTTAATGTTTAAGTATCTGATACACCAGGTTCTTACTTCTGTGGCAAACGTTTCCAGCTTATTTTTGTTTTCCTAGTGCATGTCGGATTTAGTCTGTGGTCTGATTTCATGATGTTTGTATTTGTAAAATTGTTTGGAAAACATCTGTGATGAGGCACCACAGTGGGTATTAAGTATCACGTTTTCACATCCTGAGCCTGACTGAAGGATAAATGTAACGTGTCGCTGCTCCTCCGTACAGTAGGTTTTACCATGGAACCCCACATTGTGTTGAAGCGACAAAACAAATGGATGTAAACGTTGTTCAGCTGCAGGGAGACGGTTTAAGGTTCATCATGAGTAAATTCAAATGGGGCTGGTTCGAGCACAAGGACCAAAATGCAGATCTGACTGTTTTGTAATCATGTTTGTACGGAAAAGGTAACACTCCTGGTAAGTCTTTGATCTTATTATTACGTCTGCCAGCGACATAATAAAATCATCTGTGTTTATTCATGCATTTGTCTGTCTGACTGTTAGCAGAATTACATCAAAAGTACTGCATGGATTTTGACGAAATTTTAATCACAGATAGACATTCGGCTATGGAAGACTCCATTCAGTGCAGTTGTGAACCTCATGCCGTCTTACGGTCTGTGACTCATGCAAGAGGTCAGTTTCAGTAGAGTTCTGGTTCAGGGCACAATGTAAACACACCTCCTGAAGTATAGACAGCAATACAACATCGGGGCACGGTAGAAGTTTATCACAGGTGCTACACCTCTTCTAGATAACCCTCTCAACTTAAGAGAACATGTCATTGTCATAATCACTCGTGAACTTGCTGAATCTGCACCATTCTGCACAGGGGATGCGATGGTCTAGTGGTTAAGCGTTGGGCTTCAGATCAGAGGATCCTCAGTTCAAATCTCAGCCTGACTGGAAAATTACTAAGAGCAAGTCCTTAATCTCCTAGTTGCTCCCAGTGTGTAGTGGGCGCCTTGCATGGCAGCAGCCTCACATCGGGGTGAATGTGAGGCATTTGATGTGTAAAGCGCTTTGAGTGCCTGATGCAGATGGAAAGCACTATATAAATGCAGTCCATTTACCATTTATTTACCATTCACATCCTTACTTTGCCTTTGTTTACATGCGCTGTGAGACGCCGAAACTCTGCTGGCATCGCAGTGCATTCTGGGAAGCTCAGGGGGATTATGGGAAATGTTAAAATAACGAATTAGATTTTGGAGGTGAGCCGGATTTTGGATTAAGATTACACTTTATATAGGCTTTGAAGGATTATGTCAAAATTACGTCACGGATTCTCACCAGATTTGCACCACAGATAGATATTAGGACATGGAAGACTCCACTGAATTTTGATCCGGATCTGGATTGGCAGACGTTAGAAATCTTGGATTGCACTTGTTATATCAAGTTTTTGATGGACTTCATTGTCAGTTGATGTTATTTCACATAAATAACTGTCTTTGGTATGAATTTACTTCAAACTGTCTCCAATGCAAACTGGATATATGTATTTATTGAGCTAGCCTGCTAAATCTGCATTTTATGGGTTCTTCTGTTACATGGGCGTGAAATATTCATATGGAGGAAAATACAAACATTTAAAATGCTCATAGAAGTTAAATATTGATGTAAAAAATGTTTGTGCGTTGTTTTGTGTGACACATGAATTGTCAGTGTCCCAGAAATGCTGACGTCAGCACTGGATGGAAAAATCTGTTATTGTTTCCCATTTTGTATAAGTGAATTATCACAGAACTAAAATAGAACTAAATGTGATATTGGAGACTGTGAACAGTAGATGCAGCTTTACTTGTATCACATTTTATTTTTGTCCATGTTAAGACACTATCAGTTGTTATAAAAGCACAACTTGCTGAAGTCAAATGTTTAGGTAAATATAGAGAGAACAGTAACAGTCCAGTGTGAATGTGGTTCTTATGGAATCCTAATAACACTGTATTCTAATCAGTGCGAATCTGTGTATTACAGAGCCCTCCAAAAGTATTGGGACACTTGGTATTTCATACATTTCAATTTGTTGATGCCATTTTGAATGCAAAAAAAAAAAAAAAAAAAATACAAATTTCTAAAATTATCTTCCTTAATCTCAAACTGAAATTACTTAAAAATACTAATCCAAAATGATGGGGTGCATAAGTAATGAAATGCTTTGGTATAATACCTGTAAATAATCAGTTTTATTGCCAGTTTTCTTCAGACAAGTGAGGGATGGTTACATGAACATTTCCAAGTCACTGAATATGTCTTGGACTTTATTTACATCAATTAAGAAGAAATACAAACAGTATGTCACTCGATGGTGGATCTGTATGGAGTAGACCAGGGGTCAGCAACCTGTGGCTCCGGAGCCTCATGCAGCTCTCTGACCTCTCCATAGCGGCTCCCTGTACTTTAAAGCCTCCATGTCTGAAAGTCTTCCCCCTGTGCGGCAGCGTCTTTTAAGTTTAAAACCTCAGAGGATTTCAGACTGAATGATGCTGTGACATAATTGTAGCACCTTTGCAGGCAGCCAATCACACGAGTATCATCACAAAGGCGAGAACTTTATTTTTGGACTCACACACTACATTCTGCCGAGTGAGGGTGAGTACATCAGTGCATGTGAGACGAGCACAGAGCAGAGACGTAGGATTGTAGATCAATAATAGCACAACATGTTAAGAAAAAATAAAACAGTGGAGCCGCCTTATCGCTCGCTCCACTTTCACTACTGGTGCCATACTGATGGTACTGTCCTGTTCACACCATGTGCTCGTGTCGACAACAATTATACTGAATTTATGAAACAACATTGATGTCAGTTTATGCATAAACTGTCAAGTTGGATTTTCTTAAAAAGAAGACCTGAACGTTCAGCTGCAATTTGCCAGAAGGTACATCTGAGATGCAAGCTTAGATTTAATGTTTTGGTGAAAGAAAATCCTTCTCTTTACCACTTCATCATGAAGCTATATAACTAGTGATACAAAATGCAGAACATGCACTATGCACAATCTCTCCTATCACAGCCACAGAAGCCTATATAACCATTGGTGGGCACAGATCCGCTAATCGCTAATTACCAAAGCTAATGTTTTCATTAACGGATTAGCTTTTCAGATAACTTTGAAAACCACCAGCGGACCAATTAGCTTCCGATAAATTTAGGTCCGATAATTTTCATGATAATTTTTTATGACTAATATTAGCAAGAAAGTGGGACCAAGAAATACTCATTTAGCGTATTAATTGCACCAAATTGCATGTAGTATTTCAAAACTTTCCTGTGGAGTTCCCCCAGATTCCCCACTAGGTACGTCAGCCCCAGCATCTTAATTTCTATCTTTTTTTTTTTTTCTTTCAAGGGCCACTCACATCACTGCTGGGAAAAGGTATGCCATTACTGTTTCTCGTCCATGTTTGTCTTCTCTGTTCTTGCTCTTAATTGTTTTTAGATGGCTTTTTTTTCTGGTCAGACTCAGCAAACACATCTGTCACAGAAAGGAGGAAATGGATTGTTAAATCCATATTGCGGAATAGTTTTAAGGATATCAATTACGTGTGTTCACTTTACGCACTGGTTTGTAATGCCGTATGCTAATGGAAAGGACAACACTGATGGAATGTAAGACCTGTTTAGAGTTTAATATTTCATTTCAACTGAATGATCAAAAAGAAACCTGAAGTAAAAGTGCACATTCCTCTGCCAAGGCCTGAGACACTTAGTTTACAAAGCAGTTTTCACATTTCCACAAGTTGACTGTTCTGTCCAAAACCACCCCAAAATTACAAGGTCCTGCCTGCTGCCACTGGCATGAAACAAATAGTTTTACTCCTGTAAACTTATTTTTAAAATGGGCCTATATTGTTTTCACTGCTCACATTAGGAGAGATTTTATCTTAATAAGGACAGCAGAGTGGTGACGCCACAGTAGCACAAAGGATTCTGGGAGAACTGTAACAATGAATAATCATCTAGATATTCTGTCTGAGCTTCTATTTGGACAGTTTCATTCTGGTTTTTGTAATGAGCTTGATAAAGCTTTTGTAATGTTGGTTAAAGTTATGTCTATAAATGATTGTGATGTCAAAATTATACGTATATACAGTGATGAAAATAAGTATTTGAACACCGTGCGATTTTGCAAGTTCTCCCACTTAGAAGTCATGGAGGGGTCTGAAATTTTCATCTTAGGTGCATGTCCACTGTGAGAGACATAATCTTAAAAAAATAAAAAATAAAAAAAAAATCCAGATATCACAATGTATGATTTTTTTTTATTTATTTATTTGTATGATACTGCTGCAAATAAGTATTTGAACACCTGTGAAAATCAATGTTAATGTTTTGGTACAGTAGCCTTTGTTTGCAATTACAGCGGTCAAATGTTTCAATGTTGCACACACTGCAGCAGGGATTTTGGTCCACTCCTCCATACAGATCTTCTCCAAATCTTTCAGGTTTGGAGTTTCAGCTCCCTCCAAATATTTTCTATTGAGTTCAGGTCTGGAGACTGGCCAGGCCACTCCAGGACCTTGAAATGCTTCTTACGGAGTCCCCCCTTAGTTGCCCTGGCTGTGTGTTTGGGGTCATTGTCATGCTGGAAAACCCAGCCATGACCCATCTTCAATGCTCTTACTGAGGGAAGGAGGTTGTTTGCCAAAATCCCGCAATACATGACCCCATCCATCCTCCCTTCAATACGGTGCAGTCGTCCTGTCCCCTTTGCAGAAGAGCACCCCCAGAGTATGATGTTTCCACCCCCATGCTTCATGGTTGGGATGGTTTTCTTGGGGTTGTTCTCATCCTCTAAACATAGTAAGTGGAGTTGATTCCAAAAAGCTCTATTCTGGTCTCATCTGACCACATGACCTTCTCCCATGCCTCCTCTGGATCATCCAGATGGTCAATGGTGAACTTCAAACGGGCCTGGACATGTGCTGGCTTGAGCAGGGACCTTGCTGCCCTGAAAGATTTTAAATCTTGACAGCATCATGTGTTACTAACGTAATCTTTGTGACTGTGGTCCCAGCTCTCTTCAGATCATTGACCAGGTCCTCGACCAGGTCCTCCTGTGTAGTTTTGAGCTTTCTCAGAATCATCCTTACCCCACAAAGTCTGATCTTGCATGGAATCCCAGACCGAGGGAGATTGACAGTCATCTTGTGTTTCTTCCACTTTCTAATAAATAATCATAACAGTTGTTGTCTTCTACCAAGCTGCTTGCCTGTTGTCCTGTAGTCCATCCCAGCCTTGTGCAGGTCTACAGTTTTGTCCCTGGTGTCCTTAGACAGCTCTTTGGTCTTGGCTATGGTGGACAGGTTGGAGTGTGATTGATTGAATGTGTGAACAGGTGTCTTTTATACAGGTAACAAGTTCAAACAGGTGCAGTTAATACAGATAAAGAGTGCAGAATAATTGGATTCATCTCAAATGTACTTTCTGTCAAATTGTAGCTGAAGTTTCAGGTCTTTTTAAGAAAATCCTCCTCTACAGCACTTCATCAGGAAGCTGGATTTTACATTTTTTATTAATTTATATCAAAATGTAGAGATTTGCTTTCAGTTATTTCAGCTATTTGAAATCGAATAAACAAATGAAAATGTGTGAAATACCAAGTGTTCTTTTGAGGGCAATGGAGAAACACTGAGGAGCAGCTTCTTACATCTCATATATACGTAGTGCAGCAGATAAGACAACATTTAGAGTGGAATCCTGCAAATTGTGATACAAACATCAGATTTGGCACAAATAATCCATAGACATTAACTCTTTAAAAAAACTGATTGGCCAATTGAATTTTCAATAGTCAGCCAGGTAGGGGTCAACTGAAGAATTACACAGGGGTCAAAATTAAAAGATGCTCCAATCATATAGAAAACTACACCATAGTATTTGCCTGATCATAAAGATTCCAAAAAGGTATAGTTTGGACTATCTGTGACTGAATGTTATGAGCAGCAAGAATGGTGACAAAGGTCAGTTTCAGTTTGTACAGGGGTCAAAAATTAAATTTGCTCCAGTTTTGGTAAAAAATGATGCAAATTATTGGTTGAGTTATTCGGGTTTTAAAAAGTAACAGTTTGCATCATGTGTCATGATTAGTTCATGTTACAGGGTAACATACGTCACATGTCATAGAATCCAATGGACACTGACCTTGTTTGACCTTTACTTTGGAGACCAACCATTCAGCACTGTCAGAACTATTCCATTTATTAATCCTATTAACTCAACCAATAATTTGCATCACTTTTTACCAAAATCAGAGCAACTATTTACCTTTTGACCCCTGTACAAACTGAAATTGACCTTTGTCACCATTCTTGCTGTTTTTACTCCAAAACTCCATAAAATTCAGTCACAGATAGTCCAAACCATACCTTTTTGGAATCTTTATAATCAGACAGGTAACGTGATGTAGTTTTTAATTTGATTGGAGCATTTTTAAATTTTGACCTCTGTATAATTCTTCAATTGACCCCTACCTGGCTGCCTATTGAAAATTCATGTGGTCAGTCAGTTTTTTAAAAGTGTGACGTCTAAGCTGAATTTGATGCTTGTATCACCATTTGAATGATTGTTTATCTGCTGCACTAATAAGCCAACAGAGCATGAACCAGCTGCTGTCTGTTAGCTTAAACATGTGTATATAAGGCAACCCAAATTAAAGGAGAAATGCTTCTTTTAACAACCTGGACCTCATTTCTGGCATAAAATACGGTCATTTACTTGCCAGTATAAGTTTGGTGTCATTAGAAGTCCATAGTTCAAACAACGTGTTCAGTTCAAATCTGAGGCAAACATTTTCTTCTTCTACTAAGGTGGATTTAGAACTTTTTGTGGTACACAGCACAAACTACTGGACAGGAGGAACCTAGCAGTCAATGTGGCTCACTAATTTCAAAATGCAGCTCTTTCAATCAGATATGCGGTACCGTGACATGTCAATCATCTGTGTCCAATCAGATTTCAGGAGAGGCCAGTGAAACCCCGGCCTCCTCTCTAGCTCCACCCATGCCAGGAAGTGTTCAACATTTGACATTTCCTGTTTCACTGTGACTGAAAATTTGGCACTTCCTGTTTGAGTGTGAGCTTGCCAATGAGTTCCTGCAAGATTCATTCCCGGAAGTGTCAATCCAGGAAGTGTTTGACATTTCCTGTTTCCCTGTGGATTAAGAATTTGGCACTTCCTGTTTGGGCCACAGTGTACCATGAGTGAGCTTCGCGCTGCTTCGCTCATATTATTATTTTTTTAATTGGAGTTGTACCTTCAGAGAAGGCAGTGCAGTGGCACACTTGGTTAATGCTCTTGCCTCTAAATGAGAAGGTCCCCGCTTTGAGGACACCTCTGCCTGTTCTCCTTGTACAGCTAGAGTGGCGTCAGAAAGGCATCTGGCATAAAATTTGTACTAAATCAGCATGTGTATCCATACTGGATCTACTGTGATGCTCCTCAACAAACATAAGTAATAACAAATTTGTACAGTGCCTTTAAACAGACATGCCAAAGAATTTTTGTCAACACAAGCATACAAAATGTATTAAAAATTTGGTTTTAGCTACACTGATGAAAGAAAATCAGCATGTAAAGTTTCACTGTTAATTTAATCCCGAAATTATGGAACTACTAAGTAATAATGAAATAGAAAATTTATAAACTATAGATGACAGGAAAAAAAAGATGGTTTGTGTCTAGATTTAAAATATTGGTGACAGCCACATGGGGCTAAGAGGATAAACTAAACTTCCAGCTAAAGCCTCCATTCCAAGCAAATTCGTCATCCATCTCTCAGCAAACTGACTTTGGACATTTCAGAACTTTGCCTGTTCTTTGTGTGTCTTCACCTGCTGTCACCGTCTTCTTCCCTTCAGAAGAGTCGGACTATAACACAGACTATGATGAGGAGGCGGTGGAGAGCGCGCTGTCTGACCTGGAGCTACACAATCGTGGGGAGCACACTGAAGGGGAGGAGACTGCTGACACGGTGCGAAACTCTGCTCATAAGGGTGGACAGAGCATTTTAGTGTGATGGCATTTCCTTAGCAACGCTCTTTGTAACACTGGCTTCCTGGTTTAAAGTTCATATTAAATTTCTCAGAAAATTTGCCTAATTTTAAAATACATGACTCAGGGGATTAACATAAACCTGCACATTCCCAGTAAAGATAGACCTTACCTGAATGTTACAGCCTTTGTCTTTTGTACTGGCTCAAACTTTCATGTTGTCTTTTCTTGGATGTGTATGAAATTGAGTGCATTTCAACACATTTTTAACCGTTTCTTCTTCACAAAAGTGCTTATTAATCATTGCTACATTTACAGTACAGTCGCGAAGTTGATTGGTTTGAGCCAGAAATAGTGGTTGCTAGAGGAGATCGTGAGACACTGACATCATGACTAAACTGGACTGTGTGTCCACACACAGGTTAAACAAGTCTGTCAGGGAACCTATCAGGATGATTGGGGTGTAATGAGACATGTCCATCATGGTTTAGCATGAATCAGTTTCAAAGTCCTTGTGTGTTCAAAATTCCTCTATATAGGGATTTGAACCAAATACTGAACACACACAAACTGAATATCTCTTGAAAGGTTCAACAACTGGCTTGAGGATCTACAGCTTTCACATGCTGAAAATTCTGCCTGAAGTTCATATATTACATTTTGCAGAGTAACATTAAAAACAAACATCTGAATAACTATCATTTAGCGCCTGACTGATTTTGTTTTTTTTTTTTTTTTTTGGGGGGGGTGCATTGATAACTATATTGGGGAGCATATGATACAAATAGATCTAAATATGTAAAACTATTTACTAACTTTTACAACATATAATGGCACCAAACATATTAGCTGTCTGGTAGCATATTCCGCCATCTTGGATTATTTTGTCCGAGCAACAAACCAGTGTATGTCAAGCTGCCTTCACTCTGGGTTGGCAGTCCCTGTGTCGGCATTCAACATCTACATAAAACAGCCTTGCCATCTATTTTGGCCCTGCCTAGCAGATGGCATACAAACCACTTCTTTCTTATCATGATCATGATTCTTATCATGATGTCACCATGGGGTGATGGCGATCCCAGCCGTGCTTGACAGCATTGTAAACGTTGTTGGATCAACTACTTGATGACACCATTTTCAACAGCCAGTGTGTTTTTCTGCATTGTTTATTCAGTAAAATAAAGCTTTTCATATCCGCCAATATTATCAACCGATATGTCTGTTCATTTCTACCATAATTCAGTGTCAGTGCAGCAGGCCTCGTCTTTTTTATTTCACACTGTACATGCACAATATTCCAATTTTCAGTAAAGATGGTATTTTATTAATGTTCTTAATTATTATTAACACTTATTATAAAGTATAAATACAAATACAAATGTAATCAGCTTGCTAGAATTTCCTAAAAATTACAAGTGTGTGTGTGTGTGTGGTGTGTGTGTGTGTGTGTGTGTGTGTGTGTGTGTGTGTGTGTGTGTGTGTGTGTGTGTGTGTGTGTGTGTGTGTGTGTGTGTGTGTGTGTGTGTGTGTGTGTGTGTGTGTGTGTGTGTGTGTCAGTCAGTCAGTCAGTCAGGCAAAGAACAGAAGTATTAACGTCTGAAATAACAGCCTTTCGACAGAATCAAATAACATCCAGTTAACCAATTGATCCCATAAAGGAAACAAAACTATTCAATGCAATAGTTGCCACATATCATAAAGAACTGAGAACAGTGTCTTGATTCCTACACTCTCTTTGGTAATCTATTTTAAATTTTTCCAGAGTGGTTTAAACAATTTATACAGCATCAGTTTACAGCTGTGTCAGTAGCTTTGGACAATGATTATATTGTGAATCCCGCTGATTACCTTTGGATACAAAATGACACAACTGAAAATAAATGTTTTGTTGTTTTTAAGCAGGTAGTGTCGTGTGATGCATGGATGAAGATCTGTTCTATACATTGCTTTAAAAATGGTTTTAACCCCTTATTTAGAATTTGAACTCCTTAACTTTGCATTAATGTATACTCTTGCTCAGGATGAGGAGCTGGAAGGGAGAGATGGGCGCCATTTTCCTCCCCTCACAAGCAGTTATCCTCAGTCCCAGGACATCCCCGACAGCCTGCCGGACTCTACGTCTCCTTCAAGTCGGAAGCAGGAAGTCCTTTGAAACACAGTGCACTAAGTGACATCCAGCCTCGTGAACTAGGAACAAGTCATAAAAAATTTAACCTGCCCCGTCTTTGTCAAAGTTCACCTTCCAGAATGTTTCTCTAGTCTCAGCTAGTGTACCTGTACTCTATTTTACTGTTATCTAATCCTGATTGGTCCCTTTGAGCTGGCATCATTAGTTGTGTGGATGACATCAGTAGTCCCTCAAACAACTGACTACTATAAAAAGAGTCATCAGGAGATGACATGTCCCCACAAATCTCTAATTGACTGGTATCATAGGATCGCCCAAGTACAGCCTTATGCTAAATATGAATGCAACTGGTCAACTGGTTATTGAGATATCATGCTAACAAACGCACAGACAGACATGCAGATTGCTATCAGCCCCCATATTTCATACCGGGAGATAAAAACTTTTTAAAAAGCAGTGACACTTCTGATAATTTTCTCATATTGAGAGTAAAAACTTTCTGTTTACACTTTTGGTAATCCTGGTTCTTTGGACTCGTGCTGCATGCTGTGGCTCCTCCAGTGACATCTAATAAACTGGACAACTTCAGCTGCATTTAAGGTACAATAAATGGTATTTTATACATTAATACAGCAGCCAACAAGTATTTTCTATATCAACATTTAGTGGAGTTAAGTCGTCCTGCTCAGAAAACGAATCAACACTCCCTCTGTGTGTGTTGTAAGCTGAGCTTTTCTGTTCCTCGTTTTCAGTGTGGCACCAGCACGCGAGTTCCCACCCTGTAACACTGTTGCCCCTCTCTGTTTATTTTAAATAATTAATTAAATAACAGTTCTGACTGCCCATATAGCACTGTGGTCAGACTAGAAACAATGAAGGTCTGGCCTGTTCCCGAGGTGCTAAAGGACTCGGGAACAGGCCTCCCTGCATCATTGTTCTCGATGCGGGGAGGAGTGGCTCAACGCAAAGCTGGTGTTTTCCTCTGACATGCTGGCGCTAGTGCGATATCTCACGGCACCAAATTGTTTATAGTATGTTTATGTAAAACATTGTTAGCGTTGCCATCCGCTGTACTCTGAACTCCAGGTGTGTGACGTGCAAACATCAGTAATTCAAACTTGAATTCCAAAAACGTACCTGGCAAAAGCTGCAGGAATCACACACAGTGAATAGTAATGGACTGACTTAACATTTTCTCAATAAATCCTTGCTTTAATCAATTTGCAGCTTTTGTGTTGACAGGTTTTCAGTTTACACTTTAAATACGATTTGTTGTAACAGACATGCACATGATGGCAAATCAGAGAGAACGTAGTAATTTACTTCGCTGTGTGGCTGAAGAAGTGTAGATCTGTTATTTTTAATAATTATCTACTCTGAAGATTTTTAGAATTGGAGTTTGTACGAGGTTCTCCTCTGCCAGCACCTTCAGCAATAGTGAATGTCATACGTGCACAGCTTTACTGTGTGATAAAGGTCCATCTACTCAACAAATCTGCATAGCAGAAAAAAAAGTTTATTCAAGTTAATTCAAAAAATGTTTTGAAGTATGAAGTTGATATCTTGCAGTGGGCGTCTGTCTCAGCAGAGACACAGAGACCAATTTTAGAAAACTCAGTGGGGTGGGGGACTTCCTGAGCTCAGAGTACAGAGGATCTCAGAATAAGAACCATGGATTTACAGAAACCAGTGAAATATGGTATCTTCTATTTCCATTAAATAATGAATACATGAATCAGTGATAATGATGCAATCACTGCACATCACTGATTGAGGTCATTTTGGGTTCGGGGTTGCTGTGTGCCAGAGGACATTTCTAAACTCCTGAAATGAGATGAGCCTGAATGTAAGACGTAATGTTTAAAAAAAAAAAAAGAGATACTGATGGAGAACTCTAAACATTTTTGTTGCCACTGTTGTCGCACCCAGGGTGCCTCTTCATGGGACCATTTTGGAAGATGTAGTATTCGCTGTGTCAATCAAAAGAACCTGTACTCACTTCTCTCCTTAACTCTTGTTTGTAATTCCTTTCTAACAGCAAACTGACATTTACTGTTTATTTTGTAACTGTGTCCTGCCAATAACGGAAATGGTGTTCTAATATACTGCACTCATCTTAATATTTAATATTTTTGTGATGATTGTAGCCAAAGCTCTAGATTTCACCATAATCCCTCAACAGATGCACAATAATTCCACAAATACACTGATAATACACAGTTAAATGGAATCCACAGCTGTGATTAACAATCCTCCGTCTGACACTGTTCTTCTATACAGTTACATCCTGCATATATCAATGCAATTATTTACTTGTTTTCGCCGCACTTTATATGCACCCAGTGAGCCTCAGCGTGTGAAGCTGTGATTGTGCTTAAACGATGCTTGCAGCCTCACATGTGCAGACGGTGCCATGACAAATCACGGTGATGTTAGCATTTGCACCGTTAGCATTGTATTTTATTTTTGAATGTTATTTGAATCATTGGATTGAGCCCAATGAGGTGAATGTCAGGCTGCTTTATTTTAGGGGATGTGGTAGTTTGGATTTTCCATCTTTTTTGGGGGGCGGGGATGGATAGATGGTGACATTAACTTATTGTAACGATGCCTTAGTTGTGCCCTCATTTGTGTGCATTTTGATGATTAGGCCAGTGTAACACCTGTATTTGTTATTTGATGAATAATGTTTTTGATAAATCAATCGTTACTAATAAATCACTGTCTCATTTTTGCTGTCCTTTTTTGGCTACAAGATTGTCGTCTGCGTGATGGCAGCATTACTCAGACAATTGAACATTTTTATCCAACTCTAAGGTGTGGAGCATATTAAATTTTAGCCATGACATCAATGGAGTTCCAGGAGATAATTTTGTGCTGATGGTGGGAATGTGTCTCATTGTGGAGCCCACTCCAGCTTTTGGGACCATCCTGCCGCCCCTGAATTGTAACAAATAGTCAAGTTCTTACATTATTCTGTGTCTTTATGGACCAAGATACAGATGGAAGAATGGACTGAACCTTTTTCACAGGAACTTCAACAAGACTGACTATTAATGTGATATGTAGTTATAACTATGCCAAATTATTTACAGTAGTGTTCAGAATAATGGTAGTGCTATGTGACTAAAAAGATTAATCCAGGTTTTGAGTATATTTCTTATTGTTACATGGGAAACAAGGTACCAGTAGATTCTCACAAATCCAACAAGACCAAGCATTCATGATATGTACACTCTTAAGGCTATGAAATTGGGCTATTAGTAAAAAAAAAGAAAAAGGGGTGTTCACAATAATGGTAGTGTGGCATTCAGGCAGTGAGTTTGTCAATTTTGTGGAACAAACGTGTGAATCAGGTGTCCCCTATTTAAGGATGAAGCCAGCACCTGTTGAACATGCTTTTCTCTTTGAAAGCCTGAGGAAAATGGGACGTTCAAGACATTGTTCAGAAGAACAGCGTAGTTTGATTAAAAAGTTGATTGGAGAGCGGAAAACTTATACGCAGGTGCAAAAAATTATAGGCTGTTCATCTACAATGATGTCCAATGCTTTAAAATGGACAAAAAAAAACAGAGACGCATGGAAGAAAACAGAAAACAACCATCAAAATGGATAGAAGAATAACCAGAATGGCAAAGGCTCACCCATTGATCAGCTCCAGGATGATCAAAGACAGTCTGGAGTTACCTGTAAGTGCTGTGACAGTTAGAAGATGCCTGTGTGAAGCTAATTTATTTGCAAGAATACCCCGCAAAGTCCCTCTGTTAAATAAAAGACGTGAGAAGAGGTTACAATTTGCCAAAGAACACATCAACTGGCCTAAAGAGAAATGGAGGAATATTTTGTGGACTGATGAGTGTAAAATTGTTCTTTTTGGGTCCAAGGGCCGCAGACAGTTTGTGAGACGACCCCCAAACTCTGAATTCAAGCCACAGTTCACACTGAAGACAGTGAAGCATGGTGGTGTAAGCATCATGATATGGGCATGTTTCTCCTACTATGGTGTTGGGCCTATATATCGCATACCAGGTATCATGGATCAGTTTGGATATGTCAAAACACTTGAAGAGGTCATGTTGCCTTATGCTGAAGAGGACATGCCCTTGAAATGGGTGTTTCAACAAGACAATGACCCCAAGCACACTAGTAAATGAGCAAAATCTTGGTTCCAAACCAACAAAATTAATGCCTCGCAGATGTGAAGAAATCATGAAAAACTGGTTATACAACTAAATACTAGTTTAGTGATTCACAGGATTGCTAAAAAATCAGTTTGAACATAATAGTTTTGAGTTTGTAGCGTCAGCAGCAGATGATACTATTATTGGGAACACCCCCTTTTCTACTTTTTTTTTTTTGTACTAATAGCCCAATTTCATAGCCTTAAGAGTGTGCATATCATGAATGTTTGGTCTTGTTGGATTTGTGAGAATCTACTGAATCTACTGGTACCTTGTTTCCCATGTAACAATAAGAAATATACTCAAAACCTGGATTAATCTTTTAGTCACATAGCACTACTATTATTCTGAACACTACTGTACCTTATTTTGATCCAGGGTACATTAACTGTCAGTTAATGCGCTAATAAGCTTTAACTGACAGTTAAGCATTAAGTATTTAGTAATCATTGCCTCCCGAGCCCGTCCTCCCAGTTGTCATCGTGCCCACCAGAATGTTATGCTGCATTCTTGCCTCAGCTCAGCTGACTGAAGCAATAATGCAGCAATTAAAAGTGCTTGATAAAAGCAACAGGTTGGTCATCATTGGCAGTGTCTCAAGGTTCTTGAGATGGAGCAATATCTCCACCTGCTGGACAGTTACCATTAATGCAGGTACAATCGAGTTTTTCCAAGGGTTCCAGTAACTTTATACCTTGGTGGCCTTGTGATAGACTGGCAGCCTGTCCAAGGTGATAGGTTACAGTTCTCTGTGGCTGGAATAACGGGTGAAGAAAATTAATGAATAATATCCTGGTTAACAAGAACACCATTAATAAATGATTTAAAAAAATGCAGTTAACACTATTTCATGTTTATTAATTAACTAATGTTAATCTTATCATAAAGTGTAACTACACTAATGGAAATCAAGTGGTTGAGTTGCTGAGAATTAATACAGCAGTTACAGTTATTTCAACATGTACAACTGACTCAAAGATACAGATTAAGTCGTTAATTAAATCGCAATAGTCATAACTTTTACAATTTTTATGACAGTGATGGTTTGCAACAAAAGTAACACATTGTAGCTCAGATTAAAATATTATATGAGAAACTGATTAGACATTGGTTAACTTTGAAACAAACCAAAAAAAACAACTTTGTTGGATTTATCCTGATGGATAAATCTGGGATTGTTGAAGGAAATAATCACATTCAAGAGAAGAAATAAGGTGTGTGTGGTTGAAGTTACAGGTAGCTTGAAATGATTAATTTTCAAAGTTATAGGTCTAGTGAATTAATTAAATACAATTAGGTGTCAAAACAAGTAAAACAGGAATTTCCAAGAACAATGTTCAGTTGGAACAAATTGAAACTTTGCCAGAGAGATACTTTTGACAAAAGAGCTGTAGAAATGAGTCTTACATGAGTCTCTTACAAACACTTTGAAAAACACAGATCCTATAACCTGTATTTCCCAAAATACTGCATGAAGTCCACAAAAGCATTTGTTTCTTTACGGTGCACCTGGAAAGTATTCACAGCACTGCACTTTTTCTGCATTTTAAGCCCTATTACAAAATGGATGAAAGATTTTCCCCCCAAAATTGTACACACATGGTACCCCATAATGACAATGTGGAAAAAAAAGTTTGATTTTTGTTTTTTGCACATTTATTTTACACACACACACACACACACACACACATATATATATATATATATATATATATATAAACTAAGAAATTGCATGTACATAAGTATTCACAGCCTTTGCCATGAAGCTTAAAATTGAGCTCAGATCAATCAATCAATCAATCAACTTTATTTATATAGCGCCAATGCATTCTGTTTCCACTTATAATGCTTGAGATGTTTCTACAACTAAATTGGAGTCCACCTGGGCTAAATTCAGTTGACTGGGCATGATTTGAAAATGCACACACCTGTTTACATATAAGGTCCCACAATTGCCAGTGTATGTCAGAGCACAGACCAAGCAAGAAGTCAAAGGAATTGTCTTTAGACCAGGGGTGCCCAAGTTCGGCCCTCGAGATCTACCTTCCTGACACTCTTAGTTGTCTCCCTGCTCCAACACACCTGAATCCAATGAAAGGCTCATTAAAAGCCTGCTAACAAGTCTTTCATTGGATTCAGGTGTGCTGGAACAGGGAGACAACTAAGAGTGTCAGGAAGCTAGATCTCAAGGACCAAACTTGGGCACCCCTGCCTTAGACCTCTGAGATAGGATTGTCTTGAGGCACAAATCTGGGGAAGGGTACAGAAACATTTCTGCTGCTTTGATGGTCCCAATGAGCATGATGGCCTCTATCATCTGTAAATTGAAGAAGTTTGGATCCACTAGGACTCTTGTTAGAGCTGGCCGCCAATCTAAACTGAGCGATGGGGGTAGAAGGGTCTTAGTCAGGGAGGTGAAAAGAACCTGCTCCCACGTTCCTCTGTGGAGAGAGGTGAACCATCCAGAAGGACAACCATCTCTGCAGCAATACACCAATCAGGCCTGTATGGTAGAGTGACCAGACAGAAGCCAGTCCTTAGTAAAAGGCACATGACAGCCCACCTGGAGTTTGCCAAAAGGCACCCGAAGGACTCTTGGCCCTTGAGAAACAAAATTCTCTGGTCTGATGAGACAAAGATTGAACTCTTTGGCATAAATGCCAGGCGTCATGTTTGAAGGAAACCAGGCACCATCCCTACAGTGAAGCATGGTGGTGGCAGCATCATGCAGTGGGGATGTTTTTCAGCAGCAGGAACTGTGAGACTAGTCAGGATTAGGGATGGGTATCGAGAACCGGTTCCTTTCGGGTATCGTTAAGAAATGATTCGATCCACCGACATCTTTGTGCTTAACAATTCTGTTATCGGTCCTTCAGAGTGGCTGTTGTTTTGGGGGGTGTTTGTCAGGAAAATGATCATTTCTCTACATTGATTACGGACCCTGCAGCAGGTCCGTAATCAACTTTTCTGCAGCGCGGCTTTGCTTTGAACCTTAAACCAATCGAAGCAGTGGTTCGCAGATTGAAGCAATGCTTCGATCTATTGCTTAGTTTATTCTTTCTTTCTTTCGCTTAATTTCCCCCCGCTAAAACCCTAAAGAGCATACGTCTGTGAGTATTATTTACCTTTTATATGTTAAACCGACCTGTTATGGTCTTCTGAAACAGTTGATAAATGTATTTTATAACTTAAAAACGGGAGCGATGCTAACGCGTTAGCATGTCTATGGCATTTTAAATGTTAAAAGTTAGCATTAAGCAGTTGCAGCCGTCATCACGTTCGGGTGCATTTGTTTTCAAATTGTAATATTTCTTAAATTTATTTTTGTTTATATATTAATAATCTAATGATTATTATATACAATATATACTTATTATATACAATTTTAGAGAAAGAGACAAAAAGCACCTGAATAGAAACACAACAGAAAATATAAAAGCAACTAACAATGAACATACATACAGAAATAAATACATACATACAGAAATAAATAAGTGTTTCCTGTGAACACCTAGTGACCTCCATTTCATCCCTGTCTTATTTAAGTTTGACAGTTTGTTTCGGTCAAACCATATTTTCAATGTGTTAATTTCTTCAGTGATTTCCTCCAGAACTATCTGCCAAGCTAGAAAACTGCGGCAACCTAGTAAGAGCAGAATACTACTGGAATGAATTTGAATAAGGAAAGTTGTTTTTTTTTTTTTTTTCTCACTAAATGGATGCTGCACTCACTCCAGTTTGTTGTCTGAAATAGTCCCAGATTGCATTTCAGAGCTTCTAGAATTCAAACATTTTTGTGCAGGTGGTGTTGGGGGGTAATTTTGGGGTTTCAGCTTTTTTTGTTTTTCACCACTTTCATCCCTGAATATGTCAATCGTGAGTCACTTTTGTGCGGATTAAAGTTACTAACTGGGACTCCTTTCTTGTTGCGAGAAAGAAACGAGAATCGTCCTCCGTTCTGTTCACACAGCTCCAAACGCTGTGCGGCTCTCTGATGCGTCAGGTTAGAACGATAGAATCCAGTCTGAATTAATAACTTCAAAGCGAAACACCGTTTTGGTTATTTTTATTTATGTCCAGAGATCAAGGATACAGTGACCAGTTTCATATTTATTTACTTTAAGACTCAATGAAATACATAGAAAACCTGTAAAGCCTACTTTTAGTACAAAATTCACGAGGTATCGATAAGGGAATCGATAAGGAATCGGATCGATAAGCAGAATTGATAATGGCATCGATATCGATAAAATCTTATCAATACCCATCCCTAATCCTGAATAATATTCATGGCCAGAGATCTTTAATCAGAAAAAAAGATGAGTGATCAGGATCAAAGATCAGCAGTCAGGTGTAATAAAGTTTAAAAGTGAGTAATCATGAATAATATTCAGGACCAAATGTCATTAATCAGAATCAAGTAATCACAAAGTTTCAGGACCAGAAGTCTTTTATCAGGCTCCAAGATAAGTGAGCAGAATCAAATATTAGGATCAAAGGTAATCAATCATAATCAAAGATCTGTGATCAAGTTAAGGGATGAACTAGGGAACTAAGTTTGGATCCCAACGTCTTTTAATCAATCCATCAATTTTATTTGAAAGGGACCACATGCAATTAAAACATAAATGAAACCATTTGATGTATTGCACCAGAGTTAGCCTTAAGCTAATTTGCATCTGCAGTCCTCAAATACAAATAAATGTAACAAATGTTTAATCACAATTAACGATGGGTTCAAAGATGAGTGATTAGAATCAAAGTCCAGAATCAAAGATGAGTTCTCAGACTAAAAGATGAAGATCAAATGTCATCAATCACAAAGATCTGTGATTAGGATCAGAGGGAGACAATCAGAAACTAAGATGAGTGTTGAGGATCAAAAGCGAAGTTTGCGATTTGAGGAATCTGTTGGGAAGGTGTCGTAACACGGACCCGCAACAGGGGGCGCAAATGAACGGACAATGGATAAGACAAAAAGTAACAATTTAATGTTGTGAAACGCACAACTGGATACAGACAAAAATATATAATGCCAATTAAACACAAGGTGACGTGCGGGCAGGCTCGAAGATAGGAGACCTCTGGCGATCGAAGAGCCGGGACCCACACAGCTTTCACCACCAACGGCCTGAAGAACACCGGAGCCGCCAAGTCCTGAGTCCCCAGGTGGTCACCGTCTTCTGTTGCAGACCCTGGTACTGCTGGCAGAAGATGAAAACAGTTAATGGTGAGTGTGTATCCACACACCCAGTAATCCTTCACCCACAGGTCTTCAGGGAGGGAAAACCTCCACATCCGATACAGAATCACCTGTGCAGCTCCTGACAGTTGCTCCTTGGATGGAATGAGAGGCGAAGACGTCGCAGACTCTCACTGCACGCCAATCCAATTATTACAGACTTCAGGAATACGGCTGCACACAGAACAATAATTAGTCTCAGAAAGTATGAATTGCAGAGAATTACCTTAACGGTAGCTGATTTCTCGGCGAGGAGGTGGAGTAATAATCCGGCTTTTGTAGGGAAGGTGGTGATTGGTGACAGCTGGTGTAAATGAGTGACAGCTGTCACTCTCTGTCTCGGCGCCCTCTCATGCTTGAAGCCCGCACTCCAAGCAGGGCGCCGACTGGTGGTGGTGGGCCAGCAGTACCTCCTCTTCAGCGGCCCACACAACAGAATCAAGGAATTAAAGAGTTAAAAGCAAAATGTCAGACACAGGACTGTTGCACTGTTGCACGACTGTTGTTGATAGATGTATGCATGCTGAGTGCAATAATTATTATTATTATTTCATAACTGGCTCCTCAAATCCTGGAGTAAAACGCGATCGTCACCAACACTGGCAAATATTTTCCATTCATTTTTTTTCTTTTTCTTTTTTTTTTGCAAAATTGTCTAATTTCCTGTCAGCCTACATTCATTCCTCACACTTTTGTCTTCTCATTTTTTGTTCAGTGTGACATATCGATCGACATCGGTGCTATTTTTCCTCTTCTTTGCCATCTTCCGTCAGTCCTCCTGTGACCTAAATTCCCTGCTGTACACTCATTAATTAGCTGGTGTAACAGTGTGCCCTCAGGGGAGGGCATAACATTAAAAAAGCACATTAGTGGACCCATCAATAAACTAGATTAATCATTTGTGGCTGTGAACCATTGCGGAGTGTAATTAACTGTTGTACAGGTGTTTTTTCGTGTGGGGATGATGTGTGTTCTGAGGTTAAACCGGTTTTGGTTCAGTTTTGTAATCAAGAACAGTTTGACACTCGGCTGTCCCTGGAGGTTTGTATAGCATCAGATGTGTAAGATTAAAGACACTAAGTGGAAAATTGACCTGACGGGGATTCAAACCCGACCCTTTGATCCAAATATAGCCAATAATTAGCATTTTGGCAAGTTTAACATCAACACATAAAACCATAATGACTGCTGCAAAACCTGCATACTAACCTACTGTTGGGTTTGCACCCCGTTTTTAAAGAAATGAGAGGCACAAACACTGAAAAGAAACCAGTCAGAGAGAGACAAATATATATATATTTTTTGCTCTGCGCAGAGGAGGAGAACAATGAAGCAGCTTGTAAGTGCTCAGCTACAAAGCTCTCCTAAAATCCCCTCCTCTGGCCCAGCCTTTTATTTAGTTCATCAACATGAGAAAAAACAAACAAGGACAGTCGGGAGAGGTTACACATGAGTCATGTCTGCAAGAGGGTGATAGCAAAGATAGGTAACGGCTGAAACCTTCCATTCCTGCAACATGAGCCTTGTGGCTCGTCAAAGCAGGATAAGGCAAAATGAAAAATAGTTTGCTCAATCATGAAGAATGCAGACAACAAGTCTTTCTTTCTAAAACCTCCTCTTCTCACAAAGAGGAAAATAATAAGCATAAACTATAAGAAAATAAATAATAATAATATAAGCATAAACTAAAGAAAATAAATGATAATAAGAGCATGAACTATATAAAATCCTTGACATAATCCTCCCTGTTTATCGTTTATGTACATAAGTCATGTCCAAAACACACTTCAATAGAAAATTTGTCCACTTTAACCACTTGTCTTATTACATTTTCAGCTAAAGCTTCATAGGCTAAGAGTGTGTTAACTCATCACGTCAACAGTTCAAGCTTGAACTGGAGTTGTGAGCTTTTCAATATCATCATAATTCTCAACACAGTCATTATAGTTTTCTCCACTAAGGTCTAACTGTTTCAATGTTTGATATTTTGGCATAGTTTTTTGGAAAGCCAGATTACACTGTACAAATGTATTTGACACCATTTTGCCAACCATTGTTTTGATACAAGGGATCACACAACACATGCAAAGTCCAATCAGAATTAGGACTATAATAACTGGTGTCACCATTTTCAATAGTAACTGCCACCATGGTCCTGAAGTCAACCAGGACCAGGTGGTTCACGGCTAGGGTGTCTTTATGCATTGCGTCACAAAGTTTATTCAGCTCTTCCAATGCGTCCTGCACATCCACTGAATGAATGGAGTCTGGGATGAAAGTACAGCATGTTGTGTTCAGCAGAACACAAACTCCTCCCTGTGAACCAGTAAGCAAGTCTAAAACTATGCGATTTTGCATCACCATGGTACGTAAAGCATCTATTTCAGTATTTTGAGCTGCTACTATTTTCTCAGTTACATTCATGAACAGACCCAATCGATAATTCAGAGTTTCAATCATTAATGAATTTTTTACCACTCCTATCCAGGGGAACAATGAATGTGCTATTTTATCTCCTACAGACCACAATTTTTGGTCCTTTGGTACGTCCGAGCCCCACATGTGATCATGTGGTAACACATCTGGGTATATCGATCTCCTCCGTCTGGTGCTGCCATTCTTCTCTGTGGAGGTCCTTGGCACTACCACATATGAATGGCCAGTCAGCTGGGTAGGTGAACACACACCACCCCAATTTGGTGGGAGACTCGTGTACAGTCTGGAACCACAATAGATGTCATCATACACCGGAGTACCATTTACAGGTGGTAGCAAAAACTTACTAACATAAGCACATGATTCATCCGTTCCCCATGGACAGGAGCCTGTATAATTACATCCCCGTCCAATGTGATGAAGATAAGTACCATCCACATAATATGTTTTGGTTAGGCTTAAATTATTTGATAAAACATACGTTTGGGTACACAGACGTTTCTTAATTTTACCTACAGTTTTATTCCCTGTCCCGTAAAAGCAAATCGGGAATGGCCGTTGTGATGACAATTTAACATGTGATGATATTTTTGCATTTCCCTTCAGTCTAGTCAATGGAGCAGCACTTGGGCACGCTTGTACATCTTCTGTTGAAGTCCCTATCATAAAAGTGGTTGCACTGAGACAAGTGGTATTACATCTTATCAGATTTGCTGAGAACTGTTGCCTCCTAAATACAGTTTGATTATGCATCCGTATGATAAGACATTCTGTCACCCTAGCAGGGTACGGTTTAGCCGTCAGAGCTGGGTGTGTTGAGGATATAGGCATTTGCGAACAAACATAACAATTAGTAACGTAATTCCATAGCCAATAAATGAACATATCTGTACCACAAATTAGTATGGTATATATGAGGGTGTCCATCTGTCTCATTCACATTATGAATAAACCTCTTCTGACGTTGCTTGCGTTGTTCTCTGGCTCGGTCCACAGTGAGCTGCAATTCTTGGGTCAACCACCAGGCCAGGAATCCGAGGAGCACGAAACACACTAAGATCACAACGCAACCGGCTGCCCTACCAACAGTCCGGCAGCGGCGGCGCTGAGCACGCCGCTCCGGGGTCTGCTGTAGTTCAGTCATGATTGCTAGGATACAGTGTTGTTAACCAACTTCACCTAATAGTGCAAGGATCTCCCTGCTTCACTGGCATTGAGACAATCTATTGCTAATTAAATAGACTCCCTTTGTAGCCAGACTTCCCCTTACACTGTGGAGGCAGCCAACACACGCTGTATCTTACAGTGACTTAGATGTATCCACGTTGATCTCTCCGCTATCTTTACTGCAGTTGGTGTTGTTAACAGCACTTGGTATGGACCACCCCCCCCACGAGGACTGGACCAGTTCTTCCTCTTAATCACTCTGATGAACACCCAGTCTCCTGGCTGGACTACTGGAAGGCCGTCCTGTGGAAGATCAAAATTATTCGGCAGTAAATGTGTTTGAGTTATCTCTTTCTGTGTTAATGTCTTTTTCATAAAATCTGCTAATGTTTGTTCCTCATCTGCTGTTTTAGTATCCATGTCGAAAATTGGTAGACGATATGGTCGTCCATAAAGTATCTCAAATGGTGTTAAACCTGATGGTGTTGGTGTTATTCTCATATACAATTTTACTAGGTCCAAACATTCAATCCAGGTTCGTTTTGTCTCTTCCATACATTTCCTTAGTCTTGTTTTTATTGTGCCATTTGTCCTTTCCACTAATCCTGCACTTTGTGGGTGGTAAGCACAATGATGTTTTAACTTAATTTTCATGTGTTCTGCTACTCTTTGTACAACTTAATTTACAAAATGTGTTCCATTATCACTGTACAATGTCTCTGGTATTCCATAATACAGAATAATTGTCTTACACAGTGCTTTTGCTACTGTTAAAGCATCTGCTATTTGTGATGGAACAATTTCTACCCATTTTGAAAAGGCATCAATTAATACTAGACAGTATTGATAAGGTCCACATCGATTTAGTTCAATAAAGTCCATATGAACAATTTGAAAAGGATACTGTGGTTTTGGGAATTGCCCTCTCCGGGGTCTTATATTTCCCTGTGGGTTGTGTTTCAATCAGGTAACAGGCTTTACAAAATTTTTTTGAGTATAAATTAAATCCATAGGTAGTAAAATATTGGTCTACCATATATACCATCCCCCCTGTTGACACATGCGTTAACCCATGCATCTCAATTGCGGCTGCTTTGAATAAGCTTTTGGGTAGGACGGGTTTGTTATGTACACAATAAAGTCCTTTGGGGTTTGCGGTTGCCCCATTTTTCAACCACAAATGTCGTTCCTGCGCTGGTGCCTGTTTTTGCATATCCAATAAAAGGTCAGAATCTATTAATGGTTCATTGTCTGTCTCAGCTGTGTAAATAGAAGAAGTGCCATATCGACCAGCTGCTGCTTCTTTCGCTATTTTGTCTGCCAGGCAGTTTTCCTCTGGAGACAAAATCTGTACCTCTGGTGTGGGCTGCGCATTTACATAATGCCAGGTGTGATGGTAATGTCACTGCTTCTAGCAAATTTGTGAGTAAGCCTGCATGTGTCACTGGTTTCCCTGTAGAGGTTATCATACCTCATTGTTGCCATTGTTTTGCAAAGAGGCAAATTGTTGAAAATGCATATTGACTATCTGTATAGACTGTCAGTTTCTGTCCTTTAGCCAAGATACAAGCTCTGGTTAATGCAATGAGTTCTGCAGCTTGGGCTGATTTAAAATGATCAATCTGTTTTGCTTCAATAACAGTATTTGGTAATTGAACAGCATAGCCTGTTAATGTCTGTCCTTTCTAATCTTTGAAACATGAGCCATCCACAAAGTAATGTAGTCCATCTGTAAATGGTTCGTCTGTTAAGTCTGGTCGAGGTAATTGTTGTTTCTGTGTGTCTGCCAAACAATCATGTGGTTCACCGTCTGTCTCAGTAGGTAGGAGCGTGGCGGGATTCAAGGTGTTGCATCTTTCAATGGTAATCTGTGGCTGAGACAATAGCATTACTATATATGCTATCTGTCTAGCAGGCGATAAGAATGTATCCAAACGTTTGGAATAATAGCCAACTGGTTTATTTTTATTACCATGTTGTTGTAGCAAGACTGCACACATGAATCCCTGTTTTGTGTCCACCATGAGAGTGAATGGCTTGGCATAATTGGGCAGAGATAATACTGTGTAACTCACAAGTTCTTGTTTAAGAGCTGTAAACTGTTCTTCAGCTTCTTCATTCCACTGTATTTTGTCAGTAATATCCATTGGTATAGAGTGTATTAAATCCTGCAATTTCTGCACCTTCTCTGCATAACATGGAATCCAGGCTCTGCAATAATTACAGATACCTAAGAAAGTCATCATTTCCTTTTTTGTTGACGGTTTAGGCGCTTTGAGAATAGCGTGCTTTCGATCGTCTTTTATTCGTTTCCCCTCAGCTGATAGGACATGGCCTAAATAAGTCACTTGTGGTTGCACAAACTGCAACTTTTGCTTTTTAATTTTACTTCCTGTTTCTGCCAAATGTTGCAAAAGCATCATAGTACATTTTGTACAGCTGTCTTTTGTCTTTCCTGCCACCAAAATGTCATCTACATACACCAAGATTTGTGAATCTTCTGGTGGAGTAAATGAAGATAAGCAACAATTTATTGCTTGTGTAAAAATGGTCGGACTGTCAGCAAAACCTTGAGGGAGTCTTGTATATGTATATCTTTTCCCTTTGAATGTAAAAGCAAACCAAAATTGAGAGTCTGGATGAACAGGTACTGAGAAAAATGCATTACTGATGTCTATGACAGAGAAATACATATTTCCAGGACTTAATCTATCATCCGAGTCAGTGGTCACATTGTGCTTTCTGATCCATGCACTAATTTCTGGCTTCAAACCATTCAGGAGGGCTTGTTTCAGCTGATTTTGATATGCTCCCGCTTGATCATCACTATGCGGTATACCGCTGTTTGCACGGAAAACTGTCCCTAAACGCTGATTATAATCATCCTCATCTGCCTTTTGTTTACACGCATTTATTTTACCATAGTCCGCTTTCTGTTTAAATTTGTTTTTAACTCTGGTCATTAGATCGGTTATTTGAGCCTGTAACGCCGCTGCCGGATCTTCCTCATTCCCGTATGGCAGGACCGTGCCGTCTGCAGCACGTCCTGTAAATGTTCCTCTCACGTGGACCCAGTTTCGTCCCAGAGCCAATTGTACGGCCTGTCCTACTTCACAGCCATTCAACCTATACGCTTTTATAATATCTTCTATTCCTTTTACCCATCCTTCCACATCAGCTTGTGGGTCTGGCAGGCCAGACACGGCCTTTGCTGCCTCTTCTGGTGTCCATGGACGGAAGACATGAAAGAATGGCGGCTGTCCTTGAGCTATATTTGGGTTTGGGACCTGGATCATTGGAGCAATAAAACTGTGATCTGGGGATATATTGAAACTGTATTTTAGAGGCGGCTTAATCATAGCCCTGTCTCTCAAAATGTATTTTTCAGGCATTAAAGAATTTGTTGCCGCAGGCAGGGTCAATACAGTTGAAAATTCCACCCTCTGATTATCCAAAAATGGATTTGGATACAGTGAGTTTATTGGGTCATATGACGGACCTTCAGAACTCCCCTGGGGATAATTAGGGTCAAAAATCAGGTCCTTTACCAGTGGTGGAGCCACTGTTGGTGCCGCTTGTCTTATTGCAGCCTGATTTTGTGGCTGCAGGGGTGGATTTACATCACGGCCTCTCACGGCCGTCTCATTATCTTCAGGTTTTACAAACATTACTTTCCTCTCTGACTTTCCTTTCTCGTCTTTTTTCCTCTTTATGGCCTCTACTCTCATCCGTGCTTCACTGAGCCATACTTTTGCACTTTCTCTCTCTCCTTCTTTTCTTACTTTCCTGTTACACTTTTTATTTGCTGCTGCTGCTGTAAGCTTTAACACCAAACCTTCACAATCTGGCATGACCAATTTACCTGAAAAGCCATATTTCTTTTTCCATCTAGTTATGTACTTCAGATTTTCCGGATTGCATTTGTGCATGTATTTTTCGTCGCCCTGAAATAGGGGCTTATTTTCTGTGCATGTGTTTCCCATGTTGGTCACCTATTCCCCTTCACTCTGCAAAGTTCAGGTCAAGCTTCTACCCCGTGGGGCGGACCTTCCTTGGAATCCCCCTCTTTGCAGACTCGTCGGGAATATGTGAGTGTGGTGCGTATGGACTTAAAATGACCTACTTTGCAGACAATGGCTCCACTTTTATCCCCTGATAAAATGGGATATCAAGCTGTCCGTGCTTCAGTCACTCACAGTCTCATTCTTTTATCATTACTAAGGAATACTCAGTCAAACAATACCACACATACAGTCCGACACTGTCACACACACACAAACACACACACACTCCCACAACCGCTCCAACTCTCACACATATACAAAATAAATTACAGATTTCATCAATGATTGCAATTACAGACAAGCCCTCATCTAAAAAAAAAATAAATAAAAAAAAAATAATAATAATAATAAATCATTTTATATCAAGACATAAATAACACAACAAAATCCTTACAACAAAACAACAAAAACAGAATTTTCTCTCATTCATACCACAAACAGTTTCACTTTTGAAATAATCAGTTAATTTGCGTCTCTCTAACTGCTTCTCCTGAAATTTATTCTGACTCCTCCTGTATTTCTCAGCCGGATGGGGACTCTAACCCCTCCGCCACCTGTGCCGGCAGGACCGGAGACTCTAACTCCCTCCCCCGCACTTTATTCTGGATGGGGACTCTAACCCCTCCTCAGCATATTTTCCTCACAGGCAGGCAGTAATTACTTACGTTAATTTGTTGCGCCCCTCATTTGGTTCGGAGGCGTCGTCAATCTACTGCGGCGAGCGGAGGTGGACGTCTATAGTCACCGGCCCGACGGAGAATTCACTCCTCAAGACTTTCCTTCGATCCCTCTAGTGGAATCGGCTGTGCACAGTCTGCGGCGTGTCTCCCTCCGTTCGCTCGAGATCTGTCGACGCCCCACGTTGGGCGCCAAGAAAAAACTGTTGGGTTTGCACCCCGTTTTTAAAGAAATGAAAGGCACAAACACTGAAAAGAAACCAGTCAGAGAGAGACAAATATATATATATTTTTTGCTCTGCGCAGAGGAGGAGAACAATGAAGCAGCTTGTAAGTGCTCAGCTACAAAGCTCTCCTAAAATCCCCTCCTCTGGCCCAGCCTTATATTTAGTTCATCAACATGAGAAAAAACAAACAAGGACAGTCGGGAGAGCTTACACGAGTCATGTCTGCAAGAGGGTGATAGCAAAGATAGGTAACGGCTGAAACCTTCCATTCCTGCAACATGAGCCTTGTGGCTCGTCAAAGCAGGATAAGGCAAAATGAAAAATAGTTTGCTCAATCATGAAGAATGCAGACAACAAGTCTTTCTTTCTAAAACCTCCTCTTCTCACAAAGAGGAAAAATAATAAGCATAAACTATAAGAAAATAAATAATAATAATAATATAAGCATAAACTAAAGAAAATAAATGATAATAAGAGCATGAACTATATAAAATCCTTGACACCTACAGTGGGGAAAATAAGTATTTGACCCCTACAAAGAATGGCGAGGTCTGTAATTTTTATTGTAGGTACACTTCAACTGTGAGAGACAGAATCTTAAAAAAAAAAAAAATCCAGAAAATCACATTGTATGATTTTTAAATAATTAATTTGCATTTTATTGCATAAAATAAGTATTTGACCCCCTACCAACCAGCAAGAATTCTGGCTCACACAGACCTGTTAATTTTTCTTTAAGAAGCCCTCTTATTCTACACTCTTTACCTGTATTAATTGCACCTGTTTGAACTTGTTACCTGTATAAAAAACACCTGTTCACACACTCAATCAATCACACTCCAACCTGTCCACCATAGCCAAGACCAAAGAGCTGTCTAAGGACACCAGGGACAAAATTGTAGACCTGCACAAGGCTGGGATGGACTACAGGACAACAGGCAAGCAGCTTGGTAGAAGACAACAACTGTTATGATCATTAGAAAGTGGAAGAAACACAAGATGACTGTCAATCTCCCTCAGGCTGGGATTCCATGCAAGATCTCACTTTGTGGGGTAAGGATGATTCTGAGAAAGCTCAGAACTACACAGGAGGACCTGGTCAATGACCTGAAGAGAGCTGGGACCACAGTCACAAAGATTACATTAGTAACACATGATGCTGTCATGGTTTAAAATCCTGCAGGGCAGCAAGGTCCCCCAGCTCAAGCCAGCACATGTCCAGGCCCGTTTGAAGTTCACCAGTGACCATCTGGATGATCCAGAGGAGGCATGGGAGAAGGTCATGTGGTCAGATGAGACCAAAATAGAGCTTTTTGGAATCAACTCCACTTACCATGTTTAGAGGATGAGAACAACCCCAAGAAAACCATCCCAACCGTGAAGCATGGGGGTGGAAACATCAATCTCTGGGGGTGCTCTTCTGCAAAGGGGACAGGACGACTGCACCGTATTGAAGGGAGGATAGATGGGGTCATTTATTGTGAGATTTTGGCAAATAACCTCCTTCCCTCTGTAAGAGCATTGAAGATGGGTCATGGCTGGGTCTTCCAGCATGACAATGACCCCAAACACACAGCCAGGGCAACTAAGGAGGGGCTCTGTAAGAATTTCAAGGTCCTGGAGTGGCCTGGCCAGTCTCCAGACCTGAACTCAATAGAAAATCTTTGGAGGGAGATGAAACTCCAAACCTGAAAGATCCATATGGAGGAGTGGACCAAAATCGCTGTTGCAGTGTGTGAAAACTTGGTCAAGAACTACAGGAAATGTCTGACCTGTGTAATGGCAGACAAATGTTTCTGTACCAGTTGTTAAGCTCTGTTTTTCAAGGGGTCAAATACTTATTTTATGCAATAAAATGCAAATTAATTATTTAAAAATCATACAATGTGATTTACTGGATTTTTTTCTTTTAGATTCTGTCTCTCACAGTTGAAGTGTACCTACAATAAAAATCACAGACCTCTCCATTCTTTGTAGGTGGGAAAACCTGCAAAACTGACAGGGGGGGTCAAATACTTATTTTCCCCACTGTACGAGTGCTTCCTGAAAGTATTCACATCCACATTTTATGTTACAGCCTTATTCCTAAATGGAATAAATTCATTTTTTCCCGCAAAGTTCTACTCACAACACCCCATAATGACAACATGAAAAAGGTTGGATTTTTTTTTATTATTATTATTTTTTCAAATTTATTAAAAATAAAAAAAGTAAGAAATCACACTTAAGTATTCACAGCCTTTGCTCAGTACTTTGTTGATGCTTCTTTGGCAGCAATTGCAGCCTCAAGTCTTTTGAATATGATGCTACAAGCGTGGCGCACATGTCTTTGGGCAGTTTTGCCCATTCTTCTTTGCAGCACCTCTCAAGCTCCATCAGGTTGGATGGGGAGAGTCTGTGCACAGCCATTTTCAGATCTCTTCACAGATTTGTTCTGAAGCCACCCCTTTAATATCTTGGCTAAGTGCTTAGGATCATTGTCCTGCTGAAAGATGTTCTAGTCTGAGGTCAAGAGTACTCTGGAGCAGGTTTTCATCCAGGATGTCTCTGTACATTGCTGCATTCATCTTTCCCTCAATCCTGAGTCATTACTACTTTCTGAACTCGATTACACCTGATTACTTTGATCTTGATCACTCATCTTTTTTCTGTTTAAAGACCTTTGGTCCTCAACTCAAACTTTATTTCTAAAGCACATTTAAAACCACAGCACCAAAGTGCTGTACAAAAAAGAAACATCTTGACTGTTATTTGGGATTATTCATCTTTGAACTTTATTAAATGTGATTGCTGATCTTTGATCCTGATTACCCATCTTTTTTCTGATTAAAGATCTCTGTTCCTGAACTTGTCTTAGAACTTTATCACAGATCTTTGATTGTGATTGCTGACATTTGACCTTGCTCATTCACCTGTAAACCTGACTACTGATCTTTAATCCTGAGTTTAGATCCTGATCTCTGACATTTGATTCTGATCACTCATCTCTGATCCTGACTGCTGATCTTTGGTTTTGGTCATTCATCAGCATCCAGTAACAAATCAGACAATTAGGAAGTGAACTCCAGATGCTTGTGAATCTGTGAGAGACTGGAGTGAAATCCAGAATTTAAATGACAACTGGAGTTCTGAAACAGGCATTAACATTAATAGAATGGTGGAATACACAACAGATTATATACATTTTTACATGGATGTTGTTCTGTCTTTTACAACTGCCAGGTGCTTTCCCAGTAATAAACCTTGGGTCACAAGAGACACCAAGCATCTTCTAAATAGGAAGAAGAGGGCATTTAAGGCTGGTGGCAGGGAAAAGCGTAAGGAGATCAGTGGTGGGCACAGCTAACCAAAAAGTTAGCCTTCAATAACCATTAATCAGTTAACTGAAAAGTTATCTTTTATGTCGAGAAACTGATAAACTGCTAAAAAATGTATCTTTATTACAGATAACTGATAACTTTTAGCATTGATTCGGACACGGGCACATCGGATTACACTGTCGGCTTCTGATAAACCAGTTTCACTTTAAGCACTGCAGGGGCTGTTGGGTAAATTCAAGGATCACAAACATACAAGAACGCATGAAAATAAATAAATAAAAAATAAAACCCCAAACACTGTCATCATCTTTCAAAAGCAGTAAAACAGTGTATTAGGCCGGGTTCACACGGCAGGATAATTAGGCCGATATCGGACCCGATCTTCCCCTTCCGACAATCATAAGGACGCCCTGACAATCATGATGATGCTAAAGATAATCTTATCAGATATTCCTGCCGTGTGTGGTGTGTTAAGAGCGCTCTGATCTGCTCGGAAGGACGTCAGGAACGCTCCGATCGCAAATCGGGGATATTCAACATGTTGGGATTTTTTTGGCCCGATATCGCAGTGTCTGTTGTGTCCTCCGACCAAAACAAGCACACAGCCTGCAGAATGTGATGTGCAGCCAATCAGAAAGTGAGGTGACGGACGTACAGAGCGGAAAATAAAATCAAAACAGCTGTTCTGACTTATCAGAAAGTCCGGTGGTCACGCTGTCTCCAATCCTTTAAAGATCTCCTTTTCTTTTTCTTTTTGTATTGTTTTTTTCCCTCTGTTTTAAATAGTCCACAAAGTATCTCCGTTTGTTTACTTTGAAGTCACGTTCAATCTCGGGAGATTTTGCGAGATTTCCTGTGTGAGCTGGGAATGTTCGTGTGTGAAATCTGTTCGTGTGTCGTGCTATCATCCTTACCATGTGGCTGAACACCACACACTGTACAACCAAACCTGTCAGATCCATGATTTTTTTATCTTCACGTGTGTGGTCTCTCAGGTTTTGGAAACCTAAAGATAATTTTAAAATCCTGTCATGTGAACCAGGCTTTAGAAGTGACAGTTTATCTCGGTGTTAGATACACCGTCATTTACAAACTAAAAAGCTGCTGCTTTTTTCACACGCTTTCAACCCTTGCGGCTTAAACAACCAAAATACATTTATTAATGCATTGATTGGCAGAGTAAAATACATGTACTAAATATAAATTCTTACCTGTTAGTTTCAGTGGGATTTATCTGAAAAAATAATCATCCTGGGGTTATCCAAAATGGTCTAAACGGTGAAGAATTGTCCCTCTGTACACAGCTGCACCGTGAGAGCTCCTCTCTCCCACCGAGTCTTGGCGATACCGTCAGCCACTAAGAAATAAAATAAAATGTTAAAATTAGTCCATTTTGTTTTTGTGTCGAGCAGACGATAACACTTCTTCTTCTTTCGGATCCAATCGGCACCAGCTTAAGGTGCATTTACCACCACCTACTGGGCTGGTGAGTGATTGATGAGATTTTACAAACCGTTAACTCCTGGCAGCCATAGTCATTTGTTTAGATGCAATGAAGTAATCCAGTGTCCTTTAGATATTTAAATAATTATTTTTGCACGATGTGTGGTGGGTTTTGCAACAAATTTCCAAGGGACAAGAGACAATAACTCTGTAACGTCCCTAGTGAACCTGAACTACACTATCCACAATGCTCCCTGCGGCCAATCACGTTTTACGCTTAATGATGACGTCATTAGCAAGCAACAGCCAGTCTGCCATAAATAAACACACAACAGACGGACTAAAATGTTTGAGTTTAGGGTTTACAAACATTTTTGACCATTAAACTTTGCTCACTTGACCAGCAAAAAAAATGTTATTGGACTGAAAGTTATCGGAACTAAATTTATCGGAAGATAATTGATCCGATGATGGTTTTGAAAACTTATCTGAAAAGCTAATCCACTAGCAAAAACATTATCTTCGATAATTATCTGCTATCCGATGAGCTGAACTGTGCCCACCACTGCCCAGAATGGATGGGTGTCTATTACTGGAAGTATTGAATGAAACTCTTCTTGTCCACTGTGGATTTTGGGAAGCCTTTTTAGTCATTACGTAATTTCTCCAATCAATCCAAGTGAATTTAGTAATCCTTTAGGTTCTAAATTTGTGTCATGCCTATTTAAATCCTACATCCCTTGCTAAGTTAATGTTGATGCCTCTTCCAGTGTGAAAATTTCAGTAATACACCTTGTTTTTACATTACTTATCTGCCCCCCCCCCCCATCCCCACAAAAAGTCACATTAAACAGGGTCAAACAGTTCCATGTATCAGTATTAAATAAAAGGACAAACATATCACTAGTATGTAATTTCATGTCCTTGAAATAGAAGATAAAGAAAAATCCACGATGACACTGGGGCTTGTGTTAGCCTGTCGTGCCAACTGATCTGAATATAACACTGGATAGCTCATTGGCCCACACACGCTGTACAAACCGCTGAAGCAAACGGGCGGCCATCTTACCACTCGCAAGTTATATGGATCGCACATAGACAGCTTATTAGAACATCAGCAATTTCATGTAATAACTGAGCTGATTCTCTCATTTCCTTATTTTTGTTCTCCATAGAATGTAACCTTCATCCCTTCTAATCTGTGTCTGCCATGATTAGCTATTTGATTTATTTCCTTTGTTTCTTTTACTACTTTCACACTTTCTCCCCTTCTGTTCTCAATTACTCAGATCTCACTGGGACAAATAATTCTAAAAATTATGATTACCTATATATATATATATATTGCTACCATATCATGAACAAAAGTGAGCAAGAACAAAAGTGGATAACAAAAGTCATGATGGATAATATAGCAATAATGGATTTTTTTAAAACTAGCTACAATAGTTGGTTTTCCCTTGCAATGATAACGTATTGGTCATGTGATTTTTGTGCCCCACGGCCATTGTGGATTACGACGCAGTGGCCGCTGTGATAGGCTATGTGCATTTTTTGCGAACAATTGCAGAAGCTTCAACAATGGTCAGCTTTTGTGCTGTCGTCAGTTGTTCAAACAGAGGTGATAAAAATGAGGCAGGTCACTCATTTTACAGGCTACCGGCAGTTATTGTGCATCAAGCAGTGCAGTGTTACAAGCTTTCTCAGCGACACAGAGACCTGGCTCAGCAGATCTGAAGGAAGCTTTAATATGGCCAGAACCAAGCAGACCACCTGTGAATCCAAATCCAAAGCCGCCCGGAAGAGCGCTCCGGCTACCGGCAGTGTGAAGAAGCCTCACCGTTACAGGCCCGGCACCGTGGCGCTGAGAGAGATCCGCCACTACCAGAAATCCACAGAGTCGCTGATCTGCAAGCTGCCCTTCCAGCGCCTGGTGAAAGGAATCGCTCAGGACTTCAAGACCGACCTCCACTTTCAGAGCCCCGTTGTGATGCTCTGCAGGAGGCCAGCGAGGCCTACGTGGTCGGCAGCTTGCAGATCAGCAGCTTGGTGGATTTGTGGTAGCAGTGGATCTCTCTCAGCGCCACAGTGCCACGCCTGTAATGGTGAGGCTTCTTCACACCGCCGGTAGCCGGAGCGCTCTTCCAGTCAACAGAGGTAGCGAACTGCTTCCTCTGAGTTTTTCTTCTGGTGGATTTACAGGTGCTCTGCTTGGTTCTGGCCATATTAAGCTTATGCTGTGAAACATCGTTACATCGTCATTAAATTGACTATCCGGTATAACATATGGATTCACTGAACCAACTGCTACACATCGATCACGATAAACAGCTTTATCTCGAGGGTTTAAAGCCTCGTAATAAGCTTTCATTCTGTCTATTTTCTTTCATGCGCCAGCCGCGTAGTAATCCACCATGGAGACGGGAGCAAATCGGTCACGTGATTGAAAACCCTGTATATTTATTGTACATCACTTTGTGAGTTTCAGTCTAATATTAGCAAAAAAGCTCATAGCAACAATGCGTAAACCTCCAAAACTATGGGGCCATACTAAAATACGAAATGGAGCAAAATGGGGACTGATAATCACGAAATGGGGGAAAATGTAACGAAATGGAGCACAGTAAAGAGACTGACTCCAAATAAGTACTTTTATTTAATTGTTTGGCTTTTGTTTTTTGTGAGATGTGCTCAGTAAATGTAATGGGGCAGGTCCGCCATCTGGTGTTCAAGAGATGAAACTTCAGTCAATGGGTCAGTCTGCTCCATTTCGTAACGTTTTACCACCATTTTGTTATTATCAGTCCCCATTTCGCTAAAAAATTTAATAAAAGTACCTAATTGAATCATAGTTGGAGTCAGTCTGAGCAATTTCGCTGTTTTACCCTGTTTCGTTATCAGTCCCAATTTTGCTTAAAAATAATTAAATAAAAGTAATTAACTGAATCATATTTAATCATATTTGGAGTCAGTCTGGGTCAGTCTGCTCCATTTTGTTACATCCATGTCGTGATTACCGGGCTCCATTTCGTATTTTAGTAGAGCCGAAACTATGCATAAGTAGACCATCTTAAAATAAATCTCCCAACACAATATTCACTTACAACATGCAAGCTTAGTTTGTGCACCAATATACAGTTGTTCAGGATAAATAATATTAAAATAAAATTAAAAACGTTTCAACTCACCAAATGTTCATTCAACGTGAAAAAATATATAACCAAATGTCTTCACTGAGAATAAATTTGTTTATTGACATTTCAGCAGCAGCATCAAGTTCATGATGGGTTCTGGTGAGACAAATGTTCTAACTCCTGACTTGATATTCTGAATATTGCCAAATAATCCTATGGTTGAAATGTAAACTAGACTTTAAACTTTATTTATTTTTATTTTTATTTATTTTTGTGCCAGCTGATGATGAAGTTAAACACGTTATTACATCCGTCAAGGACAGAATAAAATCATCGGCGCTTATTTATTTATTTCTCTCTCTGGCTGTTAGCAAGATTATGTCAAAACTACTTCACAAATTTTCACAAAATTTTCACCACAGATAGATATTAGGCCAAGGAAGACTCCATTAAATTTTGGAGGTGATCCGGATACAGATTATGATTCTGGATCAAGTTTCACATTATATAGCCTTTGAAGGATTACATCAAAACTACTTCACAGATTCTCACCAAATTTGCACCACAGATAGATATTAGCTCTTGGAAGACTCCACTGAATTTTGGAGGCGATCCGGATCCGGATTGGCAGACGTCAGGAATCTCCGATTACTCTTGTATTGTTGTGTGTTGGGGGGTTTGGCTGGACATTTTTGTGTTTTCTTTTCTTTGCTCTCCAGGTGGTATGCAAACTGGGTTTTTGTCTGTGGAGAAGGTGCTGGCAGAAGAATCCTTCACCCTCATCAGCATTATTAGCTGCACCTGTGGAGGATGTTCACGTGCAGGCCTAATGACTCGCAGCACCTGTGAATGATGCTCACGTGCAAACCTAAAGACTTTCAGCTGAAGTAATTTGGCATTTTGTTACGCAGTATATTTGAACATTGATGAGAATTGTGCAGTTTGCTTCTCACTGCTGTGGCGTACGGACTGATGATCCTCCACCTGTTGTGAGAAGCTGCTCATTTACATAAAGCTTAAATTCAGACCTGAATGTGTTGCTGATAGTGTGTGCCTCTGAAGGATATTTGCTGTAGCTCTGTTGACTTACCTCACCTTTTCCATCCTTCACAGAGTCAGTTTGTCGTGTCCACCTGGGGGGTGTTTGGCGGTGAATCTGAGTCCAGAAGCGCCGGGCTTTGATCCATTTGGGCGCTGGAGAGCGCGCCGTCCTTCACCTCGCCAGACAACCGATTATTTATGTTGTACACCAATTATTGCACATGAGGGGAAATAAAACTGTTTTGTTTTTGGAACCGCTTTCTGGTTATTTAGCGCTGGGTTCGGTCAGACGTTGGTCCGCTCCTCAACCCGCGTCTGCACATAACATGTATTTTACTGTTTTGTGTTGATCTCTCCCCTCGTCCTTCCACAGATGATTTCCCCGTCAAGGAAGGTGATGTGCTCCAGTCATTTTACGTGGTGCAGGAGTTTATGGGTGAAGGCAGCTTTGGGAAGGTGGCCAGGTGTCAACACAAAGTGACCCATCAGGACGTGGCCATCAAAATCTCTAAGAACAAGCCCAGTATTATACGAAAGACAAAAAAAAGAGGTACAAATTATAACTAATTACAGTCACAGTCTTTACATTCAAAAATAGTTTTATTTCAGCCATGCATTGTAAACCTTCATAAATGATTTTTCACGTCTTCCCCAGCTTGCTTGCTCTTAAACTCTTGAGATACCTGGATCCATAGAAGACCAACATTGTGAGGTGGTACGATGCCTTCATGCACGGAGACCTCATTTGTCTCAAATTTGAACTTCACGACTACATGGATGAGCTGAACTTCGATCCTCTTCCAGTCAGTGACCTCCGAGCTGTTATGCAGCAAGTAAGTTAGATTTTGGTTTTTGATAAAAAGTACACATTATATATGGAACTAAAGTAGGACATCTGGAGTTGTCATCTCTCTCCTAACAACAACAACTGTTTGTGTGACTGTAGATGGCCACCGCACTGCTCCACGTGGAGACCCTGGGTGTGGTCCACTGCGACATAAAGCCACAAAATATCATGGTGGTCGACCACATTCAGCCACTGAAGGTCAAATGACTGACTTTGGATTGGCTCAGCACATCTCTGAGATCTTTTGCGGGTACCTTGTGGTACCAGTAAGTCCAAATACTGCAGAGAACATTTGACAGAGTTGCTTGTTTCTACCCTGAAAATTGAAGAAAAATGAAACCTTTGGTAGACGATGTGTAATGTTGCTCTGTTCCTCTTTGCTCAGAGCTCCAGAGGTCCACTTAGGGTTGGCCTACAGTGAGGAGATCGATATGTGGTCGCTCGGTGTGTCCGTGGCTGAGCTGGCTATGGGAACCACACCGTATCCCGGACTTCATCCCTATGATATGGTAAGTTCTTTTTTGTCCAGATTGTCCTGGATTTGTTATTAATCCGTGGCCCTTGTAAACACAGACACATTTGCTCCTGAAAAGGCAATAACTTGTGAAAGAAAAGTCTGTGTTTGTACAGTGAGATTTGATGTTTTTGTTTGATGTCTTCAGATAAAGTTCATCGTGGACACTCAGGGTCTGCCCCCAGACCGCTTTCTCAGGTTGGGACCACACACCAACCACTGCTTTGAGAGATGGCGCATCAACAGTCAGGACACCTGGACACTGAAGGTACCATCACATCCATCCATCCATCCATCCATTTTTTTCTGAGAGTTAACTCTAACACTGTCTCTTTGCAGACTCCTGCACTGATTCAGGTGCAGACGGGGCACAAATTCTCTGGCACCAGAGCAGTGGTATTGACCTGTCTGGAGGACAACATGGAGGAAGGTGCTCACTCGTGGCCTCTCAGTCATTCCTTCAACCACCTTCAACAAATGTATGGCTCCAATGTTTAATTCACTGACTGTGTGACCACCAAGCTCCAAACTCTGGTCCTGTTAAATGAAGCAAACTCAAAAATAACAAATCACACAATTCCTTGAATGGCCACTTGAGGCTGGCTCCTATAGTGAGTCACTGTCCATTGACCCGCATGTTTAAATGTCCAGTTTTCAAGCAGAAAAAAAACATGCTTACGCCCTGGTGCAGAAAGCAGTTTTGGCCTCTATAGTTTGTTCCCGCTTCATCAGTTTATGAATAATTAGCAGAGTTCTCACTTTGACTGACAGCTGTGTCCAGAGCATTTTATTCCAAGTATCTGAGATCATGTGGATTGTTGTGCTGTTAATGTCACTAAAAGACCAAATAAGAAGTCTGTGTCTGCTTTTCTGTCCAGTGAAAGTTTCTTGTTATTTCATTTGTATAATAGCACCATTAGCAGGTTTGGGCAGCTTGGTGAGGTTTGTGTCACAGATATTCCACAGTTACTGAGACAATAAGCTTGTCATAAGTTTTAATATCAGCTCCAAAACCACCCGTCACGAAATTAATAAAAGACCCAAACCAAGGTTAGCCCGTTAGCTTTGGCTTGTTCGATAACTCTAAGATGCAAATGTTTTCAGGATTTATTCATCCCAGCCTGGTACTTTAGCCTGATACTGCAACCGGGTACTGTTACTTGTCATCATAACTTCACAGCATCACATTCAAGATCGTACAACACAAGTTCAAATGAATAAAACACAGGTTATAGACATTTCTGTGTAGGCTCTCAGTTGTCCAGGTGGTATCCATAGTAGAGAAGCTTGAATCTTCGACTGGACTGGGTTGCTTGACGTGAGGACGTTTCGCTTCAAATCGCAGAAGCTTCCTCAGCTAAAATTCTTGCTCTGGAAGTCTGACTTCTGTCTGACTCTTGTTGTCTACAAGAGTCAGACAGAAGTCCTCACGTCAAGCAACCCAGTCCAGTCGAAGATTCAAGCTTCTCTACTACAGGTTATACAACCCCTGGCAAAAATTATGGAATCACCGGCCTCGGAGGATGTTCATTCAGTTGTTTAATTTTGTAGAAAAAAAGCAGATCACAGACATGACACAAAACTAAAGTCATTTCAAATGGCAACTTCCTGGCTTTAAGAAACACTATAAGAAATCAAGAAAAAAAGATTGTGGCAGTCAGTAACGGTTACTTTTTTAGACCAAGCATCAAATCAGATCTGCTCATTGACATTGACCCTATGCCATGACATTGACCCTATGTGTCTTTTTGCAAGGAATGTTTTTGCAGTTTTTGCTCTATGGCAAGATGCATTATCATCTTGAAAAATGATTTCATCATCCCCAAACATCCTTTCAATTGTCCAAAATATCAACATAAACTTGTGCAATTATTGATGATGTAATGACAGCCATCTCCCCAGTGCCTTTACCTGACATGCAGCCCCATATCATCAATGACTGTGGAAATTTACATGTTCTCTTCAGGCAGTCATCTTTATAAATCTCATTGGAAAGGCACCAAACAAAAGTTCCAGCATCATCACCTTGCCCAATGCAGATTCGAGATTCATCACTGAATATGACTTTCATCCAGTCATCCACAGTCCACAATTGCTTTTCCTTAGCCCATTGTAACCTTGTTTTTTTCTGTTTAGGTGTTAATGATGCCTTTCGTTTAGCTTTTCTGTATGTAAATCCCATTTCCTTTAGGCGGTTTCTTACAGTTCGGTCACAGACGTTGACTCCAGTTTCCTCCCATTCGGTCCTCATTTGTTTTGTTGTACATTTTTCGATTTTTGAGACATATTGCTTTAAGTTTTCTGTCTTGATGCTTTGATGTCTTCCTTGGTCTACCAGTATGTTTGCCTTTAACAACCTTACCATGTTGTTTGTATTTGGTCCAGAGTTTAGACACAGCTGACTGTGAACAACCAACATCTTTTGCAACATTGCGTGATGATTTACTCTCTTTTAAGAGTTTGATAATCCTCTCCTTTGTTTCAATTGACATATCTCGTGTTGGAGCCATGATTCATGTCAGTCCACTTGGTGCAACAGCTCTCCAAGGTGTGTTCACTCCTTTTTAGATGCAGACTAATGAGCAGATCTGATATGATGCAGGTGTTAGTTTTGGGGATGAAAATTTACAGGGTGATTCCATAATTTATTCCTCAGAATTGAGTGATTCCATATTTTTTTCCTCTGCTTGGTCTAAAAAAGTAACCGTTACTGACTGCCACAATCTTTTTTTCTTGATTTCTTATAGTGTTTCTTAAAGCCAGAAAGTTGCCATTTGAAATGACTTTAGTTTTGTGTCATGTCTGTGATCTGCTTTTTTTCTACAAAATTAAACAACTGAATGAACATCCTCCGAGGCCGGTGATTCCATAATTTTTGCCAGGGGTTGTAGACCCTGTTCTATAACGTGTTCTATAATCACAGAAAAGAACTAAGTTTTCTCTGTGACTGCATTTTGTGGTGAAATATGCACCAAAATGCAGGAAATGGCACAAAAAAATTACAAATTTTCTGGGGGGGGTTGGCCCCAGAGCAAGAAATCCACACCCCCCCACCCCCCACACACACCTTGACAAAACCCTGAATCCGCCCCTGCATGTCTTCATCCATTAATGGTCTTAGGTTCAGTAAGAACAACCAAAATGGAAACATCAAAAGCTGCATGATTTGAGCTTCAGAACCTCTTTAAAGAAAACCTGTTCGTGATGTCACAGAGGGTTTGTCGAAGATCTATGGGGTTTATGATGGCCACCAGTCATTTGGTTCATGTGACATGTCTTTCTGACTTCTTGCTTCACCAGATGATGGAAACAAACACCACAGAGAAGGAGGGTCGTGAGTTTGTGGACCTTCTGAAATGCATGATGTGCCTCAACATTGAACAACGGATCAGACCTCTCGATGTTCTTAAACATCCCTTTATGGAAGAGAACAGTCTGGAGACGGGTGTTGAAGAGGACAGTCTGGAGACGGAAGTGGCAGATGAACCTCTTGTCTGGGCTGAGGAAAATCTGGACCCGACTGAGGACCTCACCCCCATCATACAGGAGGAAGCAGAAGAACCAGCAGCCATCCAGCCCAGTGAGTCAGATGTTCCACAGTTCCCACAGTGTTCATATCTTTATTGCTTTATTCAAACTAACAAATATTTCTGTGTAATTTTTAGAGGCCCAAGCAGAGACCAGGACCACCTGGAGGAGACACCTGACTCAGGCTTTCAGGAGGATGTTCTGCCTCTGCTGACACCAATGTCTGTGTGCCCCGTTTGTGTGTGTATATAATAAATATGTACATTGTGTTATGATTTTGTATTTATAATAAAGACTTTAAAATTCAAAAGCTTTGATGTGTAAAGATTTTTTCGTACTGCCCACGGTTTGTGTTGACTCTTAAAACTGAGCCAATCCAGTAATTAACAATCTACATCAAGATTTCATCTTCACTGACTTCATGTTGTCTCCTACAATCATTTACCATCTTCTCTATTAAAACATGTTTGAATATCAGCAGAAATCCATCCATCCATTTTACTTACTTACTTACTCCAATCAATCCTGAACATCCTGAGGTGGACCGGAGGAGACATCTGACAGGTTTTCAGGAGGATGTTCTGCTTCTCCTGACATGGACTTTCTGATGGCTGCCCGTGTCTGTGTGCCAAGTCTGTTTTTTTTTTTTTTTTTTATATATATATAAATATGTACATTGTTGGGTAGCACGGTGGATAAGTGGTTAGCACTGTTGCCTCACAGCAAGAAGGTCATGGGATCGATTCTGACAGTGCTGCATAACATTTACTGTTATTCTGATCCAAAGGGATTTCTGACAATGAAGAAACAAAGACAGCCACAGTCCAGCTTGTTATGAATGAAATGGCACTCTAGAAATTTGATAGGCAGTAGTGCTCAAAAGTTATACCCTGGTAGAATTGGCGGAGGTTAAAAAAAATGGATCACTTTGATGTGCAAACTGCAAAACATGGCCAAAAATACTGATGGATACCTTTCAGATATGGTGAGCAGTGGAAGGTCTAAAGGGGAGATGAGCCCCCCTTGAGCTGCTGACCAAAGATGTGATAAAATACGGGACAGGTGTTGCAAAAAACAAACAATGATTGATGAATAATGCTGCATGCAGATGTAGAAGATAAAATAAATAAAATGATGGCTGTTTAAAATAATGATAAGCCCTAGAGCCTATTTCACCAAAATCACATACCCACACATTATGATTTATTTCTCAGCTTGTACAAGATCAAAAATGCTAAAGTTTGTATCAGCTAAAAGACAGGTCCTAGGGATGTTGTGGATGCAAACAAAAATGAAAGTAAATAATACTTGGTAGGAGTAAATGAGGTTTTTTTTTCCCCAAAAAAATGAATTCTGATTTACGTCTCTATTTGCTTGGCGTTTCAGCTGTCGTTAGTTGATATGTGATTGAAGTGGATAATTTTGTAGAGGAGACTTTGCTTGACATTTTGATGTATAATAAGTGTATGTTGGTGTCAGCATTGGTTAGTTATGAGTGTTCAAATGTTCCAAAACAGGGCAAATCCCCAAATTTGGGGACTCTAGGGTTTAAGAGGTTAAAATAAAAATTGTGGCTTTAAAAATGATGACTAGAGAATCATTATTTAGATTCCCAGATTGCCTGAAAAAAGCTATAGAATTAAAAAGTGCATTTTTAATAAACAATGAATATTCAAAAGGAACTAAAATGTCCTCCGTACTGACTCCACAAACATTCTCAAGGCTTTCAGGTGAATCCATGCAACAAACTTCGCTGAAGTTCACCATGAGTCACTGCATGAAGACTCCCTGGAGAGACGTGCACTTTTATAACGCAGACCCAACACACAGGGAACAAGTCTACAGCAGGGGGCGCCAGTCCATCAAAGTGATCTTATGTTGAACCTTTGTCATGATCATAGCTACTTGTGAAGCATAATGCAGGTCTGAAGATCAATGCATCAGGTTCTAGAGCATCCTACTTTTCAAGAGATTGAATGGTTTAATTCACACCCAAAACACAATAAGCAGTCACTGCACTTGTACAACCCCAATTCCAATGAAGTTGGGATGTTGTGTAAAATGTAAATAAAAAACAGAATACAATGATTTGCAAATGCTCTTCAACCTATATTCAACTGAATACACCACAAAGACAAGATATTTAATGTTCAAACTGATAAACTTTTTTTTTGTTTTTGTGCAAATATTTACTCATGTTGAAATGGATGTCTGCAACACGTTTCAAAAAAGCTGGGACAGTGGTGTGTTTACCACTGTGTTACATCACCTTTCCTTCTTACAACACTCAATTAGCGTTTGGGAACTGAGGACACTAATTGTTGAAGCTTTGTTGGTGGAATTCTTTCCCATTCTTGCTTTGGTACGACTTCACTTGTTCAACACTCCGGGGTCTCGGTTGTCGTATTTTGCACTTCATAATGCACAACACATTTTCAATGGGCGACAGGTCTGGACTGCAGGTAGGCCAGTCTAGTACCCGCACTCTTTTAGTACGAAGCCACGCTGTTGTAACAGGTGTAGAATGTGACTTGGCATTGTCTTGCTGAAATAAGCACTGACGTCCCTGAAAAAGACGTTGCTTGGATGGCAGCATGTGTTGCTCCAAAACCTGGATGTACCTTTCAGCATTGATGGTGCCATGACAGATGTGTAAGTTGCCCATGCCATGGGCACTAACACACCCCCATACCATCACAGATGCTGGCTTTTGAACTTTGCGCTGGTAACAATCTGGATGGTCTTTTTCCTCTTTTGTCCGGAGGACACGACGTCCATGATTTCCAAAAACAATATGAAATGTGGACTCATCAGACCACAGCACACTTTTCCACTTTATGTCTGTCCATTTCAAATGAGCTCAGGCCCAGAGAAGGTGGCAGCATTTCTGGATGTTGTTGATGTATGGCTATAGATGATGGAATCCCTACATTCCTTGCAATTGGACGAGAAACATTGTTCTTAAACTGTTGGGCTATTTTTTTCACACAGTTGTTGACAAAGTGGTGATCCTTGCCCCATCTTTGCTTGTGAATGGCTGAGCCTTTTGGGGATGCTCCTTTTATACCCAATCATGACACTCACCTGTTTCCAATTAACCTGTTCACCTGTGGAATGTTCCAAACAGGTGTTCTTTGAGCATTCATCAACTTTCCCAGTCTTTTGTTGCCCCTGTCCCAGCTTTTTTTAAATGTGTTGCAGGCATCCATTTCAAAATGAGCAAATATTTGCACAAAAACAAAAAGTCTATCAGTTTGAATATTAAATATCTTGTCTTTGTGGTGTATTCAATTGAATATAGGCTGAAGAGGATTTGCAAATTATTGTATTCTGTTTTTATTTACATTTCACACAACTTCAATGGAATTGGGGTTCTAACAAAAATGGGACTAAACAGCTATATAGTGGTGTCCAACGTCGTCCAGAAAGGGCCAAGAGGGAGCAGGTTTTCTTTGCAGCCACTGACTTGACTTCAGATGAACTTATCCCATCTGCTCAAAGTGATGTTCATCAGAAAAATCACCTGCTGGAGTCAATGGCTGCAAAGAAATCCTGCTCCCTCTTGGCCCTTTCTGGAAGACTTCGGACACCACTGCCCAATAATCATACCCAGTGGTGGGCACAGCTAACCAAAAAGCTAACTTCGATAAACTGCAAAAAAAAAAAAAAAAGTATCTTTATTACAGATAACCGATAATTGATAACTTTTAGGATTGATTGGGACGCAGCCACATCAGATGACACTGTCGGCTTCTGATAAACCAGTTTCACTTTAAGCGCCGCAGGGGCTGCTGGGTAAATTCAAGGATCACAAACACACAAGAACGCATGAAAATGAATGAATAAAAAAATAAAACCCCAAACACTGTCATCATCTTTCAAAAGCAGTAAAACACAGTATTAGATGTCACAGTCTATCTTGGTATTTGATACACTGTCATTTATGAACTAAAAAGCTGCTGCTTTTTTCAAACCCTGTGGCTTAAACAACCGAAATATGTCCATTAATGCATTGACTGGCAGCGTAAAATACATGTAGTAAATATAAATTCTTACCTGTTAGTTTCGGTGGGATTCATCTGATAAAATAATCGTCCTGAGGTTATCCAAAACAATCTAAACGGTGAAGAAACGTCCCTCTGTACACAGCTGCGCCGTGAGAGCTCCTCTCTCCCAGCGAGTCTTGGCGATACCGTCAGCCACAAAGAAATAAAATAAAATGTTAAATTAGTCCATTTTGTTTTTGTGTCGAGCGGACGATAACGCTTCTTCTTTCTGAGCCAGTGGTGGATGGCACCAGCTTAAGATGCATTTCCCGCCACCTACCAAGCTGGTGAGTGACCGTTGAGATTTTACAAACCCTTAACTCCTGGCAGCCATAGTCATTTGTTTAGATGCGATGAAGTAATCCAGTGTCCTTTAGATATTTAAATCATTCTTTTTGCACGATGTGTGATGGGTTTTGCAGCAGATTTCCAAGGGACAAGGGACAGAAAACTGTAACGTCCAAAGTGAACCTGAACGACACTACCCACAATGCTCCCTCCGTCGACCGACACAAATGACGGACTAAAATGTTTGAAGTCAGGGTTTACAAATATTTTCGACCGTTAAACTTTGCTCACTTTACCAGCAAAAAAAAAAAATGTTATTGGTCTGAAAGTTATCGGAACTAAATTTATGGGAAGGTAATTGGTCTGATGATGGTTTTAAAACATATCTGAAAAGCTAATCCGCCAGCAAAAACATTAGCTTTGATAATTATCTGCTATCGCATTAGCTGAACTATGCCCACCACTGAAGGAGATACAGCGGGAGGTGAAAAGGAGTTTGAGAAAGTCCAGGCTGAATTACAAACAGAAGATGGAGAGAAGGTTGAAGGCTGGCGTGAGCCCAAGTCTGTTAAAGGACTGTGAAGAGCAGCTTGCAACCCCCCTGCAGACACTCTACAACTTCAGTCTTCAAACCAGCAGAGTTCCTGTTCTGTGGAAAACATCTTGTCTCGTCCCTGTGCCTAAAGAAGCACATGCTACTGAGATAAAAAAAAACTACAGACCAGTGGCTGTTACATCTCATATCATGAAGACACTGGAGCGGATGGTCCTGCACCTTCTCAGACCGCAGGTACAACATGAGCAGGACCCACTGTAGTTTGCCTATCAGGAGGCAATTGAGTAGATGATACCATTCTTTTTCTGTTGCATATTGGACCTACTCCTTCCTGGATGAATGTGGTGGATATGTGAGGATGATGTTCTTTGATGTTTCAAGTGCATTTGACACTATCCAACTGGACATCCTCAAACAAAAGCTGGAGGGATTGGGGGTGGATTCGCCCTTCACAAACTGGATCCACAGTTACCTGACAGGTCAGTCTCAATATGTGAGGGTGGGCAGCAGCATTTCGGACACTGTTGTGAACTGCGTTGGAGCTCCACAAGGAACTGTGCTTGCGCCTGTCCTGTTTACCATCTACACGTCTGACTTTAAATATCACACGGACACGTATGACATTCAGAAGTATTCTGATGACACAGCTGTTGTGGCATGTGTTAAGAACAACCAGGAGGTGGAGTACAGAGACCTGATCACAGCCTTCTGTGAATGGAGCACCAAAAACTCACTATCTCTGAACACAAATAAGACCAAAGAAATGACCATCAACTTTGGCAAGGAAAGGAACTCTATCCATCCAGTGACCATACATGGACAGGACATTGAGTGTGTGCACACATACAAATATCTAGGTGTTCACCTGGATAACAACTTGGACTGGAGCATCAACACACAACCTCTATAAAAAGGAGAGGCTGAGGTCCTTTGAGGTGTGTAACCAAATGTTGTCTATGTTTTATTGATGTGTTGTTGTGGCTGTCCTTTTCTATGCTGCTGTCTGCTGAGGCAATATCATCTCTGTCAAAAAATGTAATAGGTTAGACAAGCTGGTTAACAGGGCGGGGTCAGTGGTCGGGGGGGGGGTCACTGGACACCATAGGGGCAGTGGTGGAGCGATACATGGGGAGAAAAGTGTAAGCAATCCTCAGTAACACCAGACACCCTCTGCATGAGACTCTGTCTGCACAGAGGAGCAATAGATCTGAGCGTCTCCTCTGCATGCGCTGCAGGACGGAGCGTTTTAGAAAATCCTTCATTCCTGCTGCTATTCGATTTTATAATGAACATTGTTGATTAAAATGTGCGGGAGGTTTAAGCCTGGGGCTTTTAGAGTTTTTATATATTTATTGTCCCTTGTGTTTCAGTCTGTACTTGCTACTGAATTACAAATTTCTCCATGAGGTGATTAATAAAGTATCTATCTATCTATCTATCTATCTATCTATCTATCTATCTATCTATCTATCTATCTATCTATCTATCTATCTATCTATCTATCTATCTATCTATCTATCTATCTATCTATCTATCTATCTATCTATCTATCTATCTATCTATCTATCTATCTATAAGACCTCTGGTCCTGAACATTATTCCTGATTACAAATCGTAGAACTTGATCACAGATCTTCGACTGATTTGTTGTCTTTGATCCTGATTGCTGAGCTTTAATTATGAGCTTAGGTCATGATCTTTCACATCATATGTCTTTGATTGTGATTGATTACCTTTGATCTTAATCTTTGCTTCTGATCACTCATGTCTGATCCTGATTGCTGACCTTTTGATCTTGATCAGTTATCTTTCATCCAGATTTTAGATCCTAATACACCTTCTATTCAGCCCCCCCCCACTCCCTTGGAGGTGACAAGAGGGAGATGAACAGGTAAGTGGGTCACGTTGATTCTTGTAGTAGTGAAAGTGCCTCTGACGCATGAAAGCAAAAATAGTGTCAACACACTCTCTCTTACAAATATAGAACAGCAGCTTTTTTTCTCTTGTACATATTTTTCCACTTTGGTCGTATGTCTGAGCTTTTATGGTTTTTACTGAAAGCTTTTAGACTGGATGCTCTGTCCAATCCGGTCTACACCTGGGACCAGGGAAAATTTGGAGTTCAGTGTTTTGCTGAAGGACACTTTCACACAGATTAGGAGTCAAAGTGTAAATGTTTAGACACCCAGATCTACAGTCTTCCTCACAGATATCCAACAGTGTTACATAAAGCTACAGTGTGCAAGATTTAGGGGTGTTTATTAGCACAACTGTAATATAGCATTCATAGTGTAGCAGATAAGAGTATATTTACAGAAGAATCCTTCAAATGGTGATGCAAGCACCAAATTTGGCACAAATACACCTTAGACGTTAACCTTTTGAAAAGGCAGGGTGTCCACATGAATTTTCAATAGGCAGTCAGGTAGGGGTCAACTGAAGAATTACACAGGGTTTAAAGTGTAGGTGGCATGATATGTAATTTTTTTTTTTTAGTATTTAAGACTCAATTAAACAACAGTGTGAAATTAATGCTTTCCCGGTGTGTGGTTACTGAAGAGATAAATATTCGGATTTTGAGTTGCGCGCCACTAAAAACCAGGAACTTCCGGGCGAGTCACAACATTGGAGAAGAAGGAGGAAGTGACATCAGCACGAGAACCATTATCTTAACAGCCCCAGTTGTTTGGTTAGCAATCGGACATATTTCAATTTCAATTTATTTTCATTCATATAGCACCAAATCACAACAAAGTTGCCTCAAGTCGCTTCACACAAGTAAAGTCTAACCTTACCAACCCCCACAGCAAGCACAAAGGTGACAGTGGTAAGGAACAACTCCCTCTGAGGACGAAACCTCAAGCAGACCAGACTCAAAGGGGTGACCCTCTGCTTGGGCCATGCTACAGACCCAAATTACAAAACAATTCACAAAACGAATATACAGGAAATGTCACCAGTGCACAGGCCAGGAGGGTTTCTGAAACAGATACCACACCCATCTCTGGATGGAGCCACACCTCAAACAGAGAGAAAAGAAAAAAACTGAATCAGGCATCAGAAAGACAACGAATACAGTATAATTTGTCAGCATTAAGCAACAAGAAAAACAAAAGAACTATTGAGGGAGGGATTGAAGGTCACGGGCATTCAGTGTTGGTTTTTGGCCTTGCCGCTTGCGTGCAGAAAGTTCTCCAGATTCTCTGAATCTTCTGATTATATTATGGACTGTAGATGATGGAATCTCTAAATTCCTTGCAATTGAACATTGAGAAACATTGTTCTTAAACTGTTGGACTATTTTTTTTTCACGCAGTTGTTCACAAAGTGGTGATCCTCACCCCATCTTTGCTTTTGAACGACTGAGCCTTTTGGGGATGCTCCTTTTATACCCAATCATGACACTCACAATTAGTGTCCTCAGTTCCCAAATGCTTATCGAGTGTTGTTTGACGGAAAGGTGATGTAACACAGTGGTAAACATACCACTGTCCCAGCTTTTTTGAAACATATTGCAGCCATCCATTTCAAAATGAGCAAATATTTACACAAAAACAATAAAGTTTATCAATTTGAATATTAGATATCTTGTCTTTGTGGTGTATTCAATTGAATATAGGTTGAAGAGGATTTGCAAATCATTGTATTCTGTTTTTATTTACATTTCACACAACGTCCCAACTTCATTGGACCTGGGGTTGTACATCCTCATTATGTCATGTGGCCTTAAATTTTTTTTTTTTTCTCAAACTCAGAAATCACTTTGTCCCCATGTGATCCACAGTTTTTACACCTAGTTTGGTCCAGATTAAATTTATTCTGAGTTATTTTGTTGACACACACACAGGCCGTAAAACAAACCACCACACACAGGTGTAATAAATACTGACTGGATTTACTTTGTGTGAGAGATGTAACGTGTTGGAGAGAATGAAGTCATCTTTCACAAAAACCTTTCAACAGTTTTCTTTATCCCCCGAGCTCAGAACACAATTTATATCTTGATTGACTTATATATATATATATATATAGAGAGAGAGAGAGAGAGAGAGAGAGAGAGAGAGAGAGAGAGAGAGATTTACTTTTTGTTTTATGTTTGTGTCTCACTGCGAGTCGGTTGTTCACGGCTCCAAGTGATAAGAACAAAATGAAATGTTTTTAATCTGGGGTCACACACAGTATCTACATACATGCATCTTGTGGCAGCCACAGTAGACACACTTGTATTTTATTTGACCAACTACGGACACAAATTAATAATAATAATTAAAGAGTTGCAATATTAAAAGTAACATGACAGAACTTGTGTTACATGACTGAACATGCTCTAAAAAACATCTCATTAAACACTATTTAATCCACCAGCACAGTGATTCCAAAAGTGTGGAATGCAGCTGGTGGGCCAAGAGAAGTCAGTAAAAGAAATGAATGAAAAATATCTTTGATTTTCAATATCATAATAAAGTTTGAAATTACCTTAAAAAAATTTAAATATAATCAGAAGTAATAAAACAAAACCATGGGGTTCTTAATTTATCTGTCTGAGTTTAACATAATTTATATAAGGAAATACTTTATCTTTCTCTCATATATTGAGCAAAGTTGTGGTTAAATTAGACCCAGTGTTCTTAATTTTTTATTTTTTTTGTAACTTTGCTCTGCGCACCACACAATGGAGTTGAAATGAATCATTCAAGATGTGTTTGTAGTGCAGACGTTTATCTAAATGTCGCATTAACATTTCATAATTACAGCAATTCTGACAGCAATTCTACACGGTGTTTCTATTTTCAGAATCCATAAGTAATTGACAAAAGAACACAATAGTTTTAATAGAAATCATCACTTTGCAGACAGTTGTCTTTACAGAAGTCAGAGAAGAATACATGAACATTTCAAAGTCACTGCGTGCATCATGTACTTGATGAGGAAAGCCACCAAGGTGCCAAAAACTCTGAAGGACTTGTAGGCTTCTGTGGCTGTGACTGGAAAAACTGGGAACAGTTAACTTATTTGTATGTTGCTTCATAGTGGACCAGAAAAGAAAAGGATTTTAAAGCAAGAAAAGATCAAATCTAGGTTCAAGTCTCCCCTGTGCCCTTTGACAAATTGTTGCTGAAGTTTCTCATCTTTACAAGAAAATCCTTTTCTATTCTACTAGTCACTCTGTTTAGAACCGCCTACTTGACACAGATTTATCACACTTTTGTATTTTTTAGTAATTAGTGTAAATGAGGCCCAAATACATATTCAGTGACTTGGAAATGTTTATGTATCCATCCCCTGACTTATCAGAAGAAAACTGGCTGTAAAGGTGATGATTTGTTTATATACAGTATATATATATATATATATATATATGGTAAATGTGATACATTAACCTATTAACCTTGTTCCTATGCAACTTTACATACCAAATAACCATAAAATCTTATCAGCTCACCTACTCCCCAGGATGTACCTATGGCTTAAGTATCAAATGTGTACCATGTATTACTTTTGGGCTATCACGTTCAACTGACAAACATTTCCACCACATTAATATGCAACTTTACACACGAAACAACCACAAAATCTGTTCAGCTCACCAACCCCCAGTTGTAAGTATCAAGTGTCTACAGTGTATTTAAGTTAACATGGTCAAATGATAAACACATCTTCCTCATTAATATGTAACTTTATCCCGCAAACATCCCTAAAATTTAATCATGTCACCTATGCCCTAGGATGAGCCCATGGTAAATGGACTGCCTTGCGCCGTGTCATGCAGATACTAATACAACCCCTGGCAAAAATTATGGTATCACCGGCCTCGGAGGATGTTCATTCAGTTGTTTAATTTTGTGGAAAAAAGCAGATCACAGACATGACACAAAACTAAAGTCATTTCAAATGGCAACTTTCTGGCTTTAAGAAACACTATAAGAAATCAGGAAAAAAAAGATTGTGACAATCAGTAACGGTTACTTTTTTAGACCAAGCAGAGGAAAAAAATATGGAATCACTCAATTCTGAGGAATAAATTATGGAATCACCCTGTAAATTTCCATCCCCCAAACTAAAACCTGCATCAAATCAGATCTGCTCGTTGACATTGACCCTATGCCATGACATTGATCCTATGTGTCTTTTTGCAAGGAACGTTTTCACAGTTTTTGCTCTATGGCAAGATGCATTATCATCTTGAAAAATGATTTCATCATCCCCAAACATCCTTTCAATTGTCCAAAATATCAACGTAAACTTGTGCATTTATTGATGATGTAATGACAGCCATCTCCCCAGTGCCTTTACCCGACATGCAGCCCCATATCATCAATGACTGTGGAAATTTAGATGTTCTCTTCAGACAATCATCTTTATAAATCTCATTGGAACGGCACCAAACAAAAGTTCCAGCATCATCACCTTGCCCAATGCAGATTTGAGATTCATCACTGAATATGACTTTCATCCAGTCATCCACAGTCCACGATTGCTTTTCCTTAGCCCATTGTAACCTTGTTTATTCTGTTTAGGTGTTAATGATGGCTTTCATTTAGCTTTTCTGTATGTAAATCCTATTTCCTTTAGGCGGTTTCTTACAGTTCGGTCACAGACGTTGACTCCAGTTTCCTCCCATTCGTTCCTCATTTGTTTTGTTGTGCATTTTTGGATTTTTGAGACATATTGCTTTAAGTTTTCTGTCTTGACGCTTTGATGTCTTCCTTGGTCTACCAGTATGTTTGCCTTTAACAACCTTCCCATGTTTTTTGTATTTGGTCCTGAGTTTAGACACAGCTGACTGTGAACAACCAACATCTTTTGCAACATTGCATGATGATTTACTCTCTTTTAAGAGTTTGATAATCCTCTCCTTTGTTTCAACTGACATCTCTCGTGTTGGAGCCATGATTCATGTCAGTCCACTTGGTGCAACAGCTCTCCAAGGTGTGATCACTCCTTTTTAGATACAGACTAATGAGCAGATCTGATATGATGCAGGTGTTAGTTTTGGGAATGAAAATTTACAGGGTGATTCCATAATTTTTTCCTCAGAATTGAGTGATTCCATATTTTTTCCTCTGCTTGGTCTAAAAAAGTAACCGTTACTGACTGCCACAATCTTTTTTTTCTTGATTTCTTATAGTGTTTCTTAAAGCCAGAAAGTTGCCATTTGAAATGACTTTAGTTTTGTGTCATGTCTGTGACCTGCTTTTTTTCTACAAAATTAAACAACTGATGAACATCCTCCGAGGCCGGTGATTCCATAATTTTTGCCAGGGGTTGTACTAATCAAGCACATGCAGTAAACAGCCCTAACATGTAATCACATCATTGACTTTCATTGATGACGAAGAAGAGGAGTAGAACATTTCCACAAACAGTGGGAGAAGAAGAAAACTAGAAGGGTGGAAATGAGAGTGGGGACTTTGAATGTTGGCAGTATGACTGGTAAAGGGAGAGAGCTGGCTGATATGATGGAGAGGAGAAAGGTAGATATATTGTGTGTACAAGAGACCAAGTGGAAGGGAAGTAAGAGCAGGAGCATCGGCGGTGGGTACAAGTTGTTGTACCATGGTGAGGACAGGAAGAGAAATGGTGTTGGGGTCATTTTAAAGGAAGAGTATGTTAAAAGTGTGTTGGAGGTTAAGCGAGTGTCTGACAGGGTGATGAGTGTGAAGTTAGAAGTTGAAGGGGTGATGAATATCATCAGTGCATATGCCCCACAGGTAGGTTGTGAGATGAAGGAAAAAGAAGATTTCTGGAGTGTGTTAGATGAGGTGGTGGAGAGTGTGCCCAAGCATGAAAGAGTGGTGATAGGAGCAGACTTCAATGGGCATGTTGGTGAAGGTAACAGAGGTGATGAGGAAGTAATGGGTAGATATGGTATCAAGGATAGGAATGGGGAAGGACAGATGGTAGTTGATTTTGCAAAAAGGATGGAAATGGCTGTGGTGAATACCTACTTTAAGAAAAGGGAGGCGCACAGGGTAACATATAAGAGTGGAGGAAGGTGCACACAGGTGGACTACATTTTTTATAGGAGATGCAAACTAAAAGAAATCAGAGACTGTAAGGTGCTAGCAGGAGAGAGTGTCACTAGACAGCATACGATGGTTGCTTGTAGGATGACTTTAGAAGTAAAGAAGAAGAAGAGAGTGAGAGCTCAACAAAGGATCAGATGGTGGAAGCTGAAGGAGGAAGACTGTTGTGTGAAATTTAACAAACAGGTGAGAGAAGCACTAGTTGGAAGGGAAGCAATTTTGGACAACTGGAAAAGTACTGCAGATGTGGTGAGGTAGACAGCTTGGATAGTACTTGGTATGGAGTGGGTGGATAAAGGTGGCAGCAAGAGTGAAGGGGAAAGTTTACAAGACAGTAGTGAGACCAGCTATGTTATACGGTTTAGAGACGGTGGCACTAACAAAAAGACAGGAGGCAGAGCTGGAGGTGGCAGAGCTGAAGATGTTGAGATTCTCTTTGGGAGTGACAAGAATGGACAAGATTAGGAATGAACATATCAGAGGGACAGCTCAGGTGGGACGGTTTGGAGACAAAGTCAGAGAGGCGAGATTGAGATGGTTTGGACATGTGCAGAGGAGGGACCCAGGGTATATAGGGAGAAGGATGCTGAGGATGGAGCCACTAGGCAGGAGGAGAAGAGGGAGGCCAAAGAAGAGGTTTATGGATGTGCTGAGGGAGGACATGCAGGTGATTGGTGTGACAGAGGACGATACAGAGGACAGGGTGAGATGGAAACGAATGATCTACTGTGGCGACCCCTAACGGGAACAGCCGAAAGACAAAGAAGAAGAAGAAGATCATTGACTTTCTAGGGTGTATCTATGGTGTAAGTATAAAGTGTCTATCATGTCTTGTTTTGGAATTATGTTCCCAAGACAACTCACATAATCCATATTAATTTTCAAATATATGCAGTAAAGAATCCTAACATTTACTAAGATCATTCACTGTGCAGGGTATGCCTATGGTGCAAGTATCAAGTATCTGCCATGTACTGTTATTGAGTTATCTTGTTCAGACAGACAGGCGCATGACAACATAGTGTCACATTAAAAAAATATTTAAGAGGTCAAAGGGGGAGTAATTTTTTTTCTAGCACTGTACAGATATTTGTCTGGATCAGTCTGGAATACAGACGCTGCTGCGAGGACGTAAACGGCCTCGATAATCGATAAGCAAGAGCAAAGCATCATCACTCATCTTCAACCGCTTAGTTCAATTAAGGGTCACGGGGGCTGGAGCCTATCCCAACAGTTATAGGGCGTGAGGTGGGGTACATCGTGGACATGACTCGCACACGCACACCTACGGACAATTTAAAGTTTCCAGTCCACCTAACCGGCATATCTTTTTAAATGTGTAAGGAAGCCGGAGCACCCGGAGGGAACCCACGCAAGCTCCACACAGAAACGCCACAGGTGGGAATCGATCCCATGACCTTCTTGCTGTGAGGCAACAGTGCTATCCACTAAGCCACCGTACTGCCCAGCAAAGCATAATGATTTATTGAAAGTAAACATACTGAGTTTGAAAACCAACATTGCTGTTCACAAAGTCCTCTGTCGGTGTACAGAGTTCAAAATATTTGCTTCTACATCGTGATTCCACAGATCTTTTCAGAGAGCCGTCATGTCTTACTAAAATAAACTCAAGACAAGTAATCAAGATTAAATATTTATGCAGATGCCAAAAAGAAAGAATGAAAGCGAATAACGGTTTTAATTTGCAGACAGGCCGTGTAGAAAGAGTCAAAGTGGAACGTGTGTGTGTGTGTGTGTGTGTGTGTGTAGGGATGTGAGTCTGCAGAAACTCAGCTAAGTGAAGAACATGACTGAAAACGTGTGGGAGTGTAGGTCCGGTGTCTCATCCGTTAATCAGAGGGTGAGATGAAAACAAAGCTGGAGTCGAAGAGTCAGAGGTGCTGTATGATCCAGCACAAGGTTTGGGCGGAGCTGCTTCCTTCAGCGCTCTGCCGGGCTAATAATATCCTGTTGGAGCTGCTGATTGGGAACATGAGGTGAGAGCAGCACTGGCCATGTGCGTCAGCGGGGTTTGCAGCTGCTAAAAGGAGAACTTTGTCCCCAGAGAGGAGGAGGCCATATGTTGTTGAATATAGGCTTTCCTGGTTTTGCTGCTCAGAGAATAAAACCAGTACGCTCAGAAGACAATGATGCATTCTTGCTACAGGCTTCTTTGGGTTTGGGCAGATATATTTTTGAGTTGGACTACAGATGCCGAACAGCTGATGGCTATTGTAGCTCAGATACACAGGTGCTGCTAAAATGGCTGCAGGGATTTAAATTTCCAGGGGAATCATTGTGTTGCCAGATGGTCACCTGCCACATGAGCTGCTAATAATACTACAGTTACTGCAAGGGGAGGTAAAAGTTCACAAGTCATGATGGGAGATGGCAAAATGACCTAAGTCAAGACAACACCCAGGACAGTCACCCTTTTGTTTGAGTAAAATGAGAAAAAAAATGCCTTCGCTTTTTGGAATGTTAAAGGCATTGTGTCTGTGGACGACCTTCCAAAGGACCAAACCATAAACAGAAATGACCACAGCAGCTTACTGAGGTAGCTACACAACTTTATGAAGACCAAACACCCATAAAAGCTGGTTTAGATGGTCTGTTTCATCAGGACAACACCCAAACGTTTAAACGGGTGTTAGCCATGACTGCAACCTTACATCTGGCTCACCACCAACCCTACTCTCCTAATTTTGCAGAGACCAACTTCCATCTGTTTGAGGTCAGGTCACGGAGCATGCACTGGCGTCATGCACTGTCTCCCACACTGTGGAACTACCTTGTGTCCCGCACGTCCATCCTCACCTCTTGAAAATAACCATCTATCTGCCACAGCCAGATGACACCTGGGCCGTCCACGTGACCTTTTCCAGCTGATGGAGTCCCAGATACTGAGGCACATGCATCTTGGATCACACCCAGAGAAAGGCACCACATGGCCAAAATACAGTAGCAGATGTTCCCTCACAATGCCAGTGATACTCCTCATCCAAGTGCCCAAAGTCCAAAAATAAATATCCTTCCAGCTGTACCCAAAGGGCATCTAAAGGGTCCAATTTCAATTCAATTTATTAATTTTATATAGCACCAAATAACAACAGAGTCGCCTCAAGGCACTTCACACAAAACAAATGAAAATGAATTAAAAGAAAATGAATTAAAAGATTAAAAAAGCACAGTAAAAGTAAAAAACATAGTAACATACTATGCCAGTATAATAGCCATACAAAAGGGAAAATAAGTGTGTCTTAAATCTGGACTTGAAAGTCTCCACAGAATCTGACTGTTTTATTGATGCAGGGAGATCAGGGGCACGATAAGACAAAGCTCTGTGACCCGCAGACTTTTTATTCACCCTAGGGACACAAAGTAGTCCTGCATCCTGCGAACGCAAAGCCCGCGCCGGTACGTAGGGTTTAATTAAATCGGCTAGGTAGGGGAGGCCAATCCGTGAACAAATTTATAGGTTAGTAGCAGAACCTTAAAATCTGATCTCACAGAGACAGGAAGTACAGGTCCAAGTACTAAAGACATCCAGCAGTGCCTCACATCGTTCAATTTGTGTCCTATTATGAAATCAAAATATAACATAGATGATGACATCAAATCTGTCGTTGACTACTACGAGAAGGAAAGCATCTACAAAAATGGGTGTTCAAGTGCTGCAGCACTGTTGCAGGCACTTTTCAGCCAACCTTTTAGAGCTTGTATAATCATTACTCTTTGGTATTACAGGCTCTAGCTTTTTATTCTGTGGTCCACTAGGTTCAGTCAGATCTAGGAGCATGCCCTGGTGCAGTCCATTGCACTCTACGGAACTGGCCCAGATCCCGATTGTCAACCATCAAAGGCAAAAGCAGCCTTCTCTCTGTGTCAGCCAGGTGATGAGTGAACATCCTTTGAACCTGTCCAGTCACTGGGGTCGCTGCAGGCTGGATCATACTCAGGAACAGGTGCAGGTGCAGCATGAGTGAGCTGCTCTAACGGATGTTCCCAAACAATGGGAGATGAACTTAAAAATCTCGGGTGCTTTGACAACTGGTCCTCATTTTTCCAGAAATGAGTTACTAAGTCGAGTATGATGCTAGTACATGTTGTGGGAATGAACCAACGCTATGCTTTACTTTAAAGCTACAGTGTGTAGAATTTAAGGATGTTCATTAGCATAAATGGACTATAGCATTTATAGCCATTCTTTAGTGTATAAATAGTTGCAACAATGAATCGATGTTGTTTCATGAGTTTAGAATGAGCCCTTCATATGTACAAGGGAGCAGCCCCCCCCATGGAGGCCGCCATGTTGTACCGCCACATAGCTGAAAAGGGACATTTTTACTCTGCATTTCACATTTGGGAGCCCGGACAGAAGACTGAAGGAAAAAAAGAAGAGGAATCAGTGGTAGCTAGTGCAGGCTAACAAGTTTGAGCAGCCTTATTTTTGTGAAATGGAGGATTACACATATTACTTATCTAACAAGAAGACAAGGGAGCATGACCCCCCACCCCCCACATCACCAAGATGGAAAAACACGAAGGGAGATAAAATTGTGACCGACACTGACATAAAGCAATCTATAACCCCACCACTAGATGACACTAAATCCTACACACGTTTTTTGTGTGCAGTCTGACATCACCAGGGTCTCCACTAACTCAGCAGTCCAGTGACCCCTCATTTATCACATCTGATTCACTGCCATCATCAGTCTCCATATTTCATTTCTGCGTACTTGGCTCAGTCTACTCACCTTCGACTCTCGTTCCCCTCCAGTCACTTCCATTTCATTCACAGATTGTGATTTTGTGTGTAGAACCTCTTTCCACTGCTGCCTATAAATCCATGTCACCTCGCTCAGTTCCATGAGGTACCATCACTCCTTTACGTCCTCACATAATGGGTTGCCAGCTCATTGAGATCTGAAAGATTTTGGCAGTGCTGCTATCACAGGCTTTAGGCCACAGGGAGCAAGAAACCCAGTCAGAAAGAAATGACCTTTCCCAGAGCAGTGAGACAGAACGGCATGTTGGGAAACACAGGGGTTTAAGTCAGATACAGGGGTCTGTATCTGACTGCTCATTTGACACAGTTTTGTGCTCTGTGTGCCCAATCAATTGAGCCTGTGAAACCACTGATCACTGAAGATCAGACCAACAATAGCAACTTATTTGTGCATCACTTTCAAAACAGCCGTTATATTACAAAGTCAGCAAAAGAGTCAAAAAGAGGGCGTCTAACTTCTATTTCATAGGTGGCTCTGTGAGATAGAAGTTGGACTACCAGCCTATAGACTAGGGCTCAATTCAAGCAAGAGTCGGCACATAAGGCTCAATCAGTTCCACGAGAAAACACAAGCATTTAGTACTTTATATGTTATCAACAAAACCCTGAAATCTGCTGTTGTGTGTACTATGTGGTAATAAAACATAAGTGAAAAAGGTATTTCTAGTCACCTTTCTGCATGTCTTCCTTTCACCCAGAGACTGTTAGAGACGATCATACAGATGCCTTTGTCTAACAGGGCCAATAACAGTCAGCTCAGTCTTCTCTCAGTGAAAAAGAATTGAATGACATCAGCTTTTCAGTGCATCCAGACAAATCCAGTTTTGCAGTATAAGAAACATTATCTACAGCAGCATGCCTATAACCATCTATATCCATGTATCATCAGCATAGCACTGAAAACAAGAGCAAACTGCCAATCCGGATAACCTCCAAAATTCAGTGGATTCTTCCATGCCCTAATATCTACCAGTGGTGAAAATTTGGCGAGAATCCGTGAAGTAGTTTTGATGTAATCCTTCAAAGCCCATATAAAGTGAATGCGATCCAAAAGACACATTCAGATCAACTCCAAAATGCAATGGAGTCTTCCATGGCCTAATATCTATCTGTGGTGAAAATTTGGTGAGAATCCATGAAGTAGTTTTTTTAAAATGTAATCCTTCAAAGCCTATATAAAGTGAAATCTTGATCCAGAATCTGGACCCGGATCACCTCCAAAATTTAATGGAGTCTTCCATGCCCTAATATCTATTTGTGGTGAACACTTGTCAAAATCTGTGCAGTAGTTTTAATGTAATCCTGCTAACAGTCAGACAAATAAATTAATGCAGATGATTTTATTATATCCTAGGTGGATGTAATTAATTCCATGGTTATGTATAATCTGACTAAAAAGGTGCTACAGAAAGAGTGGCAAACAGAGGGCCTAGAACCAACCCCTGGATCACCCCACAATTCACTGCAGAAAATTTCACAGCGCACCTAGCTCTGATCCCTGAAGTACCCCACAGGTCACTGTGGAATTGTCAGACACAATGTTGAAAAAGAATGCACTGACAGGTAAGGCTGTGTATCCATACCTCATTTTTGTTCTGGCGGGAAAGTGCTGAGAGAGCGCCCACAAATGCTTCATCTCAGCAATTTCAGTGTTCTGGTGAAAACAAACAGACAAAAAGAAAAAGCCTGTGCATGGGTTTGTTTACAACAACAAGAAACAGTTAATGACTAGCGTATAATGTACAACGACAAAATGTACTCACCTTCAGCAGGAGACGGCGCCTTCTTTTTTCTTCTTCTGATTTTTTGTCTATATTATGATTTTGAGGGACAAATGATCTAAATGAGTAAATAAACCTCTTCTCCCGGTTGCTGCAGTGACGTCACACCGTGTTTCTGAAAATGGGTCCTTCACCACTTTCACCGAGCGCAGTTTCCCTGGTATGAAGCACCCTAAAGGCAGACTATAGCGCTTTATTTGTCTAACAAATATGCAATAATCTGATTAGAGCCCCTCATCGCCAGTCAACTTGCAACCAGTCACTGAGGATCAGCACCGGGGCAGTATGGCTAGGCTGAAGTAAATAATTAACAATCGGCTTATTAAGTTTCTTTACATTCAGTGAAGTAAAGCTGTGCACGTTTAGCTCTCCAGGAATCCTGTCTGAGCTGCCAGACACTTTAAATGATATTGTTGTTTGTTCAGTGGTGCCAAGAAATGGTTCAGTAAGAGTTTACAGCACGATTCATCCAGTAACATTATGAAGCTGGTTAGCGCGTGATGGTGTTTGTGTTAATTTCACATGTCCTGAGTGAAAAGATGAACCTCAAAATCTCTAAGAATAGAGGCTAGGTTGTAAAATTACAGAGTTCTCTTTTAATGGTTGTCCATTCGGCTGCTCCCGTTTTGTGTTCGGATGCCCTTCCTGACGCAACTCCAGTGTTACCTGGAGAAACACACACAGCTGCTGGTGTTCCAAAGAGGTCTCCCATCCAAGTATTAACCAGGTCCCGCACTACTTAGCTTCTGAGATCTGACGGGATAAGGCTTACACAGAGTTCTCTTTTAATCCCAATGCAATATATCTCCCCCTTCTGGCTGGGAGGAGATCTGCAGCACAGGACAGTATTGCGTCTGTATTTCCATCTTCATCACAACATCCCAAAAAGGCGTAAATCATTCCTGCGACAGGACGCACGGCTCCCGCTCTTTCATGTGCACCAACAGAGTTCTCAGACTTTGTAAAGAAAGTTGTTATCAGCTGATGTCTGGTGACATCATTGAGTTTTACTTTCGCAGCGTCTGCTGCACACAGAGACCTGAAGTGAACGACTGGAGCAAAGGCACATTTGTCGGGGTAAACAGAGACAAACAGGCCTTCATAATTCATCATCCAGCCTCCGGGAGGAGAGCCAGCACAGGCTCCAGTCCATCATTTAACTGCAAAGTATCACAGCTATAGAAGAGCCTCGTTCACTTTGGGAGAAACCTTAAAAACACCCAGCGGACATTTCATGATGGACTGATCAAATTTGTTTGCATTTTAATGCTTGCTAACACTGGAGCAAACCCAGCGGAGGGAGTCCTGTGGGATCTAACAACTTCAATTAGACATTATTGATGAAATATTCACCCCTTTTATATTTTTATGTTGATTGTTTTACAGCTTTATGTGTGTAAACATGCTTGAAAATCCTATACACAGTCTGTCAAAGGAGTTCAGATGGACTTTTCTTCACTTGGCAAAACTGTCTGTGACCTTTGAAGCACGTTTGCTGCTTCAAGGGGAAACATTAAGTGGTTCTTTCTAATCTTGAAGTGATGCCAAAGTGAGGGAGCACTGCTGTGAATATTTCAGCTCTAACTTAGGCATTTTAATGTGGGCATGGATGGGAATTGACTCACATTTGGACCCAGGCTGGGCAGCATGGTGCATTAGTGGTTAGCACTGTTGCCTCACAGCAAGAAGGTCATGGGTTTGATTCCCACCTGTGGCATTTCTGTGTGGAGTTTGCATGTTCTCCACATGTTTGCGTGGGTTCCTTCCACGTGCTCCAACTTCGTCTCACAAACAAAGGCACGCGGGTTAGGTGGATTGGAGCCTTTAAATTGTCCGTAGGTGTGCATGCGGCCCTATATGTGGCTCCCTGTGACAGACTGGCGTCCTGTCCAGGGTTTACCCTGCCTCATGCTCTAGAACGACACTTAATTGCAGTAAGCAGTTGAGGATGAGTGAGTGCGTGAGTAGACCCAGTCTCAAGTGGCTGTTCAAGGAATTGCATGTTTTGGCACTTCAGTGTTGACTTCATTTTTCAGTGCTAGAGGTTGCCACTGGGAAGAGAAAACATTCACATTTAAGAAGCTGAAATCATAGCATTTGGATATTGTAGAAAAGCTTGAATCTTCGACTGGACTGGGTTGCTTGACGCGAGAATGTTTTGCTTCAAATCGCAGAAGCTTCCTCAGCTAAAATTCTTGCTCTGGTAGTCTGACTTCTGTCTTGACTCTTGTAGAGAAGAATAAACAGAAGCCACAAAAGCTGGAGTTTTAAACCTAACCAGACCCCTCCTACCAAGAGGCAGACTGCTATTGGCTAGTGACTAACAACTGCTCTAATTAGCACCTATTGTGCTCTTGTTAGCACCCTCCTAATGACAGGGTAGCTGTCCCTCCTAACGATGGGACTGACGCCTCTCCTGACGACTCTCCTGACAACGTTAATGACTCATTACCATGAACAAAAGAATGAAACTCCTTTAACTTGAGTACCCCATTGTAAACAGGGGGCAAAGCATGTCTCAGACCCCTCCCCGGTTAAGGCTGGGTTTCAACTGTTTCACATACAATGCTTCCTTCACTCCCCTCTCAAACCATTTCTTTTCTCTGACTAAGATTTTAACTTCCTTGTCCTCAAACGTGTGGTTAGTGTCTTTAAGGGCCCGGTCCCACTGGGGAGAGGATTAATTGTGCATGAATTGAGTATACAAAGTATGGGCATTCGTTGTCGTCCACAACAAAATTGGCCAAAAATAACAAATGTCCCAGTATGAATTACGGATATATTAATAATGTATAGTGAATATATGATGAACAATCACAGTTATATAACGTATGTAGTGAGGAAACGGCTCTGTCACATTGCAATTATCACGGCAGTATTACGGGTGTATTATGAATGCATTGCGCACGTGTTGCACATGCACAACATCTGCATTGCGGTCATAAAAGAAGTGCACTCGGGCCTTTCGGCATCACTATTTACACCAACACCACAGGCTCTGGAGCAATAGCTGGACTTGGACAAATTGATCACAGAGGTGATGCTCATGTTGTCATGCAAGGGTTAACTGTTCATGAGTTTGGGGAAGCCGCTCGGGGTGTGAGACGGTGTTTTTTTTTTTTTGAGAGAGAGTGTCAGAGAAAACAGAGACTTCAGCGTGAGTTGTGGCTAAACAGCAACTCTTCCTCTTGTTGGTGTTAAATAAAAGTCCTGAAGGAGACCCGAGATCCACGGCCGACTTCTCTGCAGCTGGGGATTTACAGTATGTTGTTGGATTGCAGCAGCTATTACGTCTTTGTGGATCTACACAGCTGGACTGGCACTGACTGGCAGGTATGTCGATTTATGCCACATATAGTACTTTGGGTTTACATATTTGTTATGCATTCACAGATTGCCCGCAAATCAGCTGCAAAGCAGATGTAATACAAACACTTTATCCGTGGCCAATCTGTATGCATTTGCTACAACTTATTTTAGTTTGTGATGTGGATGTGATAGGCATGCAATATATCTGTTTTACACACTGTCCCAGTCTGCTGCCAAGCCACAAATCCCTGTCAGTTGCGGATATCAGCGGTTAACGGCAGATATACAGCATATAGATTGAGTATGTATTGTGTATGTATTGTGTATGTATTGAGTATGTATTGTGTATGTATTGAGTATGTAAGGTGGATGTCATCTGCAGCCAAAATTTTGTGCAGCTCAAAAATCCTGGCAATGGAAGAACGTGCCTCTGTGGATAATTGTGGACGTGTGTGGGTGTCGGCCGACTCATACAAGCATGTTTCACGGACATTGCGGATGTTTTGTTGTGTGGGCCGCTGAAGAGGAGGTACTGCTGGCCCACCACCACCAGAGGGCGCCCTGCCTGGAGTGCGGGCTCCAGGCACCAGAGGGCGCTGCCGCCTTATGGGAGTAGCCTGGGTGACAGCTGTCACCCATCACCAGACACAGCTGTTCCACTCAGCACAGAGGTATATCTGGAGGACGGCGTCTCCACCTCAGTGCCGAGATATCGCCTAAGACTGAGGTAATATTCTCTGCATTTATATTCTGAACAACCAGCTAAACTTGTTAAACCTTTTCAGGACTGTTGACTACTGATAGCTTCATTGCTTGGATAAGTACTCACCTTCCTGCTGTACTTTGACAAGAGGTGGAGGCGGCTTCTCCCCTCTCCATTACTGGGTGCGGTCGCATCCACACCTGTGTGTTGTTGCTCTCTCCCGCCAGCAGTACCGGATCCGACGAGCGGAGGCAGTGGCCACCTGGGAATTCGGGACTTGGCGGTTCCAGTATTTCCAGGGTTCGGTGGCAGAGGAGATCTGGGTGGTTCCGGTTCGACTGAGACGGACGTCTCCTACCTTCGAGCCTGCCCACACGACACCAGCGGATTCGACCCCAAATTGTGATTGTTGTATTTATTGTGCTCGTTTCACAATAGTAAACCTTGTTATTTACCTTCTCCATTGTCCGTTCATTGCGCCCCCTGTTGTGGGTCCGTGTTCCTACACTTTCACAACAGGATATCTCGGCCAGCATCATGGACCCCGAGGGGCGTCAACCGGCTGTTGAACGGCCAATGGAAGACCAAGGCGCGTCGGCGGCTTCGGGAGGGGTAATCGGTGAGTTGCAGCGGATCCTCACCGCTTTCACCTCTCGGATCGATTTAATGACCGAGCAGCACGTTCTCCTAAACCGCAGGGTGGAGGCTCTCGCCGCACAAGTGGAGGCGCGCCCTTCGGGCGCCGCTGCGGCTCTCCCTCCCGAGGACCCTGCGCGTGAAAGTGACGTTCCACTGGTCGTTCAACGGTCCCTTCCTCCGTCCCCAGAAGCATACATAAGCCCTCCAGAACCGTACGGAGGCTGTGTGGAGACGTGCGCGGATTTTCTGATGCAGTGTTCGCTCGTCTTCGCACAGCGTCCCGTGATGTACGCGACTGATGCTAGCAAAGTAGCTTATGTAATAAATCTGCTTCGTGGGGAGGCACGCGCTTGGGCTACAGCGCTCTGGGAGCAGAACTCACGGCTCCTTCATACATACGTTGGGTTTGTACGGGAGCTCAGAACGGTGTTCGACCATCCCAACAGAGGAGAGTCCGCTTCAACCGCGCTACTGTCAATGAGACAGGGGCGTCGGAGCGCAGCTGCCTATGCAGTCGCCTTCCGCATCGCGGCGGCGAGATCCGGCTGGAATAGCACTGCCCTCCGCGCCGCCTTTGTAAACGGACTGTCATTGGTCCTAAAAGAGCACCTGGTGGCGAAGGACGAACCGCGGGACTTAGACGGGCTCATCGATCTGGTCATACGACTCGACAACCGGTTAGAAGAACGCCGTCGGGAACGAGGCGAAGGGCGTGGCCAGGCACGCGTCGTCCCTCTCCCTTCCAGTTCCGATCGAGCTCCGCCTTCCCCACGCTCCACAGCCCCTGCGCTCCGTGGGGTCACAGCTCCCCCTACTGACGAAGCTAGGGACATGAGTAGGGCAACATTTAGGGCACCAGATGCACAGAGGAGATGGACCCACGGAGCGTGTCTTGTTTGTGGTTCAATAGAGCACCATGTGAGAGACTGCCCCGAGCGGTCAAACGCCAAACGCCCACCCCTAGAGACTGGGCCAGGGGTGGGCCAAAACATTCACGTGGGACACACCCACATTGCTACACGACTCCCAGTCACGATACTGTTTGAGGATTCAACCCTGAAGGCCCCAGCACTGGTGGACACGGGCTCTGAGGGGAATCTGCTTGACAGTAGATGGGCCAGGGAGATAGGGCTCCCTCTGGTGGCTCTTACCTCGCCTGTGCAGGTTCGGGCGCTAGATGGCTCCCTACTCCCACCAATCACGCATAAGACACCTCCAGTAACTCTGGTGGTGTCAGGTAACCACCGGGAGGTGATCGAGTTCTTTGTGACTCAGGCCACCTCCCGTGTGGTTTTGGGTTTTCCCTGGATGCTAAAGCACAATCCCCGGATCGATTGGCCGTCCGGGGTAGTGGTTCAGTGGAGCGAAACCTGCCATCGGGAGTGTCTAGGTTCCTCGGTTCCTCCCGGCTCCCAAGCTAAGGAGGAGGTCCGAGTCCCGCCCAATCTGAAGGCGGTGCCGGCGGAGTACCATGACCTCGCTGACGTGTTCAGCAAGGATCTGGCTCTCACGCTTCCTCCCCACCGCCCGTATGATTGTGCCATTGATTTGGTTCCAGGCAGTGAGTTCCCGTCCAGTAGGCTGTACAACCTCTCACGGCCGGAGCGTGAATCGATGGAGACCTACATCCGGGACTCATTAGCTGCCGGGTTGATCCGGAATTCCACCTCTCCGATGGGTGCAGGTTTCTTTTTTGTGGGTAAAAAAGATGGCGGGCTTCGTCCATGCATTGATTACAGGGGGTTGAACGAAATCACGGTTCGCAACCGATACCCGTTGCCCTTGTTGGATTCAGTGTTCACCCCCTTGCATGGAGCCAAAATCTTCACCAAGCTGGATCTTAGGAATGCATATCATTTGGTTCGGATCCGGAAGGGAGACGAATGGAAGACGGCATTTAACACCCCTTAGGTCATTTTGAGTACCTGGTCATGCCGTTCGGTCTCACTAATGCTCCCGCGACTTTCCAAGCGTTGGTAAACGATGTCTTGCGGGACTTCCTGCACCGGTTCGTCTTCGTGTATCTGGACGATATACTCATCTTTTCCCCGGATCCTGAGACTCATGTCCGGCATGTCCGTCAGGTTCTGCAGCGGTTGTTGGAGAACCGCCTGTTTGTGAAGGGCGAGAAGTGTGAATTCCACCGCACTTCTTTGTCCTTCCTGGGGTTTATAATCTCCTCTAACTCCGTCGCCCCTGATCCGGCCAAGGTTGCGGCGGTGAGAGATTGGCCCCAACCTACAAGCCGTAGGAAGCTGCAACAGTTCCTCGGTTTTGCTCATTTCTACAGGAGGTTCATTAAGGGCTATAGTCAGGTAGTTAGCCCCCTGACAGCCCTGACCTCACCAAAAGTCCCCTTCACCTGGTCGGATCGGTGCGAAGCCGCGTTCAAGGAGTTGAAACGGCGCTTCTCGTCTGCACCAGTTCTGGTGCAGCCCGATCCTAGCCGCCAGTTAGTGGTTGAAGTGGATGCCTCGGACTCAGGGATAGGAGCGGTGCTCTCCCAGAGCGGGAAGACCGATAAGGTCCTTCACCCGTGTGCCTATTTTTCTCGCAGGTTGACCCCCGCTGAACGGAACTATGACGTCGGCAATCGGGAACTCCTTGCTGTGAAAGAGGCCCTCGAAGAGTGGAGACATCTGTTGGAGGGAACAGCCGTGCCATTCACGGTTTTCACTGACCATCGGAACCTGGAGTATATCAGGACCGCCAAGCGGCTGAACCCCAGGCAAGCCCGCTGGTCACTGTTCTTTGGCCGTTTTGACTTCCAGATTACATACCGTCCCGGGACCAAGAATCAGAGGTCGGATGCATTGTCCCGGGTGCACGAAGACGAAGTCAAAACGGAACCGTCGGATCCCCCGGATCCCATCATCCCGGAGTCCGCTATCGTGGCCGCCCTCACCTGGGACGTGGAGAAGACCGTCCGGGAGGCCCTGACCCGTGTCCCGGACCCCGGAAACGGACCAAAGAACAGACTATACGTCCCACCAGAGGCTAGGGCTGCAGTCCTGGACTTCTGTCATGGTTCTAAGCTCTCCTGTCACCCAGGGGTGCGAAGGACCGTGACAGTCGTCCGGCAACGCTTCTGGTGGGCATCCCTGGAGGCCGACGTCCGGGACTACGTCCAGGCCTGTACCACCTGCGCCAGGGGCAAGGCCGACCACAGAAAGACCTCAGGGCAGCTACAGCCACTGCCCGTGCCTCATCGCCCCTGGTCCCACATCGGTCTGGACTTCGTCACGGGTCTCCTGCCGTCCCAGGGAAACACCGTCGTCTTCACGATAGTGGACCGTTTCTCCAAGGCGGCCCACTTCGTGGCCCTCCCGAAGCTCCCAACGGCCCAGGAGACAGCGGACCTCCTGGTCCACCACGTCGTCCGTCTGCATGGCATACCATCAGACATCGTCTCCGATCGCGGTCCCCAGTTCACCTCACACGTCTGGAGGAGCTTCTGCCGGGAACTGGGGGCCACGGTCAGCCTCTCGTCTGGGTACCACCCCCAGACCAACGGGCAGGCAGAGCGGGCGAATCAGGAACTGGAGCAGACACTTCGCTGTGTGACAGCCGCGCACCCGACGGCCTGGAGTACCCACCTGGCCTGGATCGAGTACGCCCACAACAGCCAAGTGTCATCAGCCACCGGCCTCTCCCCGTTTGAGGTGTGCTTGGGGTATCAGCTCCCCTTGTTTCCGGTGGTTGAGGGAGAGGTCGGTGTGCCCTCGGTCCAGGCCCACCTACGGAAGTGCCGTCGGGTGTGGCGTGCCGCCCGCTCTGCCTTGTTGCAGGCCCGGACGAGGGCGAAGAAACATGCAGACCGGCGGCGAGCCCCGGCCCCCAAGTATCGTCCTGGGCAGGAGGTCTGGTTGTCCACCAAGGACATTCCTCTACAGGTTGACTCACCGAAGCTCCAAGAACGGTACATCGGACCGTATAAGATCCTCAAGGTCATCAACCCCGCCGCAGTGAGGCTCCAGCTTCCGGCCTCACTGCGGATCCATCCAGTTTTTCATGTTTCCCGGATCAAGCCCCTTCACACCTCACCCCTCTGCACCCCGGGTCCGGCGCCGCCTCCTGCCCGGATCATCGACGGAGCACCGGCTTGGACTGTCCGCCGGCTCCTTGATGTCCGTCGGATGGGCCGGGGTTTTCAGTATCTGGTGGACTGGGAGGGGTACGGACCCGAGGAGCGCTCCTGGGTGAAGAAGGGTTTCATCCTGGACCCGGCCCTCCTGGCCGACTTCTACCGTCGCCATCCGGACAAGCCCGGTCGTGCGCCAGGAGGCGCCCGTTGAGGGGGGGGGTCCTGTTGTGTGGGCCGCTGAAGAGGAGGTACTGCTGGCCCACCACCACCAGAGGGCGCCCTGCCTGGAGTGCGGGCTCCAGGCACCAGAGGGCGCTGCCGCCTTATGGGAGTAGCCTGGGTGACAGCTGTCACCCATCACCAGACACAGCTGTTCCACTCAGCACAGAGGCATATCTGGAGGACGGCGTCTCCACCTCAGTGCCGAGATATCGCCTAAGACTGAGGTAATATTCTCTGCATTTATATTCTGAACAACCAGCTAAACTTGTTAAACCTTTTCAGGACTGTTGACTACTGATAGCTTCATTGCTTGGATAAGTACTCACCTTCCTGCTGTACTTTGACAAGAGGTGGAGGCGGCTTCTCCCCTCTCCGTTACTGGGTGCGGTCGCATCCACACCTGTGTGTTGTTGCTCTCTCCCGCCAGCAGTACCGGATCCGACGAGCGGAGGCAGTGGCCACCTGGGAATTCGGGACTTGGCGGTTCCAGTATTTCCAGGGTTCGGTGGCAGAGGAGATCTGGGTGGTTCCGGTTCGACTGAGACGGACGTCTCCTACCTTCGAGCCTGCCCACACGACACCAGCGGATTCGACCCCAAATTGTGATTGTTGTATTTATTGTGCTCGTTTCACAATAGTAAACCTTGTTATTTACCTTCTCCATTGTCCGTTCATTGCGCCCCCTGTTGTGGGTCCGTGTTCCTACACTTTCACAACATGTTTAGCGAATATGAACCAATCATACACAAATTCCTAAATGCCAGTGGGACCGGGCCCTAAGGTGGAGATGAACTGCAGACTGAAGTCCACCAGCACCCTCTCTGCGGTGCTGGCATAGCCTTTTGTGCAACAGCTGCTTAGTTTTTGGCCACAATGGGGGATAAAACCTGGAGAAAGAGGGACTCATCGACACTAGGTGCTTCTTGATCTGTGGTGTATCGCATTTATCTTTTTCTGTATCATCTTGCGGTACCACTGCGAGAGCGCTGCATGCTATCTATCTCCCCTAGATTTAGAATGGAGTGCAGAGCAAACCTGTATGGCAAATGGTCTTCAATAAAAAAGTGCATTGCTGGCTCAAATATGCAGAAATACATAAGGAACGTGAAAACTGCTCATTAATGGTGGCCAGCATCTGCATCCCAACCCCTGCAATTACAATTATAAAATCAATTTTTGCCATTTGTGAATCAATTCAGAATTGCCCAATGTCCATATCACGATGTGTCTAAGAATCCAGTTTTTTTTCCTCTACCCCTAAATCCACCACACTGTAGCTTTAATTGCATGCATTGTAATTTATGCCTTGCAAATCTTAGTTCTTCTACCATTTGTGTTCCTGCTCTTTATTTGTTTGTTTGTTTGTTAGTAGTATGTCTTGGTGTTTCTCTTCCTTAGATTGTTGTCTGTTAAATTTTACACCTTTTCAACAAGCCATTGGAATTCTCCTGTTGTGATTATCATCTCCATTTGCATCCAGCAGACTAAGTGCAGTTATGATTTAGCTGATATGAAATGACTCTGCAATGCCTTTGTTTGCGTTGGGTCATTGTGCAGACTGAAGCAGTTTCTTGCCTTCACAAGACTTTCACCTCCTGCAGCTGCAGACCTCACCGCTCCTCTTTTTCCATCACGTTGTACAGTTCTGTGTCTCTGCAGATTTTCCCATCTTCACTTCCCACCTTCTCTCCAGTGTGTCAACTTTTTCTTTTCTCAATCCACACTATGTTTTACCTCTCAGGGAACCGAATCGTCATTTCTCACTGAAGCAGAGAGCACAGGATTCTATTAAGGACCACAGAAGGGATATGACACCCGGGACGGGAGTTGCTGTTACGAGCGATTTAGTGAGGCGAGGAAAGGAGGGGGAAAAGAAGGAAGGACGTGTGCTGCAGCACCAAGGTGAGACAAGGTGAGGATAGATATGAGTGTCACGTCCAGAGGCCTACTTCTCTTCCTCCCTCACACACGCAGCGCCCAACCCTAAGAGCCGACATGAAGGCCATTAGTCCCAGGGGTGATTCTGAACCGTTAATGAAATTAAAGGACTGTCCTACTGGATCTGGACACCACTTTACATCACCGTTAATTCAGCTGCTGACACAGCAGTGGACTCACAAATATGATACATTCAATTTGTCACTTTAACCTGAACCAAAGGATTAAATGTGTCTTTTAGTTCTGTTTATTCATTCTTGTAATGTGTTCGATCTTTGAAGCTCGTGACTTGAATTATTCATCTGTTATGTTTGTTCAGCTACTGCATTTAATCTTTAAAGTGCCAAAACAAGTTAAAAAAGGGTTGTCATAAAATAGTGTACTTTGTTACAACAAAAGTTTTAAATTTTGCAGATGAATGATGAAGGCACCTGTGCAAATAATCTGCCATTGATTTATCTCATTGCTTCATTTGTAAAACAGTACAGCGCATAATAAGACAGGCCCAATAAATCATATCTGTTATGTTTCGGACGCGGTCGGAGCACCGACCCAGCGTTTGAAAGGACCCAGCATAAAATAAGCAGAGCACGGTTCAAAAGATAACAGAATTTAATAAACATAACAGTGTGTGACGTGCTAAACAACTAAAAAGTCCGCGGTCTGGTGAGGTGGAAACACGGCGCGCTCTCAACAGCGCAAACGGTCCGGAGCCACAGCAGTTCGGACCCAGGGACCCCGCCGACACCCCCCAGGTGGCCGCGACAAACCAAGTCTGTGAAGAAAGAAAACATGAGGTGAGTCCAACTCCACACAGAGAGACACAACTCAAAGGTGCACGCAATCAGCAAACACTTCCTGGCTTAAATCTATACATCAGCTTCTTACCCTGCAGGCACGGAACAACTCAGTTCAAATCTCCACTGCAGCAGAAGCTGATTAGACAATTAGCATAACGTGACAGCTCACTAACACAAGGTGTGAGGGACACCAAATCCACTGTCATTACTTCATAAAAGTCACCAAAACCAAATTACCTCAGGAAGTGTGCTGAAGAGCGTGAGACCTCACCCAATCCTCCTTCACAGACTGTGGCGTCAAACCTGGAGCGGTCTCTGCGTCCGTGATGGTGAGATTGTTCTCCTGACGTCGATCTCACACGTCTGCTCACAAGGTCGAGTCTCTGGCAATCACACACTGTGCATTCAAGGTTTAAATGCAGCAATCTCTGATTAAGACAAAATACACCACAGCTGTGAGTCCTGATGACCTGCATGTGAAAACAAGCCTCAGGTGTTCAGGGTGAGGTCCTAATGCTCAGCCACTCAGTCCTGAATGCATACCACCTGGTGGGAGAAACAGAAAACAAAACCCAAGCCAGCCAAACACCCCAGCCCACAACAATATCAATAAACTACTAAAGCACTCTGAGGGAATACCTCTGCAAAGCTGGAAATATTGTGTCTGGCACAGGAGGACAGAAAAACACTCCAGTCTAGCTAGAAGTATGCATAAATGTTTCTAATCCAGACTACACCCAACATTTTGATGGGATCATTAGTTTTAGAATAATCCTGCACTTTTGGCCTATTTCTGTACATGGCACAATCTGCCTTTAAGTCAAATGTATAATGCAACACATTGGCCTTAAAGGTGTTATAAATGGCGTTTTAGATATTAATATGGTAGCCATTATACCAATATATCAAAAGATATATTGGTATAATGGCATCCTGTGGAGAGAATTACACAACACTGCCTCTCCATGTGTTAGAATCTGAGCTTTTCTCTTCCTTGTTTTCATAGCCAGACCAACTGTGTGTGCATATTTAGTGCATGTGAGTCCTGCCCTGTGACGCTGTTGTCCCTCAGTATGTTTATGAAGACACAATAGTGACTGACCCCCCAAATAGCACTGTGCATTCAACATGGTGGACAGTAGCGGCTTTCCAGAACTTCCTCCACCCTAAGGAACCACATTCAAAGGCGAGAAAGACCTCGGACCAAGACTGGTCAGAGTAAGGTTTGAATGTTCCCAGATGTGGCCCCTTCGAGCTGCTCAAGTGCTCCAACTGATGTTCTTTCTCCTTGATTAGGTGGAGGGAGTGTGGGGAAGGGTGGGGTGGGGGGACAATGGCAGAAGGAAAGCTGGTGTTTTAGTCTGAGATGGTGATGCTACTTTGACACCTAGTGGTAATAAATTTTTCATAGCCCTTTTAACCCCACCACCACTCCTTCCATTATGACAGTGACTATAGATGGGGTGTGGTTCAATTTGACAGTGACTATAGAGGGGGTGTGGTTCAATTTGACAGTGACTATAGAGGTGGGGTGGTTCAATTTGACAGTGACTATAGAGGGGGTGTGGATCAATTTGACAGTGACTATAGAGGTGGGGTGGTTCAATTTGACAGTGACTGTAGAGGTGGGGTGGTTCAATTTGACAATGACTATAGAGGGGGTGTGGTTCAATATGACAGTGACTATAGAGGTGGGGTGGTTCAATATGACAGTGATTATAGAGGTGGGGTGGTTCAATTTGACAATGACTATAGAGGGGGTGTGGTTCAATTTGACAGTGACTATAGAGGTGGGGTGGTTCAATTTGACAGTGACTATAGAGGTGGGGTGGTTCAATTTGACAATGACTATAGAGGGGGCGTGGTTCAATTTGACAGTGACTATAGAGGTGGGGTGGTTCAATTTGACAGTGACTATAGAGGTGGGGTGGTTCAATTTGACAGTGACTATAGAGGTGGGGTGGTTCAATTTGACAATGACTATAGAGGTGGGGTGGTTCAATTTGACAATGACTATAGAGGGGGCGTGGTTCAATATGCCAGTGATTATAGAGGTGGGGTGGTTCAATTTGACAATGACTATAGAGGGGGTGTGGTTCAATTTGACAATGACTATAGAGGTGGGGTGGTTCAATATGACAGTGACTATAGAGGTGGGGTGGTTCAATATGACAGTGACTATAGAGGTAGGGTGGTTCAATTTGACAGTGACTATAGAGGTGGGGTGGTTCAATTTGACAATGACTATAGAGGGGGTGTGGTTCAATTTGACAGTGACTATAGAGGTGGGGTGGTTTAATTTGACAGTGACTATAGAGGTGGGGTGGTTCAATTTGACAGTGACTATAGAGGTGGGGTGGTTCAATTTGACAGTGACTATAGAGGGGGCGTGGTTCAATATGACAGTGACTATAGAGGTGGGGTGGGGGGACAATGGCAGAAGGAAAGCTAGTGTTTTAGTCTGAGATGCTGATGCTACTTTGACACCTAGTGGTAATAAATTTTTCATAGCCCTTTTAACCCCACTACCACTCCTTCCATTGTGACAGTGACTATAGAGGGGGTGTGGTTCAATATGACAGTGACTATAGAGGGGGTGTGGTTCAATTTGACAGTGACTATAGAGGTGGGGTGGTTCAATATGACAGTGATTATAGAGGTGGGGTGGTTCAATTTGACAATGACTATAGAGGGGGTGTGGTTCAATTTGACAGTGACTATAGAGGTGGGGTGGTTCAGTATGACAGTGATTATAGAGGTGGGGTGGTTCAATTTGACAATGACTATAGAGGGGGTGTGGTTCAATTTGACAGTGACTATAGAGGTGGGGTGGTTCAATTTGACAATGACTATAGAGTGGGTGTGGTTCAATTTGACAGTGACTATAGAGGGGGTGTGGTTCAATTTGACAATGACTATAGAGGTGGGGTGGTTCAATTTGACAATGACTATAGAGGGGGTGTGGTTCAATTTGACAGTGACTATAGAGGTGGGGTGGTTCAATATGACAGTGACTATAGAGGTGGGGTGGTTCAATTTGACAGTGACTATAGAGGTGGGGTGGTTTAATTTGACAGTGACTATAGAGGTGGGGTGGTTTAATTTGACAGTGACTATAGAGGTGGGGTGGTTCAATATGACAGTGACTATAGAGGTGGGATGGTTCAATTTGACAGTGACTATAGAGGGGCGTGGTTCAATATGACAGTGACTATAGAGGTGGGGTGGTTCAATATGACAGTGACTTTAGAGGTTGGGTGGTTCATTTTGACAGTGACTATACAGGGGGTGTGGTTCAATATGACAGTGACTATAGAGGTGGGGTGGTTCAATATGGCAGGGACTATAGAGGTGGGGTGGTTCAATATGACAGTGACTATAGAGGGGGCGTGGTTCAATATGACAGTGACTATAGAGGTGGGGTGGGGGGACAATGGCAGAAGGAAAGCTGGTGTTTTAGTCTGAGATGGTGATGCTACTTTGACACCTAGTGGTAATAAATTTTTCATAGCCCTTTTAACCCCACCACCACTCCTTCCATTGTGACAGTGACTTTAGAGGGGGTGTGGTTCAATTTGACAGTGACTATAGAGGGGGTGTGGTTCAATTTGACAGTGACTATAGAGGTGGGGTGGTTCAATATGACAGTGATTATAGAGGTGGGGTGGTTCAATTTGACAATGACTATAGAGGGGGTGTGGTTCAATTTGACAGTGACTATAGAGGTGGGGTGGTTCAATTTGACAATGACTATAGAGGGGGTGTGGTTCAATTTGACAGTGACTATAGAGGTGGGGTGGTTTAATTTGACAGTGACTATAGAGGTGGGGTGGTTTAATTTGACAGTGACTACAGAGGTGGGGTGGTTCAATTTGACAGTGACTATAGAGTTGGGGTGGTTCAATATGACAGTGACTATAGAGGTGGGGTGGTTTAATTTGACAGTGACTATAGAGGTGGGGTGGTTTAATTTGACAGTGACTATAGAGGTGGGGTGGTTCAATATGACAGTGACTATAGAGGTGGGGTGGTTCAATTTGACAGTGACTATAGAGGTGGGGTGGTTCAATTTGACAGTGACTATAGAGTTGGGGTGGTTCAATATGACAGTGACTATAGAGGTGGGGTGGTTTAATTTGACAGTGACTATAGAGGTGGGGTGGTTTAATTTGACAGTGACTATAGAGGTGGGGTGGTTCAATATGACAGTGACTATAGAGGTGGGGTGGTTCAATTTGACAGTGACTATAGAGGGGCGTGGTTCAATATGACAGTGACTATAGAGGTGGGGTGGTTCAATATGACAGTGACTTTAGAGGTTGGGTGGTTCATTTTGACAGTGACTATAGAGGGGGCGTGGTTCAATATGACAGTGACTATAGAGGTGGGGTGGTTCAATTTGACAGTGACTATAGAGGGGGTGTGGTTCAATTTGACAGTGACTATAGAGGTGGGGTGGTTCAATATGACAGTGATTATAGAGGTGGGGTGGTTCAATTTGACAATGACTATAGAGGGGGTGTGGTTCAATTTGACAGTGACTATAGAGGTGGGGTGGTTTAATTTGACAGTGACTATAGAGGTGGGGTGGTTCAATTTGACAGTGACTATAGAGGTGGGGTGGTTTAATTTGACAGTGACTATAGAGGTGGGGTGGTTCAATTTGACAGTGACTATAGAGGTGGGGTGGTTCAATATGACAGTGACTATAGAGGGGGCGTTTTTCAATATGACAGTGACTATAGAGGTGGGGTGGTTCAATTTGACAGTGACTATAGAGGGGGCGTGGTTCAATATGACAGTGACTATAGAGGTGGGGTGGTTCAATATGACAGTGACTATAGAGATGGGGTGGTTCAGTTTGACAGTGACTATAGAGGGGGCGTGGTTCAATATGACAGTGACTACAGAGGTGGGGTGGTTCAATATGACAGTGACTATAGAGGTGGGGTGGTTCAATATGACAGTGACTATAGAGGGGGTGTGGTTCAATTTGACAGTGACTATAGAGGTGGGGTGGTTCAATATGACAGTCACTATAGAGATGGGGTGGTTCAGTTTGACAGTGACTATAGAGGGGGCGTGGTTCAATATGACAGTGACTACAGAGGTGGGGTGGTTCAATATGACAGTGACTATAGAGGTGGGGTGGTTCAATATGACAGTGACTATAGAGGGGGCGTGGTTCAATTTGACAGTGACTATAGATGGGGCGTGGTTCAATTTGACAGTGACTATAGAGGGGGCGTGGTTCAATTTGACAGTGACTATAGATGGGGCGTGGTTCAATTTGATAGTGACTATAAATGGGGCATGGTTCAATTTGACAGTGACTATGGAGGGGGTGTGGTTCAATATGACAGTGACTATAGAGGGGGCGTGGTTCAGCATGACAGCAACAATGTGATGTACTGGCCATGGGTTTGTATTTTTATTGCAGTGAGGTGAGAGTGCCTCAGACACACCAGGAGAGAGATGCTGCACAACTGAGCTGAACCACTACGTGCACACATCTGAATGCGTGCATGAGGGAAAGTGAGTGGTGCAGCAGAGTAAAACCGCCAGAGGCAGAGTGAGGACACACAGCACTTCTGTTTACTGCTGAGAGAATCAATGAAGGCTGATGTGTCTAATTTTGTTTATGTTTCTACTTCGTACCTGAATGAAATCGCAGTGGCTGTTTTTTCAGCGTTTTCATTAATCTTGATGTAATTTCCTCAGATGTTTCCTAAAGCACGGGACGAAACAATTGGACAGAACCTTAGCAAATGTCTTTCCACATTATTCCTGTTTAACCTGTTTGGTCAGGATCTTATGATCAAATTTACAATCAATCGTGAACAATTTTTAAAATGTATTATTTATATGAGATTTACATCTTGATAATTTATTGCTTTTTAAAATTAAATTAAAATCCGGTATTTCATTTTTGTTGTAATAGGAACACTACATTTGCAATAAAACTTTAGGTTGCTGATAACTCCTATGTCACCCCATTATATATTTTATAACCCACATTATAACTCACTCACCTTCAACTGCTTAGTCCAAGTAAGGGTCATGGGGGGCTGGAGCCTATCCCATCATGCTGCGCGCATTGACAGGCTACCCCAGGTTAAACGGCTCGTCAGATCATAATATGCAGCGGGCGATCTGAATGTCACATCACCCACGTGAGCTGTGTTCCACACGCAGTGTCTGTCCTGCGGCGCGCCGTCCACAAGACACGCACGTCATGCCGGACACGTGCGTGGGGCCAGCTGGACACACCGCCAGCAGATGTAGACCTTGATAAAAGCGAACTGCTTCTCATTCATGTCATTTCATCACTGTACGTCTGTGACCATGGGTCATCTACAGAGGAACAGATGGATCAGGTCCCATCTTATCTTAGGGACCTCGTAGTACCATATCACCCCAATAGAGCGCTTCGCTCTCAGACTGCAGGCTTACTTGTAGTTCCTAGGGTTTGTAAGAGTAGAATGGGAGGCAGAGCCTTCAGCTTTCAGGCTCCTCTCCTGTGGAACCAGCTCCCAATTCAGATCAGGGAGACAGACACCCTCTCTACTTTTAAGATTAGGCTTAAAACTTTCCTTTTTGCTAAAGCTTATAGTTAGGGCTGGATCAGGTGACCCTGAACCATCCCTTAGTTATGCTGCTATAGACGTAGACTGCTGGGGGGTTCCCATGATGCACTGTTTCTTTCTCTTTTTGCTCTGTATGCACCACTCTGCATTTAATCATTAGTGATCGATCTCTGCTCCCCTCCACAGCATGTCTTTTTCCTGGTTCTCTCCCTCAGCCCCAACCAGTCCCAGCAGAAGACTGCCCCTCCCTGAGCCTGGTTCTGCTGGAGGTTTCTTCCTGTTAAAAGGGAGTTTTTCCTTCCCACTGTAGCCAAGTGCTTGCTCACAGGGGGTCGTTTTGACCGTTGGGGTTTTACATAATTATTGTATGGCCTTGCCTTACAATATAAAGCGCCTTGGGGCAACTGTTTGTTGTGATTTGGCGCTATATAAAAAAATTGATTGATTGATTGATTGAGATGGATCATAATTGTATTACCCACTTGATAAGAGGGATTCAATAAAATGCAGTGTTTTTATATGGTGTTTGGTTGTATTTCTTTTTAAATACGTCCATGTCCTTCAGGCATTTCCTAATAACATTTACATTTACTCTGATGGACTACCCAGCAGTGGGGAATAAGTTTCATTACAGTAGAAGTCTTTCAGAAAGCGCTGTAACTAGGTTTAAGGATATGATTCCTTCTTTATGTTCTCCAATGCCATATGCCAACACAGGGCAAAGTAGCTACCTAAACTCTGTGAGTGAGATAGAGTATCTCGTGAACAGTTTTATATCCTCATTGAGGACAACTTTGGATGCTGTAGCTCCTCTGAAAAAGAGATCCTTAAATCAGAAGTGCGTGACTCTGTGGTATAACTCACAAACTCGCAGCTTAAAGCAGATAACCCGTAAGTTGGAGAGGAAATGGCATCTCACTAATTTAGAAGATCTTCACTTAGCCTGGAAAAAGAGTCTGTTGCTCTATAAAGAAGCCCTCCGTAAAGCTAGGACATCTTACTACTCATCACTAATTGAAGAAAATAAGAACAACCTCAGGTTTCTTTTCGGCACTGTAGTCAGGCTGACAAAGAGTCAGAGCTCTATTGAGCTGAGTATTCCTTTAACTTTAACTAGTAATGACTTCATGACTTTCTTTGGTAATAAAATTTTAACTATTAGAGAAAAAATTAGTCATAACCATCCCAAAGACATATCGTTCTCTTTGGCTGCTTTCAGTGATGCCGGTATTTGGTTAGACTCTTTCTCTCCGATTGTTCTGTCTGAGTTATTTTCATTAGTTACTTCCTCCAAACCATCAACATGTCTATTAGACCCCATTCCTACCAGGCTGCTCAAGGAAGCCCTACCATTAATTAATGCTTGATCTTAAATATGATCAATCTATCTTTATTAGTTGGCTATGTACCACAGGCTTTTAAGGTGGCAGTAATTAAACCATTACTTAAAAAGCCATCACTTGACCCAGCTATCTTAGCTAATTATAGGCCAATCTCCAACCTTCCTTTTCTCTCAAAAATTCTTGAAAGGGTAGTTGTAAAACAGCTAACTGATCATCTGCAGAGAAATGGTCTATTTGAAGAGTTTCAGTCAGGGTTTAGAATTCATCATAGTACAGAAACAGCATTAGTGAAGGTTACAAATGATCTTCTTATGGCCTCAGACAGTGGACTCATCTCTGTGCTTGTTCTGTTAGACCTCAGTGCTGCTTTTGATACTGTTGACCATAAACTTTTATTACAGAGATTAGAGCATGCCATAGGTATTAAAGGCACTGCGCTGTGGTGGTTTGAATCATATTTATCTAATAGACTATAATTTGTTCAGGTAAATGGGGAGTCTTCTTCACAGACTAAGTTTAATTATGGAGTTCCACAAGGTTCTGTGCTACGACCAATTTTATTCACTTTATACATGCTTCCCTTAGGCAGTATTATTAGACAGCATTGCTTAAATTTTCATTGTTATGCAGATGATACCCAGCTTTATCTATCCATGAAGCCAGAGGACACACACCAATTAGTTAAACTGCAGGATTGTCTTACAGACATAAAGACATGGATGACCTCTAATTTCCTGCTTTTAAACTCAGATAAAACTGAAGTTATTGTACTTGGCCCCACAAATCTTAGAAACATGGTGTCTAACCAGGTCCTTACTCTGGATGGCATTACCCTGACCTCTAGTAATACTGTGAGAAATCTTGGAGTCATTTTTGATCAGGATATGTCATTCAAAGCGCATATTAAACAAATATGTAGGACTGCTTTTTTGCATTTGCGCAATATCTCTAAAATTAGAAAGGTCTTGTCTCAGAGTGATGCTGAAAAACTAATTCATGCATTTATTTCCTCTAGGCTGGACTATTGTAGTTGTCCTAAAAGTTCCCTGAAAAGCCTTCAGTTAATTAAAAATGCTGCAGCTAGAGTATTGACAGGGACTAGAAGGAGAGAGTATATCTCACCCATATTGGCCTCTCTTCATTGGCTTCCTGTTAATTCTAGAATAGAATTTAAAATTCTTCTTCTTACTTATAAGGTTTTGAATAATCAGGTCCCATCTTATCTTAGGGACTTCTTAGTACCATATCACCCCAATAGAGCGCTTCGCTCTCAGACTGCAGGCTTAATTGTAGTTCCTAGGGTTTGTAAGAGTAGAATGGGAGGCAGAGCCTTCAGCTTTCAGGCTCCTCTCCTCTGGAACCAGCTCCCAATTCGGATCAGGGAGACAGATACCCTCTCTACTTTTAAGATTAGGCTTAAAACATTCCTTTTTGCTAAAGCTTATAGTTAGGGCTGGATCAGGTGACCCTGAACCATCCCTTAGTTATGCTGCTATAGACTTAGACTGCTGGGGGGTTCCATGATGCTCTGAGTGTTTCTTTCTCTTTTTGCTCTGTATGCACCACTCTGCATTTAATCATTAGTGATTGATCTCTGCTCCCCTTCACAGCATGTCTTTTTTCCTGGTTCTCTCCCTCAACCCCAACCAGTCCCAGCAGAAGACTGCCCCTCCCTGAGCCTGGTTCTGCTGGAGGTTTCTTCCTGTTAAAAGGGAGTTTTTCCTTCCCACTGTCACCAAGTGCTTGCTCACAGGGGGTCGTTTTGACCGTTGGGGTTTTTCCGTAATTATTGTATGGCTTTGCCTTACAATATAAAGCGCCTTGGGGCAACTGTTTGTTGTGATTTGGCGCTATATAAATAAAATTGATTGATTGATTGATTTATGTAACATATGCATTGATTTGTATAATGGCACTGTTTATCATGTTGATAATTTTCATTTTTATGTGGATTCCAGCGCTGGTTCATTTTGGTGTATAATTTACACCACCTCTCGACCTGGTGTATATTTTCAGCGCAGCGTACGCCAACGACCACATTGATAAATGCCAAGTATCGCAGCTGTTTTGGCGTACACCCCATATACGCTCAAATATCGCCGTCCGCACATTGATACACGAGGCCCACTATGTGTAAAGCTCTAAAGCAATCTACTGCCATCTTCCACCTTCAGCTGCTGTGGTGTGTATGAGTGACATCCAGAATTTCAGCTGAGCTACTTATGAACCCACCCAGTGCAAAATGCTTGATCCTCCCACTCGCTGCTGAAATGTTTTGGTGAAAACATTTGCTGAAGAAAGATGAAATGATTTAAAGTGTCTGATGACGAGTCCAGAGGTGTAAGAACCAAGGAACGAAAAAGGAAACCAGAGAAATATGAAAGCTGAGGGAAGAATGGAATAATAGATGACAGACAGGAGGGTGAGAGGTGAGATCTGCATTTCTACACATCTTGATGAATGAATTAAGACCTTTACTCTCAGAGATCATCTCTGGGATTGCACAGCTCATTTGCTGCGGCTGCCTGAATGTCACAGGGATGTGGGTGGATGTTACTGTGGGGATTCCGGTTAAGCAGGGAGAACGACAATTACCGTGCTGCCACCTTTGCCCACCGCAGAAGGTAACAGAGTTGCAGTGATGGAGGGTGACTCATCAGCAGGAGCACTGTGGCTGAGCCCTCTAATGAAGCACATGTCCATGGATGATAAATAACAAGCTTTGTCCTGAGCTTCTGGGGAAGTGATGAGGAGGTGGATCAAGGCTCAAAATGTGACACCGGATCACTATTTTGGAAACACGGTCATCTATGTGCAGCAGAAAGTTCAACGCTCTCGCTTTGCTTGACATTTTTTTTCTTTAGTCTGTTTCATTTCCCACTGGTGTTCTCTCTCTGTTAAATTTCAGTTTCCTTATCTGCCCACTTACTGCCCTCTGTTTGAAGTCTTTCTGTTCTCTCTCTTCTGCATTTCTCCTTGGACTCCTATAGAGTCAGCCATCTTTTTTCAGCACTATGCCAAGTGCTCTAAGTCATTGGTAGCATTAGTATTCACAACAGTCATTTGCCTCAGTCTTTCTCCCTCCGCTTGTTTCAGGACCACAGAGCTCAGAGCTCTATGTACAGGACCACGGACAGATACTCAGAGCTCTATGTTCAGAACCACAGACAGATACTCAGAGCTCTGTGTACAGGACCACGGACAGACACTCAGAGCTCTATGTTCAGGACCACGGACAGATACTCAGCGCTCTGTGTTCAGGACCATGGACAGATACTCAGCGCTCTATGTTCAGGACCACGGACAGACACTCAGAGCTCTATATTCAGGACCACGGACAGATACTCAGAGCTCTGTGTACAGGACCACGGACAGATACGGAGCAAAAACAAAAGTGTTGCATTTATATTTTTGTTCAGTATGTGTGTATTTATATTAATTTGCATTCTCCACACTGTCCCAACTTTTTCTGATTTGGGATTGTACCATCCACCCGAGTGTCATACAATGTGTTGAAGAGAGCAGGTCTGCTCTGGAAAAGAAGCCATTACGAGGTCTGTCAATAAAGTAACGGTCCTTTTTATTTTTTTCAAAAACTATATGGATTTCATTCATATGTTTTTACGTCAGACATGCTTGAACCCTCGTGCGCATGCGTGAGTTTTTCCACGCCTGTCGGTGACGTCATTCGCCTGTGAGCACCCCTTGGGAAGGAGTGGTCCCGCCCCCTCATCAGATTTTCACTGTCTGGAAATGGAGGAATGAAAAGGACTTTTTTTCCATCAGAATTTTTTCAGAAGCTGTTAGAGACTGGCACCTGTAAACTATTCAAAAAATTTATCTGGCTTTCGGTGAAAATTTTACGGGCTTCACAGAGAGTAAGGTCTGTTACTTTAAGGACCCCTTTAAGGACGCTCGGCGCACCGTGCTCAGAGCTGCGACGACGCGGCACAAGCCACTGTACCATTTCTAAACGGATGGCTCTGTGGATACGAGACTGTCGTGTGCTCTTTCTCTGGTTATCACAAGAGCTGGACATCAGCCATTTTCCGTCAGATTTCACTTGTAACAAGAGATTTTGTCATGGAAAGCCGCGCGGAGGCTTTGCGCATCACGACCGATTCGCTTTGAAAGCAAGACAAAGGAACACCTCCATTTCAGCGTGTCAGAGGACAAGTTTGGACATGTCTATCTCGGCTTTCAATGCTTACCAGTCCAGTAAGTATCAGTGAAATTGTGGAGAGCTGGGCATGTCCAAACTTGTCCTTTATCACTCCAAAACGGAGGTGTTCCTTTGTCTCGCTTCATCAGTGAATTGATTGTGATGCGCAAAGCCTCCGTGCGGCTTTCCATGACAAAATCTCTTGTTAAAAGTGAAATCTGCCAGAAAATGGCTGATGTCCAGCTCTTGTGATAACCAGAGAAAGAGCACACGACAGTCTCGTATCCACAGAGCCATCCGTTTAGAAATGGTCTGGTGGCTTGTGCCGCATCGTCGCAGCTCAGAGTGCGGTGCGCCAAGCATCCTTAAAGGGGTCCTTAAAGCTGTAGTAACAGACCTTATTCTCTGTGAAGCCCGTAAAATTTTCACAGAAAGCCAGATAAATTTTTCGAATGGTTTCCAGGTGCCAGTCTCTAACAGCTTCTGAAAAAATTCTGATGGAAAAAAGTCCTTTTCATTCCGCCATTTCCAGACAATGAAAATCCGACAAGGGGGCGGGACCACTCCTTCCCAAGGCGTGCTCACAGGCGAATGACGTCATCGACAGGCGTGGAAAAACTCACGCATGCGCACGAGGGTTCAAGCATGTCTGACGTAAAAACATATGAATGAAATCCATATAGTTTTTGAAATAAATAAAATGGACCGCTACTTTATTGACAGACCTCGTAAGTTCTTGAAATTCATTAGTTTATTCATTTTCTCTCACTTATTCAGGTCATGGTGACAGGAGAACAAGAAGCTCATCCCATACTTCCCTGTCCTTGGCCAAGTCCTATAACTCTTCCTGGGGGATCCTGCGAATTCCCAAGCCCACTGAGAAATATAATCCCTCCAGTGTGCTGGATGTTCCACTGGGCCTTCTCACAGTTGGAAGTGCCTGGAAGACCTACTCACCAAACACCTGAATTTTTTTTAAATTATTTGGATTTGACCAAAAGCATTCCATCATTACATCACACTGCAAATGGCATGCCTGATTTGAATTTCAAGGCTATTCCAGTAGTTCCCAAGGGTCCTCCAAAGAGAATGAGTACCAAACAGTCCACTTGTCACCTTAGGACTTGGACATGTAGCATCCAAGTCTTTCAATCATACAATAGGACAAGAAGTATGAGGGCTTCCTGCTTGCCAAAACACTTCTGTCCAGGAATCTCATGACTTCATAAACTCTTCCCGTGCATATCTTGCGGTCAAAGATTGAGGCTTCAAAGACATGAAAGTCAATGCAGAGAGAATTAAACCTCTTTGACTTTGACTGCATACAGATACAGAAGATGGCTGAATCCAGGAAGTCATTGAAGTCTTGGAACCCAGAACAATCGCAAACTTAGACACTCTGACACATCACTCAGCTTCTCGAGAGCTGCTGTCTGGGCATTCATTGATTCATCGAATGTCATAGCATCATCCATAAGTCGAGGTCAGTAAACCTGTCCTCACTGACGAGGAAACAGGACAAACCTCACCAACAGCCACAACCAATGAAAACTCACCAGGAGTTGACAGACATGTTCAATACATCAGCAGGCACCAAACATGCGTCGAACTCAGTATGATCGCCGTGAGGCTTTGTCTACATCTCTAAGTTAATTACTTTAATGTTCTTTTCAAAATTAATGACATTTTGATTGGCAGCGGTTGTTGGGAAAGTGTAGGAACACGGACCCACAACAGGGGGCGCAAATGAACGGACAATGGAGGAAGTCAAATAACAACACTTTACTGTTGTGAATAAGCACAACAAACACAACAGATTACAACAATAGACAAAGAAGTCAATTCACAAAATGTGTCACGTGGGCAGGCTCGAAGATAAGAGACGTCTGTCCAAAGCAGAACCGGAACCACACGATTTCCTCCGCCACCGAACCCCAGGAATACTGGAGCCGCCAAGTCCCGAACTCCCAGGTGGCCACTGCCTCCGCGTGTCGGATCTGGTACTGCTGGCGAGGAACAAAAACAGTTAAATGTGGGTGTGTTTGGCGGGAAAACCGTATGGCGGGAAAACCACCTCCACCTCTCGTCGGAAGAATGTCTGCTATTTAACGCACAAAAGTAACAAAGTGTTAAAGTCAAAAAGACAACACAGTCGGCTGAGTACTGTACCTCCTAGGTAGAGCGATATCTCGGCAAAGAGGTGGAGATGTCGTCTTGCTGATATACCACTGCTGATCAGATGATTGGTGACAGCTGTCGAAGGCGATAAGTGACAGCTGTCACCCCGGCTGCTCCTGTGAGGCGGCAGCGCCCTCTGGTGCCTGGAGCCCGCACTCCAGACAGGGCGCCCTCTGGTGGTGGTGGGCCAGCAGTACCTCCTCTTCAGCGGCCCACACAACAGCGGTAGGCAGTAGTTCTCAAACACAGAAGTAATTGACTCCTCTCTCACTCTCTGACAATTGTGAAATAACGTTAAAAAACATTGTCATGTTAAATCAAATAATTTGTCAAAAGTCATATTAGCATAATTCCTAATTACCTATTCATACAGACCAAACAGCCAATTTGAGCTGCTTGGTGGCAGCTTGTTGGCTGCAGTTTAGCCGGGAACCCTGACGTCGTACACCCAGTCTTTGATAACGATCTGCTTGCATGTCAGCTTATTCCGTGCACTGAGCTGCCAGATTGAAAAAAAAAATGCGGTCATGATTTGTTTATCAGCTGCAGTGAGACTGTGCCACTCGAACATATTCATGGAGGAGTCTGTGGGCCAGATGAAGGCAGTGGCCACTTCATGTGTGCAGCATGTACAGATGGCTGGAGGCTGACCTCGGCTGGCCATTTTTGTGTGTCTTTGGTGGTGTGCTGCAGAGAGGGTGTGGGAGCAGCAGAAAGGCTGAAAAGAAAATCACTGTACCTGAAAGGACATGTGGTTTAAACATTTTCCAGAAAGCTGAGGACCATCGGCTGTGAGGAGCAATATATCAGCGTTAAGTCAGAACTCGGCTGCCGCTGCTTTTCAGCTTTCAAGGCCCTTGCAAGGACACAGACGCCGCTTGGCTTCGATGTGCTGCAGGGTGAAATGCTCCCATTTCAACAGATTTGAAGTCATTTTTTAGCTTAGTATCCTAAAATGATGCGATAATACGCTGTAATATAATTCTCTGACATAGTTGGTAATTTAAACATTACACTCTTTCTCTACCCTTGGGTTCCCCCCCCCCCCAAAAAATGGTTTCATATAACCCACTTCCACTTTCTCCGTCCTTCCTTTCGGATTGCACATTTATCATCCGGCCAAGAAAATCTCCCTTCTTCCACTTGCACACTTCATTTCTTGCACACTTTCTGTCACTTTACTGCTACCATTCATCTCTTTTACCCTCCCCACAGCTCCATCAGGTGAGCAGGGTGCTCACTTAGAGAAAGGCCCAGAGCTGCATTTTAATTCTTTTGCTCTCTCTGAATTAGAACAAGGTCATCGATGAGGAGAAGCAAAACACTGAAGTAGATTCTGACCCTTTCTTTGGTCCATTTTAATATTCATTCACACAAACTGTGGCTCGCAGTCGAACATTATTAATGCGGGTGTTATTATCTTTTTAACCCTCGCTTGCCCTGTAAGAAAAGTGTGTCAGTGTAGCAGTCCTAAGGCTGGATCAGGCCTGTGAGCCTGTCATTTAGCCTGCATCCTTATAATTCATCATTAAGTCAAACCTGCATTATGATTTTACTGCCTGAATGTGAAACTGGAAAATGTATATCTGTATATACACAGCATCAGGTGTATTTTACATGCAATGTAACATGTGGATAGAGTATAAGCTGAGGGCAACATATAGAGAAAACAGCATTAAACCTAGAACAGAACCTTGAGGTGCACCATAATAATATGATGCGACTTTGTAACAAATGCACTGGAATCGACCAAACAATCAAAATATCATCCATTAAACTATTTTTCAATGAAATATCACATCCAAGACAATCAGTCCATCTCCATCACCTCAAAATAACTATCTGCCACAGAGAGGTGAAGCTTGGATATCCCACTGGCCATATCCAGCCACCAAGGTCCTCAGGACTGAGGCAGCTGTGTGCTGGATTGTACCCAGAAAAATGTGCTGCATGGCCAATATTTCATAGTTGACCACCATGCAAGTGATACTCCTCATTTGAATCTCCCCAAGTAACCTTTTGCTTGACACAAAGTAATATTGTGGAAGAAAATGTTCCCTATCCTGTTGAACATAGTGAAATAAACACTGTAAGTCTTTTGGTAATTTATTCAAGCTTGAAGTTCCTCACCGAATGCATAGAATACTAAAGTCTGCGGAGGGTGAAAGTAAGGCTGCTCCCCCTGTCAGTACATTTAAGCCCCAGGAGCATAACTCACCCCAGGGGGTATGGTTACAAACGCTGAGCTCTGAGAAGCATAATGTTAGCAATTTCACAAGATGGTAAACAGTTGAAATCAAATAACATCACTGTTTCACAGCTGCGTCTGAGAGATAACTATTGTTTGCAAATTATCAGAACGGAATAATCTGTGACTGGACAAAGCACTGTTTAGCTGTCATTTTTATATGAGGGCATGAAAATTTTATGAAACATTATGAAACATAGGCATTTGCAAGATTTCCTAAGCACCTGTAAGATTTCCACAGATTTCCACGACAGTAAATGGACTGCATTTATATAGCGCTTTTCTATCTGCATCAGACACTCAAAGCACTTTACAATAATGCCTCACATTCACCCTGATGTCAGGGTGTTGCCATACAAGGCGCTCACTACACACCGGGAGCAATAGGGGATTAAAGGACCCTTAGTTATTTTCCAGTCAGGCTGGGATTTGAACCGAGGATCCTCTGGTCTCAAGCCCAACGCTTAACCACTAGACCATCACCTCCCCTGTACTGTTGGACAGTAATTCCAACAGTACCCAATGACCCTCTGAAGAGATCTGATACCAAAGTCATGCAATCAGCATTCAAGTGTCCCAATCATACAGTAAAACAGGAAGCACTAGAACCTTAAAGAACTGAACCTTCATTCTCCTGCAATGATATTGGCATTATCAAACACTTCTGACCACAGACCTCGTGACTCCACAAGCTCTCCATTTCCTACCTGTCCACAAGTACCAAAATAAATTAAAATTCCTCCATCAAAATACACACATAACTTTAAAAACGGCTACACTTAAATCCAGTAATAGTAACACTGATGTGGACTCTGCATTCATTTAACAATTAGTTTCAAAATCATTTAATCAAGAAAATAATCAACCAATAAATCAATTAGTTGTTTGTTCCATAAAATGCCAGAAATGGTGAAAAATGTCAAAACTTAAGACAATATTGAGAATGAATGTTGTGTTTTGTGAACAACCCAGGTATTCAGTTTATTGCCAGATAGGAAAAAAAGAAACTAGTCAAATAAACCAGAAGCTATTCACATTTAAAGGTGTAGTGCCACTGGATTCCTCTTGATTCATTTTTCATTAAAATGACCTGTCATTTTGTAACATGTTAGAAAATAATCCTACATTACAGTGCTTGAATTTCAGTAGAAACTAAGTTTTCTCAATTTTATAAAATTTGAAAGGCCCTATAGCTTTAAAAAGCTGAAATGAGAGAAATGGATTTTTTAAATTACTCAAAACAAAGAACTGATTATTGAAACAGTTGTCAAATAGTTGATTAATAAAAGATTAATTGTTGCAATTCCATCAGT